>NC_064922.1:935259976-936459976 GCF_023897955.1 Schistocerca gregaria
TGAAGTCCGCCAGTTACGCAAGAAACCGTTCTTTCTCATCACCCAATCATCTTTCAGCACCTCTGTGCCATCATCAGTGGGTTTCCGTTTTACTTAAGCTTTACACTTGGTGTGCATGAATTTTCCGGATCACTTGTGTATTATTTACTACAGGTAGCTTCTCATGTCTTCGTGTGGCAAACCCTTTTATTCTCCGCATCATAGTGAGGTGTCGTGATGCACACGTAAATATAACATGTATTCTCCACAAAAAAGATAGTAAAACACTTTTCACTTCACTTTATTTGTGCAGCACAACACCACACCATGATGCAAAGAATAAAAGGGCTTGCCATACGAGGTCATGACAAGCTACCTGTAGTAAATAATACACAAGTGACCCAGAAAATTCATGCACACCAAGTGTAAAGAATAAATGTATGTGAAATCTTATGGGACTTAACTGCTAAGGTCATCAGTCTCTAAGCTTACACACTACTTAACCTAAACGAACCTAAGGACACACACACACACACACACACACACACACACACACACACACACACACACGCCGGAGGGAGGACTAACCTCCGCCGGGGCCAGCCGCACATAAAGAGTAAATAAAACGGACACCCACTGATGATGGCACAGCGGTGCTGAAACATGTCTGTCTACTGAGAAAAAAGGTGTTTTTCATAACTTTCGGACCTCACATCCTACAGTGTTACATTATTTCCGTTTCGTAAGAATGTCCATTTCGGCTCGTAATATTAAGCGGCTATCGTTTCGCGCTTACTCGGTATCAATATGGCGTCGAACCCAAGACTTGATTGAATGAGCGGAGCCGCCCTCTGCTTTCCTCTCCGCACGCTGTCTATTCTCTGGTATGGCTGCGGCAGGAACAGTTGGGCGTTTCCGTTCTGTATGCGCTCACACGCAGCCCGCTAACGTGGATTAGTGGGTGTGCTTAACAGGGTGACAATAGTCGAATCGCTTTTCTGGACACTTTCGAAACTAGTACAGTCGAGTAAAATGAACACACCGCGCAAGGGAATATGTTACTGGCCTGCAAGCGTCATCTGCAACTGACGGTGGCATCTGGTACCAGAGATGGTAGACCAATCGACCACGGTGAACAGAAAACAGAACCTGGCCACCATTATTCGCGACTACCCCTCGGAGTTGGACAGACTCCTGCAGTAAGAGAGAGAAACTCGGCTAAGGAGCGCGCCGGCAGCTGCGCCTGTAGAGGATTGGCGCCGGCGCAGCCAGCAGGAAGCGAGCAGCCGGCGCGGCCTGGCCCTTCTACCTGCTGGCTGTCGCAGCTGCTCCTCGGCGTGCGCCCAAGGACGACTCGCCGGCCCGGGGTCCAGGACCGGCGCCCCGCACAATACCGCCCACGACCTCTGCTTAGCGTTCATGTTGTGGTCCTCAGTCCTGAGACTGGTTTGATGCAGCTCTCCATGCTACTCTATCCTGTGCAAGCTTCTTCATCTCCCAGTACCTACTGCAGCCTACATCCTTCTGAATCTGCTTAGTGTAGTCATCTCTTGGTCTCCCCTCTACAATTTTTACCCTTCACGCTGCCCTCCAATACTAAATTGGAGATCCCTTGATGCCTCAGAACATGTACTACCAACCGATCCCTTCTTCTGGTCAAATTGTGCCACAAACTTGTCTTCTCCCAATTCTATTCAATACTTCGTCATTAGTTATGTGATCTAACCATCTAATCTTCAGCATTCTTCTGTAGCACCACATTTCTACAGCTTCTATTCTCTTCTTGTCCAAACTATTTATTGTCCATGTTTCACTTCCATACATGGCTACACTCCATACAAATACTTTCAGAAACGACTTCCTGACACTTAAATCTATACTCGATGTGAACAAATTTCTCTTCTTCAGAAACGCTTTCCTTGCCATTGCCAGTCTACATTTTATATCCTCTCTACTTCGACCATCATCAGTTATTTTGCTCCCCAAATAGCAAAACTCCTTTACTACTTTAAGTGTTTCATTTCCTAATCTAATTCCCTCAGCATCACCCGACTTCATTCGACTACATTCCATTATCCTCGTTTTGCTTTTGTTGATGTTCATCTTATATCCTCCTTTCAAGACACTGTCCATTCCGTTCAACTGCTCTTCCAAGTCCTTTGTTGTCTCTGACAGAATTACAGTGTCATCGGCGAACCTCAAAGTTTAATTTCTTCTCCATGGATTTTAATACCTACTCCGAATGTTTCTTTTGTTTCCTTTACTGCTTGCTCAATATACAGATTGAATAATATCGGGGAGAGGCTACAGCACTGTCTCACGCCCTTCCCAACAACTGCTTCCCTTTAATGCCCCACGACTCTTGTAACTGCCATCTGGTTTCTGTACAAATTGTAAATTTACCCCCGCCACCTTTAGAATTTGAAAGAGAGTATTCCAGTCACCATTGTCAAAAGCTTTCTTTAAGTCTACAAATGCTAGAAACGTAGGTTTGTCTTTCCTTAATCTTTCTTCTAAGATAGGTCGTAAGGTCAGTATTGCCTCACGTGTTCCAGTATTTCTACGGAATCCAAACTGATCATCCCCGAGGTCGGCTTCTACTAGTTTTTCCATTCGTCTGTAAGGAATTCGTGTAGTAGCCATGAATCCCGGGCATTTGCCACACTTGCCCCATCGCCAGGTAGCTTGAGTAGCGATCCCTCAGGTAAGGGACGCCCTTCCTCCTACTTCTGTCCGCTTTCGAACCGCCTTCTCCACATCGTACTCGATACAACCAGTATGTAAGGGACCTCCTCCTTCGACATCTTGGTCAAATACGGAGCTTCTTGTCTGAAATCGAAATGTTTATAACTTTTGGAAAACAAAGCAATACCGACGATTATGTCAGTATATAATTAGTTCTGCCAAGTATAGATTCCTCTGTCTGTACAGTAGCTTTCTTTCACGATTACAGATTGCGATAGGGACAGTCCATCGCCATGGGAGCAACAAAAAAGGAACGATGTAAAGAGAATGCGAATGTACGTTAATCATTTCTTTTTGATCATTACATTTGTGCCTACTTTAATTACCGCAACTGCATGCCCAAAAGACAATAAGGAAAGAAGAAATGGGTATGTGAATGTTTGAAAAGAAGAAAGACATACTCCATATTAATTTACTCTCTAAAATGTGATATCCCTTGCGGCGAAACACTAGTTAATAAAGTGTAAAGGGACAATGTTCAAAACATGGCTGAAAATACGTTCACTAAATAGGGATAAGAACATCTATGATTGACATGTCATCTAAAGTCGACGTACAATTTTAAAACGTTAGAAACAAGGAAATGAAGTAATACAGAATGCTATGCTTGTAACGTACGTTGTTGGTCTACATTGTTTAGCTCTGGTATTTACAGGGTCACAAAGAAAGCATCCTAGGTTTTAGAGGGATTAGCCGTAACTGTAATGATCTGCACTACAACAGATACGAGAAGCACAACTTAAGGAAAAATAATGTAATGTATGTTCCAGCTCACAAGAGACATTGAAGTAGATAGTTCATGTGACTTAATATGGGCAGAGGTTATATTCGACAACCGGAATAAATTAATAACTGGCTTCTTTTACCGATCCACGGTCTCAGATGAAACAGTTGTTGAACAGTTCAAAGAAAACTTGAGTCTCATCACAAATAGGTACCCCACTCATACAGTTATAGTTGGCAGTAACTCTTCAATCTACCTTCCGTATGTTGACAAAAAATACATTTTCAGATCGTATTTTCGATAGAAAACAACTTTCGTAATTGTTCTAAATGCTTTTTTTTTTAAATTATTTTGAAGAATTAGTTCACGAGAACATTAAAATTTTAATTGGTTACGAAAACACACTTGACCTCTTAGCCACAAATAATCCTGAGCATCACGAGGGATACAGGGATCAGTGAACACACAGTCGTAGCGAGGAGCAACTCCGTAACAAAGAAATTCATCAAAACTAAACGCGAAATATATCTATTTAAAAAAGCAACTAAAAATTCGGTTGACATCTTTCCAAGAGACAGTCTCCACTCTTTCCAAACTATGTAAGTAAAGACCATATGTGGCCTAAGTTCAAAGAAATCGTATCAACAGCACTCGAGAGATTCCTACCAAATAAATTAATAAGAGAACACGACAGAAGCCTGCTGCAGCAGCACCGAAAAAGGCACGTGTAATTTAGACGAATGCAAACTCTCCAAGATTGGCGAAGTTTTACTGAGGCTTGAAATTTGGTGGGGATTTCAATGCGAGATGCATTTAATAGTTTCCACTACGAAATTCTCTCTAGAAATGTGGCGGAAAATCCATAAAGATTCTGGTCCTATGTTAAGAAAACCAGCGGAAAGGCTCAGTAAGTACCTTTACTGCGGGTCGGGCGGCGAGTGAGGAGTAGGAAGAGGGGGCGAAGCAGGCGGAGGGGGGGGGGGGGGGGAGGGGGGAGATAAGGGACCCAGGTAAAATCGTGGCAAATGTCCGACGTGGCAAATGTCCGCACACCGTAGCAATACCGAGATACCACCTTCTTCTCTACCACTTCCGTTCTTGTTAGCAGTCAGCTGTAGTCGTGGGTCTGCGGGATTCATCCATTTTTGACATAATAAAAATAAAAGTGCGTTTTATTTTTGAATTTCTTTTATTAAACTTGGAGCTTAGACATTAACAAACGTAGGATTTAGCAAAATCAACGGTAAAACCTTTCACTTTTTACTCTACTTACATAAATTGGTCTAAAATAGGAACTTGCCATCGAAATTAATACGTAGAAATTACTAAAATAGAGGCAGTAAATGAAACCAAAGAAAAATTTGGACTAGGAACTTAAGTAGAGGAAGAAGAAATAAAAAGCTCGATGTTTGCTGGTGGTACTGTAATTCTGTCACAGGTAGCAAATGACTTGGAAGAACAGTTGAACGGAATTGTCGATGTCTTTTAAAGGACAATACAAGATGAACGTCAACAAAAGCAAAACGAGGATAGTGGAATGTAGTCGAATTAAATAAGGTGATGCATAGGGAATTGGATAAGGAAATAGTCACTTGAAGTAGTGGGCGAGTTTTGCTATTTGGTAGAAGTAGAGAGGATATAAAATGTAAACCGGCGATGGCAAGGAAAGTGTTTCTGAAGAAGATTTAAGTGTCAGCAAGTCTTTTCTGAAAGTATTTGTATGGAGTGTAGCCATGTATGGAAGTGAAACATGGACGATAAACGGTTTACAAAAGAGGAGAATAGCTTTTGAAAAATGGTGCTACAAAAGAATGCTGAAGATTGGATGAGTCGAGCACGTAACTGACGAGGAGGAACCGAATAGAATTGGGGACAAGAGGAATTAGTAGTGCAGTCTGACTAAAGGTGCGGGCCGGTTGGTAGCACACATTCTGAGGCATCAAGGGATCACCAATTTAGCATTGGAAAGAAGCGTGGTCGGGGTAAAAATAGTACAGGGAGGCCAAGGGATGAATACAATAAAACGACTCAGAGGGATGTAGGATACAGTAGTTAATGAGAGATGAATGGGGCTTGCACAGGATATAATAGCGTGGAGAGCAGCATCAAACCGATCTTCGGACTGAAGGCAACTACACAAAAAAAGACTATACAAACTAAATTTTTTTCTTAAGCCTTTAGTAATGTTTTTTAAAAGCATCAAAATGAAACCTTAAATCTCCTTCTATAGGTATTTTAACATTGATCGAAGTGAGTCAAATTACGTGCAGGTATTGCACAGGGCCGGCAGCTGTGGCCGAGCGGTTTTAGGCGCTTCAGTCCGAAACCGCAATGTTGCCTACCTTGACCATGGATGTGTGTGATGTCCTTAGGTTAGTTAGGTTTAAGTAGTTCTAAGTCTAGGGGACTGATGACGTCGGATGTTAAGTTCCATAGTGCTTAGAGCCATTTGAGCCATTTTTGAATTGCACAGGGATTTAGAACCGGTCACGCAATAGGCAGCTTCCATACAAGACAAAAGTGTACAGTCATCATCACTCGTTACCACAAAACTTTTTGCCACTGTCTGAAAACGCATTTGTCTTTATATCTGCTTAATACATCGTTCAACCATTGCTCTAGTATGTCATATCGACTTCCAGAAAAAACGACTTAGATTTTCCATTACAATATATCACATGTTTTTAGTTGTTGGTCCAATGGACTCATGTGAACACCGATACTAACCTTAGCGAGCGAGCCGCACGGGATTAGCCGAGCGGTTTAGGGCGCTGCAGTCATGGACTTTGCGGCTGATCCCGGAGGTGGCTGAAGTCCGCGCGCGCGCGCGCGCGCGCGCGTGCGTGTGTGTGTGTGTGTGTGTGTGTGTGTGTGTGTGTGTGTGTGTGTGTGTGTCCTTAGGCTAATTTAGGTTAAGTAGTGTGTAAGCTTAGGGACTGATTATCTTAGCAGGTAAGTCCCACAAGATTTCACACACATTTGAACATTTTTGACAGCGAGCGAAACATGTCTGTCACGACGTGGTCTTCGGCTTACTGCCGGAGGGAATCTGCGAGTGGAGGGAATCTGCGACTCCCGCTACCTTGTTTAAACACATTTAACGACTGAACATGGATCCTCTGGACCGAGGACTACGGTTAAGGGTTAAAGCTTAAAACTGCGTCTCCTTCGAGTACACTATTAAATCTGGGCACTGTTAATAAATTTTTAGCAACAGCGAGTTTCACAACACAGCATTTTTCTCGTTTAAATTAGTTGTTACTCTTTGCAGGGTTTAAACTAGACTTTCAAGGTCGACTGAATGGTCGTCGTGAATAACGTCCACAGATCCATACTCTCGGCTGCAAGCCCTATGCGACAAGCTTGTCGAGTTTGCCGTGAGACAGTGGAAGTGCAGTAGCGAGCACATTTCGTTTAACATTAAACTTTATTTTGAAGTGTGCTGTGGAATTAAAACTGTGTACCGCACCAAACTCGAACCGAGAACCTTTGCCTCTGAGCTTTCCAGGCACTGTTATGGGCGGAAGTAAAGCTGTGTAGGCGGGTGATTGCGAGACTTCAGCGCCCCTTAACCACGGCCTACCGTAAATTGGCAACATGTTATGAAAGGCTACCATTTTGCGAAGTTATTACCAGAGCACTTCACTGCCACTTCATAATGGTTACTTCACACACTTCATGTGCTGATTGCGGTACACGTAAAATTACAGTACTACTTGGTAGGTTTGTCGATTCGGGAGGAGAGGACCAAACAGCAAGGTCATCGGCCTCATCAGTCATGCCCTTACAAAGGAACCATCCCGGAATTTGCCTCGAGTGATTTAGGAAAATCACGGAAGACTTAAATCAGGGCGGCCGGGCGTGGGTTTGATCCGTCGTCCTCCCGAGTGCGATTCCAATGTGCTAACCGCTGCGCCACCTCGCTCAGTCTTGTGAAGTTTACAAAGGGTGAGGTAAATTGGGAAAAACAAATGCAGCGTAAGATAAAGCAGCTAAAAAAAAGGCCAGGAGAATGCAGAACTAAGTTTGTTTCGGCCTCGGCAACGAAGAAACAAGCAGTAGACTTCAGAATACATAAACAACAGGTGAACCCAGCAATGACCACAGAAGGTGCTTCGTAAATAAAAGCGAAAAGCCGGACACGGTGAAACCAATAATAATTTATATCTAACAGTTTCTGCGGAGGATGGCTATGCAAACAAATATTATTTACTCAGACATTACTGCACTGTCTCGTTTTCACAACACAGGAATTCTGTAACAGCACGTTGCTTCTGACGAACGTCAAGTGTAGCAGCAATCTTGAAGACATGCTATGCACTCACGGGAACAGGTTGAACTAAGTTTGAACAAGCGGAATGGATGTATCTAAACACTGTAAAACTTTCACACATGCAGAATGAAAACTGTATTTTTACAAAGGAGTGTGCATTTATTTTGGAGGGACCCTCGTAAGATCAAATGTGCGGATGATACAATCATAAACGTAAATGTGGTATGTGTGTGTCACAGTGTGGTTACTTTACAGCACTTTCAGAATGACTACGACGTCATTTTCGAGGTGTCAAAACGAAGACTTCTACAATGAAGATGTCCGTCGAATGATACATAGACGGGCAACAAATGTTGCATTTTAAGGCAAATATGTAGAGAAGGGCTAAGAGCACATGGTGATAGCTTGAGTTTTCTTTTTCATTTTAGGTGATAATTAAAACTATCACCGGTACAGGCATGTCGCATACCTTTCTCCGAGACGCCGCATTGCTCAACGAGAAGAAACTTAAAATGGTTACAGTTTCTAAGTTATGCAAGTAAAGTTTTACATTTAAAGCGAGGTATAATAAGAATACGGTAACATCTTTATAACATGCACAGACATGTCCCGAAGTTCTTCGGAACAAAGAGAGAGACAAAAGGATTCAGCTACGCCTTAAGGAGATCGGGAAAGAGGTCCCCTTTCCGCACGAACGTTGGGGTTCCTTCGATTGGTCTAGCACGCCAAGTGCATCGCAATCCCGGCTGTGCCCCCTGTCTTCCCTCCTGATCTTGGAAAGTGGCGGGGGAGCTAGTGTAGGTTTCGCGATTCTAGTCGATGAAATAATGCAGTTGGGGGAACTGGGAAAATTGGATCCGTACAGGGGGATAAGGATTGGCTACGAGGTGAAGTAGGGCTTAGTCGGAAATTGGAACAGCGGTCCTCTGCTAACAGACTGCCCTAGGGGCGCTGGCGCGCACTGTAACACGTTTAGCTCCCGAACAAAAGGACTGCGAAATACAACTCGAGGATTTCGTTTGTAAGATGTTGAATTCCCAACAAAACTTAAGCAACCGCTTATCGCGGTGTATACTATGTCTGCACTTAAGCACATTTTCTGTTCTTTCTTCACCGTCGGTGTTGGACCAGTGTTTGTGAGATGTAAACGAAAGTACATTGTGCCGTAAATATCCACACATGAGAGGCGTTAACAACAACATAAAACGGTAACGAACTATAAAGGATTATCACAATAAAACATCTCCGAATAATCTCCGAAATTTTGTCTCGGGGGTTCTGGTTCAACATGTGTAAGCAACATAAATAAGGTGCCCCGAACTATGCTGAGGGTGCTTCCGGCACCATTCGTAAGTGCTGCGCTAAAAACGACTGATAGTAAGCATTCGTAGGAGCTCTTATTTCTCTGTTTATTTCGCCAAGACCTTTTCGCCAGATTTGTGCGCATGGAAATAATGTATTATCTGACTCTTCCTCGAACGCGCGACCCCTTAATTTTAAGAGCAAAATTCTCAGGAATGCACAATGCCCCTTGGAGCATATCCCTAAAACACTCGCGCTAACTAAACCCGTGACGAAACGTATTGCTCTTCTTTTGATTTTCTCCACGACTTATTAATCGAACCTGGTTAAAGGCCCAAAGCGCAATATAAAAGTATCGATAGAACGAGTAATTTGAACACACACACACACACACACACACACACACACACACACACACACACACACACACACACACACACACAGAGAGAGAGAGAGAGAGAGAGAGAGAGAGAGAGAGAGAGAGAGAATTCGAAACTCCCATCCAGAACACGTTCAACTGTTCGCAATCTTGTTAACAGTGAGACAGTGCGAGTACGGAAGCGCAGTTTCACAGTGAATACGACATCCCAAATGATAAACTTCAGATGTAAATAAGTTTTCTATATTTTACTCGGTACGATTGCGGCTGACAAACTGTCAGGAAAAACTTTTACAACTAAAGGACACAAGGCCACTGAAACCACAGTATGTGTTAAAAGGGACACAATTTTTTTGTTTTCATATTTGTGACTACTTTGGTTGGAAACAAATTCTGTATTTAAGGACTATAAAAATCAATATTTGCCGTTACTTAACGGAAAGAAAATAAATATCCCTTTGACGATGCTGTAACTTCAGCGAATCATGTCTGGGTAGGGTAGAAGAAAAAAATTGTTTGCTCAAGGCGGAACCTATCCAAAAACAAAGTTACTTGTCAGCGAATACGGAAATAAGAATGGACTTCAACCTCTAGATGAGGAAAGCCACTCTTCACGGATACATTACATTTCTTCAGAATGGTTCCAAAGAACCTCAGTCAAAGACCTGCTTTTCTATAAACTAGTTTTCTGTGGCCATTCCGTCTCAAATCGCTCCGCATAGTTACTCGCAATAGGTATTTTACAGTTGTTACTCTTTGCAGTAAGAAGATCAGAAGGGTAGATCATGTAACTAATGAGGAGGTGCTGAATAGAATTGGGGAGAAGAGGAATCTGTGGCACAACTTATCTAGAAGGAGGGATCGATTGGTAGGACATGTTCTGAGGCATAAAGTGATCACCAATTTAGTATTGGAGGGCATTGAGGAGGGTAAAAATCGTTAAGGGAGACCAAGAGATGAATACACCAAGCAGATTCAGAAGGACGTAGGGTGCAGTAGTTACTTGGAAATGAAGCTTACACGGGATAGACTAGCGTGGAGAGCTGCATCAAACCAGTCTCTGGACTGAAGACCACCACAACAACAACAACAACAACACTGTAATCTGACAGTAATGCATAAAGTGTTGCTCTGACCTTCGACTTAGTACATCTTAACTGCGAATAATGGAGGGTGATTAAGTCACACAGAAGACAAAAACGTCAAATGAAAAAGAAGAGACACATGTACGGTCAAGAGAAGCACAGCTCTTCTCGTACATTCCAAGCACGACAAACATCAGTCTTTACAGACAGCCACATTCTTATTTTATATACATCAGCATCACTTCACTGTTCCTCTAGTGCGTGGACACCTACATAGCGGAGAGAATAAGTGGCGCCCTGAGAGATTGTTGTTACCGTTCTGTGGGGTCAGTCATGAAGCTTATCGAACGGAGGTTAACCTGGGGGCTGCACATCTTATCAGCGGCTCAAAGGATTACTTCTGGGAAAACTTCCGCGTACAGCTGCAGCTTGTCTTGCTATCGAGCTACGAGCAGAGAAGTCACGGAATACACACCTGGCTAAACATCCTGCAGCGGCAAACTGTGTCTCCTTTCCTTTCACTTTCGTGCAGCAGAATAACTTGCAGATCTCCTTTTCTATCCCGTTCTAATTTCGTCTATGCATCCATTACACCCACATTCCTCAGGTATCTAAGTCCGTCAAAATCTACTACTCTTACTTTGGCTGGCGACTTCTTCCTTCGTCTAATAATGGCTTTTCTTATTTACGGTTTCCAAACGATCTCATTTCACTCAATGCTGCACTTCACACGCACCTTTTCCAAAATTTTTTTATCCGTGTATGCATTAAGTTGCGACTGCTTCTTTTTTAGCGTTCCGTGAATCAGTCCGTAAAAACGGAACCCTTATACGGTCGTTTTGCTGTTGGTCCGACCGAGTGTTCAAAAGCCATTTTTTCACAGGGGCCTAACTGGCTTTCAGCTTTCATCAGAAAACACAACATATCTCCATCCTGCTGCCTAGCGTCCCCCCACCCCCCCTTATCCCTGAAGTAACGTTCAGCATCTCGTAGCCGTATTGCATGACCTCGTTCAAACTCGCGCCGAGGCGTTGATAATGGCATCTTTATTGCCGTAAATGCATTCTTGGCTAAAATTAACTCACTCAGTCTCTAAGGTAACAAACGCTTACGACCGTTACAGCGTGTATTTAAAGAAAACGTTATTTTCCACCTTTCAAATGATAGAGCACCGCATCCAGTCGTCCTCTTCTTGCAGATTTGCCGAATAAAATCTGCAAGAAAAGGACGACTGATTGCTGGGCTCCATCATTTGAAAGTCGTGTCGCAGTCGTTGGGTGCACCCACGTCCCTAATGAGAGGTAACATTGTAAGCGTATTGTGATATCGCTGGCTTAGCTGTGGAGTATCTTTGCGGCCAGCCGCGTCTGTTGAGTGTAGCGCGGGACACTGAAATGTTGTGTTGTGGGTAGCTCTGCATGTAAGAAACATTGTTAGTATGGAGGTTGAAGTGTTGCTACAAGTGCTATTACAGTAAAGTGATGAAATATGGAAGCGAGTCAGAGGAAAGTGCGTCTAGATGTAATTAAAAATGAGCAGTGCCGCCGATAACGTATTTGTGTATCCTCTCGCTGCGTGTCGCACGGTATCAATCAACCGCGCCGTGTTCGGTCTCCCAGAATGAACTGATGTGGATCAGTAGAAATTAGTTACCATAAAAGTGTGCAGGCAAAAGCCAGTGTCTTGCAGCGAGCGTGAGGACGTGCGTACGGTCATCGCGTTCCGCATCATCAACAATCAGCCGCGCCGCGACGGTTACAACTGAGAACTGAAAAATTAAAGTTACGAACAGTGTTATATTATTACTAGTGTCAAAGAGGACTGGTACAAAATATCTGTGTATGCGTGGCGAGCGTAAGAACTTTCGTTCGATTATTCGGCCTTCGCATCATTAACAATCTTCCGCGCCCTGTTCGGTTACGCGTACGCTAGTCCCAAGTTAAATAGTGGAAAGATAATCATCTAGAAGTTGACATCAAAACTTACGACTTGGAATGTAAGCAGTGCAACCTGTGATTTCTTGTCTCGGAAAATAGATGTTCATACCAGACGTAGGAGAGTTGTGCTTGACATGAGTGGCTCCCCTAAACCCGCTTGCATACTTAGGCAGATAATTTCAGGCAAGCCAGTAGCAGTGTGGAACAGGACAATACGACCGCCGCGGGATCATCAGGTACGTGGTGTGGACAGCTCACGGTCAAAATGACAACCTCATGATTTGCATTCTCATAATGACGCTACAAGCGCCACTCTTATGCGACTGGCTCGAAATATGAACAACCACGATCATTCATACGTAGAAACACGTCCAATAACTTTCATTTATGCCGCACAACTTCTTCTTGATGCTGCGATTTTTTTCCGTCAGCTTATTTCATTGTGACTATTGATCCTTGCTTGGTGCTTTAAATGTGGGGCTGACGAAAAATTATATTTTGTGGAACGGAGACAGTGAAACTTCATCCCTCCTCCCGCACCGAACGCTGCATACGAGCCTTTGGGAGTCTACGATGGTAATACCGAAAGTAAGGTCTCCTGTTTTTTGTAAGTACATAGACTTGTTTATTTCTACAACGGTTTACATCAGTTTACAGCTCGATCAATTAGCTATTTTTCGACATAATCACCATTCCTGTCGATGCATTTTTGTAGACGCTGTGGCAGTTTTGTATGCGCATGTCACACCAGCTCGCCGCCATGCTGTTCAGAAAGTTATGAACCTCGTCGTAGGAGCTGAATTGGTTTCCGGTCAAATATTCTTTTAACCTAGGGAACAGGTGATAGTCATTGGGCGCCAAGTCATGACTATAAGGTGGGTGCGTGATTATGTTCCACTGAAACTGTTGCAGGAGAGCAACGGTTTGCCGAGCGATCTGTGGGCGAGCGTTGTCAGAGAATGTGTACGCCTTTGCTCAACTTTCCTCTTCTCCGGTTCTGAATTGCCCGTTTGAGTTTTTTCAGAGTCTCACAGTACCCGCCAGCGATTCAGCTCCGACGAAGAGGTGGAAGAAGAGGTTCATAACTTTGTGAACAACACGGTGGCGAGCTGGTATGACATGGGTGAAACAACGTATCACCAATCACGTAACTTCTAATAGACTGCGATGTCTGGCGAAGACCTGGCGCAGCGCCTCCAAAACGGTCTCCCGAACCGCTGCCCACCGCTTCAACGGACGCAGGAAGGCGCGCCGATCTCCCGTCTCACGGCGTCGCAGCTCGCACCGGCCAGACCGATGTCGTCGGTTGACTCCTGTTGCTCTCGTGTCGGCCGCGAAGCCACTACCCCTGGCTATACGGCGCGGCCCACTGGACTCACGTGGCGACCTCACATGCGCCGACGCTCGAGACGGACAGGTCACCTCGTGTCCCAGTGCGAGACCGACCAACCGATCGATCCAACCAATGACCATTGCCTAAGCAACTCGACCAGGCTGGCGGCCTAACGCGCAGACTCAGACGCAGGAACTAAGCCCCGACCGGGCGACCACTCGTTGAGTTCTCTCACTGCGCCACAAATTCGGACGAGAGAGACTAGGAAGCCGGGGTCCAAGATATCTTCCGAATACCAGATGTACGCTTGCCTGAAAGCAGTGTGATAAGCAGTTCCTGCTGACTTGCAAGCTCTGGAAGGTGTCGCAGTTAGTAATTTATCGTTCCCAAAAATTTGCGCTATACCCCGCAAGTTGTTGGCAAAGGCACAGCTAGCACACACGGCCGAAAAGTGATGACACCGGTTGATGAGACCACATTCAGTAAAAATGGCACCTCTCATTTGCTGACAGTGCTCTTTGCATTAATAGTGACTGCCAAAGTCCTACAGGCATGAAAAAGCAGCCACAAGTGGGTCCAGACTCAACCAGACTGACTGCGACTGACCCCACTGGCGAGCTCATAGCGCCCCTTAAATGCACGTGAACGGGCTGCCTTTCTCACCAGAGGGAGACACCAAAGCTGCGATTGCCACAGCGGCGCCACCGCCAGAAACGGAGGGCGACTGCCTCACACAACGCGCTGCGGCGCGCTCTTCAAAACCGCAATTTTTACCACGGCTCAATGGGCATACAAAAACTGCCACAGCGTCTACAAAACTGCATCGACAGAGACGGTGATTATGTCGAAAAATAGCTAATTGTTCAAGCTGTAAAGTGATGTAAACCATTGTAGAAATAAAGAGGTCTATGTACTTATTAAAAAAAAAGGAGGCCTTACTTTTGGGCCGGCCGGTGTGCCCGTGCGGTTCTAGGCGCTTCAGTCTGGAACCGCGTGACCGCGACGGTTGCAGGTTCGAATCCTGCCTCGGGCATGGATGTGTGTGATGTCCTTAGGTTAGTTAGGTTTAAGTAGTTACAAGTTCTAGGGGACTGATGACCTCAGATTTTAAGTCCCATAGTGGTCAGAGCCATTTTTGAACCTTACTTTTGGGATTACCCTCGTATTCGTGAACGAAGTAGGAAAGAGGGTGGCTGGGGCGGCGATGAGACTGGAACACTACGCGCCGTCCACCGTACAGAGGAATGCACAGTACAGATGCAGACGCTGACAAACACGAAACTGATCGGTGCCTCGACGCTGCTTACCTGCGTCACAGCCACGAGAGACCGGAGCCGAGGCGTACATCGAGGGCCGCAGCTCTGAGGAGCAGCGACGCCTCCAAGGGTCCGGATGGGAGGCGCGCCGCGCCAGCATCGCGTCCTACCTGCAGACTGCAGACTACGAGCGCCGGCCGGCCGGCCGGATAACGAAAAGCGGCGCAGATAAGGCCGCTCCGCAAACACACACCGCCCTCCCCGGCCGGTCACGTACCTCTCGCGCTATCTCCCGGCATTGGCACACCCGCTGCGCGCTAGCCACCAGCCGCGTCCGCCAAGTCACTAAACTAGAGGTAGGTAGTTCGCGAACGAGTGCAAAGGAACGGTTCACCAAGATGAGCGAAAGGACCGAGGAAAGAATTCCAAGGAACGATCGGTTCGTAGTTCACTTCGGTCGCGGCGGTCTACTTATAGTTCCCGGGAACGAGGAACGATCGGTTCATAGTTCACTAAAGCCCGCGTCATTTATGACGGCGGCCGAGTTTAGGTTCGTTCTGCGCGTCTGACATCACAAAACACAGTCAGCCAATGAACAGAGAACGACGTCGCCAGAGCTCGACTGCAGTGCACAGCACGCACGAGTGTCTTCAGTTTTAGAAACGTTCAGTCATACATAAAGTAATTGAACGAATGCGATGTCTTGGTAGCAGACTTTCTTTTATAGAAAGTTTGGAAAAAGCATTCTTTGTACCAACTGCTTCATATTCAATTAATTAATTAAACAAGTCCAGCAAGAAGCCTCCTAATTCAGGCGATAGCAAGGAAAGGTGTTTGTATCATTCTCACTAACCACTTTTTCGCAATAAAGAGCAGCGGTAATTGTTTATTTCGTATAGTACTTCGACGAAACGTGACCAATTCATAATCATACCAACAGTGTTCGTCGGTTTTTTGCGTGATATTTTGAAGTCCTTTGGGAGATGTGTTGATGGACGAGCTGCGTGAGCGTAACGGTTAAGATATTTGGCTGCTAAGCAAAAGGTTCTGAGTTCAAACGTTGTTCGGCGCTTAATATTTTCTTTATTTAAAAACAACATCGAAGTGTCTTACTTCACGAATTATATTCGTTTGAATGTAATTTTTTGAAATTTCTAGTGCCAACTAAGTATACGGAAAGTATACGCTATATACCTCTGCAAACTCTTCAAAATTTCGTGCAATGGTTTACTACATCTAATGCTGCACAATAACTGCGTTGAACATCGAAACAAAATTAAGTCATTTATGGGGGGGAAGGTATCAGTCAAGAAGATGTGTAAAAATCAAATTTTTGGGCCAAATAGTTTTTGTGAAATCGAATGATAAAGTGTGCCAAAGCAGTCGAAACACCATGTGTCTGCACAGGCGGGCAGTGCAATGATGACAAAATCGCGCACATCGCGGAATGCACGGAGCACGTCTCTGCAGCAGCGAAAGAGTTAATGCGGCCGTGGTGGCTTTACTTCATAAACTGCGCGCTCCCCCTGAACGTAAGTTTGCGAACTATACTATGGCGCTGCTTCTCTTGGCGCATACAACTGTCAACGCAGCAATCTCCAGCGTTTGGGCGGGCATGCACGGACCGCCAAGATCAAAGAATTGAACTATAGCTCACTTCGGTCGCGGCGGTCACTTGGGCAGTTCTCGTTCCAGCCTCGGTCGCGAGCTCGTCTCGTCTCTATCTCGGTCTCCCTCGACCGCACTCGCCATTCTTCGCATGAACACCTGTCTCAGTTCTACTGCCGATTGCTCCTAGTTAGTTCAGCATCCAGTTGTGCGTTTCGTTCACTGCGCTCGCCCATTTTACATGTGTTCCAAACTGTTCTTGCGCTTTGCTCTCGCTATTCAGCTTCCACGACCGGTATATAGATTGCCATAAAATCGTATTAACTTATTACCTCAAAAACATTTGTTCAGAAGGAGCGTTCAAACCAAAAACTTTATTACTGCGAACTTTATTATTATTATTGCTGCATTAACTTCAATAATGCAAAATAAATACCTAATTTTTACGAAGAGTGTGACGCTAGAATGAGAAAACCATATTTTATTTTATGCTTCCATAAAAACTCTACTTCGCCTACGAACTCAGAGATAACGTGAAGTATATATAGGGTGTAAACGATTATTGTTTACAACGTAGTATAGCTATGTAGTGGAAGTCGAAACGAAGAATTTTATACAAGACACTTGTGGTCTATTAAGTTGGGAAACAGCCACCAACAGGTTGACAAGACTACGTGAGCTATACAGCCCATGCACGATCAGCAGTGAAATAGTTCCCAAGGATGAACGAGTTTGCCCAACTCTAAACTAAACTTCTAACTTCTACTGATTCCACTAAAAGAGCTGAAAACTACTGCAGAAGATTCCTACGCGTGGCGCTGTGGTCTCGTAAACAAAACATCTGGTTGAAATTTCTTGGCAGATTAAAACTGTGTGCCGGACCGAGACTCGAACTCGAGACTTTTGCCTTTCGCGGGCAAGTGCTCTACCACTGAGGTACCAAAGCACGATTCACGCCCCGTCCTCACAGCTTCAATTCTGCCAGTACCTCGTCTCCTACGTTCCAAACTTCGCAGAAGCTCTTCTGCGAACCTAGCAAAACTAGCACTCCTGGAAGAAGTGATATAGCAGAAACATGGCTTAGCCACATCCTGGGGGATGTTTCCAGAATGAGATTTTCACTCTGCAGCGGAGTGTGCGCTGATACGAAACTTCCTGGCAGACTAAAACTGTGTGCCGGACCGACAATCGAACGCCGGAGCTTTGCCTTTCGCGGGCAAGTGCTGTCTTCGCAGAAGAGCTTCTGTGAAGTTTGGAAGGTAGGAGACGGTGTACTGGTGAAATTAAAGTTGTGGGGACAGGTCGCACGTCGCTCTTGGGTAGCTCAGCGGTAGAGCACTTGCCCGCGAAAGGGAAAGGTCTCTCCGGCACAGAGTTTTAATCGGCCAAGAAGTTTCATATCCGTGCACACTTCGAACAGAGTGAAAATCTCATTCTGAAAACATCGGTACAGGAATTCCATTTCCACAATGGTTCTTTTTCTCTGTTGTCGTGCGATAGCTGTTCTGAAACCTAGTGGCAGATTAGAACTGTGTGTTGCACCGGGAGCAGAGCCGTGCCTCTGCGGACAATGCTCTTACTGACTGAGCTATACGGGCACGATTCTCGATCTGTCCTACTCGAAATAGGTAAGGAACATTGCGTTTCAAATCTCCGTCAACTACGATGTTATTAGAGACGTAGCACAATCCAGAATAGGGAAGGAAGTGAAGCGTATCGTTTACAAAGAAACCATCTAGGCATTTGCTTTAGACGATTTACGGACGCCAAGGAAAATATATATCTGGGTAGCAGGACCACCGCCTACCGAATTCGCGTCTTATCGCTGCGGCACCTACACTGACGGGGAAAAAAAAAAAAAAAAATCAGAACATCAAGAAGTTGTGCGACGTAAACGAAATTCGGTAGGCGTGCCTCTGCATACGAGAGATTACGTCTCTTAAAAGTTCGCGCCAGTCGCATATGAGGATGCAAATTAGGTTTCCTTTAAGCACACGCTGTAACCTTCGTGAGCGTTACTTACCTTCGAGATTGGACGTGGTGAGTTGATGTTATTGAAGAATGCCTTTAAGGCGACAAAGGCGCCGTTAACGACGCCTCGGTACGAGTTTGAACGAGGTCGTGTAGGGCTACGAGAAGTTGAATGTTGTTCTGCGATACTGCAGAAAGACTTGGCATGAAAGTAGCCACCGAACACGATTGCTGACAGCGGTGGTCACCCGAAAGTACGGCCGCTAAATGATCGGGTTCCGAAAGGCCTCGTGGCACTTCCGTGAGGGAAGGTCATCGCGTTCGGCGTATGACTGGCGCATCGTACAGCAGCTATCTGGGCAGCGGCTGGCACCACAGTAGCATAACAGACTGTTACGAATCGCTTACTTCAAAACGGCCTGTAGCGTGCGGTCCACTGACCCCAAACTACCGCCACTGCGACTTCAATAGTGTCAAGCGAGAGCTCACTGGAGGGCTTGGTGGAGATGGTAGTTGGTTCTGATCCGGTGCCAGTGATGCCCGTGTGTGTACAAGGAGCAAGCCAGTTGAGGGGTTGCAACCAACCTGTCTGTGTGCTGGACACACTGCACTTGCACCAGGCGTTATGATCTGCGGTGAGATTTCGTATTACACCACCACCAGTCTCGGTGTTATCCCACGCACTCTGACTGCAAATTTGGCGTAAATATGGTGATTCGACCTGTTGTGCTGCCATTCATGAACAGTATACCGTGGGGTGTTTTCCAACAGGATAACGATCGCCCATATATCGGTATTGTACGCCAACAAGCTCTGAACATGTCGACATGTTGCGTTGGCCTTCATCTGCCTCCAATCGAGCACACATGGGACATCGTCGGGCGACACTTCTAGCGGCAGCCACGAACAGAATTTACCGTCCTTGTATTGACCAACCAAGTGCAACAGACATGGACCTCCATCCCACAAACTGACATCCGCCACTTGTAGAACAAAATGGTTCAAATCGCTCTGAGCACTATGGGACTTAACATCTGTGGTCATCAGTCCCCTAACTTAGAACTACTTAAACCTAACTAACCTAAGGACATCACACACATCCATGCCCGAGGCAGGATTCGAACCTGCGACCACTTTTAGAACACCATTCATTAACTTTCGCACGCTTGCATCTAACATCCTGGCGATTACACCAGTTATTAATGTACCAGCATTTCATATTCGCAATGACTTATCTCGCTTACATTAACCTGTGATTTTCGAATGTTCATCACTTCACTTCAATATGTTAGCTTGCTAAATACATTCCCGAAATTATTTTTTGGTACTGCGATTATTTTTCCGTCAATGTAGTTCGGTACATCCGACTTGGCTGAAAACTTCCTACCTGATAGAAAGCCGTACGTCTCGTTTCCCAAAAACTAAAATAAATTGACGTATTTCAGTAGCACTTAAGATCCTCAACCAACTGTATCACAACAAGGCCTCGAATCCTGAGGAAGAACGCTACTGATAGGCTCTTCTTCCATCAGTTGAGGGTCGCTGTTGGAATGCCGTCTTTAGAAGTGCATCGATCACACGCGGCAAAGCAGAACGTCCATAATTCAGTGCTGTCTCTCGAACACAGTTTCGTTGTTACGTGCCCTGTAACCACAGCTGTAGTATTAAATTTCGAATGAATGTGGAATATACTCTTCTGCACCGTAAATAAATATTCTCGTCCCTATTCATTCAATAGATCCCTTTTTGTTTTTTGTACTGTTAGTGCCGGAGTGGCCGAGCGGTTCTAGGCGCTACAGACTGGAGCCGCGCAACCGCTACGGTCGCAGGTTCGAATCCTGCCTCGGGCATGGATGTGTGTGATGTCCTTAGGTTAGTTAGGTTTAAATAGTTCTAAGTTCTAGGGGACTGATGACCTTAGGTGTTAAATCCCATAGCGCTCAGAGCCATTTGAACCGTTTGTAAGAACAGCCATAACGGCCACAGCCGTGTGAGCGAGGTTATTACCATTAACAACAGTTCAAAGACGAGAAGGTTGAAATATGCACTCGGACCAGCATAATTATAAATGCTAGCTCCAATAAAGGCACAGGGTCAATCACATACCAGCGCCTTCTCGCTACTGATGACCAGATTCTAGAGCTACATCTACTCTCCACAAGCGACCTTATGCTGCGTAGCAGACAGTACACAGTGCGCAGTTGTTGCTTCCAGACTTTAGCATATCTACTTGTAGAACACTGTTGTGCTGATTTACGCTCCGGCCTGTGTTCATTTCTCGCTACTTACAAAAGCAAAGATCTCAGAAAACTTCCAGTCTCTCAAGAAAAATATGAACTTATACACACAACACATTATCTGTTTATTGACCGTTTACAGGTGTGCGAAATCGACGTTGGTACCTGTTGCTATTCTGTATCCAAACAGTGTGTGCCAGCTTACACTGCGCTAGAAGATATTAGATGACCCTTAAGTCATTTATTGCTCCGGATGGAACGATACAAATATGATACAGAAAGATAAACCAAGATCTGTAATACCTTGTAAAATGCATCATGGAAAGGTAAATGAAATGAAAACAAGAAAAGGGACTGCCAATTGCTTGAGGTTGTGTTTCTAGAGAGAAAAAACAGAGGAATGGGAATGTCAGACGTTTCGCAAATCAAGGCGTAATTGTTACGATAACACAGGGAGATCTCCGACTTGGTGTGCTGGCCTTGCAGTGGAAACGAATGCACGGGAAACACGGATAGCGTGCTCGGACTTAACAACTCCTGCATAAGCAGGCTCGCTCAGCGTGCGATGTGACTCATGCCCGTCATGCCGACTCCCCCCCCCCCCCCCCCTCCCCTCCCAGTACTCTCACGGTTTCTTCAGAGTGCCATAAAAAAGTCTCTACGCCACAAACATAAAACACAGTTACGATAAAAGGCCTAATTAGCGTGAAAGGATGTGGGCAAGACGCTCTTGCGCAGCACAAACGAACCGCTCAGCAGCAGACTAACGGCTGAAGACGGTCATTAAATGACTGCGAGGTCGCCGGTCAAGATGCCACGTCTGTCGCAGTGCAACTACTGTGTGTCATCCGTGATAAGTTTTAGAGTAACATGTTATTGGTCAGTCTGCGGAAGTCGTCCTTCATGCCACAGACAATAGTATGCGTTTCATACGAGGACTGAATTTGAACGCTCATCTACAAGGTTTGTCCGGAAAATACGTATCAAAGTTGAATAATGCCTTCATGTTACAGGTTGCAGTCACCGCCAGGTGTGACTTCTGGTGTAATCAATCCCATCAACGCTCAGTTCGAGTCAAAGCACTCTGTGTGTAGGTGGGAGTGTGCGGCAGCTGGTTGGCAGTTACCCTTTTTCACCTGCAGTCAGCATGGAGCTGTCTCTGATTGAGGAACAGCGCGTCAACATCAAGTTTCTTGCAAAGCTAGGCAAGAAGGGCCGCGAGATTTTTTAGTGTTTGAGACAGGTTTACGGAGACAATTCCCTGAAGGAACCAACCGTGAACAAGTGGTTAAAAAGGTTCCGGGATGGCCGAGTGGAAGTGAACGATGACCCTCGCCCAGGACGCCCGTCCACATCGAGTTCCGATGCAAATGTTGAACGAATTCGGACTCGTGTCCTTTAAGACCGTACATTGACAGAATTATTGCTGACGAGCTGTCAATCCCCAAAACAATCGTTCACGAAATCCTGACACAAAAACTTGAAATGAAGAAATTGTGTGCGAAAATCGTACCGAAGCTCTTGACGCCAGAATAGAGAGCGAAGAGGGTTGAGTGCTGTGAGGATTGGTTGCAAGCAGAAGAACGAGGGGACTTTCTCAACCGAGTCATCACTAGAGACGAGTCCTGGTTTTACGAATTCGATGTGGAGCTCAAATCTCAAAGCAAGGAATGGAAACTAGCAGGAGAACCGAGAACAAAAAAGTCGCGAATATCGAGGTCCACTGTGAAGACAATGATGATTGTTTTCTTTGATTCTAGGGGCATTGTTCACAAGGAATTTGTCCCTCCCGACCAGAGATTGAACGGAAATTTTTACGTTGAAGTTCTGACACGTCTCAGAGCTCGTGTGGCCCGAGTTCGACCGGAGTTGGCAAAAGGGGGCAGGTGGATCCTTCATCAGGACAATGCGCCCGCTCACACGTCGCTCGTTGTGCGCTAGTTTTTGGCCAGAAGCTCAACCACCGTGACAGACCGCCCGCCTTATTCACCCGATTTAGCCCCGTGTGACTTCTTCATGTTTCCGAAACGGAAAATGGTGCTTCGGGGGCGGCAGTTGGGAGATGTGGAAGCCATCAAGGCGGAAACGGCACGGCAACTGAACAACATCACAACTGAAGACTTTCAGCAATGTTATCAACAGTGGAAACGGCGTTGGCAGAAGTGAAACGCGTCTCAGGGCGAGTACTTTGAAGGAGGCCAAATTGTAATACCTGAATAATTGTTAAATAAAGTTATTATTCAACTTTTATACGTATTTTCCGGGCAGACCTCGTATTCCA
Source organism: Schistocerca gregaria (assembly GCF_023897955.1). NCBI lineage: Eukaryota > Metazoa > Arthropoda > Insecta > Orthoptera > Acrididae > Schistocerca > Schistocerca gregaria. Next base: position 935,283,087 of record NC_064922.1, read on the forward strand.
AGAGGCAACTTACGGTGTATTGCGGAACACCAATGTCACTTTCCCCCTTTCCTGTTCCGTCCCGAATGGATCGCGGAAAGAATGATTGCTCCTAAGTCTCTGTGAGAGTTCGAATTTAATTTTACCTTCATGGGCTTTTAGCGAGAGGGAGCAATATATTGGTTGAGTCTTCTACGAACGTACGCTTTCGGAATTTCAACAGTAAATGACACCGTAATGCAGAACGCCTCTCTTGCAGTGTGTGTCACTGACGTTGCAGACTGGGCGTCTCCGTGACGCTTTCGTGCTTGCTGAACGAAACGTGCTGCTCTTCTTTGGATCTTCTCTAGTTCCTGTATGAATCGTATGGGGTAGGAGTAATATTCAAGTACTGTTCGCTGTTTGTAAGCTATCTCCTTTGCTTCCGCGTATATCTCCTGAAGATTCCTCCAATGAATCTCAGTCTGGCATCTGCCTTAGGTGTACGTGCTAGTTTCACTTTGAATAGTTCCGTATCCATACTCCTAGATATTTTACAGATATGACTGCCTCCAGTGATAGTTCTGCAAAAGTGTAAGCATACGCTACTGGCCCTTAAAATTGCTACACCACGAAGATGACGTGCTACAGACGCGAGATTTAACCGACACGAAGAAGATGCTGTGATATGCAAATGATTAGCTTTTCAGGGCATTCACGCAAGGTTGGCGCCGGTGGCGATACCTACAACGTGCTGACATGATGAAAGTTTCCAATCGATTTTTCACACACGAACAGCAGTTGACCGGCGTTGCCTGGTGAAACGTCGTTGTGATGCCTCGTGTAAGGAGGAGAAATGCGTACCATCAACTTTCCGACTTTGATAAAGGTCGGATTGTAGCCTATCGCAATTGCGGTTTATCGTATAGCGACATTGCTGCTCGCGTTGGTCGCGATCCGATGACTGTTTGCAGAATATGGAATCGGTGGGTTCAGGAGGGTAATACAGAACGTCGTACCGGTTCCCAAAGGCCTCGTATCTCTAGCAGTCGAGATGACAGGCATCTTATCCGCATGGCTGTAACGGGTCGTGCAGACACGTCTCTATTACTGAGTGAACAGATAGGGACGTTTGCAAAACAACAACCATCTGCACGAACAGTTCGACGACGTTTGCAGCAGCATGGACTATCAGCTCTGAGACCATGGCTGCGGTTACCCTTGACGCTGCATCAGAGACAGGAGCGCCTGCGATGGTGTACTCAACGAATGGCGAAACGTCATTTTTGCGGATCAATTCATGTACTGTTTACAGCATCATAATGGTCGCATCCGTGTATGACGACATCGCGGTGAACGCACATTGGAAGCGTGTAATCGTCATCGCCATGCTGGCATATCACCCGGCGTGATGGTATGGGGTGCCATTGGTTACACGTCTCCGTCACCTCTTGTTCGCATTGACGGCACTTTGAACAGTGGACATTACATTTCAGCTGTGTTACGACCCGTAGCTCTACCCTTCATTCGATCCCTGCGAAACACTACATTTCAGCAGGATAATGCACGACCGCATATTGCAAGTCCTGTACGGGCCGTTCTGGATACCGAAAATGTTCGACTGCTGCCCTGGCCAGCACATTCTCCAGATCTCTCACCAACTGAAAACGTCTGGTCAATGGTGGCCGAGCAACTTGTTCGTCACAATACGCCAGTGACTACTCTTGATGAAGTGTGGTATCGCGTTGTAGCTGCATGGACAGCTGTTCCTCTACACGCCATCCAAGCTCTGTTTGACTCAATGCCCAGGCGTATCAAGGCCGTTATTGCGGCCAGAGGTAGTTGTTCTGGGTTCTGATTTCTCATGATCTATGCACCCAAATTGCGTGAACATGTAATCACATGTCAATTCTAGTATAATATATCTGTCCAACGAATACCCGTTTATCATCTGCAGTGCTTCTTGGTGTAGCAATTTTAATGGCCAGTAGTGTATTAGGTCTACAACTTTGGTTTCGCCGTTTTGCAATAGACGGCAGTAGCGGCAAGTGGGGTTCAGCTGGTTGGCTATAGGTGTGATACAATAAGCTTAGGCATCTGTAAACATAATGCCATTTTGTGATTGCATCATAAGGTTATTCTCGATTAAGTACGGCAACTTACGTACCCACTTCTCGCCATTTGCGGAAAATTTTAATTTTCTCCTTTAACATGAAGAAATCTGGGGCTGTGGCTCTTAAAATGCTGGGTAAGACCAATGTTTTCAACGCCTTAAGAACGGTGATTTTGACGTCGACTGCCACAGAACACCATTATCGAAAGCAACTGATGCGTTCGAACCCAGCTCTGAAACACAAACGGCCACAATACAGCGACAGTCAAGTAAAGGTAATTTTGCAGCAGGTCAGTGCTAGACCCCATGTCGCAAAACTCCTCGAAACTTACATGGAAACTTTGAAATGACAAGTCCTATCCCGCCCGCCGTATTCTCCATACGTTTCTCTCTCTGACTTCCACCTTTTTCGATCAGTGGCATACAGTCTGGCTCACCAGCACTTCCGATCATATGAACAAGTGCAAAAATTGCTTCGATTCATGGATCCCCACAAAAGACGCCCAGTTCTTCTTCCACGGGATTCGTATGCCATCCGAAAGATGGGAGAATGTCGTGGCCAGCGATGGGTAATACTATGAATCTTTTTTTTTTGTACGTTTTTCACAATAAAGCTCCGAACTTCGAGAAAAATCGGCGGAAGCAAAGTTGTAGACCTAGTACAATAACGAGCTTTTCTGCCTATCTATGAGTAATTCTTCATATTTGTTTACGGTGAGTGTCAGTTACCATTTCTCGCGATACATTTGTTTATGCTGAGGGTTAATTACGGATCCCTACATTCAGTGTTTGCAGGTCTTCCTGCGTTTCACTACGATTTCCTGGTGTTGCGACTTATCTGTTCACTATAGAATCATCCAGCAAAAGCCTCCTGGAACTGCCGGTGTTATTCATACATTGTGAAAAGTAATGGCCCTGTAACAAGTTATTTTCATGCCTGACGATTTCTCTCAGTTCAGAATGGCATGCTGTCTTCTGTTTTGCTAGAAACTCTTCATTCCAGCCACATACGTGGTCTGATATCCCGTACGCTCGTGTTTTACTCGTTAGGCGGCAGTGCGGAACTATATCGAATGAGTTCCGGAAATCAAGGAACACAGCATCAACCTGGGCGCCGATGTCTGTTGCTTTCTGGGTCTCTGGACGAGCAGAGCGAGCTGAATTTCGCACGACCGTTGTTTTCGAAACCCATGCCGATTCATACAGAAGAGCTTTTCGGTCTCCACAAATTTCATAATACGCAAGCGTAAAACACTCCACAAATTCTACAACAGATGAACCCCTGAGATGTACGCCTATAATTTTTTGCGTCTGTTCGACGACCCTTCTTCAAAACGGGAATTACTTCCTCTCTTTCCAATCACTAGGTACACTTTGCTCAGACAGGTTTAGATTAACGTATACAGGGCGTAAATTTTAAGTTAACAAATCAGAATATCTCGATAAATAAGCTTCACAAAGAAGTATGTAGAATCCGAAGTTGATTATTTTCGAGGGGGACATCTGCTGGTGCTAAAATTAGCCCGCGACCCCAGTACCCTGGGAGTGGGGCGAGAGGCAAGTTTGAAATTTCAAATAGAAACCCCAATTTTTTTACTGCAGAATCAGATTCTACATAAGAAACTACGTACATTTTATCTTAAACATTTGTTTTGATTCTTGGTAGTTGGCTCTTTAATTCAAAAAAATCTTAAAGGGGAATACATTCATCTTTAGTTAGCGGGTTGGTTAGTCTTTTCCTCAGTGTTTTACTTTGTTTACTCCGTGAGTTAATGAGTTCACTCGTTAGTAAGTAGGATGTTTGGTTAGTTAGTTAGCTAGTCAGATGATTTGTTTGATAATTAAAAGGCATGTGGCCTCATAACCACGAAATAAAAAAAACTTATCCGAATCTGTGGAAAAAATTAAAATTTGGATCAATATTTGTAAAACTAATTCCTCTCCTCACCCTATGGGGAGAGAGGGAGGGTTTTAGTTTTAGCGAATCAAAATTTACGAAGTAAATAAGTATTTTTTATTTATCCGTAACCATTTTCCACACAAAAATGAGAACATGGATTTTCTTGAATTACAGCGGCAACTAGCAAGAACCCAAACAAATGTTTAAGACAAAATGTACGTAGTTTTTAATGTAGAATCTGATTCTGCAATAAAAAATGTGGGTACCCATTTGAAATTTTAAAGTTGCCTCCCGCCCCACCTCCAGGGGGCTCGGGTGGCGGACTAATTTCAGCCCCAGCAGATGTCCTCTTCGAAAATAATCAACTTTGGATTCTACACTTTTTTCGCGTGATAGCTTATTTTTCGAGTCATTCTGGTTTGTCAACTTAAAATTTACACACTGTATATAACATGATGTAATTTTATCGACGTTCATATGCAGCTCATAAATACTTCTGTTTCGCGTACTGTGTCTGGGGTTGTGCGGGAACTAAGGCCCCACAGGAGGCTGGCTGCAATTACCGCATGACGTCCCGGGCCGTTGCTGGGACACTATGGCTGGCGGTGTGTCGATTGCAAAAGGAACTGCACGCGTTAGGAGCGGTATTTTAGAAACGTTCGAGAAAAAAGGTGCACCATTTAGCACTTCAGACTAGTGTAGTTATTGTCACCTACTATACGGACTGTACACAATCTCAGACATTATAAAGCGAAAGTATTACAGCGACTGACCAACTCAGTTGCTGCTGCTCGAGGTCGGTACTTCAACCATCTATTGCAGTTGACATGGGACTTCTTAAAAATGGGAACGAGGTTTATAATAATTATCCACTAAACCTTAGCTCTGGATAGTTACTTACTTCATCAAATTAACTATTCCTTGCTGCGTCAGGATGAGCACTATCAACAGAGACGGTTCAAGAACGTATTTCAAGACAAGCGAAATATCATCTAGCGCATATCTCCCCCAAACACTAGCTGCCTTTCCTTGGCCTCTTGGTAAGACCTTTAACAATAAACACAAATCAAGTGACAGTGTAAATGCGTTTTTTCTTTTAAAAGAAGCACTACACAGACATTCCTTTGTAACAGCAATAAATTTCTGAATCTTATTCGAGTGTTCAATATATTAGACGATGACACAGTTTGTTGCCATTTAAGGTAATTCTTGAACTATTTAAAAGTTTTTAGTGAAAGAAGGGAGAATTATTCTTACTGTATTGTTCTAGCTAAAAATATCCTATCCATTACAATGAATGGAAAATTTAATAAAGGAACTTACTATTTAACTGCAGAAATTACCTGTTATTTATCTTTCCATGGGAAAAGTGGGACAGAAATACGAAAATATCATCTAATTTCGTATTAACGTGCGTGCATCATGCAAAGACAATTGACCAATTAGTAATTACATTTTAGAAAATTTGACATGAGAGTAATTGAAAATTTAAAACAGGGTAAAAATTTTTTATTTATGCAACTGAAACAACGAAACAGAAATGTTCTGTAAATAAAGTCACGTATAATTCTTAAATTTCTTCGGTATTCGATGTTATATTTTTGTTTTCCCCTTGGCTTGAAACCTATCGACTTCTTTACCACTTTTAACTTAGCAAAATCTTTCAAAATATGAATGTACTGAATTCAATAAATTGCTTTAAATGGTTAAAGCTGACAGTCAACACAATCGTTCTTTCACCGCTAGCTACAGGGTACAGCTAAAGTCAGGAGGATTTGCAAGCTTACAAAAGTCTTGGGAAATATGTCAACCAAATTGTTTACATTAGATAATGAGCTTCGAGGAGAACTTACAGCCAAAAGAATGGGAGTTAAGATAAAATTTCATCGTTTGATGGGGACTTGATCGAAAATTCACATTTAAAAATCACTTTTACTAACTAGGACAGATCTGGAGTCAGCGACGGCTCGTAACCACACATTCGCTAATATTTCGCAAAAGCTTTGTTTGCAGACAGATATTTATGGAACGTTTCAGCATATATTATCACACGCTTTCAACCGTGTCAGTTTTTGCCACTAATTGTGACGTAGCCCGCATACAAACCTTGCACTCTGGCGAGTGACGCCCCTCTCAGCTTCGCGCCTCAAGCGGTCTATTGACAGACAGTCAACATGGGTTTAGTTACAGAAGTATCGTTCCTGTAAAACGTAACTAGCTCTTTATTCACATGAAGTGTTGAGTGCTATTGACAAGCGATTTAAGATAGATTCCGTATTTCTGGATTTTCAGAAGGCTTTTGACACTGTACCATACAAGCGGCTCGTAGTGAAATTGCGTGCTTAAGCAATATCGTCTCAGTTGTGTGACTGGATTTGTCATTTCCTGTCCGAGAGGTTGCAGTTCGTAGTAATTGACGGAAAGTCATCGAGTAAAACAGAAGTGATTTGTGGCGTTCCCAAAGATAGTGTTATAGGCCCTTTGCTGTTCCTCATCTATATAAACAATTTTGAACACAATCTGAGCAACCGTCTTCGGTTGCTTGCAGATGGCGCTGTCTTTTATCTACTAGTAAAGTCATCAGAACATCAAATCAAACTGCAAAACGATTTAGAAAATATATCTGAATGGTGTGAAAAGTGGTAGTTGACCCTAAATAACGAAAAGTGTCAGGTCATCCACATGAGTGCTAACAGGAATCCGATAAACTTCGGTAACACGATAAATCAGTCTAATCTAAAAGCTTATAATGTTACTTAAAAACCGTCTTGATTGCAAATATTTTTATTCATATGACCGGTTTCGGTTCATTCAGAACCATCTTCAGATCTGATATTTCAGTTACAGGAGTAACCCGTCAAAATCCAGCAGTTTTCACATGCTACGCCTGGGCATTGAGTCAAACAGAGCCTGGATGGCGTGTACAGGTACTTCAACACGATACCACAGAGTAGTGACTGGCGTATTGCGACGAGGCAGTTGCTCGGCCACCATTGACCAGACGTTTTCAATTGGTGAGAGATATTGAGAATGTGCTGCCAGGGCAGCAGTCGGACATTTTCTGTATCCAGAAAGGCCCGTACAGCACCTGCAACATGCGGTCGTGCATTATCCTGCTGAAATGTAGGGTTTCGTAGGGATCGAATGAAGGGTAGACCCACGGGACGTAACACAGCTGAAATGTAACGTCCACTGTTCAAAGAGCCGTCTATGCGAACAAGAGGTGACCCAGACGTGTAACCAATGGCGCCCCATACCATCACGCCGGGTGATACGCCAGTATGGCGATGACCAATACACGCTGACTTTTGGTCAGGTGAATACAGGGTAATAAATACAAAATCAAATAGGGGTAATGCAGGAGTAGGTTTAATAATGAATAGGAAAATAGGAATGCGGGTAAGCTACTACAAACAGCATAGTGAACACATTATTGTGGCCAAGATAGATACGAAGCCCATGCCTACTACAGTAGTACAAGTTTATATGCCAACTAGCTCTGCAGATGATGAAGAAATTGATGAAATGTATGATGAGATAAAAGAAATTATTCAGGTAGTGAAGGGAGACGAAAATTTAATAGTCATGGGTGACTGGAATTCGTCAGTAGGACAAGGGAGAGAAGGGAACATAGTAGGTGATTATGGATTGGGGCTAAGAAATGAAAGAGGAAGCAGCCTAATAGAATTTTGCACAGAGCACAACTTAATCATAGCTACCACTTGGTTTAAGAATCATGAAAGAAGGTTGTATACGTGGAAGAACCCTGGAGATACTAAAAGGTATCAGATAGATTATATAATGGTAAGACAGAGATTTAGGAATCAGGTTTTAAATTGTAGGACATTTCCAGGGGCAGATGTGGACTCTGACCACAATCTATTGGTTATGAACTGTAGATTAAAACTGAAGAAAATGCAAAAAGGTGGCAATTTAAGGACATGGGATCTGGATAAACTGACTAAACCAGAGGTTGTACAGAGTTTCAGGGAGAGCATAAGGCAACATCTGACAGGAATGGGGGAAAGAAATACAGTAGAAGAACAATGGGTAGCTTTGAGGAATGAAATAGTGAAGGCAGCAGAGGATCAAGTAGGTAAAAAGACGAGGGCTAGTAGAAATCCTTGGCTAACAGAAGAAATATTGAATTTAATTGATGAAAGGAGAAAATATAAAAATGCAGTAAATGAAGCAGGCAAAAAGGAATACAAACGTCTCAAAAATGACATCGACAGGAAGTGCAAAATGGCTAAGCAGGGATGGCTAGAGAACAAATGTAAGGATATAGAAGCTTATCTCACTAGGGGTAAGATAGATACTGCCTACAGGAAAATTAAAGAGACCTTTGGAGAGAAGAGAACCACTTGTATCAATATAAAGAGCTCAGATGGCAATCCAGTTCTAAACAAAGAAGGGAAAGCAGAAAAGTGGAAGGAGTATATAGAGGGTCTATACAAGGGCGATGTACTTGAGGACAATATTATGGAAATGGAAGAGGATGTAGATGAAGATGAAATGGGAGATACGATACTGCGTGAAGAATTTGACAGAGCACTGAAAGACCTGAGTCGAAACAAGGCCCCCGGGGTAGACAACATTCCATTGGAACTACTGACGGCCTTGGGAGAGCCAGTCCTGACAAAACTCTACCACCTGGTGAGCAAGATGTATGAGACAGGCGAAATACCCTCAGACTTCAAGAAGAATATAATAATTCCAATCCCAATAAAAAGCAGATGTTGACAGATGTGAAAATTACCAAACTATCAGTTTAATAAGTCACAGCTGCAAAATACTAACGCGAATTCTCTACAGACGAATAGAAAAACTGGTAGATGCGGACCTCGGGGAGGATCAGTTTGGATTCCGTCGAAATGTTGGAACACGTGAGGCAATACTGACCCTACGACTTATCTTAGGAGATAGATTAACGGAAGGTGAACCTACGTTTCTAGCGTTTGTAGACTTAGAGAAAGCTTTTGACAATGTTGACTGGAATACTCTCTTTCAAATTCTGAAGGTGGCAGGGGTAAAATACAGGGAGCGAAAGGCTATTTACAATTTGTACAGAAACCAGATGGCAGTCATAAGAGTCGAGGGCATGAAAGGGAATCAGTGGTTGGGAAGGGAGTGAGACAGGGTTGTAGCCTCTCCCCGATGTTATTCAATCTGTATATTGAGCAAGCAGTAAAGGAAACAAAAGAAAAATTCGGAGTAGGTATTAAAATTCATGGAGAAGAAATAAAAACTTAGAGGTTCACCGATGACATTGTAATTCTGTCAGAGACGGCAAAGGACTTGGAAGAGCAGTTGAACGGAATGGACAGTGTCTTGAAAGTAGGATATAAGATGAACATCAACAAAAGCAAAACAAGGGTAATGGAATGTAGTCTAATTAAATCGGGTGATGCTGAGGGAATTAGTTTAGGATATGAGACACTTAAAATAGTAAAGGAGTTTTGCTATTTGGGGAGCAAAATAACTAATATGGTCGGTTAGAGGGGATATAAAATGTAGAATGGCAGTGGCAAGCAAAGCGTTTCTGAAGAAGAGAAATTTGTTAACATCGAGTAGAGATTTATGTACCAGGAAGTCGTTTATGAAAGTATTTGTTTGGAGTGTAGCCATGTATGGAAGTGAAACATGGACGACAACTAGTTTGGACAAGAAGAGAATAGAGGCTTTCGAAATGTGGTGCTACAGAAGAATGCTGAAGATTATATGGGTAGATCACGTAACTAATGAGGAGGTATTGAATAGGATTGGGGAGAAGAGAAGTTTGTGGCACAACTTAACTAGAAGAAGGGATCGGTTGGTAGGACATGTTTTGAGGCATCAAGGGATCACAAATTTAGCATTGGAGGGCAGCGTGGAGGGTGAAAATCGTAGAGGGAGACCAAGAGATGAATACACCAAACAGATTCAGAAGGATGTAGGTTGCAGTAGGTACTGGGAGATGAAGAAGCTTGCACAGGATAGAGTAGCATGGAGAGCTGCATCAAACCAGTCTCAGGACTGAAGACAACAACAACAACAATGTGCGTTCACCGTGATGTCGCCGAACACGGATGCGACCATCAGGATGCTGTAAACAGAACCTGGATTCATCAGAAAAAATTACGTTTTGCCATTCGTGCACCCAGGTTCGTCGTTGAGTACACCATCGCAGGCGCTCCTGTCTGTGATGCAGCGTCAAGGGTAACCACAGCCACCGTCTCCGAGCTGATAGTCCGTGCTGCTGCAAACGCCATCGAACTGTTCGTGAAAATGGTTGTTGCCTTGCAAACGTTCTATCTGTTGACTCAGGGATCGAGACGTGGCTGGACGATCCGTTACAGCCATGCGGATAAGATGTCTGTCAACTCGACTGCTAGTGATACGAGGCCTTTGGGATCCAGCACGGCGATCGGTATTATCCTCCTGAATCCACCGATTCCGTATTATGCTAACACTCATTGGATCTCAACCAACGCGAGGAACAATGTCGCGATACGATAAACCGCAATCGCGATAGGCTACAATCCGACCTTTATCAAAGTCGGAAACTTGATGGTACACATTTCTCCTCCTTACACGAGGCATCACGACAACGCTTCACCAGGCAACGCCGGCCAACTGCTGTTTGTGTGTGAGAAATCGGTTGGAAACTTTCCTCGCGTCAGCACGTTGTGGGTGTCGCCACCGGCGCCAACCCTGTGTGAATGCTCTGAAAAGCTAATCATTTGCATATCACAGCATCTTCTTCCTGTCGGTTAAATTTCGCGTCTGTAGCACGTCATCTTCGTGGTGTAGCAATTTTAACGGCATTAGTGTAGTCAGAAGACTGATGACAAAAAAAGACCATAGAAACATTATGTAAATGAAGTGTTCCGTTCTTTCTAATCGTGTACATCGGCATCCTGCAGTGACCGCAGAGTAGCTCCCAAAATGTAAGCTGCGCATTTCCACTGGCAACAGGACAAGTTAAACGTGTGCCCCCCGTTATGGCGACCCCTGGAAAACTGCTCCTGAAATAGTGGCTGTGCCCGGGCCGCTATTCCGGCGTAATAACAATACTCCCGCGGTCTGGAGCAGGCGACGCCGATCTCCGGCGAGGCGACGCCCTGCGGGGCGCGCGCCCCGGCAACCAGCCCCGCCCCTGCCGCCGTAATGACAGCCGGCCGGTCTGTTTATGCGCTGCTCGGCCTGCCGCGGACCCCGTCCGCTAATGGCGAGTGCACAGAAAGCGAGCGCGTACGTCACACGCGCCAGCGCAGCCGCGCCGCCCGTTCTCCGCTTACGTCCACCGCCCGGAACACCTGCTCGGCCACGGCCGTGATCACCCACCAGGCGCGGCCTCACAGGTCACTCCTCGTGCGTTCGCTGGCAATTTTAATCTTTATGGAAACTTACTGCCGGCACAAACTAGCTAACCAGGAAAGTACTCGGGCTCGAACAAACACAAAACACACCAAAATCGTGTGAGAAATAATGGAAAGGTCTCTTATTGCACTAGTGATACTCCCGCATCTGCAAAACTCTCCAGTCGTCCATTAGAGGCCTCTGCGTACGCAATGCCGCATTGCACACTGACCTGCCGGTACTCCAGTCGGGACCAGTAGGGACGGTGCAGTGTCCCCCTGAAGTAGCGTTTTGTCACATTATTTGTATATTGAAGCGTCAGATGGCTCGGCGATTGGAAATCAATCCTGCTAACGTATTGCGATTGATTGCGATGAAGTTACAAAGAACCCTTCTTCGTGAATATGGTAATGGTGTAGCAGACGTATCATTTACATGTTTTCTGGTATCTATTATAGTGCAGAAATATGAGCGTAAATTAGAAACAGATACTGCTGTAACACAAACACATAATGATGATGATAGGGATGATAATGACGAACAACTCATGGCAAACGGTAGTGCTACGCAAGTGCGGGAAGAGGCGATGGAAGCAGTGGCAGTGAATACCGACCGTCTCCCAAGGAGGAGGTGAAAGTTACAAGTATCATCACGGCGTTTGATGACAACACACTGGAGAACATGTACGATGATTATTACGTGAGAGGTTTCGACACATACAAGCTCCTGAAAAGATACCCTAAACTGAAGTCTAAAAGCAATATTAAAACATACTGGATTACGTGGCAAAGAAAAGAGAAGGAAATACAGCTTTCAAAGGAAATCGTACACTGCTGTTCAAGACCATGAAGGAGCGAGTAATGGCGAAATTCGATGAAGCGCGAGAATGCGATTCCGCCGTTCATTGTTGGCATTTACAACATCGGGCATTGGACGTAACCAGAAATCTCGGGTGTACAAACTTTACAGCTTCACTAGGATTTATAACTAATTTGAAAAAGGAGTTTAGGATAACATCAGGCAGTATCACTACGCTCCAAGCACGAAAAGATAAGGATGACGAAGAAGAACTGATTGAAAGAGCTCAAACGTTTGTTGCTGACGTCAATAATCATATCACGAGAGAAAACATCGATATTAGTTCTGTATGGAACTGTGATCAGAGTCAGTTCAACTATGAACTTTCTTGTGACAGAACACTATTCAGGAAAGGGGAGAGAAACACTGTCGCGATGTTGCAATCAGTTAGCTGTGCAACACATAGTTACACGATCGATGTTGCTATATCGATGGACGGACGATTGGCAGACAAACTCTATATTTGCTTCCAAGCATCCAGTGGAAAGTTTGGACGCCGCGTGTCAAGGGAAATAGAAACGCGGTGTCCTCCAAATGTCCGATGCAAGTGTGAGTGGGAAGATGACAAGACTTTTTTTTGTCAGTTTTGAATCCACATTTGTCGAGAAAGTCATTAGTACTTTGTGCATCCTGGTCTGGACATGAGGATGAACGAGTACTACTGGAAGCATCTGGCGGAAAACGTGTGGATGTAAAAATCAAACTACAAAATATGCACAACCTCTGGATGTGTATTTCTTCAGGCAATATAAAACATATGCCAAGAGACTAACAGACTTCATTAAACTACGTTCCAGTAATATGCAGCCGAAATTGCACGACAGATTCTTTATCATGAATATTCATTCTGTCATTTACAATCAGTTATCTGCGGGAGTATACAGACCAATGCTTCGTTACGCGTGGCAGAATGCCGGCTACGATATTGGTGAACCAGTGAACAACTTCAAAAGTGTCATTCACGTGGCGTTCAACACTGATATTATAGAATACGCCATGCGATCAACTGGCATTTCTTCACCGTGTGTTTTGCAGTCATTCATATTGCTCGGGGAATTTTATTGACATTCCGCATTTACATTTATAGTTAAGATTTCTGCATTGCGTATGGCGTCTACAATTACATCTACAGTAATATCTAGAGCATGACTGCAGAGTGTTGCAGAAAAACGACACCCACCAGCACATTCAGAGGTACATAATGGTCCTGTAACCAAACGTTCATACAGATCTGTTTGTTCGAGCCCAAGTACTTTCCTGGTAAGAGTAAGATTTCACAAGGACTCAGAAAGTGTTCTGTGACAATGTTGGTGGCTACAGCTAACACCCAAAACTTCCAGACACCAGTCAGTCAGATTTGTATCAAAGTTATATATTGACAGAGTATCATCCAAAACTTCGATATAGTTTGCGCTGTTTGCTGTCTTCCAGGAGAACTTGAGTAAACGGTTAAGTAGTAACACGTGACCTACAGAACTGTCCGCATCTGTCGTTTAGGGCTCCTGTAGGAAAATCGGTAGAGCGTTGGTTTGTCGTAGCTAGGGTCCTGAGTTCGACCTCTGATTATGCCAGTTTTTGTATTGTAGTATATGTGAAACTGTTGTTTGGGACGACATGTTACTGGTGTGTAAAAGGCTGTTTGGAGTTTATAACAATGCTCTACTGGCAGTCCGCTTTTGCTTGACTAATTTAAAAGCAGCAAACTTGTAGAGTAAATCTGCAAGTTTACAGAATAAACATAAACAATCGAAACAGAAGAATGAAGAAGCAATTGCATCACACGTTGTGCTATTATTGGGTTTCGGATGCTGTGTGTATAAAATATTTGTCGTCATAGAAGAGAAGAACAGCCATCGAGCAGTAGTTGGTAAAATGTTATATTTTTTTAATGTCTGTGTACACAAAGGCGCGCGCCCAGCATTAACTGCTTCAAATAAACACTATGACCCGCTGGGCGCAGATATTTAAATAATTGCCGCAGCGCTCGACCCTAATAAGATGCGAAACACATGAATGATAAAAATCTATCTTTTGTTATGTGCAGTTCTACAGACTTGATTACCTTTTACAGTTTTGTCGCCGACATGTGAAGAAGTGCAGTGTGGCATCGCTCCAAGTTATATTTTGTGTACTAAAAAAATGTAAATCTTCGATCAAACGCTTCGAAAAACCGTGTGACAATGAAATACTCACGCGAACGAAGGACATCTAATTTCAAAAAAATAGTGGACAAGCAAAATATGAAATTGTTGTAGCATGCAATGCGTGAAAGAAATATCAAAATGGTTCTGAGCACTATGGGACTCAACTGCTGTGGTCATTAGTCCAAAAAAATATCAAATGTAAGTTTTATGTTCCTTAGATATCTGTACCATCTTCAGTGGTATGGATCCTTTTACAGTAGATTGATGACACATAATGAAATCTTCTTCTTTCTATTCTTCTCTTTAAGTACCCTCACTGTTCTTTTGATCTATACCAACTATGTTACAGGTCAGTTCTTTAAAGCGGTATCTCGGTTGTTTTCGGGGGGCTACTAATGTATTCGATCTCAGATTTCATAACCATTACCAAAACCCACTTTCGTGTATCGATTTCTTTTCTTTTTTTTTTTTTTTTTTTTTTTTTTTTTTGTTCAGTTAGGTCCCTTAGGTATTTGTATCGAAGAATCAGATTGCGTGAAAACAATTCGGGTTAAATGTCATACTCAAGTCACCTTTGCATAATCAGACATTATTCCTCCTGAACACAATCGTGAAGAGACACAACGCAGTTCCACACTCTGCGCTCTCTCTCTCTCTCTCTCTCTCTCTCTCTCTCTCTCTCTCTCTCTCTCTCTGGCCTGCACCAAATTCTGCTAAGTGTGCAGAAAATAGTGTAAATTGCTTTATCATTATTATCTGTAATATTATCACATTACTATCAATATATCACATTTTCGCTATTTGATCCTTTTTCTTCTTTTGCAATTTATACTACAACGTGCTGAAGTATTAATAGTAGCAATTTTTTTTTTCGTTTTACCATTATTATATTACTACTATTAATACTTCCAAATGTGTGCTGCAACTGTTTCACTCTTTTTCTCTTCCGATTGCTTATTTTTATTCTGTGAAACTACAAATGTACTCTATAGGCGTGCTACTTTTAAATAAGTAAAGCTTAAGCAGACTGCCAATAGAACGTTGGTATAAACTTAGAACAGTCCTTTTACATGTCATGAACCAGTTGTTCTGTACAACAGTATCACACATACTTTACAGTACAAAAACTGGCATGACAACAGCCCGGACGCTGGACACAGAGCGATAAATAAACGCTCTAGCGACTGCCCTACAGTCGTTCTACACGACAAACGCTTACAGTTACGTCATTCCTGTGCTCCGTAGGACCGGTGTAATGCTTGCACGATCTTCTTTCGGGACGACGGCACGGAGCACAAACTATATCGGAGTTTTCGTTGGTGCTCTGTCGATATAAGATGTTTGGTGCAGATGTAACTGTCTGAAACCTGCAGGTTTGGGTGCTAGGGGTCTACACACCTCCGATTCACTCCAAGACAAAACCTGTTGAGTTATATGAACTGACAGTAGGCAGCATTCACTTTTCCCCACGGTTACGTTCTCAGTTTTCTGTTTCTCTGCAGTGATAGTAATGATAAAGTGATTTCGCGTGACAAAAAAGGATTTCATGGATGACTGAAATGAACATTTTAATTATTTTATCGAAATGCGACATGGAAAAATAACTTTCATTATTTTTTGACGCCGTTTGCATGACATGTAACGCGTGGTATCCACCGCTTCGGAACAAGTATTTTCGTTATGGACGCAGCGACTCGTGCACCGGTTTCCATCTGTTCACAGCTTCTGAATGCTTGCCTCCCAGCGCATCTTTCAGCCTTTCAAACACATGAAGTCACTCGGGGTGAGGCCTGGTGAATATGGTGGGTGTCCGAGGCATTGAAATTTCGTACCCTATATTGTCACTCCAGTTGAACGGGCAGTATCGAGTAACGTTTCTACTATATTTTGCGTAAAAGCTTTTTTCCCTAAAGTTATCAAATACAGACCAATAATCTCTGAGAATATAAAGATGGATAACTGACGCCTTCGAATCTCATGCTGTGGCGCAAGCTTCACTAATGATGAGACAATAAGTCTGTTATTGGCGGAAAACCAGAGCAGCAAATTCAATCATTTTACGTTGTGACAAATTCTTAAACAATTATATTTATTACTAATAAGACTGTAATATTTACACAAAGAAAGTAGGTACTGCGTTTCTGTACTATTCTGAACAAAGCAAGGACCTAAATTATTAATGTGAGAAAGTTGAATGAAGGACGACGTATCAGAGAATCTCTTTGAGGGGGAAGCCGAGTTACGGTAGAGAGACGTTCGTCACAGAATGTGCCAGAGGTGGAAGTCCACTCATCCCTGAGTCTGGGCGGGATACGAGGTGATGGTTGCAGCCAGCAGCGGGTTTCGCCGCGTTGTATCGAAGACAGACGCGGCCCCCTGCTCCACTTGATGCTACCATCGTACGCAACGCATTCCCCGCCGTTTTGGAGAAACCATCCAGAATTGCGGGGTAATTCAGCTCGTAGTTCCTAGGTTGTATGGTTTATATCGGCACTAGTCTCGGAAGTGAAAATGGCTGCCATTCGCTGCGCAACGTAAAGGAAGGGAGCGCCACCTCCTCGTAAAACGGCGACTATAGCTTCAAAAACTTACTGAAAGGGCATTTTATCAATTGATCTTAATGCTGTAACGATGGTTCAGAATTTCGTTTACATAAACTACCACGTTTTCCGAGAACAAATCAGTCATAAAAGATATCTGAACCTGTGAGTTAATATCTAATTAAGTCATTGTAAATAACTGACTTTGCCCCCATTCTAAACTTTCTTCTCGAAAATTGAGCGGGGAACGATATCAGAAAAGACAGGGAACTTCATGGCACCATCTCGCTGAACTCAGTGACATCTCAGGTAAATGAACTTTTCTAGTGCACAGATCTGCGACCAGCATAATTTTGAACAATATACTTGACTGCCTCAATTACTGTTCAACTCAGTGACTGTTGTTACTTCTTATTTTTCTCATATCTCCGTATAAAAGTTAGTAAGAAACTTACTTTTCATCTTGTTCACGTATATGTCCGGCTCGACTTCTAACACGAAGTGTCACGTTGCTGGCCAAAGCATTGTGTTCAGAGCCAAGATTAATATGAAGCAATGGTATATATGTAGCAAGTTTTACTTTGCGACGAATCAGTTTCATCTTCTACGGCCAAATGTGGAGAATAGTCGGGGAGGCTGTAGCGAGTTGCAAGTAATCTTTGCGGCCGGGCGTGTCGCCAGAAAGGGTTTCATGTTTATGGACCATGGTAGCAGCGAAACAGAGCTGTGGATGCGCATTTTTTCGTCAATAACTTTAGATTTGACGCGGCAAATACTGCATTACTGTATCTGACTCATTATAGTGCCAGGCAGCAGCAGAACTGTTGCAACGTGGATAAAATATCGCACTTATAAGCTCACTAACTTACTTTACACGGAAACGAGCACTGTCATGTTGCAACAAAAAACCTGTATTTAGAAATCTTTGTCATTTAGTCTTGATTGCAAGAAAAAGGCAATTTCGTGGTAGATCTGAATTACTGGTCCGTGTTAATCCCCTTTCCATGTAATGCTCCGAAGTTACCCCTTTTGCACCCCAATGGAAAGTGGTTACCAGTTTGTCTGTCAATGGGTGAATGTGTAACGTTTTTGTTTTGGTGAAGAACTATGGCGTCATTCCATGTGCGGTGAATAACTATGGCGTCATTCCATGTGCGATCTATTCTTTTCAGGTTGGTGATAGCCCACCTGGGTTCGATCTCCTGTAATAGAGATGTATAGAAATCCATTACCTTCGGCCAAAAGCCATGACAAAGTTCTTCATAGGCATAGTGCGACGATCTCTCAATTCAGCACTCAACCGACGTGGTCCCCATCTTCTGGACACTTGATTGGATGGCAGGTGCTGTGTGCTGAGGCAACACTAATACACGAAACAGTGGCTATTTCGTATATAGTAACAAGTATGTTTTCCTTCACGAGCTCTTACTGGGCCAGCCGCTGTGGCCGAGCGGTTCTAGGCGCTACGGTCGCAGGTTCGGATCCTGCCTCGGGCATGGATGTGTGTGCTGTCCTGAGGGTAGTTAGGTTTAAGAAGTTCTAGGGGACTGATGACGTCAGATGTTAAGTCCCATAGCGCCCAGAGCCATTTGAACCATTTGACTGTTTTACTGCGGTAATATTCTCGTTCATCACAAGGCGGTGTGCTTGGCCACCAAAATTATGCCTTTTTTTGTCTTCCCGTACTACTACTAAATTTGCTTCAGGGACGCATAGGAATGTCCGTGCTGTGCTCTCATGCACTTCCACACTTGTTACAGCTTTACAATCCAAAAAACAAATCACAGATCGCCACTGATATGCGGTACAAGTCGACAATGGGCGGCCATCTTTGGACTGACACAGCGTCTTTTTCTGTGACGCAAAAATAGGCGTCCAACTGTCGGAGATTTCATCGAAACAAAATGCTAAGTCCTGCCAATAGTGAAATCTGTGGAACACCTGTAAGGAGTTTTGTTTACTTTTCCATTTGAATCACCTTGGTACAAATAGCTGCGGCAGGTGCATGACATTAAAATCCTTCTGTGTATATTCCAGCGACAACTCGTAGAATGCTAAAACATCTGACGTTTCGGCCGCGTTGTGGTGGTCTTCCTCAGGATATGGACTAATTTAGCTAGGAGTGTGCGCTTCTTACATTGCTTTATCTAACTCTGTTGTAAGAACACACAAGCCAAATTTTTTTGAATTTAAATGGCTCTAAAGCATCACTGGCCAGTTTCACCTCCTTAGCTGATTAGTTGCCGCGTCTGCGTGTCATGCAGCAGACCCGGGTTCGATTTCCGGGCGGGTTTATTTTCTCTGCTCGGGGACTGAGTGTCGTCGTCGTCGTTGTCGTCGTCGTCATCGTCATCATTCTCCCCCCCCCCCCAGGTGGGATCTCCCGGCCATCAATGCCATACGATCATTTCACTTCACTGGCCGGTGTCAGGAGAAGGTAGGATTACTAATGGCTAATGATTCCGGTAACCAACATCCCGTCGACATCACATCGTTTTTAGACGCAGCGCAAGTTGAGTCTGTGGAATAATTGGTCTTTTTTCCCCGAAGGAACTATCCCAGAATTTGCGTTAGGGGCTTTAGAGAAGTCACGACAGCCCTACATCTCAATGACTGAACTAGGATTTGAACCGACGGCCAACTCAGTGCGCTAACCACTGCGCCGACTCGCTCGGTCAGGATGCGGAACCCCGGTCCGCAGCCACAGGGGTCTTCCAAAAGCAGTGGCACCAAGTTCCGAAGGAAGTGGTTATGCCTGAGTTCTGTAACATAATACGTAAGAGAACAAATTCAATTAACCACTGTCGGACACGCTACGCCACACACTTGTAGACAAGCTACAGACAAATTGTGCCTGTAAAGTCACTAACGTGTGACGCTGATGTCGCCAAGCGGGAAAGTATCTTGATTGGTGGTAGCTCTAATGGAAGTAATTAGCGAGGAGAAAATTCCAGTCGCTCGCGTCTAAGTCATTTGCAGCTACTAATAACTCGCCACTAACGTAATGTTCGCCATAATTTTGTTTGAGGTACGGAGTGAAGGTACTCAAGACACCCTCCGCCACACACACCGTCAGGAGTATGGATGTAGATGTAGACATAAAACGATGCATTATCATGTGCTTGTCATTGGACGCCGTTCACCCGACTGATTAAAGCCTTTAACTTCCTTCGCATTTTGTTGAGATCCACGTTCGACAGTGATGTACCAGTTCCACGACATTGCTGAAAATAACAATAATAATAATAGCCACAAATATAGAATACATCACATACATTCAGCAACAGAAAGATTCACATTGAGCAGAAAGGAAGGAGGAAAGGGATTTATCGACATAAGAAAATTCTTTCTAGAACGAGCAGAAACTAGCAAAATACACAAAGCAATCACTCATATAAATACATCGGTTACACCATTGCAATTTCATAACCACTTCTACAACCCTTTAGATCACATAACATCAACAGATACGAAGAAAGTAAATTGGAAAATGAAAACACTACATGACAAGCACCCGTATCATCTTACACAGCCACACATCGATGAAGACGCATCCAACACATGGCTAAGAAAAGGCAATATATACAGTGAGACGGAAGGATTCACGATTGCAATACACTGATCAAACAAAAACCAGATATTACAGCAAGCATATTATTAAAGATCAAAATACCACAGCAGATAAATGCAGACTTTGCAAACAACAAATAGAAACAGTAGATCACATCACAAGCCGATGTACAATACTAACAAATACAGACTACCCCAGAAGACATGACAATGTATCAAAAATAATACATCAACAACTTGCTATACAACATAAACTAATAAAACAACACGTTCCCACATCCAAGTATGCACAACAAAATGTACTGGAGAATGATGACTACAAATTATACTGGAACAGAACCATTGTAACAGATAAAACAACATCAGATAACAAACCAGACATCATACTCACCAATAAAAAGAAGAAATTAACACAACTAATCGAAATATCCGTACCCAATACAACAAATATACAGAAGAGAACAGGAGGAAAAAATTGAAAAATACATCCAACTGGCTGAGGAAGTCAAAGACATGTGGCATCAGGATAAATTTGACATCATGCCAATTATAGTATCAACTACAGGAGTCATACCGCACAGTATCCACCAGTACATCAACGAAACACAGCTACATCCAAATGTATATATACAACTACAGAAATCTGTAATTATTGATAAATGTTCAATTACCCGAAAGTTCCTAAATGCAATGTAGCATATACCGTACAGTTAAAAGGAAATCACGCTTGATCAAGGTCCGTGTCACTTTCCATTTTTAACCAGACATAACGTCTGAGAAAGGAAAGAGAAATAATAATAATAATTCTAAGACGCGTATGCTGCTGTTACTTAAATTCCAGTATTTTTGATACGTAGCAATGGCATTTTCAGACTTTTATCAGTCGTAACACAAGCTGATGAAAGCTTTGATATCCAGTTTGGACGGCCATAATGTTACAGCTGTCGGTGACGAACTATTTGAGCGTCTTCCGCAGAACGGTGTGGGATGAAGAGCGCTGCCGAGAAACGCGGAGTTGTTAATGACGTGCAGACTGCTTCTTCGTGCCGACAGCCCCCCCATATATTTTTGGAAGTCGTGGCATCTGTCCAGAGACCCAAGATCTCGTCTCGCAGGAGACAAGCCAGTGGTGCAAGGAACATTGAGGCTGTAGAATTCTCACTGAAGTGCCTTTTCAACAGGGAAATGCTGTGTGTGTAGAACTGATCTGCCCAACATTGCTATATGGATCTGAGGTCTGTCCTGAACATCTTTAGTAGATGCCGTTGCTTTGAAAGCTACTAACTGTTGCTGCTCAACATACGAATATACGAAAACGCGGACGAGCCACCCTTTTCATTTCCGTCTATACATGAGTTTTGGTCGTGCACGTAATTTGCCTAAGGGCAATATGTAAAATCAGTTTAGTTATCCAGCACGATGCTGATGCTACTGCTGCTGTTGTTGGTTTATGTTGTTGTTGTTCTGGTCTTTGGTCTGCAGACAAGTCTGCCAAGCTTGTTTGTTCTGCACCAGCTTCTTCACCTAATTACTGCAAATTACATTTACTCCCTCTACAATTTTTACCACCCAGAGTTCTTTGCATTGAACTGTTCACTGATACTTCAGGATGTTGATGTCAAGCGAGCCTTTATTTAGTCAAGCTGTGACAAATTTCTTTCCTCTCCACTTCGATTCAGCACTTCTTCATTAGTCATATGATCTATTTAACCTTCAAAAATCTCATATCGCACCACATTTGAAAAGCTTGCATTTTCTTCTTGCCTGTGCTATAGGCCGTCCACGGTTCAGTTCCACAGAAGGTCACAACCTAGGCGTCCGCAAAGGGGGACAAACAGGGGGCACTCGCCCTCCCTTTTTTCTCTGGAGTCTGAGTACAGAGTTTTTATTCATTACAGAATTCTCACACCCTTCTACAAGCCAGTGAATAACTAGCTATTCTCTGGGATAGAAGTTTATATCACCCATAAAATTTAGTTCTTGTGGGTGGCATGACATCTCTCGAAACTGTCCAACTCATTTACATACAAAAATGACTATTTTAATCCACCCCAACGGATAAATTTCTCCGGAAGCCCGGCCCGAAAAACACTCTCCCCCCCCCCCCCCCCCCAGAAAATGGTTTCCTATTCCAGAAAGGCTTTTAATCGTGTTGCCAGTCTGCATTTTATGTTTTCTTTTCTTCGCTCATCGTCAGTTATTTTGCTGCGGAAATAGCAAAACTCGTCGACTATTTTCTTCTTATATCTACCCTATTCGGACGTAAAATAGTCCTCAAAAGCCCCAGTTAAAATCTCCGGGCTGGGACTACTTAGGAAGCTGTTGTCTTGGGAGAAAAAGCTGAGGGAGGGGAAATAAATTTGCCGATGATTATATAACCTCAGCCAAATAAATGTGGGAATTTTGACATGCCTTTCTGTGCGATTTTAATTCCCCCCTCAGCCTGTAGAATTTACCATACTTCCAGTGGGAATTTTACTTCGGCAATACAGAAACTCCGGTAGTCCTAGGAGCTTAGTGCATAATCTTTCTAGGTTTTTGTAAGACGTGAAGTCTCTCGTAACCTCATTCTCAGAGTTGAGTACTAGACCGCGCGACGTGACGCAGCCCTGACCTTCCTCCTACTGCGAATGCACCACATGACATCCCGTAACGAGGTGTGATACTGAGGACCACTGAAACTAGGCTTAACTCCCGTTGCCCCCGCCGTAGGGAAAGCAACACACTCATCGGATATCGTAAACGCCTCCGACGAGTCCACACCACGGTAGGGAACGTAGGTGTTGGCTAACCCGCCCCAGTGCGTACACTGCTGGCCATTAAAATTGCAGGGCAACGAAGGCAGCGTGCAGGAAGCATCAAACTGTCATTAACAGCATGCCCAGCTTGGACATGCAAATGATCAGCATTTCAGCAGAATCGCTCAATGGTATCTATCTTCTGTTTACGAGGAAAGATTACGTGGCACGATATTCATGTGAATATTTGTATGTTTCTGAGAAGATCGTATTATGCCTTGGGTAGGAAGGTGCAACAACTACAAACTTGTGCCGCCATTCGACTGGGGGAGAGGGAGATAGAATCTTATCTAGTCTATCATTCCGTGTTATTGCTACTCGTGTTGGTCTTAACACTATGCTGGATCTTGACAGCGCCACGCAACTAGCGCCTGACAGGATAGCCATATCATTTGCTCGACTTTGCAGGACCGTAAAACCCCGTCACGTATCACGATTGAGAGCGCTAATTTACGGCAAGACATGTATCCATGTTGGCATCGCCCGAAGAGGGCAGTCTATGTTCGAAACGTCAGGTTTTATTCTGTCACCGGACAGTATAATTAGCGTAAATTCGTAAGGGTCTTATTCGAGTACTCGTTATTGTACTGCCACGGTCCATCGGGCATCTCTCTCTCTCTCTGTAGCTGTACTACGCAGAGTAGTTTGAAAACAAAAGGCTGGAGGCGAGTGGCGTCGCGGCGCTCGTTTGGACGGTAAGGATCCGGGAAGCGCGGCCACTCGCCGCGGTGCACAGTGGCTGCGGAACAAAAGCGCCCCGAGAGCTAGTTAACCGCCGCCGAGTGCATCAAAGGCCCGGCCAGGCCGGCTTTGAATTACGAGGCACGGCGCTCGCTACACGCCGGCTGACGGCCCGCTGTTTTACGTCTGCGTTCAGGTTGCCGCTGCCGCTCCTCGCCGTCACAATTGGCTCCCATGTACTCCTGGGACAAGTGCCCCACCCCGTCGAGCCGACGGCGAGGTACCGCCGTACTTGTTCCGACAGCAAGCTGTCGTGTCTATCCGGGCCTCTTCGTCCGTGCATAATTACTGCACGCTACTTCTATTTGTATCTGCTTGCTGCGGTCAGAGAGTTTGTCTCCTCTACAATTTTAACCCTTCACACTCCCTTCAATTCCTTCATGCCTCCGGACGTGTCCTGTCAACCGATGCCTTCTTTTAGTCAAGTTGAGTCAAACTTCTCTTCTCCTCACTTCGATTCAGTAGGTCTTCACTAATTACCTGATGAAGCTACCTCATCTTTAACATGTACGAGGGTAATCCCAAAAGTAAGGTCTCCTAATTTATAAAATAATAAGCAGCCGACCAGTTGCAATGGATAAAGAAATTCTCTATCTAGGTTTCGACAAATATAAATTTGTCTTCTTCAGAAGGTAGCCTAAGGACAATGAACATCATAGCTTACATTAGAAAAGTATGAAACTTAAGCCAAGAATAAATTTTAACACGAATTAGAGAATTCTTGCATTACAGAAATATGATAACGACGACTGGTACTTACAATTTTACATTAGTAAGGACTGGATGATTAGATAATTTGCGTGTTGTCAGTTATCCTGCCTCACGACAAACACATTTTCTAACTGTAAGACTTACCTTACAGTGTTAAACTTTTAACGTAATATTATACTTGTTAATGAGTAGGTGAAAACATTTCAAAACTTTGTTGTTGTCAATCATTATGAGAATTATTTAAAGTAGACTTTTTGTTTCCCTGCACGGCCACTGGGACCGGATACGTTTTTAGTAATGAAATGAAATGTGTGACGAGGGCCTCCCGTAAGGTACACCGTTCGCCTGCTGCAAGTCTTTCGATTTGACGCCACTTCGGCGACTTGCGCGTCGATAGGGATGAAATGATGACGATTTTTTTTTTTTAATCTCAATCTCATTTTGTTTGTGTTTGTTCGTTGCTTCTGCTCTTGGCGGACGTCGCAAGACGCCCGTTTCAGTTCGTCGTTGATCAATTAACTCAGTTTTTTTTATTACAGAGGGCAGCTAACCCTCTGACCGAACACGCTGAGTTAACCGTGCCGGCTGATTAGGAGAACACAACACCCAGTCCCTGAGCGGAGAAAAATTCCGACCCAGCCGGGAATCGAACCCGGGCCTTTTGGACTGACAATCTGTCGCGCTGACCACTCAGCTACCGGGGCGGACACGCTTTTAGTAAGATAATCAGATTCGAATGTGAGCGACAGTATTAGCCGAGCGCGAGGGATATCCGCTAAGGTGGTGAGTCTCTAATACATCACCAAATTAAAAATCTCTCTCTCTCTCTCTCTCTCTCTCTCTCTCTCTCTCTCTCTCTGTGTGTGTGTGTGTGTGTGTGTGTGTGTGTGTGTGTGTGTGTGTGAGAGAGAATGAGGGAGGGAGTGAGAGAGAGACCGCTTTAATCCCAGCTGACACTGGGGATAACACACACACACACACACACACACACACACACACACCGGTTATAGCGGAGGAAAACAAAAGCCGAGCGTCCAGGTCACGGTCTAATTCTGTGCCTGCGAGCCTACAGAAACGGAACGAGGCATCGCTGGGGAACTCCTCCGCCCTAGACACAATGTAAGGCACCGGCTAACTCGCCAGCCGCCTCCCTCCCTCCTTCGACCGGGGGTTTTGGCAACACGGGCTCGGGAAGGGCCGGGCTGAAACGGGCAGTCGACCGGGGCCGAATTGATTTACGAGCTGAGCGCAGAGCGCGGCGAATTCCGTCGATTAATCAATTGCCGAGCACCGACAACACGTCAGGATCGACTTCATTATTTATGCGCCGAGCGGACGTGAAGCGGGGCACGCGCCCGCCGGCTTCCGTGGGAACGCAGGCGGCTGCCCGCACGACGCGGAAACCACGCAAATGCGCCGCCGGCCGCCGGACACCGGCCCGGGGCTTCGAGGTGTCCACCCACCGCCGCCACTGGAGCTGCTCAGGGGGAGACGGATGGCAAGTCTTACCTCTTTTCTGCCAATACTAGTTCACTCTTTGGATAGGTACACTTTTCAAGAGAACTCTTTTCCAGTGAAATGTAAGTGTTACGACGGTGACATTTTTACTTAAAGTATATAACAAAGGTCTGCGTTTACAACTTAAATGAACAAAACACCTCTTACGGATTTCAAAAAAAAAAAAAAAAAAAAAAAATTGTATTCTCTCACTAATGAAATTTCGCTTTTTTCAATACGTTATTTATTTTTTTTTCTCGAGTCGCCATGCACCAATAAATATGTACATATACAGAGTGTTACAAAAAAGTACGGCCAAACTTTCAGGAAACATTCCTCACATACAAATAAAGAAAAGATGTGGACATGTGTCCGGAAACGCTTAATTTCCATGTTAGAGCTCATTTTAGTTTCGTCGGTATGTACTGTATTTCCTCCATTCACCGCCAGCTGGCCCAATTGAAGGAAGGTAATGTTGACTTCGGTGCTTGTGTTGACATGCGACTCGTTGCTCTACACTACTAGCATCAAGCACATCAGTACAGTAGCATCAACAGGTTAGTGTTCATCACGAACGTGGTTTTGCAGTCAGTGCAATGTTTACAAATGCGGAGTTGGCAGATGCCCATTTGATGTATGGATTAAGCCGGGGCAATAGCCGTCGCGCGGTACGTTTGTATCGAGACAGATTTCCACAACGAAGGTGTCCCGACAGGAAGACGTTCGAAGCAATTGATCGGCGTCTTAGGGAGCACGGAACATTCCAGCCTGTGACTCGCGACTGGGGAAGACCTAGAACGACGAGGACACCTACAACGGACGATGCAATTAATTCTTCGTGCAGTTGACGATAAGACTAATGTCAGCGTCAGAGAAGTTGCTGCTGTACAAGGTAACGTTGACCACGTCACTGTATGGAGAGTGCTACGGGAGAACCAGTTGTTTCCGTACCAAGTACAGCGTGTTCAGGCACTGTCAGCAGCTGATTCGCCTCCACGGGTACACTTCTGCGAATGGTTCATCCAACAATGTATCAATCCTCATTTCAGTGCAGATGTTCTCTTTACGGATGAGGCTTCAATCCAACTTGATCAAATTGTAAATTTTCACAATCAACATGTGTGGGCTGACGAGAGTCCGCACGCAATTGTGCAATCGCGTCACCAACACAGATTTTCTGTGAACGTTTGGGCAGGCATTCCTGGTGATGTCTTGCTTGGGCCCCATGTTCTTCCACCTACGCTCAATGGAGCACGTTATGATTTCATACGGGATACTCTACCTGTGTTGCTAGAACATGTGCCTTTATAAGTACAACACAACATGTGGGTATGGAGCTCCTGCACATTTCTGTCGAAGTGTTCGTACGCTTCTCAACAACAGATTCGGTGACCGATGGATTGGTAGAGACGGACCAATTCCATGGCCTCCAAGCTCTCCTGACCTCAACCCTCTTGACTTTGAAAGCTCTTGTCCACACAACCCCGGTACCAAATGTAGAGACTCTTCGTGCTCGTATTGTGGACGGCTGTGATACAATACGCCATTCTCCAAAGCTGCATCAGCACATCAGGGATTCCATGCGACGGAGGATGGATGCATGTTTCCTCGCTATAGGAGGACATTTTCAACGTTTCCTGTAACAAAGTGTTTGAAGTCACTCTGGTACGTTCTGTTGCTGTGTGGTTCCATTCCATGATTAATGTGATTTGAAGAAAAGTAATAAAATGAGCTCTAACACGGAAAGTAAGCATTTCCGGACACATGTCCACATAACATATTTTCTTTCTTTGTGTGTAAGGAATGTTTCCTGAAAGTTTGGCCGTACCTTTTTGTAACACCCTGTATATATATACAAATTGTATTTGTATTACATGTGCCCAGTACTTTGCAACCTCCGAGGCGCTTGGAGTGGCTTGCAGGAGATCAATGTTCGTGCAGGATGTAGGGCACTGGAGCATGTGGCTTGTCGTTTGTTCTTGTCCACAATCACAGGACGTATCTTCTGTTATGAAGCCCCACCTCTTCAGGTTGTCTCTGGATCGTCCAACTCCTGATCGTAATCTGTTTAAAGATTTCCACTCCAGCCAGCTCTCGTTGTGTCCAGGTGGCAGTTCTTCAGCTTCTGGCGTCTGCAGGTGAGGCGTCGACTTCTTCCCTAACTCCAGCCTCGCCTTTTCTGGTGAAATGGTGAGCTTCTCGAATGTTCTCGGGAAGCTCTTTCGCGATCTCAGCCGTTGCTGTGGTGGATTATGTCCGTGCAGTGGATGGGTACTGTCCTGTTCCACTTTCAGTCTCTCCTTGCTGGCAGAACTGTTCTGCGTGTCCACGGTGGCGCTATTCCAGCCAGGCAGTAGAGATTATCAGTGATCAACCTGCAGGTTTCGTTGAGAGCAATGTCTGTCTACTTGTCTGGCATGAGATGACCTGTACCAGACTGGAGAAGCATATTCAGCAGTAGAAAAGCACAGTGCCATTGCAGAACGTTATTTATTATGTAACAGTTTCTGTTGGGTTTGTTGTTCTCCATTTACTTGCAATAACGTATTACCAACTGCAGTACAAATTGAGCAAATTTTTATTTCTAACCCAATTATTTTAGAATATAATTGTACCTGAAAGTCAAAAAATGTAGCTTTGAGATATATCAATTTGATGTTTAATGTTGAAAATTTAGTAGAGTTGCCGGCCGGTGTGACCGAGCGGTTCTGGGCGCTAGAGTCTGGAACCTCGCGACCGCTACGGTCGCAGGTTGGATGTGTGTGACGTCCTTAGGTTAGTTAGCACTTAGCAGCCCCATCAGTCGAACAAATCAGCAACAGCTTGCACTGTACGTGCTTGAGCATTGTCCTGCAAAATGATGGCAGAAAAAGTGTCATAACTTCTGCCTCTATGCTGTTCCATTTTTGGAACACAGCCTACGACCAGCTTAGTGACAGAAGTGATGACACACTCTGCACGACCTGACATCATTTTGCAGGACAATGCTCAAAATCTTCAGGTGCACTTCGCAACACAGTATGTCCAGCAAACGTGCACATGCAGTTTACCCCTTTCGGACTTCGACGAAGGTCGAATTTTGGCTTGAGGAATGCGGGAGCATCACACCGACTGATCGCACAGATAGCTCGCTTTTAAGACGGGCGTAACATGCGCCGACGAGATGGTCTCACAACAGTTTTTCCACAAAGACTATACCGCGACAAGATCGTACTATTGTTCGATTCTGACTAGTGCACGGCTGACACCAACTGAAATCCAGAAAAAGGTTTCAGATAGAATTATTACGAACCATCGGGAACAGGTAACTATAAACTTTGTTGAGATATCGAATTGCCAAGCGTCGTTTAGCGCTCACGTCATACCACAAACAACAGAGACTTGCATGGCGTACAACCAGAGTCAATTGGGACATTGAGTAGCACTCTGTGGTGGTCAGCGACGAGTCCCTCTCCTCTCTGTAACGGTCAAATGGACGCCGAAGTGTCCGTAGACGACCTGGTGAAAGGTCACACGAAGCTGCGGTTCTCCAGATCCATACTTGTCAAACTCCTGGAATCACGGTACGGGGATCTTTTGGATACGATAACAGGACTATTTGGTAACTCCTAAAGGGAGGCTGAAAGCACGACAGATCGAATGGCAAACTCTTTTGCCATCCTCTTCATAAGCAGGGTACCAAATGCTGTACTTCAGGAGGAACTGCAGTTAAGACACCAGAAACTCCTTAAGAAATATACGGATTGTTCACTGGCCAGCCGGTACTCTGATTTGTCACCGATGCTTGGAAAGACGTATACTTTCACGCCAGCCTACAGCCAGCTATCTTCACGAACCGAAACAGGGAATAAATCCCTCAAGATGACATTATGGAGGGTGTTTACTTCCAAGTCACAACAAATACAAAAGTGTATTCGTGCCCGTGAAGCTCACACCTCATACTTATTTAATTACGGATATCATTTCCGAATGAAATGAAAGTTTAATCGTTTATTAACCGTTATGTAGTGAACACATGCACGAAGTTAGATAAAGACGGACTGGCGTTTCACTGTGACACACCCCATTTCCGTCAGCGTAGCTCAGACAACGTACTGCCAGAACCAGAGCTTAGGCAAGATGTGAGCAAGGGTAGGGGTGAAGGACACACATTTTAGTTTCGTGGCCGGCAGCGGTGGTCTCGCGGTTAAGGCGCTCAGTCCGGAACCGCGCGGCTGCTACGGTCGCAGGTTCGAATCCTGCCTCGGGCATGGATGTGTGTGATGTCCTTCGGTTAGTTAGGTTTAAGTAGTTCTAAGTTCTAGGGGACTGATGACCACAGATGTTGAGTCCCATAGTGCTCAGAGCCATTTGATCCATTTTTTAGTTTCATGAGTGGGAGTGGCGTGAAGAAAACTAGAAATGTATTTATTAATCATGAAAGAGATTACGCCACTACTTTATAATGGATAGGTATTAAATAAAAGTGAATGTAGTTTGCATGGAATTGTTACGTGTTTGGCTGTAAGGCGCATAACACACACATGCGAATACTTTCTATTTTCAAATTTTAGAAGTTTCTGACACTGGCCGATAACAAGGGACAAAACCTCGTTAAGTCTTGTCACACTGCTACTGGAAACGTTTAGAACCAAGAGCCGGCACTTGCAGCTGCAGGGAGAATAGCGGCGAAAGGCGAATAGTTTTGACATTTCACGACAAGAGCTCTTGGAACGCATGGCATTAGTCAATACCCACTACATGCTCCGGCTTTCTTCAAAATGATTAGTGTGGCAGGAAAGGTTTGCGAACATTTTTTCCATGTTGTACGGGAGGGGCGGGCACATACAATACTCTGTCCGCACTGAGTACGCCCATGGTCAATGCCAATTTAGTGCGGAAAACTTAGTAAAAAAAAGTATTTCCAGTTCGTATAGTTACGCATATTTCAAGTCGGCACATAAGGTTCTGATAAATATGATGTACAAGACGTAAAATCCCGTCTGAGGCCTGCGATAATTTTTATGTTAATAATTGGCACCAAATGCTGTACAACCGCAATAAAGGCATGAGATATTCAATTGACTCTTATTAGAACATGTTACGCGTTTCGGGATTACACCCATCTTCAGACATCACAAACTTCAACTCCTTCCTAACCAACCAGGCGTACAGCCTTCACAACTCAAGTGCCCAATAACATATGACTATAACTGTACGCCTGTTTGGTTAGGAAGGAGTTGAAGTTTGTGATGTCTGAAATGGGTGTAATCCCGAAACGCGTAACATGTTCTAATGAAAGAGTCAATTGAACACCTCATGACTTTATTGCGATTGTACAGCATTGGTTGCCAATTATTATTATTTTTGATAAAAGTCGGCACACCGTTGTTGACACAGTTTTTGGCATTTCTGTAAGTGAAAGTTGAGTTAATCTGATAATTAATTACATCAGAGAATTAGATGCAGCATCCACAAATGTGTCACCAAACGGCTAGAACTGCCACATGTACACCCAGTAGCAGGTTGCCTATCTAACGGCTTCCAGGGGCAACAAGAATTTGACTTCCACTCAGTTGCTTCTTCTTCCCTAGCGTTTGTCTCGCGTCCTGGCGGGGTCCCCTGCTTTGGCTCGTCGTCGCCACTTCTTGAGATCTTGTGCCTGAAGGCCTGAGATCTTGAGGTCTTCGTGCAGGGTGCCAAGCCATCGCTTCCTTGCCCCGTCCTGCTGACCGTTCCCCATTTTCATTTAGGTTCAAACTGCTCCTTGCCTCTGTTGTCTCGTCTGCTTTAAGGACACGCCCGTACCAATGCAGACGGCTTCATCTGAAAACTGGACATGAAGTCTCGAAGTCTAGCACGCAATAAAGAAGTTATACACGTCCATGACGAACAGTTTTAGCCTGATCAATGGTATTAAATTTATCTAACAGTCTGTGTTCGTTTTCATTTATCCAAAATATTATTTGGAAGATAAGAAAAAGAAGTTAGTCCACACTTAACAGATAATTCCATTAACGACAATGACAGCTCTCTTCATTCGAGTAAAATGTCTGGATCATTTCTGTTCTTAAGTACAGGCGGCCCGAGAAAGGTAAAATTGTGATCAAAATCTACTGTCAAAATAAAAATCTGCACGTCAGCGTAATTTGTTCTAAGCGATGAAGAAGAAAGTACACAGTGTCAGAACATTTGACTAAGTGGAGTGAGGCAGCACTTTTGCCTACGGTATATTATTTACATCAGTTCGACAACTGGTGAAGTGAACGCGACAGAACCCTAATTCATGTATATCGCTTCACTTTTGCTGGGTGCCTAGCTGAGTGTTGCAAGATCGGATTTAAGAGCTTAGCAACACCGCCCCCTCGCCAGCCCGGATAATTTTCGGAGGACGCTCACATATAGAAGCTGTCTGTTTTGATAAACGAAAATGTATTTCCAGCGATGTACTGCTCCCTACTAGTTCGTATTTTATGTGCAACAGCCTGATAGAGAAGCCATTCTCTAAGTTCATACATTATGTGACCACTGACCTCACGTCGATGACGAACAAGCAGTGGGTTCCGTCGAGTGCGTGGGGGAGAAATCTATATTCCGTGAGTTATGGCTCCAGTCGATTGCATCGTGCGATAACGAAAATAAACCAACGCCAGCTGCTCTGCTCATTTCCGGCTGACGCAAAGAAACGTTTTCCGGATGCACTTTCATGAACACAGTCAAAGGTTCGCGTTCACAGTTTGCCTTCAGCGATCCATGATGTCATTTTACGTAAGCTGTGTACCGACCGACACAACGGCAAACATCAAAGTATTTCAAACGCAGATGAAAAAGTTTCCGTCAAGCAACTACCTTCACGTATGAAAATTACAGAAAAAATACAACTGCAAAGCGTAAAGCATTAATAGTATTAAATAAATACTCAGAGGGAGAGGTATTATGAAATATCATAAAAATACATACCAGGCATAGCTTTTTTGTAGGCCCGTACAGAAGTGCTTTTACGTGTAACATCGCATGAACCTTCGGTGTCTTGATCCTCAGTAAAAGGAAGAAAAGGTATATCCATCACATCGTATCTCCGATACGAAGGTTATGCCGGATTTTACAACGGTACTTGCATACGAACTTCCAGGGGTTATAGCAGCAAAAATTCAGCTGGTCCCAAGAGGGAAAGAAAATGACAAAAATGACGGTAATGGTATTTTCTACATACACACATCAAAAACAGTTTTGCACCACCTCGGTACCAAGAGCTCCGGAACCCGCACAGAAAACTGGAATAGCGATCAACATGAACATCATTTCCGCCCTTTTTATTCCTCATGAAAACCACACATTATATGTTGTACCACCATACAGCGAGACCTTCAGAGGTGGTGGTCCATACTGCTGTACACACCGGTACCTCTAATACCCAGTGGCACGTCCTCTTGCATTGATGCATGCCTGTATTCGTCGTGGCATGCTATCCACAAGTTCATCAAGGCACTGTTGGTCTTGATTATCCTACTCCTCAACGGTGATTCGGCGTAATTACTCAGAGTGGTTGGTGGGTCACGTCGTTCATAAACAGCCCTTCTAAATCTATCCTAGGCATGTTAGATAGGGTTCATTTCTGAAGTACATGCTGGCCACTCTAATCGAGCGACGTCGTTATCCTGAAGGAAGTCACTCACAAGACGTGCACGATGGGGACGCGAACTGCCG
The DNA here is from genome assembly GCF_023897955.1 of Schistocerca gregaria. Taxonomy (NCBI): domain Eukaryota; kingdom Metazoa; phylum Arthropoda; class Insecta; order Orthoptera; family Acrididae; genus Schistocerca; species Schistocerca gregaria. The sequence continues at coordinate 935,316,944 of NC_064922.1, forward strand.
TCCACGAAGACGAATGCGTCGCCAATATGCGGCCGATATGCTTGCACTATCGGTCGGAGGATGGCATTACCATACAGCCGTTACGGCCGGCGCCTTCCATGACCACCAGCGGCGTACGTCGGCCCCCACAAAAAGTAACGCCACCCCAAAACATCAGGGAGCCTCCACCTTGCTGCACTAGCTGGTCAGTGTGTCTAAGGCGTTCAGCCTGACTGGGTTGCCTCCAAACACGTCTCCGACGATTGTATAGTTGAAGGAATATGCGACACTCACCGGTGAAGAGAACTTTATGCCACTCCTGAGCGGTCCATTCGGCATGTTGTTGGGCCCATCTGCACCGCGCTGCATGGTTTTGTGGTTTCAAAGATGGACCTCGCCACGGACGTGAAGTTGTGCATCATGCAGCCTATTGTGCACAAGTTGACTCTTAACACGACGTCCTGTGGTTGCAATAAAAGCATTATTCAGCGTGGTGGTGTTGCTGTCCGGGTTTTCTGCGAGCCATAATCCTTCGGTAGCGGCCATCCACTGCAATAGTAGCCCATGGGTGGCCTAAGCGAGACATGTCATTGACAGTTCCTGGCTCTGTATCTCCTCCATGTCCGAACAACATCGCTTTGGTTCACTCCGAGACGCCTGGACACTTGCCTTGTTGAGAGACCTTACTGGCACAAAGTAGCAATGCGGAAGCGATCGAACCGCGGTATTGACCGTCTAGGCATGGTTGAACTACAGACAACACGAGCCGTGTGCCTCCTTCCTGGTGGAATGACTGGAACTGATCGGCTGTCGGACCCCCTCCGTCTCATAGGCGCTGCTCACGCATGGTTGTTTGCATCTTTAGGCGGGTTTAGTGACATTTCTGAACAGTCAAAGGGAAAGGGACTGTGTCTGTGATACAATATCCAGTCAACGTCTATCTTCAGGAGTTCTGGGAACCGGAGTGATGCAAAACTTTTTTTTTTAATGTGGGTACATAAGTGATTTAGCGGACAAAGTAAGCAGCGATCTGCGACTGTTTGCTGTTGATGATGTGGTGTATGGGAAGATGATGTTGAGTGACAGGAGGAGGATAGATGATGACTTTGGCAAAATTTCTAGTTGGTGTGCTGAATGGCAGCTTGCTCTACATGTAGAAAGATGTAAGTTAATGCAGATGACTAAGGAAAAACAAACAACGTTCGAATACTGCATTAGCTGTGAGCTGCTTGAGAAAGTCACATTGATTGAACGTGTACTATAGCAGGCGTAAAGTTGCAAAGCAACGTGAAATGGAACGAACGCGTGAGGATTGTAGTAGGTAAGGCGAACAGTCGACTTCGGTTTATTGGGAGAATTTTAGGGAAGTGTTGTTCATCTTTAAAGGAGACCGCATATAGGACCTTAAATACTGCTCGAGCGTTTGGGGTCCGCACGAGGTCGGATTACGGGAAGGCATGGAAGCAATTCAGAGGCTGGTTGCTAGATTTGTTAGCGGTAGTTTCGAACAACACGCAAGTACCACATGAAGTGTTGAGTGCTATTGAAAGGGATTTCAGATCGATTCCGAATCTCTGGATTTCCGGAAGGCTTTTGACACTGTACCACACAAGCGGCTCGTAGTGAAATTGCGTGCTTATGGAATATCGTCTCAGTTATGTGACTGGGTTTGTGCTCTCCTGTTCGTAGTAACTGACGGAAAGTCATCGAGTAAAACCTAAGTGATTTCTGGCGTTCCCCAAGGTTGTGTTATAGGCCCTTTGCTGTTCCTTATCTATATAAACGATTTTGGAGACAATCTGAGCAGCCGTCTTCGGTTGTTTGCAAATGAAGCTGTCGTTTATCGACTAATAAAGTCATCAGAAGCTCATAACAAACGGGAAAACGGCTTAAAAAAGTAACGAAAAGTGTGAGGTCATCCACATGAGTGCGAAAAGGAATTCGTTAAACTTCGGTTACACGATGAATCAGTGTAACCTAAAAGCCGTAAATTCAACTAAATACCTAGCTATTACAATTACGAGCAACTTAAACTGGAAGGAACACACAGAAAATATTGTGGAGAAGGCTAACCAAAGACTGGGTTTTATTGGCAGGACACTTAGAAAATGTAACAGACCTACTAAAGAGACTGCCTACACTATCCTCTTTTAGAATACTGTTGCGCGGTGTGGGATCCTTACCAGGTAGGACTGACGCAGTACATCGAAATAGTTCAAAGGTCAGCACGTTTTGTATTATCGCGAAAAATGGGAGAGAGTCACAGAAATGATACAGGATTTGTGCTGGACATCATTAACACAATGGCGTTTTTGTTGCGGCGGGATCTTCTTAAGAAATTCCAATCACCAACATTCTCCTCCGAATGCGAAAATATTTTGTTGACACCGACCTACATAGGGAGGAGTGATCACATAAAATAAGGGAAATCAGAGCTCGTAGGGAAAGATATGGGTGTTCATTCTTTCCGCGCGCTATACGAGATTGGAATAATAGAGAATTGTGAAGGTGGTTCGATGAACCCTCTGGCCGGCCGCAGTGACACAGCGGTTCTAGGCGCTGCAGTCCGAACCACGCGGCTGCTACGATCGCAGGTTCGAATCCTGCCTCGGGCATGGATGTGTGTGATGTCCTTAGGTGAGTTAGGTTTAAGTAGTTCTAAGTTTAGGGGACTAATGACCACAGCTGTTAAGTCCCTCTGCCAGGCACTTAAATGTGATTTGCAGAGTATCCATGTAGATGTAGATACTTCGGGAACTCGAATGGGAATCACTGGATGAAAAGCGACTTTCTTTCCGACGAGCACTATTGATAAAATTTAAAGAACAGGCATTTGAGGCTGATTGCGGTACGATTGTATTGTCGGAAATGTACATTTCGAGCATGGACCACGAAGATAAGAGACGAGACATTAGGGCTCATACGGAGGCAAATAGGGAGTCATTTTTTCCCTAGCCGTGTTTGGAAGTGGAACAGGTAAGGAAATGTCTAGCAGCTGGTTGACAGTACCCACCGCCACGAACCAAACGGTGGCTTGCAGAGTATGGATGTAAATGTAGCATGGGGACAGCTCAGTCCGTTAGGATTTACAATGGATTTACACTGGCTTCAATATCGACGCCACATATAGGGCAAATATTCTGAAAACCAAACTTGTTGCACACTGCCTGTTACTGAAGGAAGATTAGGGTTTAGTATCCCGTCGACAATGAGATATTTCGAAAAGGCGCGTAAACACAGGTTAGGGAAGGATCCATCCTGGCATTTACCGCATACGTTTTAGTGAAAGCAAGGAGAACTACATCTGGATAGCCGGTCGGAGTTTTGTATCGCAGTGGACGCCACTAAAAGTCCAATGTCTGCATTCATTTCATTTTCCCAGGCCTGCGTTTTCTGAAAGCTCAGATAATTCACCAGTTGCAAAAATTTGTCGTGGACTCGGAACATCGCCGATAAGGTCACAGTTCACCACTTACTACCTTCTCTACCTTCTCACATTACTACTATAAACGAATTTCGCGAAACATGCAGAGCACTGTCGTAGCTTTTAGTTCCCACAGCAACAGCCTTCGAATGAAAATGGTAGGGTGAGGCACAACAAGTAAGATGCTTTAGCACCTAAGTGATAAACTTAATCGCTTCCACAAGTAATTCCCCCTTCAAACGCCAGCGACGTTTCCTTCTAAGGGGCAGCAGACATTACTACGGAGATAAGAAGTCTGTCAAACGCCGCCAGGACCAGGCAATCTGAGGCCTCGCTCTTTTTGTGCCTCGACATAACACTTCAGTTCCGGCGACCACCCACGGCGGCTCTCCTACGTAATGGCTGAACGAACGTTCAAGAATTACATATTTCTGTCCGTCTGCGGTAATCATGATTGCTTGATGCCACATTCACGTCCATCCTTCGAAAGACCCCATGCGTTATGTGACAGTGAGTACATACAAGCGTCAACATCCAAAGATACGCGAATCGCTATCAGTCACTGAAATAAATTACAACAATTACAATAAATTGCAAAAAGGGGACTTCAAAAAGTAAGTTACATATTATAATGGCAGGCTAACAAGGGAACCTCCCCATCGCACCCCCCCTCAGATTTAGTTTTAAGTTGTACAGTGGATAGGCCTTGAAAAACTTAACACAGATCAATCGAGAAAACAGGAAGAAGTTGTGTGGAACTATGAAAAAATAAGCAAAATATACAGACTGAGTAGTCCATGCGCAAGATAGGCAACATGAAGGGTAGTGTGAGCTCAGGAGCGCCGTGGTCCCGTGCTTAGCGTGAGCAGCTGCGGAAGGAGACGTTCTTGGTTCAAGTCTTCCCTGGAATGAAAAGTTTAATTTTTTTTTATTTTCAGACAATTATCAAAGTTCAGGCACTCACACATAATAAACTTCGCTCTCCGAAATTCCAGGACATGTTCAGATTTGCTTGGACATATGCAGGATTTGACGGTCTACACATGGAAAAAATTGAAAACAATAAAAACATGTTTTGACAAAGCACAGGGAAAACTATGCGACTGTGTAACTGTTGCATTCATTTGTTGCAGTTTATGTGACAAACTCTTATGTTTTCATCACTTTTTGGGAGTGATTCTCACATCCACAAGAAAACCTAAATCGGGCAAGGTAGAAGAATCTTTTTACCCATTCGCCAAGTGTACAAGTTACGTGGGTCGACAACATATTCCTGTCATGTGACGCAAATGCCGTCACCAGTGTCGTATAGAATATATCAGGAGTGTTTTCCTGTGGAGGAGTCGGTTGAACTATGACCTTGCGACCCAACGTTTTCGGTTCCCATTGGAGAGGCACGTCCTTTCGTCTTCTAATCGCACTGTTCTGCGGTGCGGTCGCAAAACACAGACAAATTTATTACAGTCAACAGAGACATCAATGAACGAACGTACAGATCATAACTTTGGGAAAATAAAGAAAGTAAACTTTTCACTCGAGGGAAGACTTGAACCAAGGATCTCTCGTTCCGCAGCTGATCACGCTAACCACGGGATCACGGCGCTCCTGAGCTCACATTATCCTTAATGATGCCTATCATGCACATGGACTACTCAGTTTTTATATTTTGCTTATTTTTTTATAGTTCCACACAACTTCTACCTGTTTTCTCGATTGATCTGTGTTCAGTTTTTGAAGGCCTATCCACTGTGCCAACTTATAACTAAATCAACTAAATCTGAGGGGGGTGCGGTGGGGAGGTTTCCTTGTAAGTAACTTCTATTGACTGCTGCCCTATAGTTCAAAGTGACACACACACACACACACACACACACACACACACACACACACACACACACACACACGACACTATTTTTCACCATCGTCACCAAGTTCAGTACGTACACTTTCTTCCTGTTTTCGTGCTTGCCCTGTGTTCAATTTTTGACAGGCTATCCAATGATCCGCTGGGCCAACTTATCACTCAATCTGAGGGGGGCAGATAGAGGTGGTACGATAGGAAGCTTCCGTTGTAAGGAGAGCCAATGTAACATGAGCCCCACAGTACCTAAAGTAATATAATTATAAGTTCACAAAGTGAATCACCGAATCAGGCCAATCCTTAATGCAAGAGAGTGTTCTGTTTACTAACGAATTTCCTCAACCATCTCCTTAGAGACAATTTGGTGTTTATTAACAACAGCTCAGCAAGTTACAGTGTAGCCCTGATTAATGAAATTAGAGATAAGCCGCTCACTGGATTTTCACTACTAAGTCTCCCTGGACATTAAAAACTTGTGAGCTAGCTATTGTTGCTGGTCCGTTAGCTATGGTCTGCCCCTCGTGGTCTCACGGTGGCGTTCTTCCTTCCCGAGCACAGGATCCCGGGTTCGATTCCCGGGGAAGTCAGATTTTTTTTTAACCTGCACCGAGATGACTAGGTGTTGTGTCGTCTTCATCACCAGGAAGGCAACGGCAAACCACCTCCATTACGATCTCGCCTACTAAAGCGGTGCAGGTCTCCCGCATCGTCCCCCTACGCTCTGTCAAGAAGCAAGAGGAGGAGACGACGACACCACCACCACATGAGATGATCCAAATTATTAAAGTAACTTATCCAAGCACATGAAGGTCTCGAGATAGGAAACAATTGAGTTTATACAGCTACTGCTGCTCGAGCTTTTCGCCCACAAAGATCGATTTTTTTTTATCAATCGTGAAGAGAATGTTTTAAAATCTGTCTATACTCTACAAGAGAAAGGCAATGGTAAACGCTATGTCGATAACACGTTGCTTGCGACCGGAACTGAGGACGACACTGATAAAATAGTTGGTAAATTTAATGGGGTCCCAGAGAAAAGTGACTTTAGTATAGAAAGTAATAATTGTATTCAGTTTCCGCACAGCGAGGTAATGAGGTAAATCAAGCTGTATGACTTCAAGAACATTACAAAGCCAACAGAAACAGATATGATTGTTGGGCCATCTTTCCACCGCGGATTTATAAAGGAGCGATGTTTAGAAGCTAGGTGAATAGAGCCATTAGTGTACCAAAGTGTGCAGCAGATAGATTAAATGAATTAAACGGCATCAAACAAACTACAATAAACAACGAGTAGATAAGATGTAGAGATGGTGAAAACGAAGGGGAATTAGCTGGGGCTATTAAGATAGTTATTTTGGGAAAATTTTACAGAAATTGGCAAACTTTTTAGCCAATACAATGTCTGGTTAGCAAAAAACGTAATGACACATAATTTAGGGCATGAAGCTGGGAACCGGGTAAGAATGATAGAACAAATAGGTTTACAAAACACAGTGTGGATCACGGCCAAACTTTCAGGAAACATTCCTCACACACAAATAAAGAAAAGATGTTATGTGGACATGTGTCCGGAAACGCTTAATTTCCATGTTAGAGCTCATTTTGGTTTCGTCCACCTACGCTCAATGCAGCACGTTATCATGATTTCATACGGGATACTCTACCTGTGCTGTTAGAACATGTGCCTTTACAAGTACGACACAACATGTGGTTCGTGCGCGATGGAGCTCCTGCACATTTCAGTCTAAGTGTTCGTACGCTTCTCAACAACAGATTCGGTGACCGATGGATTGGTAGAGGCGGACCAATTCCACGGCCTCCACGCTCTCCTGACCTCAACCCTCTTGACTTTCATTTATGGGGGCATTTGAAAGCTCTTGTCTACGCAACCACGGTACCAAGTGTAGAGACTTCGTGCTCGTATGGTGGACGGCTGTGATACAATACGCAATTATCTAGGGCTGCATCAGCGCATCAGGGATTCCATGCGACTGAAGGTGGGTGCGTGCATGTACCCTCACTAACGGAGGACATTTTGGACATTTCCTGTAACAAAGTGTTTGAAGTCACGCTGGTACGTTCTGTGGCTGTGTGTTTCCATTCCATGATTAATGCGATTTGAATAGAAGTAATAAGATGAGCTCTAACATGGAAATTAAGCGTTTCCGGACACATGTCCACATAACATCTTTTCTTTCTTTGTGTGTGAGGAATGTTTCCTCAAATTTTGGCCGTACCTTTTTGTAACACTCTGTATACGAGCTAAATGGTACATAAGAGGAGAAAGGAAGGAGATAGATTCGATAACGTACTTAATACTCAACCGGGCAAGAGTAGTAATGCTTTCTTCAACGTTTTTTGTCATTTTTTAAGGTAAGCTTTAATAGGGTATACGCTGAGCAGATTTCCATACGTAAGTATTGGAAGGTTCTCCCTTCAAGTCCCTGGAATGCTATGGAACGCTAATGACTCTGCAGTCTGCTGCACGGGACTTGATGCTGATGGTGGTGTTACCGCCACAGAAGAGGAACCTTCTGTGAATGGGCGGAAATATGGATAAGCAGAACAGGAAGCTGGTGTCCTCGTTTGTAAAAGTAAGAAGAGGGCTTACTGCCCGAATAACTTAGTTTTTTATTTCCTGATTTTGTATGTTTCGTCACTATGTTTATGAAGAGTCAACGTAGACGGTCAGATTTTGGGTCTTAACTTACGAAAAGCGTTTTGACGATTACATTTCTAGTTTCCTCCACATCCACACTCCAGGACTCCCAACTTTGTTTCCTCTTTTCTTCGCCATACCTAGGTCTTTGTGCCGTATAAAATTACGATACATATATAGTATTTGGCAGATACGTAGTTTTTCTTCTGTGGCCCGCAATGCAATTTCATCTTTTTTCTTTCTTTCATGGTTGGTTTTTTGGAGTTAATCGGACCAAACTGCGTTCATCTGATATGCATCGAACCAGGAACAATCCTCAGAGGAAGGCTACAAAACGGAGATCATGGGAAGTCCAGTTGTAAGTAAGATACAACAAGACAGAGATAAAGCCAAGGAGAAGTAGGAGAGCAGTGAGAGGGAATAAGTAAGGTGGGCGAGTCGCTCTACGCACAATGCAGTTTGGAAGTATCCGGGGCACGGTATGCGATGCGAGCTTCCTTGGCTATCGATCCTCTCGATCTTAGTTTGTGTAACATTTTAGGTCATCTGTTATAATACTTCCCAAGCACTTGAATTTTGAAATCTGCTGTAGTTGCGCTGTCCATTTATCGTGATTTTGGCCTTCTCTGCTTTTCAGCCAGTAAAATAATTTTGCTCTTCTTATTTTCATTCGGAATTCTTCGCATTTGCTATTTTGTTTTTTTATTTACCTTCTGCTTGCGTTCCGCCAAAGCCATCAAAATGCCGGTAAAGCGTATACACTCTAACCTTTTGCCTCTTTCACACACTCCTCTCGTACGATTTTCACTTTCTATGATCTCTTCCACGTAGATGTTAGACACTGTAGGTGAAACCAACATTCCTCCCTGACTCCTCTTACTATACTAATGGCCATTAAAATTGCTACACTATGAAGATGACGTGCTACAGACAGGAAGAAGATGCTGTGATATGCAAATGATTAGCTTTTCAGAGCACTCAAATAAGGTCGCCGGTGGCGACACGCGACATCTACAACGTGCTGACACGAGGAAAGTTTCCAGCCGATTTCTCATACACAAACAGCACTTGAGCGGTGTTGCCTGGTGAAACGTCGTTGTGATGCGTCGTGTAAGGAGAAGAAATGTGTACCATCACGTTTCCGACTTTGATAAAGGTCGGATTGTAGCCTATCGCGATTGCGGTTCATCGTATCGCGACACTGCTGCTCGCGTTGGTCGAGATCCAATGACTGTTAGCAGAATACGGAATCGTTGGGTTCAGGAGGGTAATACGGAACGCCGTGCTGGATCCCAACGGCCTCGTATCACTAGCAGTCGAGATGACAGGCATCTTGTACGCATGACTGTAACGGATCGTGCAGCCACGTCTCGATCCCTGAGTCAACAGATGAGGACGTTTGCAAGACAACAACCATCTGCACGAACAGTTCGACGACGTTTGCAGCAGCATGGACTATCAGCTCGGAGACCCAGGATGCGGTTGCCCATGACGCTGCATCACAGACAGGTGCGCCTGCAATGGTGTACTCGACGACAAACCTGGGTGCACGAATGGCACAACGTCTTTTTCGGATGAATCCAGGTTCTGTTTACAGTATCATGATGGTCGCATCCGTATTTGGGGACATCACGGTGAACGCACATGGGAAGCGTGTATTCGTCATCGCCATTCTGGCGCATCAGTCTGCGTGATGGTATGGGATGCCACTGGTTACACGTCTCTGTCACCTCTTGTTCGCATTGACGGTACTTTGAACAGTGGACGTTACATTTCAGATGTGTTACTACCCATGGCTCTACCCTTCATTCGATCCCTGCGAAACCCTACATTTAAGTAGGATAATGCAAACCGCATGTTGGAGGTCCTGTACGGGCTTTTCTGGATACAAAAATGTTCGACTACTGCCCTGGCCAGTACATTCTCCAGATATCCCACCAATTGAAAACGACCGGTCAATGGTGGCCGAGCAACTGGCTCGTCACCATACGCCAGTCACTACTCTCGATGAACTGTGATATAGTGTTGAAGCTGCGTGGGCAGCTGTACCTGTACATGCCATCCAAACTCTGTTTGACTCAGTGCCCAGGCCGTTATTACGGCCAGAGGTGGTTGCTCAGGGTTCTGAGTTGTCAGGATCTATGCACCCAAATTGAGTGAAAATGTAATCACATGTCAGTTCTAGTACAATACATTTGTCCAATGAATACCCGTTTATCATCTGCATTTCTTCTTAGTGTAGCAATTTTGATGGCCAGTAGTGTATTACGTCCGTTAATTCTCCATCGACTGCCATCTCTGTTTATTTGGTTAAGTTATAACTCTTTCACGCTCTCTCTCTCTCTCTCCAGTCCATGCTGCTTTTATTTAGAATAAACGTGAGTTTAACTCAAATTGGCCTGTGTAAATTAATTTTAAAAAGCACAAATCCTCTTTTTCTTTAGTGCATTTCAAATGACTCACGAGTACGACGTACCGTATACTGAAAGCAATTCAGCGATTTTTCTTGCAAAGACTCGTCCGCTCTTGTTACGTACGAAGCAGCCAACCGCCGGCGAATACAATACCGGTAGATGACGAGGAACGCACGCAGCAACGGCGCTTCCAAATGGAGTCCATTAGCTAATGATTCGGCAATTCTCGTTGTAGTAACTGTAACGCGCGTTAATCGCCGGCGGTACGAGACGTGCTTCTCTATTACGGGTGGCTGTCCCCACAAACCAACTGAAACTGTTAGAGATCGGAACGAGAGAGCGGTGTACATTGGCGCAATTACCCACGTAGCGCAACAAATGGCTTTCCACGATAATTTTATCTCCGGCAAATCGGAGAAATGTGTCCGACTTTCTCGTTGTTTTCAGTCGCCAACACGCACGCCAATATTTTAAATTTATGTTTAAAACACACTAGAAACGCATCCAGAAAAATAACACGTTTTAAATAAATATCGCGAAATGTGGCTCAGAACATTTCGTGCAATGAGGTTACGATAAGAGATCTGGAGAACATCACACTCTTTGAGTCTCCAGGAGCAAATGTGTTAGTGTCTGTTCCTCGGTGGTTTTAATTCACCGTTCCGCTCGGGTGGACTTGCAAATGAATGAGAAAACAACCTGACCCTTATAAAGTCTTACAAGTAGAAACTGAGAGGGAGGAACTCTAGCAAATTAGACTGGTGCACTTCAGCGTAAATAAAGGTAAAATATTGTCCATAAAATGACGGAGACATTGAGTACGCAACCGGGGGACACGTAACTGGAAACAGTAACAACCGTGGGATACCTGGGCGCAAGCGTCCCAGACGAGCTGAAATGAAATGGTCGCATAAATCCATTTGAAGAAAAAGCTCAGGCCGAGATCTAGGGGGAGAATCAGAAGGATATTTAAATTCATCCATGAAAGAAGTGGCTTACAAAACACTTGTTCGCCCGGTTCGTCTATTGTTCATTAGTCTGGGATCATTAGAAAATTGGATTAACAGAAGAGGGAGAGACGATCAAAGTAAGATCTGCGAGTTTCGTCACGGGTTCGTATAGTTAAGCGCGAAAGTGAGATTCTCAACAGACACCACTGGCAGAGATTTAGTATTAATATTCCGATAGTGTTATGTTCCACGAAAAGTCTGACGTATATGCTTACTCCTATATAAGTCTCGCGATATAATCACAATGAAAATACCAGACGAAGAAAGTCGCATATGTTGGGGTCAGTAACAGTTATTCTCCCACAGCCAACCAGCTGAGGAGAGTGGGGAGCTGCTGTTTTGTGGGTTGCGAGAATGGACATTGTCTTTAGAGCGGTTTGAGAAATTATGAAGACGGTTGTGACTTAATTTGTGGAGGGGGGGGGGGGGGGTTGTGAAAGACAGTCTTCTGCCTTCAGACTCACTTAGACGAATACTGCTCACGCAAGAGTTTGGCTGGAACTTATTATACGGTCCTGATGCAGCTTTCCGTCTCGCACTTGTGCAAGTATTTTCATTTCATCCAGCGGATGAACGGAAGCAGTTAAGACAGCGATAACACAGCTGATAAAAAGCAAGAGAAAGTCAAGTTAAAAAATATAAAACAAAGTCTTAAGTTTAGTACGTCTATAGTTTATCGAGTTATGTCAAAGAGGCGATGAGAGAGCTATGCTACGACAAAATCGACAATCAAGCTCCCGAACATGTCGTTCTCCTGGATTGTAGTGAAAGAGAACATAAACTGCAACATACGTAAATGAAACAAAGAGATCATCTATTAGAAGTAGCTGTAATGGGAATACATACTACTGATACATAAAATAGAATGAAAGCGGTGGGATTTGTATTCTATACAGAGCAGAAAGATAATCAAATGGGCGAAATACCGAAGACGGATGGAGCACAGCTGCATAATCGGAAAAATTTCAAACATTGGCCTAGAATTGAGGAAGAGGTATCACACAAAAATTGTAACAGAAGGATAACGTAATGTGAATCGGGAGGTGACAGGCGAAATATTCAAATAGTAAGTAGAAAAATACCAAAATCGAGATCTTCAAAACGGTTACTGAAAGTGTAGTTCTTAAACGGCTACAAGAAAAGGGAAGAAATTCAAGAAAAGACAGACTGAAGCATACAGCAATGATAATTCATAGTTTTGGGGTGTAGCAGGTTGTTGTTGTTGTGGTCTTCAGTCCTGAGACTGGCTTGATGCAGCTCTCCACGCTACTCTATCCTGTACAAGCTTCTTCATCTCCCAGAACGTACTGCAGCCTACATTCCTCTGAATCTGCTTAGTGTATTCATCTCTTGGTCTCCCTCTACGATTTTTACCCTCCACGCTGCCCTCCGATACTAAATTGGTGATCCCTTGATGCCTCAGAACATGTCCTACCAACCGATCCCTTCTTCTACTCCAGTTGTGCCACTAACTTCTCCCCAATCCTATTCAATACTTCCTCATTAGTTATGTGATCTACCCATCTAATCTTCAGCATTCTTCTGTACCACCACATTTCGAAAGCTTCTATTCTCTTCTTGTCCGAACTCTTTATCGTCCATGTTTCACTTGCATACATGGCTACACTCCATACAAATACTTTCAGAAACGACTTCCTGACATTTAAATCTATACTCGATGTTAAAATTTCTCTTCTTCAGAAACGCTTTCCTTGCCATTGCCAGTCTACATTTTATATCGTCTCTACTTCGACCATCATCAGTTATTTTGCTCCCCAAATAGCAAAACTCCTTTACTACTTTAAGTGTCTCATTTCCTAATCTAATTACCTCAGCATCACTTGACTTAATTCGACTGCATTCCATTATCCTCGTTTTGCTTTTGTAGATGTTCATCTTATATCCTCCTTTCAAGACACTGTCCATTCCGTTCAACTGCTCTTCCAAGTCCTTTGCTGTCTCTGACACAATTACAATGTCATCGGCGAACCTGAAAGTGTTTATTTCTTCTCCATGCATTTTAATACTTACTCCGAATGTTTCTTTTGTTTCCTTTACTGCTTGCTCAATATACAGATTGAACAACGTCGGGGAGAGGCTACAAGCCTGTCTCACTCCCTTCCCAACCAATGCTTCCCTTTCATGTCCCTCGACTCTTATGACTACCATCCGGTTTCTGTACAAATTGTAGATAGCCTTTCGCTCCCTGTATTTTACCTCTGCCACCTTCAGAATTTGAGAGAGAGTATTCCAGACAACATTGTCAAAAGCTTTCTCTAAGTCTACAAATGCTAGAAACGTAGGTTTGCCTTTTCTTAATCTAGCTTCTAAAATAAGTCTTTGGGTCAGTAATGCCTCACGTGTTCTAATATTTCTACGGAATCCAAACTGATCTTCCCCGAGGTCGGCTTCTACCAGTTTTTCCATTCGTCCGTAAAGAATTCGCGTTAGTATTTTAGAGCCGTGACTTATTAAACTGATAGTTCGGTGATTTTCAGATCTGTCCACACCTGCTTTCTTCGGGATTGGAATTATTATATTCCTCTTGAAGTCTGAGGGTATTTCGCCTGTCTCATACATCTTGCTCACCAGATGGTCGAGTTTTGTCAGGACTGGCTCTCCCAAGGCTGTCAGTAGTTCTAATGGAATGTTGTCTGCTCCCGGGGCCTTGTTTCGACTTAGGTCTTTCAGTGCACTATCAAACTCTTCACGCAGTATCGTATCTCCCATTTCATCTTCATCTACATCTACAGCAGGTAGTGTACGTATAGTCAGTCACCTTGGCTGGCCTGTCTTAGGATAGGGTGGCAGTTTGTTTGTAGGATCCCCATTTATCTACATGGGCAAGAAGCTAGATAAAGCAGGCAGTAGGGGCGAAGACATTCGTGCGTATTGGTGGCTTCTTGCTTCTGCTTCTTAAGTCTCGTTCTGCAGGGCACTAGGGTTTCGCCTGCTTTACGTCGCGTGCAATTTAAGTCGGCCTCGGCAAGAGGGCAGGCCGTTTGACACCAGTTAACTACAACTGCGGACTGCATTATTTCATCGACACAATTCTCCAAGTACATGCTGAAGTGCGCAACTGGAAGCGAACATAGTTCTTAGAACGCGGCTAGCAGAGACAAACTTTCACTTCCTTTCCTGTGTGTTATTACTCGCTTGGTAATTACGGTACACTGCTGTTCTCTTCTTCGGGATTATCTGAGGATGCTGGGCTGAGGCAAGGGAAAGAAAGCCCAGTTTTATTATTTTTTCTGTTTACTTCCTACGAAAAGCGTTTCACACGTAGCAAACAGCGACTTCTCACCGGACACTTAACACAGTCATTTGTTTTGTTGCACCATTTATTCCGACCAAATACATTTCATCCCTCCGACTCGGTACTTTTTTTAAGCTTGAGAGTATGTACTCCAATGCTTCGGGATAATATTTCCCAGAAATTACTACGGCTTTCCTCTTAATCTTGGCGGAACGTTCACATGATATAACACTGTATTTGCGTAAAACTGCGATAATTCTGCAAGGTGAAGGGCGCTATTTTCGTGATACAGGTGATTTCGTAATATGATTTGTTAACTAACTGCTAGTACACCTGTTGTCGGGGCAATGTGCTATTTCGCCTTGTTTCTTGGGATATCATTGTTGGCAGTACAAGGTATTGTTAACCTAGCTGTACGCAATAAGTCGAGACTCGATAAAGGGGGAAAAAAGCAAATACTTGTGTTGTTATTCGCCGCAAGATTCAATATTCGTTGCTATGAGTACACTACTGCTGAAAATACGAGATAGCCCATCAAGGTAAGAGCAAATACTTCTCAGCCAAGAATGTTGCTCATTCGTCATGTATTGAACTCAGTAGGCTATTGTTATTTATGTGACAAAAGCTACAACTTAAGTTTTGGAAGGAAATTCTTAACTTTTTAGCGTTTTGGCACTATAGCTCGGTTTCTTTCTACTTTATGAACATAATATACTACGCAAAGTTGATTGCGTATAGGCCATATTCAGCTTCACGTTCATGTAAATATTTTTTCGTTTCGGCAAGCGTTTCATGAAATTACCTACCGTAAAATACTGTCTTCCCACTTCAGGTCCAGTTATGCCAAAAGAAAAGCGAATTAATATTAGCAGTGAAACTTTTAAGAAACGATATAGTATCAGTTTGTGCAGCAGAGATGGGGGGGTCCCATGGAGGTCACTAAATATACCCTTTTCTGACAAACAGTCAAAGCGGAATTAGTGAACTGTACAAAGCTAGTGAGAACATTTCCACTGATTCACGCGAGGAAGTGCATTTGGATTAACAGTTACAACAGTAAGGAAATTTGCCTATCAGAAGCAATAAATGCTGGTCAAGAGAAATTTTTAAATCCTGATACTAACATTGCTAGTACAATTGTAGTGTGCAAGTTTGAAGAGGAGATACAACCTCACTCTTAGGATTCCCGAGAATTTTGTTGCTTGTATAGCTTCAATGGACAAGAAGAAGTTTATTGGAGACTTATACAACAAGTTTGGGGAGTTTCTAATGAAACTGAACGTGAAGGGCAATCCTCACGCAATTTGGAACTGAGATGAAACCAGTCGAGTTATTACTAAACTTCATACCTACGAAATGATCTACCATGACCACAAAACAACCAGGGGAGGAGAATGGATGAGGAAGTGATTTAAGGAATAAGGACATATAAAAGCGCAAGTGGAACAGTAACTCTATGAGATCAACACTCGAGAATCATCATGCGGCTTAGACCCTCTTAACTGATCAAAACGACTATGGTTTGTGAAATATTTAGAGTGTAAGAGGGGTACGCAACAAAAGGGATAGACAGACCTGGTCATGAGGAAACCAAAACGCTGACGGAGGGGAAAAAAAAAAAAAGGAACGACGATGACAAAGTAATAAGTATGAAGTTGTTCTACCAAGAAGCGATGGAAGAATCGGTTAAGCTGAAGAAAGATGAGTTAGGTGTGGAACCAATGAATGCTTCTCCACATCACTTCCTTAAGGAACATTACAGAAAAATTTACTAAGAGATTAAACATCTGTCTGGTATCGGCACTCCAACTCTTGCTTCCTGAGAGTCGGTAATAGTCTTACCAAGTAAGCTACCCAGGCACGATTTACAACCCTCCTTCACAGCTTGAGCTCTAAGGAAAAAACTTTGGATTTAACGTCCATCGACAAAAGTCATTACAGACGGTGTACAAGCTCGGACTGGGGAAGGAACCATCTAGCCATTTACATTCATCGACTGAAGAGAGTACGAATATCACGGACACAATCGGGGTGAACGAAGGGGGTTCTGAACACTCCCGCCATCTGCCGCCCCGCACCAAATCTGGGTTGTGGAAGAGTCGGTGCACAACCACCAACTATAACGCCAAGCTTCAATTCTACCAACATGCCACTTTCCCTAGTTCCGCGATCAGTGGCAGCAGATAAGTGAGAATGACTCTCTGAATCGACGTACGGCATAAATCTACAATTTCGGTCATTCCATGATGGTGGTGCCAGTTAAGTGGTATGGCCGAGTTGACAGAGATCCCGAGTAATTGGAAACGAGTGTAATTTTTCGCACAGGATGTCTTCTCTCCTTCAAGAAACGTGTTGTGCGATAAGGGCATCTGGAATATGTAGGTGATGCGAGCGCGCACATGATGTTGATAATGATGGTTTCTTGACCTAGAACATGCTACATAATTTTATTAGAAATGCTTAAAAATGACCCCTTTACCCAATGAGAGTGCAGAAAATACTTTACATTGTTGTTGTTCTGGTCTTCAGACCTGAGACTGGTTTGATGCAGCTCTCCATGCTACTCTATCCTGTGCAAGCTTCTTCATCTCCCAGTACCTATTGCAACCCAAATGCTTCTGAATCTGCTTAGTGTAGTCATCTCTTGGTCTCCCTCTACGATTTTTACCCTCCACGCTGCCCTCCAATACGAAATTGGTGATCCCTTGATGCCTCAGAACATGTCCTACCAACCGATCTCTTCTGCTAGTCAAGTTGTGCCACAAGCTCCTCTTCTCCCCAATCCTATTCAATACTTCCTCATTAGTTGTGTGATCTACCCATCTAATCTTCAGCATTCTTCTGTAGCACCACATTTCAAAACCTTCTATTCTCTTCTTGTCCAAACTATTTATCGTCCATGTTTCACTTCCATACATGGCTACACTCCATACGAATACTTTCAGAAATGTCTTCCTGACACTTAAATCTATACTCGATGTTAACAAATTTCTCTTCTGCAGAAACGCTTTTCCTTGCCATTGCCAGTCTACATTTTATATCCTCTCTGCTTCGACCATCATCAGTTATTTTGTTCCCCAAATAGCAATACTCCTTTACTACTGTAAGTGTCATTTCCTAATCTAATTCCCTCAGCATCACTAGACTTAATTCGACTACATAGGTACCCATAAAAAAGGGGTTTCTGGTACGAAGTTTTTCGCTGCCGCACTCACAGCAAAGATTAATAGCTATTAATCAGAACATTATATTTTTCTATCATGCATCTGATACACTAAAAACAACAGTGTGCAAATAAATCCAAACAAAATTTCTATCAATTTCTGTTAGGGAGCTAGAATCGTTCAAACTTTTAGTGGTACATTCAAGATGCTGTTCATAATTGGTTGGGTTCAGATGGATGCCTTGGTGACAGAACGTTCATTTAAGTGAGGTGCTCAAACGAGTGTCCATTTTCTTGAATGCTCTTTGTAAACGACATGCAGACGTGATGTAAAGTTGCTGGTGGCCCGGAAGGACGAGATTTCTCGATGCAGAGTGTGTTCTTCCTTTTTCTTTCTTTGTTCCCAACTTATTAGCAGATTTAACAATCGCTGCCGGACCAGGGCTGGGAGTCCTCCTGGGATAGCTCAGCCGGTAAGATGCAAGGTTCCGGGTTCGAGTCCCACTCCTGTCACACAGGCTTAATACACTTCGATATTTAGTTCCTGAAACACTATCATGCTGACAAAACAATCCAAGATCAGTCATGCACAGGAGAGATGACCCGAAAGTTGCTGGAAAATGAGTTTGAGATCTCATCCCAAAATCCTGCCAATATTATACGAGTTCAAGATAAGCCTTAACGCTTCCTAGACGGTGTGTGAACGACAGGTTTCCGAAGACTAAAAAAATTTCTGCAAAGTACGGTAGGGGAGTATTTAAGTACAAGGTAGAATCCGTCGGCTTTGAATATCAACGTTATCAAATAGTATAGCGACTATGACGTCATACAATCTGGTATATTTTAATTATACGAGTATTGGGAAACCTGCGAGAATTTGGGAGTTTCGGACATGAACGTCCTTTTTCTTAACGCGTTTAAACATTCAAATCTGACCGGAAAACAGCAATTACCACCGGGGATGAAAGCATAACCACATAATTCGTATGTATGAAATACGCACCATCACAAACAAACTGAGGACTTCCAGTCTAACCTTGACAGATTAATATGTCACTACGAGCTCCATTAATAAATAAACAAATAAAAATGAACAAGAGAGAGAGAGAGAGAGAGAGAGAGAGAGAGAGAGAGAGAGATCGGCGACAATCAAGCATTCAGCTACGTAAGACCTGACAGTTACTCCTTCATACAATTCTTTTACCATTGCTGTGGCTGGTCTTTTTCTTTATCTGTGGTGCGTACATAACAGAAACGCAGCAAGCAGCGCAATCATCCAGTCTCTGTTGGAATCTCATGTGTTTTCACACGAGGTATGATCGATGTTGTCTTTAGTTCGGCGAATTTATGTGGCCATTCAGTTGCAAGTCCGTATTTGAATAAACCACACTAGGCAGCAAACTTCACACTACAGTACGTATCCCAACACTGTTCTTTGCTAAGCACACAAGGTATAAACAACCCGCGACCAAAACGTTTAAGTATACGAAATAGATCCAAGAAAACCACCATCGTTTAGTGAAAGCTTCGCGTGCATATTTTGTCATATCTTTCCTGAACGAGAAATATTTCCAGAGTTTTTAATTTTATGTCTCAAGGAAATTACGAAGTCAACAGTCAACTACGTCTTAAGGGGTGACATTAGACTGGCAAATCTATACGCAGTCTATATGATTGGTAAACACCGACTATTACATCTACATCTACATTTATACTCCGCAAGCCACCCAACCCGCCGGTATCACATTCAAAGCTAACGAGACAACAAATAAACCAATAGCAAACCGGTACAACAACCGCAAGTGTGACAATAAGGAACCTCTAAAGCTTTGGTTACCTATAAATTCCATTTGTCAATATATTATTCTTAGTTTTTTTTGCCGATCTTAATACCTACTCAAGTCGCCATTATTTGCTTCACAAGAAGAAAGCTTTATATCGACTTTCATAAGTGAGTGAAATTTTTCTAAGTTGTATTAACTTCAAAGATCAAGACTGCTTTCTTTTGTTCTAGGCACTACACAAACTTCCTCTTTTTAATTTTCAATGTATCAGAATTATCGATACACAACTGACAGTGAAAAGCATTCGCCACCTTAATTGATGGTGTTCAGGTTGTATTATATACAATATCAGTGCTGAAGTATCGTTATTGTCAAAAGTCATGCTCTGTTCCAGAAGACGATGAACTGTTTGTTACCTTTAGATACAATCACAGTTAATAAACATTACCCATACGAGTGTCGCCAGTTTTATTCAGTATCTATCGATCAGGTGTATCTAGATCTGCAAATAAAGGAAGCGGATTAAATTTAAACTGTAAAATATGCGGGTGGCTTAATTTTCCCCTATAATCTTCCGGTGGTCTTTCTTAACATTCAGTTCACGCAAACTTATTACAGAAGTCACACGGGTTTAAGGCACTGCATTCTGAATTACAGAAGGATCTTTCTAAACATGTACACAGTCTGAACTAAAAGCGTACTCTAATGAAAGAACGGCACGATGGCCATCGTGTGTAACTGTGTCGTGAATATAATCAAGAAACATATCACAACGCTCAAGATGTGAGGCTGTAGGTTGTGCTCAGAATGCACCAAAAATCCAGAGCAAAGAAAAGTGGAGAATTTCGCGTTTCTAAATAACGGATCCGTCCTCTTTGGATGTACTAGAGATAGTGAACATTTTGGGCTAAAATAAAGCAAGCATCTAGTGTTGAAACCTTTACTATAACTACTTAAAGGAGTTTGCAGCCAATCTGAAGCAAGGTTTGGACGCACTCCTGATATGATAAACTCAGTTAAAAGAAAGAAAGAATTACTATATATGTCTGAGGAGAAAAATTAAAATATAGCTACATACACAATACTACGAGTGCCTGTATCTCTTGTGTGGCAATACTAGGTAATAAACAAATACACAATCCATGAAATTCGCTAAAGATGACAGACTACCGGTTCAAATGCGGGCTATTATGGATTTAAAAAACTGTTTCCATATAATTATGCCTTTCAAATGGGCTAAAAAGGCGACCAAAAACTAGATAC
Source organism: Schistocerca gregaria (assembly GCF_023897955.1). Lineage (NCBI taxonomy): Eukaryota > Metazoa > Arthropoda > Insecta > Orthoptera > Acrididae > Schistocerca > Schistocerca gregaria. The sequence continues at coordinate 935,337,760 of NC_064922.1, forward strand.
GACATATACAAATTCACTTTCGACAGCGTGAATTACACATTTTAACGGAAAATGGAGGAATAGTGATTTCGTGGAAATCTGACTGTACGCATAGTAATTCAGTTCCTAAGATCAGTATATTAGAAGCGGTGCAATGTATCCTACAATGCTGCTATTGTACGCAAAAAATTCGTTACAATAATTCGAAAGTAATCTACAGTCCTAATGTGACTCGCTAGAGCACTGAAGTAATAATGGTAAAAAAAGAAAAAAAAGAATTCTTAACATACACATAGAAAATTAGTGTACAATAGTCTTCAAGATTAACTGATCCAGGATTATCTGCAACAGATCCGTACTGATGTTACTTAAAAAGTTACCATTCCAATAATTACAAAACCGATGCCAAAGATTTGATGCAAGCAATGCAACTTACAATCCAAACCACTTTTCTAATGACTTCCTTTTGATTACAACGATTAAATGATAAATTAAAAGTACTCCTTGAATGCTCGCAACGAATCTTTTAAAAGCAACAGTCGCGACCAAATACTTTACATACAATGCGGTAACTTCGGAAGAAATAATACAGTCTTACGAATGTTTCGTTCCCGAAAGCTGTACTTCTTTCGAAAAATAATAGATACATCAAATAGGGCCGATTAGTAAATTTACAGATAAGATTCTGATGATAGCTTATAGGTACAAAGAATTTTAGAAGAAAACAGTAACAGCATAGAATAGCACCGCGGTCCTGAGATTACCTACAGAAGGTATCCCTCGAAGAGTTGCACGACCGCTTGCCGGCGTCTACACTGCTTCACGGTAATCCATCACGTGCTGAAAACACTTTTTAAACCCTGCAAGTCGAATAATCACTTCTTTAGAGCACAAAAGTTAAATAACGGTAAAATTTCTACTTTTGTTTCCCGACACTAGCACACCGTTTCACTGGCTTGAGTTTTCACAGCAAGACGCACTGCGGACTGCCCGCGTGAAAGACCTCCACACACAACGCCGCGTCGGCGGCAGCAGAGCGACTGAGCCAGCAACAGGTGGCCATCTTGGAACGAAAGAAGGTAGTGGGGAAGAAGAGCGCTCTGATTGGCCGAAAGAAACGCCGTTGCCAATCGCTCCCTTCTTGCAGCAGAATACATTTCCACGCGGTTACAGGCCAACAAGAGCGGCAGCGCGTGCTTCAGTGCATGAGCAGAGGGAATCGTTCGGAAGTATTTCAGCAGATCGCTGCGGAAGCAAGCCACCCCTTCAATACTAACTACACACGGCGTATTTGTTCAGTACTTCTGTATTACCATTCTACACAAGAATAATCGAAACTGCTGTTTGGAAGTTATCGAATAAAATTATGTACTACAGTACTGTCAAATTACTCACATTCGTTTAAATTTCATCACGTTTCTTGTAAAAGTGAGATGCAAATTTTTTTTTAGTAACTGAACCGGACACTTTTAGAAGACCTTGTTTTTTTTAAGAAAAAATTAACTCTGTCTAACAGTCGTGAGAACTCTGGCTTCTTTATTCTACGGTTGTAAAGTTAAAATTCTAGTCTAAATGCTGTGCTACCTAAAAAAAAAAAGCCTTAATTCGAACGTTATTGAGATAACTATTTTGACACATTTTCATTTGGAGCTAGTCGGATGGTACGAAATAACCACAAGACAGAAATGAAGGGAAAGTCGCAACACTAAATACCTTTCCCACTTCACTTATTTTATTTTAAAAAAAAGTTTCGTATTAAGAGTTTCGGCAGCTCTTTAATACCAGAATGAGAAAAGTTCGTTGTTGATCTGTTAACTCAGTTTTTTTTATTACGGAGGGCACGTTACCCTCTGACCGAACATGCTGAGCTACCGTGCCGGCTCCAGTGCATAGCGGCCTGGATGGTCACCCATCCAAGTGCCAACCACGCCCGACAGCGCTTAACTTCGGTGATCTCACGGGAACCGGTGTATCCACTGCAGCAAGGCCGTTGCCCACCAGCTGAGCTACCCAAGCACGACTCACGTCCCGTACTCACAGCTTTACTTCTGCCCGTACCTCGTCTCCTACCTTCCAATCTTTACAGAAGGTCTCCTGCGAACCTTGCAGAACTAGCACTCCTGAAAGAAAGGAGACGAAGTACTGGCAGAAGTAAAGCTGTGAGGACGAGGCGTGAGTCGTGCTTGGGTAGCTCAGACGGTACAGCACTTGACCGCGAAAGGCAAAGGTCTCGAGTTCGAGTCTCGGCCTGGCACACAGTTTTAATCTGCCAGGGAGTTTCAGCTCTTTAATACCTACACATACCCATATATTGCTAGCGCATTATGCTTCTTTGAAGTAACATGTTTTCGATTCTTGTTAATGCATTACATCCCCTTACTCTTCTTTAAAGGAGAGTGTTTCATTGTAATGTGGATCGGATTAAACGAAAAAAAGGGAAATGCAATTTGTATCGCTTATCTCGAAGATAGAAAAAACCGAAAAGTCGAGAGCAGTACTTCATATATAACTCCTGAATGGATCGCTTGTTCTCCAACAGGTTATATCGGACTCAATACGGGCGAAGTTCATCTTTAGAATGTCATACAAAATGTCTTAATGCACAGTACGTCCTTACCATCATTGTTTATCAGCTGAGCAGCCACAGTGAGTTTCGTAATAAATAATCATTATTGCTTTCAATAATAATGTCACTTAGAAGAAGGTGTAAGTAGATGAATGACGAACACTAACTTACTCTTAACGAAGGTTTATTCAGCACTTGCACATACAAGAGCGCGGAGCTAACTACCGCCGACCCGAAAACATACAGTATACATATAGAGCTACACAACATTCCAGTACAATGATTCTTATGGAAGTGGAAGAGGATGTAGATGAAGAGGAAATGGGAGATATGATACTGCGTGAAGAGTTTGACAGAACACTGAAAGACCTGAGTCGAAACAAGGCGCCGGGAGTTCCATTAGAACTACTGACGGCCTTGGGAGAGCCAGTCCTGACAAAACTCTACCATCTGGTGAGCAAGATGTATGAGACAGGCGAAATACCCTCAGACTTCAAGAGGAATATAATAATTCCAATCCCGAAGAAAGCAAATGTTGACAGATGTGAAAATTACCGAACTATCGGTTTAATAAGTCACAGCTACAAAATACTAACGCCAATTCTTGGCAGACGGATGGAAAAACTGGCAGAAGCCGACCTCGGGGAAGATCAGTTTGGATTCCATAGAAATATCGGAACACGTGAGGCAATACTGACCCTACGACTTATCTTAGAAAATAGATTAAGGAAAGGCAAACCTACGTTTCTAGCATTTGTAGACTTAGAGAAAGCTTTAGACAATGTTGACTGGAATACTCTCTTTCAAATTCTGAAGGTGGCAGGGGTAAAATACAAGGAGCGAAAAGCTATTTACAATTTGTCCAGAAACCAGATGGCAGTTATAAGAGTCAAGGGACATGAAAGGGAAGCAGTGGTTGGGAAGGGAGTCAGACAGAGTCGTAGCCTCTCCCCGATATTATTCAATCTGTATATTGAGCAAGCAGTGAAGCTGTAAGTAGGATGTTTAGGTTTCTATATTGGTAACGCCACGTGGCGCTCTGTATGAAAATCACTGGCTGTGCTTTGTGCAGTCTGTGGCTAGTTTGCATTGTTGTCTGCCATTGTAGTGTTGGGCAGCTGGATGTTAACAGCGCGTAGTGTTTTTAGAGCGGATGATCTGGACGTGTCTCATTAAGAAAGAGTAAATTTGTAAGATTGTATATCATGGACATATATATATATATATATATATATATATATATATATATATATATATATATATATATATATATATAATGACTTTTGAACACTATTAAGGTAAACACATTGTTTGTTCTCTATCAAAACCTTACATTTGCTAACTGTGGCTATCAGTAGTTAGTGACTTCAGTAGTTTGAAACTTTTATTTAGCTGGCAGTAGTGGCGCTCGCTGTATTGCAGTAGTTCGAGTAATGACGTTTTTTGTGAGGTAAGTGATTATGAAAGGTATAGGTTATTGTTAGTCAGGGCCTTTCTTTTGTAGGGATTATTGAAAGTCAGATTTCGTTGCGCTAAAAATATTGTGTGACAGTTTAAGCACAGTAATGTATAATTGTTCAAAGGGGACGTTTCAAAGCAAACAAAAGAAAATTTCAGAGTAAGTATTAAAATCCATGTAGAAGAAATAAAAACTTTGAGGTTCGCCGATGACATTGTAATTCTGTCAGAGGCAGCAAAGGACTTGGAAGAACAGTTGAACGGAATGGACAGTGTCTTGAAAGGAGGGTATAAGATGAACATCAACAACAGCAAAACAAGGATAATGGAATGTAGTCGAATTAAGTCGGGTGATGCTGAGGGAATTAGATTAGGAAATGAGACACTTAAAGTAGAAAAGGAATTTTGCTATTTGGGGAGCAAAATAACTGATGATGGTCGAAGTAGAGACGATATAAAATGTAGACTGGCAATGACAAGGAGAGCATTTCTGAAGAAGATAAATTTGTTAACATCGAGTATAGATTAAAGTGTCAGGAAGTCGTTTCTGAAAGTATTTGTATGAAGTGTAGCCATCTATGGAAGTGAAACAAGAACGATAAATAGTTTGGACAAGAAGAGAATAGAGGCTTTCGAAATGTGGTTCTACAGAAGAATGTTGAGGATTAGATGGGTAGATCACATAACTAATGAGGAAGTACTGAATAGGATTGGGGAGAAGAGAAGTTTGTGGCAAAAATTGACTAGAAGAAGGGATCGGTTGGCAGGACACGTTCTGTGGCATCAAGGGATCACCAATTTAGTATTGGAGGGCAGCGTGGAGGGTAAAAATCGTAGAGGGAGACCAAGAGATGAATACACTAAGCAGATTCAGGAGGATGTAGGTTGCAGTAGGTACTGGGAGATGAAGAAGCTTGCACAGGATAGGGTAGCATGGAGAGCTGCATCAAACCAGTCTCAGGACTGAAGACCATAACAACATCAACAATAACAACAACATAACGAGTTGTGTGTGGCGAATGGCAGATAGGCTAAATCCTCACTTCTAACAAATATGTTTAATGTATTGCTTCCTGCTAACAGCGAAAGCCTCCCCTGCTCGTTATTAAGGCGAATGTGATAGACGGTTCCTATAGAAAGACTTGGCAGCTTTCCTCCCCAACCTTTCCCTAAATGAGGTGGCTGTCCCGTCAGCAATGGCATAGCCGCCGAGAAAACATTTAACTATAACTTTTCTTCACTTCAATATAGGATTGGGTACTTTGTGCTGTCATCACGGATTCACAGGAGGAAAAGAAAGAATTTCCCTTTACTCAACTATGAAATTACCAGGATTAAAATATAGGGAGCGAAAGGTTATGTTCAACTTCTACAAAATGTGTGTGCAGTCCTGAGAGTCGAAGAACATGAAAGGGAGGCAGAAATAGAGAAAGGATTCAGACAGGGTTGCAGCCAATCCCGTGCGTTACAGTCTGAACACTGAACAAATGCGACCGCTACGGTCGCAGGTTCGAGTCCTGCCTCGGGCATGGATATGTGTGATGTCCTTAGGGTAGTTAGGTTTAAGTAGTTCTAAGTTCTAGGGGACTGATGACCTCAGAAGTTAAGTCCTATAGTGCTCAGAGCCACTGAACAAACAAATAAGGAATCTCGGGAGAAATTTGGAAAGGGAATTAAAATTCAGGGAGAAGGAATAAAATCTTAGGGGTTGCAGTGACATTGTAATTGTAAAAGAGACACTAAGAGACCTGGAAGGTCACTTGGCCTAAATGGATACTGTCGTAAAAAGATTGTGATAGATTTCAGTGAGCAAGAGTGAAAGAGGTTTAATGAAGTTTTGTCAAATCAGGTGATACTGAGGGATCTACATTAGAAAATCATGTATATTTCTTAACACAATCTCCCTTTCTCTCAACACCAACTAATCGTACAGCTATGAATGACGTATCGTTAGAAAGTTTTTTTACCCGGCTTCTAACACTATATGCCAATTTTGCGCTAAAACGTACAGTTTGTGGAAAATTTTAACATAGAAGAGACATTTAACTACCATAGGCTAAAGTGCATCATGGATGCCGAACTTCATACATATATTTAGGAAGCTAACTTATTAATCACGAATAAGAAACTCCATTTTCATATTATCTTATTACAAATATTATTTCACTTGTTTTAAAGTACATATTAAATGGATAATTTGTATACAGCATTGTCGTAGATAATAAATGTGACCAATGCTCATCATACAAGTTTAGTTTCTAAACGAATATACCTTACGAAACGACAAACATATTCGTCATTGTCGTTTTGAATTGTGATTTTCCTGTTTCTGCTATGGCTAAACGTGCTTACTGTAAATTGAAAAACCGGCCGTAGTGGCCGAGCGGTTCTAGGCGCTTCAGTCTGGAACCGCACGCACGACCGCTACGGTTGCAGGTTCGAATCCTGCCTCGGGCATGGACGTGTGTGATGTCCTTGGGTTACTTAGGTTTAAGTAATTCTAAGTTCGAGTGGACTGATGACCTCAGATGTTAAGTTCCATAGTGCTCAGAGCCAATTTTGTAATTGAAAATGTTTGTCGAACTAAATTTATGGGTTATGTCATCCCACTGACACCCCTGATCTCTGCCCGTCCTACGAGAGCGGCCAATCACTCAGAATACAAAACACGTTTTGGACATACGAGAATGCATATACAATGGTGTATCATAAAATCACGATTATTATATCACGTCTCCCGGTTCATTTTTTTCTCTTCATTCACACAGCTATCCACATCCCAACGACTACACTTATTCCACATGCTGTCATTATTTAAAACAATAAAAGGAAATAAGTTTTTTAAGGATCCTCTGGTTGGATACTTAAAGTAACAGACGAGTTTCGTAATTTTTGCAGTATGATAGCTGACGATGGCTGAAGCAAAGAAGATAACAGTATAAAATACAGACTAGAAACACAAGAAGAATATTTTTTGAAAAAAATGGGATATGTTAACATCGATAATGAATTTCAGTGATAGGGGCCATTTTACGAAAATATGTATGTCAAGTGTAACTTTACATAGAAGTACAACGTGTTCGACAAACAGAAAAGACAGGAAGAGAATAGAAACTACCTGGCAGATTAAAACTATGTGACAGGTCGGTGCTCGAAATTGGGACTTTTGCGTTTCGTCGGCAAGTGATCTACCGACTGAGCCATCCAAGCACGACCCACGACCCCTGCCCTCCCTCTCTACCCCACAACCTTTGATTCCGCCTGTACATCTGACACGTTTCGAACTTCACAGAAATTCTCCCACATACCTTGCACGATTAGCACTCCTGAAAGAAAGGATATAGCGTAGAGATGGCTTGGCCATGTCCAGCGGGTTTGTTTTCAGTATGAACTTTCATTCTGCTGTGGAATGATTTGGAACTTGCCAGCAAATTAATTCTCAAAGTTTGGAGAGTAGGAGTTGAGGTATTGGTGGAAGTATAGTTGGGAGTCCAGGTCGTGAGTCGTGAATGGATGGCTAAGTCGACAGAGCACTTGCCCACGAAAGGCGTATGTTCTAAGTTCGAGTCCCTGTCCAGTATACAGTTTAAATCTAAAAAGAAGTATCATACTAACACATCCTCTGCTGTAGAGTACGAGGGACGTTTGAAAAGTCCGTGTGAAGTCCGAGAGATGGCACCACCTGAGCGTATCGATGTCATGTTCAGTTAGTAGTATTTTTGGAAAGAACGCACACCAAGTTTCAGCCATATTGGTCTGTTTCTTTGTGTTTGGCATTCATGTGAATCAAGGAAGTTGAATGATTGTCAAAAAATGAACGAAAAATAATTTCGTGTCGTGATTAAACATTACTTTATGAAGGGCAAAACGCCTCAGAAGACTAAAGAGAAGCTTGATAAACATTACAGTGACTCTGCACCTTCGATTAGAACAGTTTATAAGTGGTTTCAAACTTTTCGGAGTGGCCATATGGGCACAAGTGATGCTGAACGTTCTGGACGCCCTTGGAGGTTAGGACTCCAGAAATCATTGATAAAATCCATGATATGGTGATGCATGACAGAAGAATTAAGGTGTGTGAGATTGCTAGTGCTGTGGGCATCTCGAATGAACAGGTACATTACATTCTGCATAAACATTTGGGGATGAGAAAGCTATCCGCAAGATGGATTCCGCGATTGCTCACGCTTGATCAAAAACAATCGTGTGAAATGTTGTAAGAATGGTTTGCAGCTCTTCAGGAAGAATCCACACGACATTAAGCGTCGTTTTGTCACAGTGGATGAAACATGGGCACATTACTATGCTCCTGAGACCAAACAACAATCTAAACCATGGGTTACCAAGGGAGAATCTGCACCAAAAAAGGCGAAGACCATTCCTTCGGCCGGAAATGTTATGACGACTGTCTTCTGGGATTCGCAAGGGATAATCTTCATCGACTATATGGAAAAGGATAAAACTATTACAGGTGCATATTATTCATCGTTATTGGACCGCTTGAAAAGAGAGCTGCGAGAAAAACGCCAGCGATTGGACCGCAAAAAAGTCCTTTTCCATCACGACAATGCACCAGCACACACCTCAGCAGTTGTGGTCCCAAAATTAATGGAAATAGGATTCCAGCTTGCTTCACATCCCCCCTAATCTCCAGACTTGGTTCCCTCAGACTACTATTTATTCCCCAATTTGAAGAAATGAGTGGCGGGACAAAGATTTTATTCAAACGAGGAGGTGATTGCAGCAACTAATAGCTATTTTGCAGACTTGGACAATTCCTATTATTCGGAAGGGATCAACAGCGTTGGGTGAAGTGTAGAAGTCTAAAAGGAGACTATGTCGAAGAATACAAAAGGTTTACCACAAACACGTAAGTAGCTTTTTTATTTTTGCTCGGACTCTTCAAACGCCCTTCGTAAAAATTCATTACGGAAAGAAGAGAATCGAAGCTTTTGGAATGAGATGACGTAGAAGAATGCTGAAGACAGATGATATACGTACTGACACGGTACTGAATTTCAATTGGGGAGAAAATAGATGGTAAGGTAAACCTGACTAAAAGAAAGTATATGTCGGTAGCGCACATCGGGATCCACCAAGAAATAACTGTTTTCGTAAAGGAGTGAAAAGGGGAGGGTAAGAATTGTAGTGATTGAACAACAGTCTCTTGTCAACTCCTGCCTCCCTTTCAAATCATTCGACTCTAATAGCTACAGTCTGGGTTCTGCACAAGTTGCAGACAATTTTCCCAACCAGTATGTTATCCCTTGTAACTTCAGAATTCCGGGCTGTACTCCAGCCTATAGTGTCAAAAGCGCCGGTGTCTTACAGAATATAAAATGTGAATAACCGCACTGCAATTGAGGCTGTAGGCTACTTATACCTAAACTAAACAACTTCGGACAAATCTCGTACAGCTTGGGTTTATTGTGGTAGGTTGTGTGTGAGTATGTCCCTAAAAGATAGGCAACACCTCAACACGAAATGCCGCGCATAAAAGGAGGTAACATAGTACAGCGCACATTCCACAATTTACTACTCGACAAAGACATTGGCACAAAGACAGCCAGAAATACTTAGTCACGTGACCAGGTACGGCCACACACCAATATCAATTAGTGCGTGTTGTTACCTCGCAGAGCAACTATACAATCTGGCCGCGTCAAACGCTTCGCGAGTAGCCGCTATTGCCTACTGTCAACGTTATTAAATTTATTGACGATGAGAAGGAGTAATTAAGGAAGTGTACAGGCAGCGTGTTTAAGCTTAGTAAGCAGACTGTATGCAAATCACGGCCCGAGAGGTACAGCGCTGAGCAGAGTAAGGTAAGAATATCAACACCAAAGAAGGAGAAGATAAGTGCACACAGTAAATATCCCATTGAAGATATGGATGAATTTGTTATTAGATAGTAGTACAAGGAATACCAACTTTGCGAGAACTTCACAATTCTTGCAAAGCCGAAGCACACTTCAGGGTTAGCAATGAAATTCCGAAAAAGTTTGTTTTGTCTGCGGCATTTGGTTTTCTAAAGTTGTAAGAATACATTCGGTGTCATGTGTGCAAATGGGGGGATATAGTTTCAAAAAGGGAATACTTCATTACATTCTTCTTTCGAAAAATGAAACATCAGTTTGAAACATCCCCTTAGAAAAATTAATGAATTACTGTGCTGATAAACGTCTTACGTTGTTTGATTTTCAAACAGCTGAGCAAAACTGAACGTACTCAGACATTTCTCTCTTTACTTGTTCTGATCAACACTAAAGTGACACACAATATTTTTAGCGCAACGCAATCTGACTTTCAATAATCCCTACAATAGAATGGCCCTGACTGACAACAACCTCTCTGACGGACACACGTCCAGATCGTCCGCTCTCAAAACTCCGCCATCTCTCGACCCACGTCCACCACTGCTGGCGGCTCACATCCAACTGCGCTACGCTACGCGCTGTTCACATCCAGCTGCCCAACACTACAATAGCGAATATTCCAACAATGCCAACCAGCCACAGACTGCACACAGCACAGCCAGTGATTTTCATACAGAGCGCTACGTGACGTTACCAACATAAAAACCTAAACAGCCTACTTACAGTTTATAAAATGGCGAGTGGGTTATTCAGGTGAAATGCAGACTCGTACACCTTACATTATGTGTCCTCAAAGTGTCAGGGGAGTATTGTCAGACAGAGATGCAGCAAATTGTTCAAATTGGTGTGCTACGCAGGGCATCGGCATGTAGACGTAAAGCGTGTTACAGCGTTTTACTGGTAAGAATACTGGAGTGTACACTGTTATTTTCCCCCATTCCTGTTCGCAGATGTCAACACAACGATTCTCCTACCCTTCCAGTTTTTCAGTTCATCATGCCAGGTAACACCAATCTTTTCGTTACAGGAAGTGAAAACAAGACTGTCACCTGTGCGCTTTTTAAGTTCCAGGTACGGAGTCAACTGTATATTAACTGCCCCGTTAAATCATTTGTTAGTATGCAACAACTGTAAACAGACTCATACTGTGTCGCACAAGCAGTTCTGGTCCTAACGTATGTCTGACTTGCTCACAGCCCAGAAATTCACGTTCGGGATGAATCTTTTCTTATTCAGTACTCGCCACGTAACTGAAAGTTCAAATACAGAAACTGTGATGGCCATGTAACAGGTCTTCCACGTCTTATGCTCTTACAGTGCCTTTGGTGGAGTTCATAACTTCCGCAGAACCTCTTCGAGTCGCCAGGAAGAATAATGTCCTCCAAAAGAATGTTCGATTTTTCCTTGAATTCTACGTTGCAGCTAACTTCTGTGGCAGCATGTACAGAAAACGTTCGCAAATTAATTTCGCCCTCGCAGTGATAGAACAACAGCTGATAACGACCTTCCACGTGAGACAGTGCATTCTATTTCGCCGACAGTTTTCCATTACGAAAATGCATCGGTTATTCCAATGAATGACGAAGCTCTAATTTATATATACTTTTGGAAAAAATGTTTGTATTAATACCGTCTGCAAAATGCCAAACAGACTCCTTCTGTTTGGTTCCTCATTGCATTTCGACATCAATGGGTTTCTGAAAAGGTGTAGTACAATTTTAGGCTATTTCGAATGGTATTTTGAGGTACGAGAGCTATTCGGAAAGTAAGGAACGATAGTTCGAGAAATGGAGACTACAGTGAAAGTCAAAACTGTTTTATTTGCAACAATTAGCTACAACTTGCAGCTACTTATCTCCATAGTCGCCGATCTGACTTAGACGTTTGTCGTAGCGTTGTACCAACTTTCCAACATCCTCGTTATAGAAGGCAGCCGCCAGTGCTTTCCGCCAATTCTCTTCGCTGGCCTACAGCTCTTTGTCTGCCAAAATGTTGTCTTCATAGCCAGCGGTTCATGTGAGCAGAGATGAAACTCAGAGGGAGACAATTACGGGTCGTGTTGTAGGTAATCAAACATTTCCAATTGAAAACGATGCAGGAGCATCTTCACTGCCCCTGCAAATGTGGCTGAGAATTGTCTTGAAGAAGAAAACGCATTACAGTTATGTAATGTTGGCTGCATAGCTTCAGGCGAAATTTCTCAGCAGGCCCTCTTACTTGACTGGAGAGACTATTGTTCCAGGTATCTTTATGTACTCCATGTGTGCTCAGAACTAAAAAGAACGGCGTAATGCGACCGACGGGCATGCTAGAGACACTGTCCAACACACCTGCGCAAGCTTCATCGGATTGTTCCCTATGGTTTCCATTTCCTTTCCTTACTTTCCGAATAACCCTCGTATAAACGAGGTGGTGTGTGACAGTTCTTGTTGAAATCGCTCACATTGATGTGTGTCCTCTATGTCTTAACTTATTTGATGGAAATTTACTGTAGACTTTAAGAACTGACAGCGAAGTAGTTCATTTCTTTGTAGAGAGAACAAATATTTTTGCACTGAAAATTTTTCAAGTGTAGCGGTTGTTGTCTTACCATCATGCCCTGTTGTGGATCACTTTCAAAATTATCTTCCTATTCGAGCCAGGGACAAATGCCAGGAACTCTCTCTGATGCCATGGACGAAGTCCTCGAGAAGGAATGTGATGTTGCAGGCTTCCGAGCTGTTATGAAGTGATAGCTGTGTATCTCTGTGTTAAAATAACTTACGGGAATGCAGCCGGGTGACGTGGTCGGAAACGGCCGATATTTCGACAGGAGGACATCCTGTCATTTTCAAGTCATAACTGCAGCGCGTCACTTCTGTGCAAGGGAATTTAAACCCTCGATTTTCAGAGTTTTTAAATTCCCTTGCACGGCGTTTGTTTCCGCAGTTATGACTTGAAAATGGCAGGGCGTGCTCCTGTCGAAATATCGGCCGTTGTCGACACGTCACCAGCTCCATTCCCGCAAGTTATTTGAAACCTGAGTATCTGTTTCGTGTGGTTAAGTACGAGAGCAGACCAGCGTTTTCCTTGTGTTGATGTGGGTGAGTATGCAATGGTGGGGAAGGGCAGGGGTGAAATATGGAAATATGGTGCCGGCATACAGTGTACCCCACCCCAATACCTCCAAAGGGCCACGCGAATTTAACTCCCCCAGCTGCTGGCTAGACCATCGTCCACACTGACGTGTGAGGCACAAAGACTAATTTGAGGATCATTCCACGATGCTGACGCCAAGTTCGCTAGTCGGAATCTCTTAGCTATTGCTAATTTTTCGAAAAAGTACTTATCAAATATTAAAAAAAAACAGTATTCACCAAAATAAGCTGCCGTTCCAAAAATTGATTTCATTTACTATCAGATGAAATTGTAGAGATCATGACATCTCATAAAATATAAAATCAGCATCTAACTCTATACCTACACCCACATTCTGCAGAGCAGTGTGAAGTGTATGGCAGAGGGTACGTCCCACTGCACCAATTACGAGGGCACCGAGCGAGGTGGCGCAGTGGTTAGCACACTGGACTCGCATTCGGGAGGACGACTGTTCAAACCCTCATGCGGCTATCCTGCTTTAGGTTTCCCGTGGTTCCTCTAAATAACTTTAGGCAAATGTCGGGATGGTTCCTCTGAAAGGGCACGGCCGACTTCCTTCCCCATCCTTCCCTAATCCAATGAGACTGATGACATCGTCGTTTGGTCTCCTCCCCCAAACCAACCAACCAACCAGTTATGAGGGCTTGTTCTCGTTCCATTCACGAATGGAGTGTGGGAAAAGTGACAGTTTAAAGGCCTCTGCGCACGCTGCAATTAACACAGGATCGATACTTAGGAGGTTGTGGCATGTTCTTGGAGTCATCTTTTAAAGCTGCTTCTTCAAACTTTGTAACTAGGCTTTCTCTGGATAGTTAAGGTCTGTATTCAAGCATCTACCAGACCACTTTCTTCAGCATTTTCCGACACCCGCCCATGGGTCAAAGAAACCTGTAACCATCGTACTACCCTTCATTGGATATGCTCAATATCCTCGGTTAGTCCTATTTGATACGGGTGGCACACTCTTGGGCAATATTGTAGAGTAGGTTTGTTCAAAATAATACACGTTGACCAGAACTTACCTTCTTTTCCATGCTTTGCAGCAGATGACTGCGCATGTAATTTTCTTAAGTGAAGAAAGGCCGGAGAACACCCTAGTTCTCAAAATACGTGAGAAGCCAGCTAATTTTTGAGGTCTACAATGTATTAAGTCACACAGTGCTGCTCAAGATCTAACATCGCACTGAATTTTCCAATTGATTTCTCGCGGGCTTCTTGTACGCTTACTAACAATCGGTGTATTCCAGAATGAGATTTTCACTCTGCAGTGGAGTGTGCGCTGATATGAAATCGGTGTATTGCTGCGTACAGTAAATTGGCTAATTCCAGTCACAGATCTTTTTGATAATTACTAAAGTTTTTATCATCCAGTGGGTACAACAGAAAATCGTGGAATGAGATACAAAAACTCTTACAGATCTTTTGTTCTCAAGGAAAAATAAGTGAAACGTTACGAATAAACAATCCTGTTTACATTTTTACTAATTATACTGATACTGTATTACACCAAATATTCCTACCATGTTTCCTGCTCCAAACATGAGAAAGTTACATTAATTTTTAGTGTGAACAGAATTTATATATATAATTTAATACTCCAAATAAACACTTTGTTTACATTGTTAATCTGCTTTCCTTTCACAAATTACAATAAATACGGGGTAATTAGATGTTACGATCGCTACCAGCATAGTAAGCTGACAGTATGATAAACAAAGTTATTGCGGGTTCCAAACATTAATTACAGTATATCCGGTATCTCTCCCATCTGTCTACCGTTCGGTAATGAAAAACCCTAATTGCTACTAAAGAAATTGACATGTCCCTACCAATTTACGGAGGTAATGTTAGTCATACATTGACATGAGAATGTTGAAAATTACGTTACAGAGTTCAAAAGGCGAAATTACTTGTATACAGGGTGGTCCATTGATAGTGACTTGGCCAAACATCTCACGAAATAAGCATCAAACGAAAAAACTACAAAGAACGAAACTCATCTAGCTTGAAGGGGGAAACCAGATGGCACTATGGTTGGCCCGCTAGATGGCGCTGACATAGGTCAAACGGACATCAACTGCGTTTTTTTAAAATAGGGACCCCCGATTTTTTATTACATATTCGTGTAGTACGTAAAGAAATATGAATGTTTTAGCTGGATCACTTTTTTCGCTTTGTGATAGATGGCGCTGTAATAGTCACAAAGTATAAGTAGTTGTAACATTCTGCCAGTGCGGACGGTATTTGCTTCGTGACATATTACCCGTGTTAATATGGACCGTTTACCAATTGCTCAAAAGGTCGATATCGTGTCGGTGTATGTCTATTGTGATCAAAATGCCCAACGGGCGTGTGCTATGTATGCTGCTCAGTATCCTGGACGACATCATCCAAGTGTCCGGACAGTTCGCCGGATAGTGACGTTATTTAAGGAGACAGGAAGTGTTAGCCACATTTGAAACGCCAACCGCGAGCTGCAACAAATGATGATGCCCAAGTAGGTGTTTCAGCTGCTGTCGCGGCTAATCCGCACATCGGTAGAAGACAAATTGCGCGATACTCGGAAATCTCAAAAACGTCGGTGTTGAGAATGCTACATCAACATCGATTGCACCCGTACCTTATTTCTATGCACCAGGAATTGCATGGCGACGACTTTGAACGTCGTGTACAATTCTGCCACTGGGCACAAGAGAAATTACTGGACGATGACAGATTTTTTGCACGCGTTCTATTTAGCGATGAAGCGTCATTCACCAACAGCGGTAACGTAAACCGGCATAATATGCACTATTGGCTGCGACAAGTGGAACATCAGCGACCTTGGCGGTTAAATGTATGGTGCAGTATTATGGGAGGAAGGATAATTGGCCCCCATTTTATGGATGGCAATCTAAATGGTGCAATGTATACTGATTTCCTACGTAATGTTCTACCTATGTTACTACAAGATGTTTCACTGCATGACAGAATGGCGATGTACTTCCATCATGATAGATGTCCGGCACATAGCTCGCATGCGGTTGAAGCGGTATTGAATAGCATATTTCATAACAGGTGGATTGGTCGTCGAAGCACCAAACCATGGCCCGCAGGTTCACCGGATCTGACGTCCCCGGATTTATTTCTGTGGGGAAAGCTGAAGGATATTCGCCATCGTGATCCACCGACAACGCCTGACAACTTGCCTCAGCGCATTGTCAAAGCATGTGCGAACACTAAGGAAGGCGAACTACTCGCTGTTGAGAGGAATTGCATCGAGGTTGACGGACATCATTCTGAGCATTTATTGCATTAATGTGGTATTTACAGCTAATCACACTGTAACAGCATGCGTTCTCAGAAATGATAAGTTCACAAAGGTACATGTATCACAATGGAACAACCTTAATAAAATGTTCAAACGTACCAACGTTCTGTATTTTAATTTAGAAAACCTCCCTGTTACCAACTGTTGGTCTAAAATTGTGAGTCATATGTTTGTGACTATTACAGCGCCATCTATCACAAAGCGAAAAAAGTGGTCCAACTAAAACTTTCATATTTCTTCACGTACTATACGAATATGTAATAAAAATGGGGGTTCCTATTTTAAAAAAAACGCAGTTGGTATCCATTTGACCTATGGCAGCGCCATCTAGCGGGCCAACCATAGCGCCATCTGGTTTCCCCCTTCAAGCTAGACGAGTTTCGTCCTTTGTAGTTTTTTCGTCTGAAGCTTATTTCGTGAGATGTTTGGCCCGGTCACGATCAATGAACCATCCTGTATAGTTCCTTCCTAATGACATAACAGGTAATCATGCAATCCAAGCCGCCCGTGTGGCTAAGCGGTTCTAGGCGCTACAGTCTGAAACCGCGCGACCGCTACGGTCGCAGGTTCGAATCCTGCCTCGGTCATGGATGTGTGTGCTGTCCTTAGGTTAGTTAGGTTTAAGTAGTTCTTAAGTTCTAGGGGACTGATGACCTCGGAAGTTAAGTCCCATAGTGGTCAGGGCCATTTTTTTTTTTTTTTATTTTGCAATCGAAGTTACCTTCGAATTTGCTGTTACGTTTCTAAGTCCATTCATTGGTACAATGTTTGTCCCACAGTGGCTACGCTATATGTGAAGACGACAGGACCTCTGTTTATACATCTCGCAAAGTCCAGGACTTGTTTTCTGAGCACGAGGATGAATTGTCCCGTCTCACGTGGCGACCACACTCCCCAGATCTCAATAGTACTGAACTTTTGCAAACAAGGGTGTGTGATTTGCTATCCATTACCTGAACTCGCCACTGTTATGAGAGTCCGTTGGAAACGTCCCCTTTGAACAATTGTGCATGACTGTGCTTAAACTGACACAGAATATTTTTTAGCGCAACGCAATCTGACTTTCAGTAATCCCTACGAAAGAATGGCCCTGACTAACATTAACCTATACCTTTCACAAATCACTTACCTCACAAAAATCTTCGTTACTCGAACTACTGCAATACAGCGAGCGCCACTACTGCCAGCTAAATAAAAGATTCATAATGTATATAGCAGTTCATGACATCCAGTCTTACAAATTTCAAAACTCCGCCATTTCTCTCCCCACATCCACCACTGCTGGCGGCTCACCAACAACTGCGCAACGCTACGCGCTGTTAACATACAGCTGCCCAACACTACAATGGCGAGTATTACAACAATGCCAACCAGCCACTGACTGCACACAGCACAGACAGTGATTTTCATACAGAGCGCTACGTGGCGTTACCAATATAAAAAACCTGAACAGCCTACTTACACGTTTATAACCATACAGGACCTGCATTTATCGATAGCAAATGGAAGGTGTTTTGAAAGTCAACGGGATTCCTGTACCGTATTAGGCATACTAATGTGTTGTGTTTTTGCCGTATCCATATTTTTGTCGAATCCTTGTACAGCGCTGCAGCCTTCTCTCTTAAGAGGGTGGCTAACATTTTGGCGGGCAGCTTCGCAGCTGTTACGTCCCAACTGGGCGCGACAGTAGCCTTGCAGCTTCGGCCCCTCCAAAGCCGCCCCTTGGACGGCAGCCCGGAGCGAGCGGATCGCACGTGCCGAAGCGCCTCCGCCCCCGCCGCTCCGCTGTCACTCCGTAGCGCCCGGCCTCCGCCGTGTCGCGGAAATGAATGGCTCCGGCGCTATATTTACTCTGACTAGACCACCCGCGTTCGTGGCTGGTCGGCAACAGGCGCGCTCCCCACTAAACGAGTTGCTGGCCGCGCGCTACGCCAGAATCTGTCCACTCGCACAGTTTCAGACCGTATTGTAAGTAGGCTGTTTTGTTTGTTATGTTGGTAACGCCACGTAGGGCTCTGTATGGACTCATTGTTGGAATATTCGCTAGTGTAAGGTTGGGCAGTTGGATGTGAACAGCGCGTAGCGTTGGGCAGCTGTAGGTGAGCCGCCAGCAGTGTTGGATGTGGGGAGAGAGATGGCAGAGTTTTGACAAGTTACTATGAGCGGACGATCTGGACGTGTGCCCGTCAGAAAAAGGAAATTTGTAAGACTGGATGTCATGAACTGATATACAGGGTGAAAAGTATTTAAACCGACAAACTCTGGGAGGTTGTGGGAGACATCAAAACAAATATTTTTCCCTAATGTCATTTTTTCCTGTGAGGAGTATTTAAACCGGTAGAGGAATATTTCTCTGGCGGCAAATTAATTAAACCAACAAACACTTTTCCATTTTTTATGACCAAGAGACAACACATTAACACAACCTAATTTCAATTACAGTAGATTTTCAAAAATGCCTCCATTGACACGTAAACAAAGGGTACACCATCAGATCATGTTCTGTCTGACACGGGCTAAAATCTCAAGAGTATCGCTCAAAAGAGGAAAGGCCGCTGGTCCTGACGGGATACCAGTTCGATTTTATACAGAGTACGCGAAGGAACTTGCCCCCCTTCTTGCAGCGGTGTACCGTAGGTCTCTACAAGAGCGAAGCGTTCCAAAGGATTGGAAAAGGGCACAGGTCATCGCCGTTTTCAAGAAGGGACGTCGAACAGATGTGCAGAACTATAGACCTATATCTCTAACGTCGATCAGTTGTAGAATTTTGGAACACGTATTATGTTCGAGTATAATGTCTTTTCTGGAGACTAGAAATCTACTCTGTAGGAATCAGCATGGGTTTCGAAAAAGACGGTCGTGTGAAACCCAGCTCGCGCTATTCGTCCACGAGACTCAGAGGGCCTTAGACACGGGTTCACAGGTAGATGCCGTGTTTCTTGACTTCCACAAGGCGTTTGACACAGTTCTCCACAGTCGTTTAATGAACAAAGTAAGAGCATACGGACTATCAGATCAATTGTGTGATTGGATTGAGGAGTTCCTAGATAACAGAACGCAGCATGTCATTCTCAATGGAGAGAAGTCTTCCGAAGTAAGAGTGATTTCAGGTGTGCCGCAAGGGAGTGTCATAGGACCGTTGCTATTCACAATATACATAAATGACCTGGTGGATGACATCGGAAGTTCACTGAGGCTTTTTGCAGATGGTGCTGTGGTGTATCGAGAGGTTGCAACAATGGAAAATTGTACTGAAATGCAGGAGGATCTGCAGCGAATTGACGCATGGTGCACGGAATGGCAATTGAATCTCAATGTAGACAAGTGTAATGTGATGCGAATACATAGAAAGATAGGTCCCTTATCATTTAGCTACAAAATAGCAGGTCAGCAACTGGAAGCAGTTAATTCCATAAATTATCTGGGAGTACGCATTAGGAGTGATTTAAAATGGAATGATCATATAAAGTTGATCGTCGGTAAAGCAGATGCCAGACTGAGATTCATTGGAAGAATCCTAAGGAAATGCAATCCGACAACAAAGGAAGTAGGTTACAGTACGCTTGTTCGCCCAATGCTTGAATACTGCTCAGCAGTGTGGGATCCGCACCAGGTAGCGTTGATAGAAGAGATAGAGAAGATCCAACGGAGAGCAGCGCGCTTCGTTACAGGATCATTTAGTAATTGCGAAAGCGTTACGGAGATGATAGATAAACTCCAGTGGAAGACTCTGCAGGAGAGACGCTCAGTAGCTCGGTACGGGCTTTTGTTAAAGTTTCGAGAACATACCTTCACCGAAGAGTCAAGCAGTATATTGCTCCCTCCTAAGTATATCTCGCGAAGAGACCATGAGGATAAAATCAGAGAGACTAGAGCCCACACAGAAGCATACCGACAATCCTTCTTTCCACGTACAATACGAGACTGGAATAGAAGGGAGAACCGATAGAGGTACTCAGGGTACCCTCCACCACACACCGTCAGGTGGCTTGCGGAGTATGGATGTAGATGTAGATGTAGATCCTGAATTGTTCCTGCTGTTGCTACTATACAGGCAACCAGATCCTCTTCTGATGCAACAGGAGTTGCGTAAACAAGGTTGCGCATCTCTCCAAACGCAAAAAAAGTCCAAAGGGGACATATCTGGGGATCGAGCAGACCATGGTACAGGGCCACCTCTGCCAATCCACGTTTCTGGGAACTGTCGGTCCAGGAATCGACGCTCACGGCGACTGAAATCTGCCGACGCCCCGTCATGTTGGAACCACATGCGTTGTCTTGTAGGGACCGGGATGTCTTCCAGCAATTCTGGCAATGCTCTAGCGAGAAAATTGTGATAGAGCCTGCCATTTAATGGCCTAGGTAGCAGATACGGTCCAATTAAACAGTCCGCAACAACACCGACCCACACATTGACGAAGAACCGCACTTGATGAGCGCTAGTAACTGTGGCATGTGGGTTATCCTCACTCCAAACATACGAATTGCGCATGTTGAAGACTCCATCAACCCCGAACATTGCTTCATCGGTTAATAACACAGAGGATGGAAATGTAGGATACATTTCACACTGTTCCAGGTACCACCGCGGAAAATGTGCTGTGGGTTGATAATCATCTGGTTCCAGGTTGTGGACACGCTGTAAGTGAAATGGACGTAAAAATTGCACTCGAAGGACTGTTCTTACATTCGTATGATTCGTCCCCATGTTACGTGCAATTGCACGGGTGCTGATGGAAGGATCCCGCTCCACATGCTGCAAGACAACTTCCTCAAATTGAAGCGTTCTTACCGTGCGACGGCGTCCTTTTCCAGGTAATCTGCTAAATGATCCGGTCTCACGCAGATGTTGGTACATAGCAGCAGAAGTCGTATGATGCGGGATACGGCGATTAGGATATTGTTGTTGATAAACCCGCTATGCAGCTCGTCCGTTGTGGTGCGCTACGTAGTACGCACCAACCGTATCAGTGTACTCACTCCAGGTGTACCGCTCCGTTAGTAAACAGAGACAATGCACTACTACACTGGTAGGCAGCACTTGCCTACAACTGAAGAGTGTAATAAGCCCTCTAACAACTGAAGATCGTAATACGACCTCTAACAACTCAACAGCATAATACGGCTTCCAACGCTTTAAATAATCCTCATAGGAAAAAGGAAATTAGGGAAAAATATTTAATTTTATTTTCAAACAGCTGAGCAAAACTGAACGTACTCAGACAGATTTCTCTTTACTTATTCTGAGCATTTCTAAACTGACACACAATATTTTCAGCGCACCGCAAACTGACTTTCAATAACCCCTACAAAAGAATGGCCCTGACTAACAATAACCTATACCCTTCATGAATGAACTTACCTCACAAAAATCTTCGTTACTCGAACTACCGCAATACAGCGAGCGCCAATACTGCAAGCTAAATAAAAGATTATATATATATATATATATATATATATATATATATATATATATATATATATATATATGTGTGTGTGTGTGTGTGTGTGTGTGTACCAATAATAATAATATACAATTTTAGGAGATGATAATACACCATTTGGAGATTACATAAATACATACAAAGTCCTCACAGCAAATGTTGGAAATGCCCTCCACCAGCATGGATGTACAACTGTGCTCGTTCCACCATAATCCGCGACGTTCTATGAAATGTATCCTCGTCCATGTTGCTAATGTCGTGTGTAATTGCCTCAAGGAGTTCTGCAGCTGACCGTAGTCTATTATTGGACACTCAGCTTTTTATATACCCCCACAAGAAAAAATCCGGGCTGCAATGGGGTAGGTGCGTCAGGTGATCCGAAAGGGGGGCGGGACAAATTATTTGAGACTATTCGGTCACCATAGAAACTGGTTACAAGTTTCTCCATCAGGTTGAAAATAAATCTGTAAGTTGTACATCATCCAGCTGCTCCACAAATGTTCTGAAAATGTCCTCACAAACTGTAGCGTTACGGTCGTATTGAAGAAAACGGGGCCAACAATTCTGAAAGCTGACATCGCTCACCATACTTCAACTTTTTCGTCATGCAGTGCTGTTTCGTGGATGATGTGGGAGGTTTACACCAGCCCAGTATCTGCTGTTTTGTGTGTTAATGTAACATGCCAGATGAAACCATCCCTCATATGTAAGCCAAGTTACGGACAGAATGTCGAGTAACAAAACCCTAAAACCATCGACAGCAACGCATTCTTTCCTCACGATCTGTTTCTTGTAATGCATGCATCATGCGCACTTCATAGTCGCAATGCCGATTTCTTCGCAGCCCTCTCACATGTGCCATAGCTGTGTCGAGCGGCTCTCGGCGCTTCAGTTCGGAACCACGCGGCTGCAGGTTCGAATCCTGCCTCGTGCAGGGATGTCTGTGATGTCCTTAGGTTATTGAGGTTTAAGTATTTCTAAGTCTAGGATACTGATGACCTCAGATGTTAAGTCCCATAGTGCTTTGAACCATTTGAACATGTGCCATATAAAATGACTGCCTCCTCGCTCAGCCGACGCAAAGATTTCCTTGGAGAGTTCCAGAAGCGTCTTCGAACATTATCAATAACCTCTGCACTCAGTGGTGGCCTTTGCTTACCATTGCCACTGTTTAGTACACCAGCTGTCCGTAGCTTCTTTACAATCTATGAAATTGTTGCCTTTGTTGGAACATCGTGCACATTCAGTTCTCTCCGGAATGCCTGTGAGCCTGTCTCCCAATATGTTTTCACAATAAAAACCCGCTTTCGAAGCATGTACTGCTTATTTCTGCCAGCTAAAGACTGCGAAGCAATCACTAATTTGCTCGTTATTCTCAAGCTGCTTGAACTGCACAGACTTCAAAAACCACCTGTTAACATTCTACGAATCACAAGCTGAGTCAAATGTTTCGGTACAATCTTGTGTGTAGTGAAGCTCTGGTGTGTGTAACATGCTGTGGTGTGAAGGGCCGACGGCCCCTCTCCCACCCTCTCGGATGTGGTACTACACGAAGCACTGCGCGTGCCAAGACGCCTCTAGCTGTCTGACAGGAAGTTATCTATTTGGACACGGTCCGCTTGGAAGTGCAGTGGCTCATAAGATCCCCATATATTACAAACACTATCTGATCAAAAGTATCCGGACACCCCCAAAAACATATATTTTTAATATCAGGTGCACTGTGCTGCCACCTACTGCCAGTTACTCATTATCAGCGACCTCAGTAGTCACTACACATCGTGAGAGAGCAGAATGGGGCGCTCAGCGGAACTCACGGATTTCGAAAGTGGTCAGGTGTCTGGGTGTCACTTATGTTATTCGTCTGTGTGCGAGATTTCGCACTCCTAAACATCCCTGGTCAACTGCTTCCGATGTGATAGTGAAGCGGAAACGTGAAGTGACACGTACAGCACAAAAGCGTGCAGGCCGACCTCGTCTGTTGACTGACAGAGACCGCCGACAGTTGAAGAGGGTCGTAATGTGTAATAGGCAGGCATCTATCCAGGCCATCACACAGGAATTCCAAACTGCATCTGGTTCCACTGTAAATACTATGACAGTTAGGCAGGAGGTGAGAAAACTTGGATTTCATGGCCGAGCTGCAACTCATAAGCCACACATCACGCCGGCAAATGCCAAACGACGCCTCGCTTGGTGTAAGGAGCGTAAACATTGGACGACTGAACACTGGAAAAACGTTGTGTGGAGTGACGAATCACGGTAAACAATGTGGCGATCCGATGGCAGGGTGTAGCTATGGCGAATGCCCGGTGAAAGCCATCTGCCAGCGTCTGTAGTGCCAACAGTAAAATTCGGGAGCGGTGGTGTTATGGTCTGATATTTTTCATGGAGGGAGCTTGCACCCATCGTTGTTTTGCGTCGCTCTGTCACAGCATAGGCCTACAATGATGTTTTAAGCACCTTCTTTCTCCCCCTGTTGAAGAGCAATTCGGGGATGGCGATTTCATCGTTCAACACGATCGAACGCCTGTTCATAATGCACGGCCCGTTGCGGAGTGGCTACACAACAGTAACATCCCTGTAATGGACAGGCCTGCACAGAGTCCTGACCTGAATCCGACAGAACACCTTTGGGATGTTCTGAAGCGCCGACTTCGTGCCAGGCCTCACCGACCTACATCGATACCTGTCCTCAATGCAGCACTCCGTGAAGATAGGGCTGCCATCCCCCAAGAATCCTTCCAGCAGCTGATTGAACGTATGCCTGCGAGAATGGAAGCTGTCATTGAGGCTAAGAGTAGGCCAACACGATACTGAATTCCAGTATTACCGACGGAGTGCGCCGTTTTAAGTTAGATGTCTGGATACTTTTGATCTCACACCCACCCACACCCACACCCACCCACCCACCCACCGACACACCCACACACACCCACACACACACACACACACACACACTCAAGACAAGTCTTTCATTGTACAGTTTATTTACATATTAAAGCTGTTGATAATATAGGGGAGGGGGAAGGGGAGAGGGAGGGTACTAGCCTACAGAGGTTTACGACAATCATTCTACCAACGCAGCATTCGCAAATGGTAGAGGGAAGGAGGAAGAAGCTAGTAATATTTGAAGTATACTCCCCAGAGGTTGTACAGAGTTTCAGGGAGAGCATAAGGGAACAATTGACAGGAATGGAGGAAAGAAATACAGTAGAAGAAGAATGGGTAGCTTTGAGAGATGAAGTAGGGAAGACAGCAGAGAGTCAAGAAGGTAAAGAGACGAGGGCTAGTAGAAATCCTTGGGTAGCAGAAGAAATACTAAATTTAATTGATGAAAGAAGAAAATATAAAAATGCAGTAAATTAAGCAGGCAAAAAGGAATACAAACGTCTCAAAAACAATATCGACAGGAAGTGCAAAATGGCTAAGCAGGGATGGCTAGAGGACAAATGTAAGGATGTAGCGGCTTATCTCACTAGGGGGAAGATAGATACTGCCTACAGGAAAATTAAAGAGACCTTTGGAGATAAGAGAACCACTTGTATGAACATCAAGAGCTCAGATGGAAACTCAGTTCTAAGCAAAGAAGGGAAAGCAGAAAGGTGGAAGGAGTATATAGAGGGTCTATACAAGGGCGATGTACTTGAGGACAATATTATGGAAATGGAAGAGGATGTAGATGAAGATGAACTGGGAGATACGATACTGCGTGAAGAGTTTGACAGAGCACTGAAAGACCTGAGTCGAAACAAGGCCCCCGGAGTAGACAACATTCCATTAGAACTACTGACGGCCTTCGGAGAGCCAGTCATGACAAAACTCTACCAGCTGGTGAGCAAGATGTATGAGACAGGCGAAATACCCTCAGACTTCAAGAAGAATATAATAATTCCAATCCCAAACAAAGCAGGTGCTGACAGATGTGAAAATTACCGAACTATCAGTTTAATAAGCCACGGCTGCAAATTACTAACGCGAATTCTTTACAGACGAATGGAAAAACTAGTAGAAGCCGACCTCGGGGAAAATCAGTTTGGATTGCGTAGAAATATTGGAACACGTGAGGCAATACTGACCTTACGACTTATCTTAGAAGAAAGATCAAGGAAAAGCAAACCTACGTTTCTAGCATTTGTAGACTTAGAGAAAGCTTTTGACAATGTTGACTGGAATACTCTCTTTCAAATTCTAAAGGCGGCAGGGGTAACATACAGGGAGCGAAAGGGCATTTACAATTTGTACAGAAACCAGATGGCAGTTATAAGAGTCTAGGGACATGAAAGGGAAAGGGAAGCATTGGCTGGGAAGGGAGTGAGACAGGGTTGTAGCCTCTCCCTGATGTTGTTCAATCTGTATATTGAGCAAGCAGTAAAGGAAACAAAAGAAAAATTTGGAGTAGGTATTAAAATCCATGGAGAAGAAATAAAAACTTTTTAGGTTCGCCGATGACATTGTAATTCTGTCAGAGACAGCAAAGGACTTGGAAGAGCAGTTGAACGGAATGCACATTGTCTTGAAAGGAGGGTATATGATGAACATCAACAAAAGCAAAACGAGGATAAGGGAATTAGATTAGGAAATGAGACACTTAAAGTAGTAAAGGAGTTCTGCTATTTGGGGAGCAAAATAACTGATGATGGTCTAAGTAGAGAGGTTATAAAATGTAGACTGGCAATGGCAAGGAAAGCGTTTCTGCAGAAGAGAAATTTGTTAACATCGACTATAGATTTAAGTGTGAGGAAGTCATTTCCATAAAGTATTTGTATGAAGTGTAGCCAT
The DNA here is from genome assembly GCF_023897955.1 of Schistocerca gregaria. Taxonomy (NCBI): domain Eukaryota; kingdom Metazoa; phylum Arthropoda; class Insecta; order Orthoptera; family Acrididae; genus Schistocerca; species Schistocerca gregaria. The sequence goes on from NC_064922.1 coordinate 935,364,313, forward strand.
GTATGGAAGAGAAACATGGACGATAACTAGTTTGGACAAGAAGAGAATAGAAGCTTTGAAATGTGGTGCTACAGAAGAATGCTGAAGATTAGATGGATAGATCACATAACTAATGAGGAAGTATTGAATAGGATTGGGGAGAAGTTTGTGGCACAACTTAACTAGAAGAAGGGATCGGTTGGTAGGACATGTTTTGCGGCATCAAGGGATCACCAATTTAGTATTGGAGGGCAGCGTAGAGGGTAAAAATCGTAGAGGGAGACTAAGAGATGAACACACCAAGCAGATTCAGAAGGATGTAGGTTGCAGTAGGTACTGGGAGATGAAGAAGCTTGCACAGGATAGAGTAGCATGGAGAGCTGCATCAAACCAGTCTCAGGACTGAAGATCACAACAACAACAACTAAAAATATTCTTCTGTAGCATCATGTTTCAGTTCTTTCTAGATTCTTCTTTCATATTTTTGCATTGTTCATTTTTCAATTCCATACAAATCCTCAGTTCATAAGTGCATCTTGCTTCTGTCATTTAGTGTATTTTGATGATTAGCAGTTCGGTATTCTACACTCTGCCACTCTTTACCAGTTTCGCCTTTGCATTGTTTATCCTTAACCCAAGCAGCCTAATCTTCCATTCAACAATTATCTTGCTTTCTGTGCCTTCACATGGAGGATTAGGATCGTCTGTGTTTTATCATAGTTACATCTGTCTGTTGCCCTTGCATTGTTCTGACAATTTCTTTTGATTCCTCCACTGCTTTTTCGACAGACAATTAAAGCAATACTGGCCATTAGCTGCCACTCTGCTTTACATCAGCCTTAGCGTTTGGCGAGGTTTCTTCATATTCTCGACAAGGTTTCTTCATTTTCTGACTTTCATAACTACAGCTCGGTTTTGAAGTTTACTTCTTTTCAGGATTTTGAAGTTTTCCCCTTCATGTTGTCGGAAGGTTTTCAAGATCAACACATGCAATGAGTATATCCATAGTCTCCCTGCCATTGGAACGTGCAACGCCCGAACTGCTTTTCCGTTACCTTTTCCTTCTATGAAAACCGAACCGATCTTTGTCCAGTGGCTCTTCAAGTTTTTTTCAGTCTTTCTGTACGTTATAAGAGCCAGGTGGATAATGCGACAGTTCTCACCTTTATGTATTTATACCTCATTCGGTAGTGTGATGATAATACTGTTTTGGAAATTTAATGAGACGTCTCCGTTTCATAGATCCCGGACGAAAGATAGAAGAATCTAGTGATATACAGCGACAGAGCGTTGTTGAAAGACGACCACGTTATTAAATAAAATATTCCTTTCGCATCAACTTACTCCTACTCTTCCGTCATGCTGCAGTGAAGTTCTTCTCCATATATATGAAGATAGTAACTGTTCTCGAAAGAACAGATACCATTGATGACCGTGCAGCTTCTCTAGAATAAATGATAATTAATTGAAACCCTCAGCTGCCATGTAAGCAGGAGATCCCTGGTTCGAGTCCCGGTCTGGGCACACATTTTCAGCTGTCCCCATCGAGGTATGTCAGCAACACCTGTCGGCAGCTGAGGGTTTCAAGTAATTATCATTTGTTCTTCTCCATATTTTGATTCATCAAACCCTTCGTTGAAGTGAGAGTCGTATGGCACAGTTGGCAGGGAGTTCCCGAGGTGTAATTTAAGTCGTCTTCGCGTGCAATGTGACCATTCTTTCGTCATGTATGTGAAAATTATATAAAACGATTATCTGTTGTATGAGGCTGGCTGTGAGTGGGTTTTGTGTCTGGAGGGTGGAGGGAGGAGGGGCTGTTCACGAGAAGGGAGAGGATGAATCTCGGTGCCTGCGGGTAGCCCACTTCTGGCGAATTGCAGCAAGGGGTCCAGTGGTTTTAGCGGCTCCATACCACGAGCAAACCACCGTGGTCATCATAACCTCATCGCCACCACCTCATTCCCCTTGCTGGTGAGATACTAGCAATTTCAAAAACAGCAGAAAACGTAAATGCATCAAATGAATTCAGGACAACCGTCAGCTATAGAATAGAATGACAACAATTTGTGCCGAAACAGGGCTTGAACCCGGATTTCCCACTTATCGCGTGCGGTTGCTTTACCTTTTTTTTTTTGCTCTTTCACTCTCTTTTCCGCCCCTGGACAGGAAAGGGAAATTACAAAAAAAAAAATCTACTTGCCACCGTCACTTGTGTCTTAACAAAAAAGAAAAGCTACACCTTTTCAGGCGTTGGCACCTATCTACGCCTATCCTAAAACAACTAACCTATTGCTACGAGGGTGTAGGAATAGGAAAGGAAGAAAGCAGAGGGCTGGGGGGGGGGGGGGGGATAAAGAGAGTAGTGATGAAAACGAAAGTAGTTGTGTACGGGCTTTTGTTTTTTAGTTTATTTTATTTGCATTTTTTACGTTTTTTTGTATTCAATGTATATTTTTATTTAATTATATTTATTTATTAACTTTTTAAAATTTTTACAGTTAAATTAGTCTATGCACCAGAATTCCAGGAGTTGGTCGCTAGCACCTTCCGATTGGCGGGACATCCAAACGTGTCTTCTCGCAATTTCAACGAAGATTCCCTTTGTAGTGCATTCAGAATATCATGTCGGCAAAGAGCATCAGCCTTGGACATTCCAGATGGAAGGCGAACAAATGCACAGTGTCGATCGTTAAGGTATGTCCAATAACCTAATTCTGATTTCTCGTCGGGGCCAAAAAGGACCGTATGACCGCGTGTCCAATTCACAGGGTTAGTTTTTGTTGCGGGGTAATGATCACATCCGGGAATAAAAGCGTCAGGTAAGTGATCTGAGCAAGTGTCTGTCGGGTAAGGAAGACCAAGATACGCTGCGCGAACCTCCAGATGACGGACCATATCAGAATCGATGAACGTCTATATCCTCTACATGGCAGTGAAGACAGAGGGATGTTTCAGGGAGGCGGATGCGGTGCAAACGAAGTTGGTTGACCCGTTTGCCATTGACGGTGATATACCAGGTGGACTTGTCGCTGGTGTCGACACAACCAGCGTGCACCACTTTCCACACACAACGCCATATGGTTCAAATGGCTATGAGCACTATGGCACTTAACTGCTGAGATCATCAGTCCCCTAGAACTTAGAACTACTTAAACCTAACTAACCTAAGGACGTCACACACATCCATGTCCGAGGCAGGATTCGAACCTGAGACCCTAGCGGTCACGCGGTTCCAGACTCTAGAACCGCTCGACCTCAGGCAATGCCATATGATCTGGGGAAACTTGTGTTCGATGGGGTTAGGTCTTCAACACATCCATAATGTTTTGTTTATAGTCTTTGTCTGGAGCATACATGGCAAGGGTAAGGAGTGAAGGGTCCGCAGCTCGTGGTCGTACGGTAGCGTTCTCGCTTCCCATGCCCGGGTTCGTTTCCCGGCGGGGTCAGGGATTTTCTCTGCCTCTAGGGGACTGATGACCATAGATGTTAAGTCTGATAGTGCTCAGAGCCATTTGAACCATTAAGGAGTGCAGTATGTAACTTAAATCAAGAAAGAAGTGCTGAAAGTGATAAAAGGGGGGGGGGTGGAATGTCTGATAACATCACTGGGGCTGACATGGCGACTGGCACGTATTCATGCAAAAGCATTCCAGTCAGAATCGCCGGGCAGCGATGCCACACTTTCAGTTGGGAGCTAAAGAAAAGTGCTGTAACTCTATCGGGCACACGGAATAAGCCCACTCTACCACGCTCCCACGGGAGGGTAAGGGAGTTATATTGAACTTTAAATAACATCCCGGTACAGAGAAAGGATGCCATCGCCATCAACATAGGACGTGCAAGGGTAATCGGGACCGGGAACACTTGTGCCACATGGGGGATGCTTGAGGCGCGGTAAACATTTACGTATTGAGCACGCTGTACAATGTCGAGGGACCTAAGCCGGTGGTCCACAAGGCCAGCCTTGATCGTTTGGAAGAGACCTCTGCTTCTGGTTGCCGCTGAACGACGGAGGTCATTCATAAAAACAGAGCCCAAACGAAAGATGCTGGAGGCCACACAGAAGCGACATATCTCTCTGGCAGACCCTCACCAATGAGCAGAACCTTCGATTTGGAAATGTTAAGAGAACTGCCTGAAGCCTACCCATATGTCGCCAACCAAGTCAGAGCCGCGCATTGTCACCTTCATTGCGGAGGTAGAAGATTAGATCGTCAGCATAGGCCGTAAAACTGAAGCGGTACCCATGCAAAGTCAGGCCCACCAGGCGTTGGCGAAGCCCCTGGAATAGGGCCTCTAATGCCAAAGCATACAGTATCGTGGAAAGTGGGCAACCCTGTCGGACAGAGCGCTTGATCGCTAGAGGCACGGTGAGGCGACCATTACAGACTATTCTTGAAGTCAGCCGCGTCACCACTGTTACTATACGAGCCGGAAAACCGATGTGTTGGAGGACCGATTTCAGAAAGGTATGGTCGACACCGTCGAATTTCTGACTGAAGTCAAGCGACGCTAATGCGCCAGGTAAATGTCCCTGTAACGCAAAGGGCCGTATGGATGTTGTTGTCACCGGCCAGCAAAGTCTGATCAAGGGAGGTGGCGTATCATACTACCTCCTTGAGTCGTGAAGCCAACAAACGGGTAAAATTTTTCATGTCACTGTTGGGTCGAGTGATGGGCCGGTAATGACAGATCCTTGATCACCCATGTGGCTGAGGGACCAGGATGGTCACCCCATCAAGGAAGGTGGCTGTGATCGTTGTTGAGGGTGCCATCAGTTCATGACAGATTAGTGTACAAGTAGGTACCAAAAGATATCTAAAACACTTGTAAAATTCGAGGGGGGGGGGGGAGGCTGTCAGGTCAGGGGACTTGTTGGCAGCTCTCAGCTTGATAGCATCTAGGACTTCGTTGGAGGTCACTTGTTCCTGTAGTTCTTGAGCCACATCCTCTGGCATGGTGACAGCTGCTACCTCCTCATTTAAGGTCGGAGGATGTGGGGCAGCAGCGTACAGCTGGCGGAAATGAGAACAGAAAGTGTGACCAATGTCGTATTGTGTAGGGTATCGTCGTCCTTCAACATAGCTGAGGTCGTGAATGAGAGCTCGAAGGCGACGTCGACGTTCTGTGAGGAGGTAGTACATCGATGGCGTTTTGTGAGGCATATGGTCATGGGTGCAGGATCTGATAAGGGTCCCTTCCAAGCGTCGTCGCATGAGTGAAGTGATCTGCACTTTAGCATGATGCACTATCGTCTGATGGACAGGAGAGAATGTCATCGAAGTGGAGTCATGAAGCACCGCATAATAAAAGTCCATGGTGCTCGCTTTCCAAGCTTTGAGGTCTTTGCCCTATCTCATCAGTGCCCTGCATATAGCTGGTTTCGCGCAGGATAGCCACCAGGATAAGGTGTATGTGTATGCGGGACGATGTCGACGACAGAGGGTCGACGCATCCTCAACGATCCATTCACAATTGGGGATAATCAGGTGGGAAGCGTTTAATTTACACAGGCTGCGGTTGTGGGGCGAGAACGACATCGCAGATGCAGGTGTCGTGTTCAGAGACAGCCAGAGGCCATACTTTGGTGTGTCGAGTGTCGGCAGCAAGGTAACGTGTGGGGTATATACGGCCGAAGCGACTGGGCGAATGCACCGTATAGTATGTGAAACCTGCACGGGTGCCATGAACCTTTGTCCATGTGTCAAGAAGCTGAAGTCTGTCAATGATGATGGTGAGGGCCGCACATGGGGAACGACATGGAAGTTGGTCATCAAGCCCTTGTGTGGAGTTGAAATCACCATCGAGGACCATTTCATCTAGGGGACCCTCAAAAAGCGGCGTTGGCTCGTCAGCAAAGAAGGTGTGTCGGTCACAACGTCAACTGGAACCAGACGCCGCATAGACAGTGATGCGTACGTCGAGTAGCATGAGAGCCATACCTCTAGCATTACGAATGTACACTACATCTTCAGCAGGGAGTCTAGAACGGAGGAGGATGGCGACTCCACAACCATTGTCAGAAGCGTGGGAGATGTGTGCCATGTAGCCACTGCGGGCATAGAAATCAGCGACGATCACTTCTTGGAGGAGGGTAATGTCGACATCAGCAGCATAAATCGTCTCTCAGAACATTGCCAGTTTGTGGGAAGCCCAAACGGTGGATAGATTCATCGTCACACCATCTTGATCTGCTCCATTGTCGACATCATCAGCCCAGGAGACTGTGGACAGGTTGCAAGTGACTGTCGCACTCATTGAGGGCGAGTTGTGGTGACTCTGCTGTACTGTGATCTACCTCGATGGGATCCATCGTTGTCGAGTAGGATTGTTCCTCAGATGGGATATCTGGAGCGGCCACTCCTGTCGTCAGGGCACTAGAAGGGAGATCAGTGTCTTGTATCCACTCCACTGCCTGTGATGCCACATGAAGAAGTGTGTCGTCTGATGGTGTTTGACTTCCCTTCTTCCATTTTCGGGGTGATGCTGCTTTTGAAGATGCTGTTCTGTGTCAGAATGTGGTCGTTCAATGTCCGAGTTTGCATCCATCTGAAGAAAAGCAGAGGTAGGCACTGCACTTGAATCAACATCCATCGCAACAGATGGGCTGGTCATCGAGCTCTGGAGAGTTGGTGGTCTCATAGCCACCAGATGAGATGGTGCCAGTGAGGCCATGGCAGCACCGTCATTTCCAGTGGGGAGTGCCAGGTGGAGAACAGGTGCTTCCTGTAGTGATGCATCAGGGCTGCGTATGGCTGTGGCTGTGACTGTCACTTTGGCAGTAAGGTCACTGGTTGGGACCTGGAGCAGTCATCAACAGAGGCAGTCTAACCAAAAATAGCCCTCTTGTCCGCAACTGACACATGTCTGTGGCTGGCCATCATATATAACGATGGCTCGCATACCACCTATCAGCAGATAGGATGGCACATGTTTGGAGAGTTCACTCTTGATTTGGTGCACACCATTCAACACGTCATATGTCGTAAACGTTTTCAATTTTTCCACGATGTGCTCCACACAAAGCCATAGGGTCGGAAAGCTGCGACGACCACATCTAGTGACACTTCGAAAGGAAGCTCACAAGTCGTAGGACAAAGTATGTATGGCCCCGCTCTCTATTGTTACCAAATTTATCCACGATGGCGGATCCAAGATGGCGGCGATAGATAAGGCAACGTTGCAATGATGTCAAGGCAGGAAGTTCAAATTTTGGCGGGAAAAAAGGTCGCTTGGGCTACCCCCACTGATCTAAGTCGTCTGACTGCCACCTCTTGCTAGGAATAGGGGGAAAAAGGACTCGGCCTGTTCTGGATAGGATGGACGTACGTCTTTATTTTGCATGCAGTATTTATTTAAACAATATGAGGCAGTAGCTCCTTCCAGTGTCTTCACCATGAGGTCTGGAGTGCAACTGACCTAGTACACAGTACTGCCACCAGAGGGTCTGTCATCCCTTCCGTGACATAATCCAAGATGGCTGTCTGGGGAGGAAAAACGGTGGGAACGGTCTCAGCCTGTGCTGGGCTGCTGGATAGGATGGATGCAAGTCTATTTTGCTGGCAGTCGTTATTTAAACAATTTGAGGCAGTAGCTTGTAATGGTTTTTTATTTACATGACCATTACGGCACTCCAACCCCAGTTCTCGATACCAGTAATATTGTACTACTTTTCTGCGAAGTAACCGACATATTTTTGTGACAATGTTCACATTTGGTTTTATTAATGTATAGTTACTCCGATGTATCGATATATTACGGTGATATGGTTCTTGTGTGTATTCATTTCTGTGAGACTGTCATAATCTTTGACTCACTTGTGACCGTTTTGGCGCGAATGCGCACAGGGCAGTCTTTGTTTCACTTTGCAAAAGTTAAGTTGTTATTTCGCTTTGTAAAAGAACAGTCAAGTCTTGTGTTTGGTTAAAGTGGAAATTTAATATATGAAGATTGATACAAAACTGTTGCCGGCCGCGGTGGTCTCGCGGTTCTAGGCGCGCAGTCCGGAACCGTGATACTGCTACGGTCGCAGGTTCGAATCCTGCCTCGGGCATGGATGTATGTGATGTCCTTAGGTTAGTTAGGTTTAAGTAGTTCTAAGTTCTAGGTGACTAATGACCACAGCAGTTGAGTCCCATAGTGCTCAGAGCCATTTGAACCATTTTTGAACAAAACTGTTTTTTTGATGATGTGACAATTAAGAAGAAGTATAAGTGAATTTACAAGAAGTTTAATAAAAATGTGGATCGTGAACACCAAGTCAAAAATTATTTCTACCATACCATTATTCCTATCTGGGATTGTTTGATCATTAAGAGTTTCCTGAAAAACGCATTTGTTAGGTCTTCAAATACTGCTAAAATACAGATCCGGACCTTCTAGCAGTCAAAGTGGAATTACCCTAGAATCAACAAGATGAGCCATAACAACTTCGATGAAATCTACGTGGGAATCCTTGAAGATAAGTGCCAAAATTAAAGACTTTTTTACAGTGACTTCATTATTTCCATTCTGACGATACCATTCACAGTCAATAACTTTGTTGTTCCCCGATAAGGCGAACATATGCTGCGTGAGCAACATCATTAATCTGATTTCTAACCTACTTTGCAAGTGGTGGTATTGTTAGAAGCTCCATGCGTCAAACATGAGGTCTGGAGTCAAACTGACCTAGTACACAGTACTGCCACCAGAGTGCACTTTCGTCCCGTGGCTGCCTGGGGGAAAATGACTCAGCCTATGCTGGGCTGCTGGAGAGAGGAAGGAGTGTACTTTATTTATTTTGAAACAACTTATCGAGGGACTGATTTCATGTAGTTTAATTATTTGGCAGGTAAACACGGGCACGGGCGGGCATAATCTTATCATTACTCACGGGATGTTTTTATTATTTACTTCATTCTTCTTGTTTTTTCACTTGCATGTGTTGTGTATGAGCACACAACACTTTCACTGCACTAAATAATATCACAAATCACACAGTTTCCCCACACTAGATTATCCACCACTGCACCATAATAAAGCAAGAAGTAGTCAAGACTTGTTAGCTCCCTTCAAAAACACACACACACACGCACACAGAGAGAGAGAGAGACAGAAGGACAATCACACAAAAAAATTGTTTTCTCTCTGTCTTTCTCTGACACACGCACACGCACACACACACACACACACACACACACACAAACATACAAACATTCAGAGTGATACCAGATGCTCCCACCACTATCAAAACAAAACAAAGACGAACGTATTCCACAGTAGCAAAATGAAACACAGGAATTGGCGAGATGACAGTACTTCATGTCAACACTTTAACAGGAATACGAGTATTTAGTGCAATGAAAGTTCTGTGTGCTGAGTACACAACACATATATGTGAAAGAAGAACAAGAATGAAGAAAACAACAAAGAAAACTGTGAGTAAGGATAATAATTAAAACTGTTTGTAGTACGAGTAATTAAGTCATGTGAGCTGTTCATGATCCTAGCAGACAAAATTGCAAGGGAAAGAAACATGGTTACAGTGACCATTGACGATTCTTTAGAATAAAGCCAAACGTGTCTGGTCTTAATAAGACTTTAAAAACAATTGCAAAAGGCTGTAGTTAACTTATACAACTTGGATATGAAGTGGTCCGAAAGCATTAATCTGTGTAGAAGAATGGAAGGCTTACATTTGTTGAAAGGTGTTCTGGGAACGTACGTTGCATACGAGCTGCAATAGCTTTAATAAAATAACACTGTGTAACGCCAGTTTCTAAATAAGTAATTCTTGTAACTCAACCTTGAGAGTGGTGAGACTACAACGGTGGCCTGTTGGAACGTCGCACCGACAGAAGCGCTAGGAGCCACCACACAGACGTGTCTTCTCCGCATCAACTGGGCCCGACTCCTGACGAGACTGCTGTCCACCAGTGTAGTAGTGCATTGTCTCTGTTTACTAATGGAGCGATACACCTGGAGTGAGTACAGTGATATGGTTGGTGTGTACTACGTAGCGCACCACAACGGACGAGCTGCACAGCGGGTTTATCAACAACAATATCCTAATTGCCGTATCCCGCATCATACGACCTTTTCTGCTGTCTACCAACGTCTGCGTGAGAACGGGTCATTCAGCAGATTACCTGGACAGGGAGGCTGTCGCAAGGTAAGAACGCTGCAATTTGAGGAAGCTGTCTTGCAGCATGTGAAGCGCAATCCTTCAGTCAGCACTCGTGCAATTGCACGTAACATGGGGACGAATCATACGAATGTAAGAACAGTCCATCGAGAGCAGTTGTTAGTCCATTTCAGTTACAGTGTGTCCACAACCTGGAACCAGTTGATTATCCACCCAGAGCACAGTTTTCGCAGTGGTACCCGGGACACTGTGAAATGCATCCTACATTTCCATCCTCTGTGTTGTTTACCGATGAAGCAATGTTCGGGGTTGATGGAGTCTTCAACAAGCACAATTCGCATGTTTGGAGTGAGGATAACCCACATGCCACAGTTACTAGCGCTCAAGTGCGGTTCTTCGTTAATGTGTGGGTCGGTGTTGTTGGAGACTGTTTAATTTGGCCGTATCTGCTACCTAGACCATTAAATGGCAGGCATTATTACAATTTTCTCGAAAGAGCATTGCCAGAATTGCTGGAAGATGACCCGCTCCCTACAAGACAACACATGTGGTTCCAACATGACGGAGCGCCGGCACATTTCAGTCGTCGTGTGCGTCGATTCCTGGACCGACGGTTTCCAGAAACGTGGATTGGCAGAGGTGGTCTTGCACCATGGCCTGCTCGATCCCCAGATATGTCCCCTCTCGACTTTTTGTGTGGGGAGAGATGCGCAACCTTGTTTACGCAACTCCTGTTGCATCAGAAGAGGATCTGGTTGCCCGGATAGTAGCAACAGCATTTACAATTCAGGATACTCCTGGGGTTTTGGCCAGTGTCAGACAGAACATGATCCGATGGTGTAACCATTGTTTACGTGTCTATGGAGGCATTTTTGAAAATTTACTGTAATTGAAATTGGGTTGTGTTAATGTGTTGTCTCCTGGTCATAAAAAAAATGGAAAAGTGTTTGTTGGTTTAATTAATTTGCAACCAGAGAAATCTTCCTCTACCGGTTTAAATACTCCTCAAAGGAAAAAATGACATTAGGGAAAAATATTTGTTTTGATGCCTCCTACAACCTCCCAGGGTTTGTCGGTTTAAATACTTTTCACTCTGTATAAAGTCCTATTTTAACTAATATCTGTTTCTGATCTACTACATGCATAAATTAGCATATTACATTTTTTAAAATTTTATTTTTAATAAAATTTTACAGATGGTATCATATTTGAAACCTGGACATTCAACTATTCCAAAATACACATGAAAGGAAAAAAACACGTTATGCTCTCACTTTGCCTATTTAAGCTTCAGACTCAACCAATGTAGTTTTATGACCACAGACTGGCCGGCCATAGTGGACGAGCGGGCAGGGATTTGTTTGATGTCCTTAGGTTAGTCAGGTTTAAGTAGTTCTAAGTTCTAGGGGATTGATGACCTCAGAAGTTAAGTCCCACAGTGCTCAGAGCCATTTGACCACATACTGCGAAACTTCAAAAAACAGTTTCATTCAGTTGTGATGCATAAAAATACCTTGCATTCTGTACAACAAATGAGGATGAGGTCCTTAATCCTGTGAACCTACATTTGGATCTGCACCTCTGGTGAGAATTTCTCATATCTGGCAAGTGTATAGCGTTTGATCACCTAGATTGAAGTGGTAGTACTCTCAGACATTTGGACTTTTGCTGTCCATTATCCTCACCTGAGCTGCTCTCATTTTGTTCAGTTGTCCTCTCATAGTAGATCATATTTTGAGTAATGTAATACTGCAATATATCTTTTCTTGCACATTTATTTCGGATAGCATCCTGTCTATATTTTAACCATGCAGCAGCTATAGTAAAGTCCACAAAATGATGTATTATTCTTACTGTCCACTTTATTTCATCTGCTGGTGTAGTTGGACCCTGGGCAGTTAAAGCAGCATCGTCTTCGTCTTCAGACCATTCTGCGTCCGAGACATTTGCGTCTATCACCTCTATCAGCTCCAGAATTCGTTTTCAGACAAGCGTGTAGGGAATGAGAGTATGACTATAATCTGAATTATGCATTTTATCAACATAAGAAAAGACATGCTTTTAAAGTTAAGTGAGCACCTATAAACTGTTATGGCTAAAAAAACGTAATTGTAGTAATAGAGTCTTGGGGTATCATGGGTGATATCATGCAGAAACACGTTCGTTAGTAATATCACTTTCAAGCACGGTATTTTGCGACACGCTAGTTCGAAGGCATTTTAATAACATGATATAAAAACATACAAATGAATAACAATTGATAAAGCTGTTTGATTTGCCTTTGTTATTCCACATGTCAATGCAATACAAAACCCGCTACTATTGAATCCATCTGCCACCTGCTGGGACCATTGAGATTGTGATACAAGTGACGGACGACAAGAGTGCACCTGTAGAATAGACCAGCAGCCCGACTCGCAAGCGTCAACGCATGACGAAATAAAAAATACAAACCTGAAGTATCATATATGATAGGAAAGGACGTAGGAGGTTAAAGTAAACTACAAGTGCGAGACACTTCTATCCAAATGTAGACCACCATAACTGCGCAAACATCAGTTCTGCAGGCAATTTGCTCTACACATACTACAAACTCAATTTTCAGTACCGTTCAAACAAGCATGCGCATGCCGTCTGTCACTTGTTTCACATTCTCAACGATCCCAGCAGGTGGCTGACGAGTTCAGCAGTAGCGGATTTTGTACTGCAACGACGTGCAGAACAACAAAGACAAATTAAACAGCTTTATCAATTTTAATACTTTGGATGTTTTTATATCGTATTATTAAAATGTCTTCGAACTAACGTGACGCAAAATACAATGCTTGAAAGTGATTGCTATTACTAAGGCCGGTATTACACTACCAAATTTCACTGTCAAAGAATTGATCAAAGATATGATCAAATATTCGTCAAATATATTTGACAAAGATCTTTGACGTGGCGCTAAAAAGGGGTATTACACTGTCATATTTTTCGTCAATGTTCAAGATGACTGACAACAACAACTTGTTATTAACTGCTGCAATTCCATGTCCCACAGTTGCACTGTGTGTACATGTGGGAGAGAAGCGGGAAAAAAAAAGGAAACGTACCTGGGTGAAGCCTGGGGTTTTACGACGAGACGATAAAAGCATTCAACAAAACTTGTTACGTGAGCTTGTAGTGGAGGACGTCAAGTCTTACATAAATTACTTAAGAATGGATGAGCATCTATTTCAGTATTTGCCCAGTGAAGTATATCCTCATATCACAAAGCACAATGCTCACTTAAGAACTGCTATATCTTCAGAGGACAGGCTCACTGTAACACTCCGATGCCTTGCTACACGAGAGAGTTAGGTTAGGTTAGATCTCCAATCTTCTTAATCTATTTTACTTTCAGGGTATCTCACTTGTAAAGCGCCTCATCAGCTTCATACATATCTATTAATTTTGTAGTTGTCGGTTCATACCAATTGTATTTACCGGCCATGTATATAAACACACTACAGATGACAGAACGCTGCAGTGAACAGAAGACAAGAAGCGACTTTTATGAACAAATCTACAGCGAGGCCCTAGATTTGATCAAATTTATTTGACGACAGACGAGATTTGACAAAGAGCCCTATTACACTATCAAACTTCTTTGACAAAAATATTTCACATATCAACTTTGACAAAGAAATTTGATGGTGTAATACTGGCTTAACGAACAGTTTTCTGCATGGTATCACCTGTGATACTCCAAGATTCTATTACTACAGTTACATTTGCTAGCCATATCAGTTTATAGGTGCACGCTGAACTACTTACGCCTAAGTAGCATGCCTTTGACATTAAATTTTAAAAGCATATCTTTTCTTATGTTGACAAAGTGCATAATCCAGGTTATAATCACACTCTCATTGCCTACAGGCTTGCTAAAGCGAGGCTATTGAGATTTGCAAACACCGAATAATTTTGACAGAAAAGGAGGTGTTAATTTAGACAAAATTTGGATGGCTGCATTGCAACGTAAGAATGACGATCGATTACTTTCAATCGAGAATCCTGGTAATATCAAGGATAATCTCGTGCTGACGTCACGTGATAGACTGTGGTGCCCCTACACTACACACACATATTTGGCACTCCCTCGGCCGGCCGCGGTGGCCGAGCGGTTCTAGGCGCTTCATTCGGGAACCGCGCGACTGCCTCGGTCGCAGGTTCGAATCCTGCATTGGGCATGGATGTGTGGTACGTCCTTAGGTTAGTTAGGCTTAAGTAGTTCTAAGTTCTAGGGCACTGATGACCTCTGATGTTAAGTCCCATAGTACTCAGAGCCATTTGAACCATTTGAGCACTCCCTCGGGTTCTTGTTGCAGTTGGCCATGTTACCTTTCATTAGGGTGACCAGATGCGACTGTTTAGAAAGGAGGACAAACAGCTTCAAAAAGGAGGACAAAATAAGAAAAAAGAGGACACATCAAACGGGTCAACTGCAGATGTGGATACCACCCGTCAGTTTTGGACAAATCACGTGACTGACGGGAATTAATTGAGCAAATATAGAAAAATTAAAAATATTGATTGTGGTGACAGTGTGGCGTCAATAGTTTTGGTATGTGAACAACACCAAATTGTTTACAAAGCGAAAAACGTGAGACCATGCACCCCCCTTCATTCGACGCACCGCTACCGGCATCTACAATTCAAGCAGCAGCTGACGACATGTAAACTGCACTTTAACCATCCGAATACAAATAAATCGAATGACTATGGAACAATGAAATAAAACCATGACAGTTAATCTGTCGAGTTATTTCTTACCTTTATTGGCCACTGAGACGTACGTTCCAGCTCCACATATCTTACATTCCGCTTCAAATTCATTTCTCCCTTTCTTAAAGCCGGATATTTGCAGGAAAGGACATCAGAAAATGTACACTTTCGTTTAGTCATAGCCAAATATTTTACGTAACCCACTCGGTTAAAAATTACACTTACAAATCACACGTGCACTACAGAAAGCCAAGCCAATACAAAGTGAAGATACGAAACGAAAATTTTTAATAATCGATATTTGCATTCGCTTATAAGTAGATCAACGATAACATCGACAATCCTGGTGTCACCACAGTCTAATATATACAGTCGCGACACTCTCGCTGATTTTTGTTATACACAGCGACAACAGCACCCCAAGCGGCGGAGAAGCTACGCTGCTGAATACGGTATTCAGAAAATGTAAGCAGTATTCATTTTTAACATGGTTTTTACGAAAGGCAGCGTATGTAGCGCAATCAGTTGCAGTAATAATAGGAAGAAGACACCACATTTGTCATTCTTCAGGTTTCCTAAGGACCCTGAGAGGTATGAAACATCACATTAGAGCGCTATTTATTTACAATTTTTTTGAAAACTGTATTGAATTACTGAAGATGTTTTTTTAGGAGCAAACAATGGTTAATAAATAGTAGAAGGCAGAAAGATGCCCTTTATTTGCACAATAACGTGAAGTTTTTTGCGTTACGTATCGAGTCAAACCAGTTCATGAGCGCGGAAAAGAAGAGATTGGTATGGAATGCAGTTCCTCGTTATTTGCCGCGCCGAATAAGCCACAACTAGTGACGATCAATAGAAAATTGCCACACAAACATGAAAGTGTTACTGAAAAAAACAATAAAACTGTCTCCCGACACACATGAAACAGCTACCACAAGTGTTCCTACACGAGAGACATATATAAAATCACTACCAACGGAATCTGCAACACAGACATCATTTGAAGATGAAATGCTTAGATTACGTGAAATTATTC
Organism: Schistocerca gregaria; assembly: GCF_023897955.1. Taxonomy (NCBI): domain Eukaryota; kingdom Metazoa; phylum Arthropoda; class Insecta; order Orthoptera; family Acrididae; genus Schistocerca; species Schistocerca gregaria. The sequence goes on from NC_064922.1 coordinate 935,380,203, forward strand.
GCGTGTCGGAAAATCGTGTGAAATGTAAAAAAGTGCAAATCATTAGACTTCGTACAAAATTACTACGTGAGAAGGAAAGTGCCCATCGTAAGAATAAACTCCAACCACAACGTCTCAGGGCACAAGTACAAAAGGACAAGGTTATTTTATAAAGTATTGGTTCCAATACTTGAAAAAAGATGCTCTCGATTTATTGATAAGCCAAATCAGTATACCACTGAATGGAAAACGTAGTACGAGATGGAAAGATGAAACTAAATTATTTGCACTTAATTTGTTGTATTGTAGTACTCAGACATACAGTACTGCTTTACCCTTCCATCAGTACGTACCTTACAAAGGTATGTGGAAGATATATACTTAAACTGTGGGGTAAATAATAACATATTTCATCTTTTAAAGCAGAAAGTGCGGCAGTTACCAGAAGCTGATGTAATTGTTAATTTGTCAATGGATGAGATGTCACTAATGGAAAATTTGATGTATGCCAGCTCTAGGGATCTTGTTATTGGATTTGAAGACATGGGTATCATACGTACATCTGTGGTTGCCAATACTGCATTAGCTATAATGATTAACAGCAACTTCTCAAATTTTAAACAGCCGTTAGTATATTATTTCTCCAAAGGACCAGTAGGAGCCACCCATCTGACGCGCATATTTTTTGAAGTTGTCAAAAAACTCACAGAGATTGGTTTGGACTGACATTCTTTTGATTTTATTTTCGGTAAATATATTAATGGGATATAATAAAGATTTAAAACAGTCATGCTTTTTATTGAGATAACATGATAGCACAAAGAATAAGACGGAAATTGTACACTCCTGGAAATTGAAATAAGAACACCGTGAATTCATTGTTCCAGGAAGGGGAAACTTTATTGACACATTCCTGGGGTCAGATACATCACATGATCACACTGACAGAACCACAGGCACATAGACACAGGCAACAGAGCATGCACAATGTCGGCACTAGTACAGAGTATATCAACCTTTCGCACCAATGCAGGCTGCTATTCTCCCATGGAGACGATCGTAGAGATGCTGGATGTAGTCCTGTGGAACGGCTTGCCATGCCATTTCCACCTGGCGCCTCAGTTGGACCAGCGTTCGTGCTGGACGTGCAGACCGCGTGAAACGACGCTTCATCCAGTCCCAAACATGCTCAATGGGGGACAGATCCGGAGATCTTGCTGGCCAGGGTAGTTGACTTACACCTTCTAGAGCACGTTGGGTGGCACGGGATACATGCGGACGTGCATTGTCCTGTTGGAACAGCAAGTTCCCTTGCCGGTCTAGGAATGGTAGAACTATGGGTTCGATGACGGTTTGGATGTACCGTGCACTATTCAGTGTCCCCTCGACGATCACCAGAGGTGTGCGGCCATTGTAGGAGATCGCTCCCCACACCATGATGCCGGATGTTGGCCCTGTGTGCCTCGGTCGTATGCAGTCCTGATTGTGGCGCTCACCTGCACGGCGCCAAACACGCATACGACCATCATTGGCACCAAGGCAGAAGCGACTCTCATCGCTGAAGACGACACGTCTCCATTCGTCCCTCCATTCACGCCTGTCGCGACACCACTGGAGGCGGGCTGCACGATGTTGGGGCGTGAGCGGAAGACGGCCTAACGGTGTGCGGGACCGTAGCCCAGCTTCATGGAGACGGTTGCGAATGGTCCTCGCCGATACCCCAGGAGCAACAGTGTCCCTAATTTGCTGGGAAGTGGCGGTGCGGTCCCCTACGGCACTGCGTAGGATCCTACGGTGTTGGCGTGCATCCGTGCGTCGCTGCGGTCCGGTCCCAGGTCGACGGGCACGTGCACCTTCCGCCGACCACTGGCGACAACATCGATGTAGTGTGGAGACCTCACGCCCCATGTGTTGAGCAATTTGGCGGTACGTCCACCCGGCCTCCCGCATGCCCACTATACGCCCTCGCTCAAAGTCCGTCAACTGCACATACGGTTCACGTCCACGCTGTCGCGGCATGCTACCAGTGTTATAGACTGCGATGGAGCTCCGTATGCCACGGCAAACTGGCTGACACTGACGGCGGCGGTACACAAATGCTGCGCAGCTAGCGCCATTCGACGGCCAACAACGCGGTTCCTGGTGTGTCCGCTGTGCCGTGCGTGTGATCATTGCTTGTACAGCCCTCTCGCAGTGTCCGGAGCAAGTATGGTGGGTCTGACACACCGGTGTCAATGTGTTCTTTTTTCCATTTCCAGGAGTGTATTTTTGGAAGCAGGCAACCTGCAAAGCAGAACGTAATGAAAAGTGATGTGTTGCTTTGTTTTTACACAAGGAAGAGCATGTATATACTTCATATGTGGGATGTTCAGTGTGTATTCTGTTACTTACAGTGGAATAAGTGCGATTGTATGCTACTTCTTAAGTATTTCTTCAAGACTATGTTGCAGCTTATGTCACTTCATTCAATAGTTCGTGCTCTGTTTACCTATATTTCACGATCATTTATGTCTCTCGCTGGTCTCCTAACACTTGTGACGCAAAAATATACTGTCTTGTAAATTACGTACAAAACGAATTAAAAACAAACATTATTTTTACGTCGCATCTGCCGTCGGGGGAAGGCGAACTTTCTGGCCGCTAGGGGCGCTAGTGTCACTTCAACTGTCAAACGGTAACAACTCTCACAGCAGTGAGTGTCGCGACTGTATATGTTAGACTGTGGTGCCTCCTACTAACACTGCCTTCGTGCGCGTTTATCACGAAGGCTGTGCCAATAGTTAACGTATTTAAGAAATGAGCAATAGAACGAGACGAATTGTAAATTTAACTTATTACGCTCAACTCTGAAAAAAAAATCGGACACTGTAAAAATCCGCCCGGACCCCGAACAAAGAGCTAAAAAGGAGGACATGTCCGGATTTATCGGGACGTCTGCTCACCCTACCTTTCATCATGTCTCACGCAGTCGGAGGGAAAACGTTAGAAGGCCTAATAGCCCGGAAGTTTTAAGTGATGAACGGGTTACATTCTAGTTTATAACTATGGAAGTTACAGCTGTGAACATTAATATGAATAACAAAATCATTTCACTCGTGCAGGTACTCAAGAAGGTTGAAACAAATACTCGTATTTAAATCAGTGCTCACAGATATTGCTTCCGTTGTTATAAAACGGGCTGTAACCCAACAAGGTTACCAGTACATCTGTGCCATGGCACTTTACCAACTATTTGCGCTTGACAAAGGCGCAACGCCTAAATTGCAATGCCAAAACAAAACTTCTACAGCCATTAGAAGAGTATGATCTCCTTCCAACAATTCTACCCATTCTGTATAAAAGCAAATGATTTCTGTTTTGTGTCTCTGTATGGATCAGCAACTGGATAGATTTAGAAAACAGAAGTAGGAAGCTTCCCTCTTTACGCAGAAGTCATTCTGATAACCCTTGTGTACGTCAGCTTTATTTCTGTTAACTCACTGCTTTCATAACGAAGTAAGAGCTCTCAATTTTTTGTACCGTATTCAGTGAATGCGGAGCAGCCTCGCTCGTAAAAGCGAAGGAAAGCTAGGTTATTCTTCATCTGGTTTCGTCTTTCGCTGTTACTTTCACGCGTGGTACTGAAAGCTACAGAGGGTAAGGAACAACGATTGAAGTAGAAACTGTATCTGAGTGTGACAAAATTTGATCAGAAATATTGATTTTGGCGGCGGAACCGTGCAGTTGGATCCTGCCGATTTGGTCTGCTCAAGTTACTGAATACATCAGATGCAACACTCAGTTTTCTTGTGTGCACGCTTTTCAGTTTGCGGTTGCGTCTTACACGTCCATCAATAATCTGAGAACTCACAAGTGACGCAACTGTCTGTTGGCACAAAGCTTCCAGCAAAACATTTCTAAAAGCGTTTTGAGATCGGAAGCGTATCCATAACGAGAACACATTAGTCTTAGCACCCAACATAGCTGAGACTCTCCATAATTAATCGACAACTAATTATCATATGGAGTCGTGAAAAAACAGCTATCGACACTAAGAGGTACTACAACGGACGTACACCTCGTCTTAATTATTGTTTGTTGTTGTCTTCAGTCCTGAGACTGGTTTGATGCAGCTCTTCATGCTACTCTATCCTGTGCAAGCTTCTTCATCTCCCAGTACCTACTGCAACCTACATCCTTCTGAATCGGCTTAGTGTATTCATCTCTTGGTCTCCGTCTACGATTTTTACCCTCCACGCTGCCCTCCAATACTAAATTTGTGATTCCTTGATGCCTCAGAACATGTTCTACCAACCGATCCCTTCTTCTGGTCAAGTTGTGCCACAAAATTCTCTTCTCTCCAATCCTATTCAATACTTCCTCATTAGTTATGTGATCTACCCATCTAATCTTCAGCATTCTTCTGTAGCACCACATTTCGAAAGCTTCTATTCTCTTCTTGTCCAAACTAGTTATCGTCCATGTTTCACTTCCATATATGGCTACACTCCATACAAATACTTTCAGAAATGACTTCCTGACCATTAAATCTATACTAGATGTTAACAAATTTCTCTTCTTCAGAAACGCTTTCCTTGCCATTGCCATTCTACATTTTATATCATCTCTACTTCGACGATCATCAGTTATTTTGCTCCCCAAATATCAAAACTCCTTTACTACTTTAAGTGTCTCATTTCCTAATCTAATTCCCTCAGCATCACCCGACCTAATTCGACTACATTCCGTTATCCTCGTTTTGTTTCTGTTGATGTTCATCTTACATCCTCCTTTCAAGACACTGTCCATTCCAGTCAACTGCTCTTCCAAGTCCTTTGCTGTCTCTGACAGAATTACGATGTCATCTGCTAACCTCAACATTTTTATTTCTTCTCCATGGATTTTAATACCTACTACGAATTTTTCTTTTTTTTTTTTCCTTTACTGCTTCCTCAATATACAGATTGAATAACATTGGGGAGAGGCTACAGCCCTGTCTTACTCCCTTCCCAACCACTGCTTCCCTTTCATGTCCCTCGACTCTTATAACTGCCATCTGGTTTCTGTACAAATTGCAAACAGCCCTTCGCTACCTGTATTTTACCCCTGCCACCTTCAGAATTTGAAAGAGAGTATTCCAGTCAACATTGTCAAAAGCTATCTCTAAGTCTACAAATGCTAGAAACGTAGGTTTGCCCTTCCTTAATCTTTCTTCTAAGATAAGTCGTAAGGTTAGTATTGCCTCACGTGTTCCAATATTTCTACGGAATCCAAACTGATTTTCCCCGAGGTCGGCTTCTACTAGTTTTTCCATTCGTCTGTAAAGAATTCGCGTTAGTAATTTGCAGCCGTGGCTTATTAAACTGATAGTTCGGTAATTTTCACATCTGTCAGCACCTGCTTTCTTTGGGATTGGAATTATTATATTCTTCTTGAAGTCTGAGGGTATTTCGCCTGTCTCATACATCTTGCTCACCAGCTGGTAGAGTTTTGTCATGACTGGCTCTCCCAAGGCCGTCAGTAGTTCTAATGGAATGTTGTCTACTCTGGGGGCCTTGTTTCGACTCAGGTCTTTCAGTGCTCTGTTAAACTATTCACGCAGTATCGTATCTCCCATTTCATCTTCATCTACATCCTCTTCCATTTCCATAATATTGTCCTCAAGTACATCGCTCTTGTATAGACCCTCTATATACTCTTTCCACCTTTCTGCTTTCCCTTCATTGCTTAGAACTAGGTTTCCATCTGAGCTCTTGATAATGATACAAGTAGTTCTCTTTTCTCCAAAGGTCTCTTTAATTTTCCTGTAGGCAGTATCTATCTTACCCCTAGTGAGATAAGCCTCTACATCCTTACATTTGTCCTCTAGCCATCCCTGCTTAGCCATTTTGCACTTCCTGTCGATCTCATTTTTGAGACGTTTGTATTCCTTTTTGGCAGCTTCATGTACTGCATTTTTATATTTTCTCCTTTCATCAATTAAATTCAATATTTCTTCTGTTACCCAAGGATTTCTACTAGCCCTCGTCTTTTTACCTACTTGATCCTCTGCTGCCTTCACTACTTCATTCCTCAAAGCTACCCATTCTTCTTCTACTGTATTTCCCCCCCCCCCCCCCCCCCCATTCCTGTCAATTGTTCCCTTATGCTCTCCCTGAAACTCTGTACAACCTCTGGTTCTTTCAGTTTATCCAGGTCCCATCTCCTTAAATTCCCACCTTTTTGCAGTTTCTTCAGTTTTAATCTACAGTTCATAACCAATAGATCGTGGTCAGAGTCCACATCTGCCCCTGGAAATGTCTTACAATTTAAAACCTAGTTCCTAAATCTCTGTCTTACCATTATATAATCTATCTGATACCTTTTAGTATCTCCAGGGTTCTTCCATGTATACAACCTTCTTTCATGATTCTTAAACCAAGTGTTAGCTATGATTAAGTTATGCTCTGTCCAAAATTCTACCAGGCTGGTTCCTCTTTTATTTCTTAGCCCCAATCGATATTCACCTACTATGTTTCCTTCTCTCCCTTTTCCTACACTCGAATTCCATTTTATCCATGACTATTAAATTTTCGTCTCCCTTCACTATCTGAATAATTTCTTTTATTTCATCATACATTTCTTCAATTTCTTCGTCATCTGCAGAGCTAGTTGGCATATAAACTTGTACTACTGTAGTAGGTGTGGGCTTCGTATCTATCTTGGCCACAATAATGCGTTCACTATGCTATTTGTAGTAGCTTACCCGCATTCCTATTTTCCTATTGATTATTAAACCTACTCCTGCATTACCCGTATTTGATTTTGTGTTTATAACCCTGTAGTCACCTGACCAGAAGTTTTGTTCCTCCTGCCACCGAACTTCACTAATTCCCACTATATCTAACTTTAACCTATCCATTTCCCTTTTTAAATTTTCGAACCTACCTGCCCGATTAAGGGATCTGACATTCCACGCTCCGATCCGTAGAACGCCACTTTTCTTTCTCCTGATAACGGCATCCTCTTGAGTAGTTAGGATTTTTAAATGCTAAGTGCAACTAATGATCTATATTGTTTAGGAAAGGCGTCTATTCCGTAGAGTAATTAAAATACCGATATGTGCAGATACAGTTATGACCGAATCATTATCTCGTGACTACTTTTGCACAGTAACGACTGTAAGAAATTTTGACTAAAAGTATAAAAAATAAGAAATAGTTAATTATATATAGAATTAGAAAATTAGATAGAAAAATTACTGAAGAACGGTAGTTAGCTCACTATGTTAGTAAAAATTACTCTATGATTAGACATTCTCTGTAAAGTGTAGCCGTGCGGTATTAGCCGAGCGGTCTGGGGCGCTTAAGTCATGGATTATGCGGCTGGTCCCGGCGGAGGTTCGAGTCCTCCCTAGGGAGTGGGTATGTGTGTTTGTCCTTAGGATAATTTAGTTTAAGTAGTGTGTAAGCTTAGGGACTGATGACCTTAGTAGTTAAGTTCCATCACAGACGTTTTATTTTTATTTTTTTGTAAACTGTAATTACGAACCAATCAACTGAATTGAAATCAGATGAGGGGGGAACCAAAGACACTGACTCGAGCTTAGATGTAAAAACACAGTTAATAGCATGAAATAAAGTCAATAAAAAAGAGGAGATTAATGTGTACTTAACACATGCACGTAAAAGTTAATTGTTTGCAAAAGAATTCCCGTAATGAATAGCTTTGCTTTACTCACTGTGCTACTGATACTAATTTAGATACACAAATGTGCATAAATATTTGTTTTCTGTTATAATAAGTTACTTTGAAAAGTTCTTAATATTTCATTTAGCGAAGAACAAGTAATTTTACTAAACTGTTACGCTACTTGCAAATGTGAGTAGAGTTTGCAATACACGCAAAAAACCTGAAATGTATTCGTATCATTCTGAAGTAACATTCTGTCAATATTCATTTCAATTATGGTTTTGCGCTTTTCCTGCTAGGCGTTACTCTTGAACAAGTTGGAACAAAGTTCGCTGTTGATAAATGACTGTTTTGGATAGTTTTCAGCATTGTAAAGTGCTCTTCTTAGTTGACAAAATTAAATGAGCTCATCACTTTCAGTATTTTCCTGTTCTTTCACGGGTGGTATTCTCAGAATCAATAATGGTGATGTAAAGATAGGACCTTGTTAGGTAAATGATTGAGGTAAAGTTCATTTACACTATAACAGTTGCTGCACTAAACACTTCGCTTTTTAAGCAATAAAAACCACTACGATGGCTACCCAAGTGCAATCTAAAGAGGAAACTGGTCGGATCTTACTTTGATGAGTTGCTATGGTACGATGTAAGGCACTATTCGTCGACAGTGTATGGCAACAGGCTCTTCTTCTTCTTCGCTCCATATAACAAGTTTGGGCCCACAATACTCTTCTTGGTATTAATTCCTCTTGGTGACAGTGTAATGTACCCATTTACAACCAAATAATAATTCTGGCTATATATTTAAGCTCTTGCAGTTTATTCCTTACACTCCCGCAAATCGCGTCTGCATTTGATCACTTGTCGCTAGCAACTCCACCACTTAGACTCAGTGGTTAGGCGCCCAGCGACAACACTTCTAACTTGGTTCTATACAATAGCAAACTTCCCTTAGTAAGCCAGCGTTTTTACTACATCATAATTACAATATTCTTTTTCCGTTAATTCGTTTGAATTAACTGTTTGACATTAAATTATACGACGACATTAATAAAATAGTAAAAGGTACATAAGACAGAAATTACATCATCGTCACCTTGTGGCTACAAAATTAATTATGCGACAGATTTTTTTTAGGTGCATTGTTGCTGGGCTACAGAGCAAACGTACAAAGTTTACTCATGGTCTAGGCGGTTGTATAGGACGACGAATAGCAACTGTACACATTAAATCTGACACGAAATAGTTTGGGTAACTACCGGCCAAAGCTGGTGAGACAGTTGATTAAGTAAAAATAGTTATCATACTGGTGCCGTATCTAGATACACAGAGAAATCAGAAACACTGAGTCCGCTGTTCCGACTTATTTGCACTGAGCGAGGTAGCAATACTGTTCCTCCTTGCAATAGTAACAAGTATAGCGCATTGATAAACGTTGAGACAACGGATCACGAAATAGAAAATCAATTCAACTCGTTTAGTAGAGGTGACGCACACATGATGAGGTCTCTCTATGAATTCTTTACAGATAGTGGCAAACAATCTGGGATATTAAATGGAATGACCACATAAGCCAAAGCGTAGTAAAGCAGGCAGTGGACTTCGGTTCATTGATATGAAACTGGGAAAAGGCAATGAGTCTACAAAGGAGATTGCATACACAACACTCGTTCGATCCATCCTAGAATATTGCTCCACTGTAAGAAGTGTGTGCCAGACAGGACTGACAGGGGACACAAACTTATACAAAGAAGACTAGCACAAATGATCACAGACTTGTTTTATGCGCGGGTGGGTGGCCGTCACGGAGACCCTAGAAAATCTTAACTGGCATACACTTGAAGACAGACGCGAGTGATCCCAAAGTTTCAAGAAACAGTATTAAACGTGGAATGTGGAAATATATGACAACCCCTCTATATATCAGTCTCGTAGGGACCGCAAGGAGAACACACTAATTGCAATGCGAACAGAGGCGTTTGAACAATAACTCCTCCCCCTCTTCATACGCAAATTGAATAGGATGAAACTAGATCTGTAATACGATAGAAGTACCCTCTGCCATACATTTCACAGTGTGCAGAATACAGATGTAGATTAGATTTTCTTCTAGCAACATTTTATCGTAAGCCGCTGGAGCGACGAAATTTTCAGGAGATTGGAAAAATCTGCAGTTCGCTTCCACTTTCAGAAGAGGTCGTTCGACGAATGTGCTTTGTTGTATGCCTATATTGAAATTTATTGTAGAATTATGGAACACGTTTTATGCTCGTGTGTTGTGACCATTTTTTGTGACCAAAAATTCACTATAGAAATCGTCATAAATTCTACAAAAAATGATCTTTTGTGACTTGTCTCGCCCTGTATGTGTTGCTTGGTCTCCTGAAATCATTTGATTTTTCCGCGCTACTGCTTTGGTAAAACAGTATGAGCTTACAAAATACTGGATGGATTCATTACATCATAGCAGTTTGAATTTAACATGTAATTATTACAGTGCAATATTTCCGTCAGAAACGAAACTTTCCTTTCTTTCATTCTATAAAAAAAGTTATTTCACTGGATCAAGGTATCTTCAGAGGCAATTAGTGAGTTGCTTAGAACTCAGGCACAAAACGAGCAATCGATGCCAGTGTAGAAACAGGCAGCAGTAGATTGAGTAACCGATGCTTTGGGTAAGAATGTGTGTTGAGAGAAACAGGCGCTAGCCATAATGTATGCAGCAGTCTCGCCATCCAAACGGCTAATGATACGAACATAATAATATTTAAAAACGTTCAAAATTTAGAAATTCAAAACCCAGGGAAAATCTCAGAAATCATAAAAGAGACGCCACAGTGATACACAAATTGACAAAAAGTACAACAGAGTAATAGTAAGTGGGGGATCATATTGTGAAAACAAAGATGGATTAAGTTCAATGCAAAGTTATAACGATATCAAACCTGGTCAGTGAACTGGTGGCCGACAGAAGTATCGAACATAGTCAGTGGAGTCGTGGCCTCCAAAGGTATTGGGTGCAGTAAACCGAGTGTTGGCATCCAGAGGCATGAGTAGTCATTGGGCAGGGGGACTCCAAAGGTAGCAGATGTAGTCAGGGACTGGTGGCCTGTAGAGGTATTGGATGTAGTCAGTGGAGTGTTGGCTTTCAGATGTAGTGGACATAGTCAGGGGACCAGTGGACTCTGGAGGTTGGGTTGGGTTGTTTTGGGGGAGGAGACGAGACAACGAGGTCATCGGTCTCATCAGATTAGGGAAGGATGGGGAAGGAAGACAGCCATGCCCTTTCAAAGGAACTGTCCTGGCATTGGCCTGGAGCGATTTAGGGAAATCACGGAAAACCTAAATTAGGATGGGCAGATGTGGGATTGAACCGCCATCCTCCCGAATGTAAGTCCAGTGTGCTATCCACTGCGCCACCTCGCTCAGTGGACTCTGGATGTATCACACATAGTAATTGGAGCAGTGGCGTCAAGAAGTATCGGACATAGTCAGTGGAGTGGTAGCCTCCAGAGGTAGTGGATGTAGTCAATGTTGCACCCAAAACCTCCAGAGGTTTTGGGTGAAGTCATTTGAGTGGTGGCCTCCAGAGGTATTGATGACGATAATGGAGGTAGCATACATAGTGAGGTTACTGGTGGCCTCTAGAGATATTGGGCATAGTAAATGGGATATCGACCTCCAGAGGTGTCAGATGTAGTCAGTGGAGTGATGGCCTCCAGATGTACTGAATGTAATCAGTGAAATGGTGCCTCGTCAGCTATCAGACATATTCAATGGAATGGGGACTCCAGATGTCCTAGCGGTTCTAGGCGCTACAGTCTGGAACCGCGCGACCGCTACGGTCGCAGGTTCGAATCTTGCCTCGGGCATGGATGTTTGTGGTGTACTTAGGTTAGTTAGGTTTAAGTAGTTCTAAATTCTCGGGGACTGATGACCACAGCAGCCATAGTGCTCAGAGCCAATTCCAGATGTATCGGACATAGTCAGTGGAGCACTGGAGGTATTGGACATAGTCACTGGAGCTGTGTACTCCTCTGGTGTTGGACATAGTAAGTCGAGTGATGGCCTCCAGTGGTAGTAGACATAATAAGAGGAGTGGTGGTCTCCAGGGGTAGTGGATGTATTCAGGGTGCAGAGGCCGCTAGAGGTATGAACAGATTGATGGGGTAGCCATGGGAAGCCCCTAAGCCCCGCAATTGCGAATTTATTCATGGAATGTTTTGAACATCAAGCACTGCAGTCAGCCACAAAAAGCCCCTCGCAGTGGTATCGGTATGAGGATGATACCTTTGTAATATGGAATCATGGGGAAGAGGACTTGAATGATTTCCTGGTGCACTTAAATAGCTTCAACCCAAAGATCAAATTTACCATGTGTAATGGATCTGGGAGATGTATTATTTTCAACTGAAGTTATCGATACCGAATTTAGTGGGCGAAGTGGTGAATGTTTTTCTCTTATATTTTTGTCGGAATTTTTATAAATTATAATCTACTTATTTTTTATGTTAATTTACTATTATGTTTAAAAATTGCAATATATTCATTGATATTGGTGGATATGACGAACAATATCAAAGAGACTTATTACAAGCGTAAGTTTGGGTGTCGAGTGGAATATCTTTGAAGCTGGAGTCGTTCTTTGTCACTTGTAGAGTCGGCTGTGGTCGGTTGAGACGCAGTCGTGGAACAAAGTTGTACTTCCCTGTGAAATACATAGAAAGTGAATGATGAACTTATGAGTTTTTCGTATTACTTTTTATATCAAGTAGCAGCAAGCAAGCACATCCAGAAAGAAAAATGGTATTAGAAACACCCAAATTGAGACAGACACGGTGAACAGCGGAACTTCTGCATCCAACAAACGGTACTGTTGGAATCATACTCATATTAGACAACTGAAGCCACCTGTAGGAATTTAACTATTATATATATATACAAAAAAGTGACCACTTTATTTGAACTATGCCAGGTTTTATTACAAGATAACAATAGTGGAACGACAGTTTCACATGGAAAAAGAGAATAATGGGCAATATAACTTTTTGGATAAATCACTTATCAAAAAAATTTAAAAAGGGAAATGGACAGGTTAAAGTTAGATATAGAGGGAACTAGTGAAGTTTGGTGGCAGGCGGAACAAGACCTCTGGTCAGGTAACTACAGGGTTATAAACACAAAATCAAATAGGGGTAATGCAGGAGTCGGGTAATAATGAATAGGAAAATAGGAATGCGGGTAAGCTACTAAAAACAGCATAGTGAACGCATTATTGTGGCCAAGATAGATACGAAGCCCACACCTACTACAGCTGTACAAGTTTATATGCCAACTAGCTCTGCAGATGACGAAGAAATAGAAGAAATGTATGATGAAATAAAAGAAATTATTCAGATAGTGAAGGGAGATGAAAATTTAATAGTCATGGGTGACTGGAATTCGTCAGTAGGAAAAGGGAGAGAAGGAAACATAGTAGGTGAATATGGATTGGGGGGAAGAAATGAAAGAGGAAGCCGCCTGGTAGAATTTTGCACAGAGAACAACTTAATCATAGCTAACACTTGGTATAAGAATCATGAAAGAAGGTTGCATACATGGAAGAACCCTGGACATACTAAAAGGTATCAGATTGATTATATAATAGTAAGACAGAGATTTAGAAACCAGGTTTTAAATATTAAGACATTTCCAGGGGCAGATGTGAACACTGACCACAATCTATTGGTTATGACCTCTAGATTAAAACTGAAGAAACTGCAAAAAGGTGGAAATTTAAGGAGATGGGACCTGGATAAACTGAAAGAACCAGAGGTTGTACAGAGTTTCAGGGAGATCATAATGGAACAATTGTCAGGAGTGGGGGAAAGAAATACAGTAGACGAAGATTGGGTAGCTTTGAGGGATGAAGTAGTGAAGGCAGCAGAGGATCAAGTAGGAAAAAGACGAGGGCTAGTAGAAATCCTTGGGTAACAGAAGAAATATTGAATTTAATTGATGAAAGGAGAAAATATAAAAATGCAGTAAATGAAGCAGGCAAAAAGGAATACAAACGTCTCAAAAATGAGATCGACAGGAAGTGCAAAATGGCTAAGCAGGGATGGCTAGAGGACAAATGTAAGGATGTAGAGGCTTATCTCACTAGGGGGAAGATAGATACTGCCTACAGGAAAATTAAAGAGACCTTTGGAGAAAAGAGAACTACTTGTATGAACATCAAGAGCTCAGATGGAAACCCAGTTCTAAGCAAAGAAGGGAAAGCAGAAAGGTGGAAGGAGTATATAGAGGGTCTATACAAGGGCGATGTACTTGAGGACAATATTATGGAAATGAAAGAGGATGTAGATGAAATGGTAGATACGATACTGCGTGAAGAGTTTGACAGAGCACTGAAAGACCTGAGTCGAAACAAGGCCCCCGGAGTAGACAACATTCCATTGGAACTACTGACGGCCTTGGGAGAGCCAGTCCTGACAAAACTCTACCATCTGGTGAGGAAGATGTATGAGACAGGCGAAATACCCTCAGACTTCAAGAAGAATATAATAATTCCAATCCCAAAGAAAGCAGGTGTTGACAGATGTGAAAATTCCGGAACTACCAGTTTAATAAGTCACAGCTGCAAAATAATAACGCAAATTCTTTGCAGACGAATGGAAAAACTAGCAGAAGCCGACCACGGGGAAGATCAGTCTGTATTCCGTAGAAAACTTGCAACACCTGAGGCAATACTGTCCCTACGACTTACCTTAGAAGCTAGAAAGAGGAAGGGCAACCTACGTTTCTAGCATTTGTAGACTTAGAGAAAGCTTTTGACATTGTTGACTGGAATACTCTCTTTCAAATTCTGAAGGTAGCAGTGGTAAAATACAGGGAGCGAAAGGCTATTTGCAATTTGTACAGAAACCAGATGGCAGTTATAAGAGTAGAGGGACATGAAGGGGAAGCAGTGGTTGGGAAGGGAGTGAGACAGGGTTGTAGTCTCTCCTCAATGTTATTCAATCTGTATATTGAGCAAGCAGTAAAGGAAACAAAAGAAAAATTCGGAGTAGGTATTAAAATCCATGGAAAAGAAATAAAAATGTTGAGGTTCGCCGTTGACATCGCAATTCTGTCAGAGACAGCAAAGGACTTGGAAGAGCAGTTGAAGGGAATGGGTAGTGTCTTGAAAGGAGGATATAAGATGAACATCAACAAAAGCAAAACGAGGATAATGGAATGTAGTCGAATTAAGTCGGATGATGCTGAGGGAATTAATTAGGAAATGAGACACTTAAAGTAGTAAAGGAGTTCTGCTATTTGGGGAGCGAAATAACTGATGATGGTCGAAGTAGAGAGGATATAAAATGTAGACTGGCAATGGCAAGGAAAGCGTCTGAAGAAGAGAAATTTGTTAACATCGAGTATAGAATTAAGTGTCAGGAAGTCTTTTGTGAAAGCATTTGTATGGAGTGCAGCCATGTATGGAAGTGAATCATGGACGATAAATAGTTTAGACAGGAAGAGAATAGAAGCTTTCGAAATGTGGTGCTACAGAAGAAAGCTGAAGATTAGATGGGTAGATCACATAACTAATGAGGAAGTATTGAATAGGACTGGGGAAAAGAGAAGTTTGTGGCACAACTTGACCAGAAGAAGGGATCGGTTGGTAGGTCATGTTCTGAGACATCAAGGGTTCACCAATTTAGTATTGGAGGGCAGCGTGGAGGGTAAAAATCGTAGAGGGAGACCAAGAGATGAGTACACTAAGCAGATTCAGAAGGATGTAGGTTGCAGTAGGTCCTGTGAGATGAAGGAGCTTGCACGGGATAGGTTGGCATGAAGAGCTGCATCAAAGCAGTCTCAGGACTGAAGACCACAACAACAACAACATGAAGAATTTAATATCCGAGTTAATATTTCAGTACAAAAAATTCACCTAGTGAGTTTAGGTTATAGTTGTGAAACGTCCCCTTACATTATTTGATTTTCAAACAGCTGAGCAAAACTGAACGTACTCAAACATTCACGAAAGTGACACACAATATTTTTAGCGAAACGCAATCTGACTTTCAGTAATCCCTACAAAGGAATGGCCCTGACTAACATTAAACATACCTTTCACAAATCACTTACCTCACAAAAATCTTCGTTATTCAAACTACTGCAATACAGCGAGCATCACTACTGCCAGCTAAATAAAAGATTCAAACTACGGAAGTCACTAACTACTGATAGGCATAGTTAGCAAATGAAAGATTTTGATAGAGAACAAACAATGTATTTACCTTAATAGTGTTCAAAAGTCGTAATATATATAGCAGTTCATGACATCCATTCTTACAAACGTACTGTTTCTGATGGATACACGTCCATATCATCCGCTCTCAAAAATCCACCATCTCACTTCCCCACATACACCACTGCTGGAGGCTCACATGCAACTGCGCAACGCTACGCGCTGTTCACATCCAGCTGCTGAATACTACAATGGCAGACAACAATTCAAACCAGCCACAGACTGCACACAGCACAGCCAGTGATTTTCATACAGAGCGCTATGTGGCGTTACCAATAAGAAAACATAAACAGCCTACTTACAGTTGTTTATGTAAAACATGCCCTTTTGCTGTCCAGCTTAGATTGAATGAACATTAATTTTCAAAATGGTCGTATAACTGAATTTTGATACTGCATCATAACTTCTCTTATAGCCACTTAACACAATTTTGCATCAGCCAAGGGACAAGATGCCTCATGAAACCTATTACCTAAATAGAATCTTTGTATGCTATACCATCCCAGTTCATGGTAGTAAAATCTGGGGTGCTAAATTTAACTGATTTCTGCATTCGAAGTATGGACTTTTTACACGAAGCGTAAAATGTAATTTCAGCACGCGATTAGCAATGCAGTGCTGCTGTTATAAACGTGTATTATGGATAAAATTATAGAAATTAGGTATCCTCAGTGTAGGTTACTGTCAAAGAGTTTAATGCTTGTGGTTATGACTGACTTTGCTAACTAGTCGATAGTCGACTACGAAATTATATCACTAGCAGTGGTCCCCAGAGATATCCGATATAATAAGTCAAGCCGTATCATCCAAAGGTATTGGACGTAGTTCGTAGAGTTGTGGCCCACTGAGTATTGGATGTAGTCAGTCGAAGGGTGGGCTCCATTGATATTGCACGTGGCAATGGAGTAGTGGACTTCAGAGGTATCAGATGCATTTACTGGTGTGGTGGGCTAAAGAGGTATCCGATGTAGTCATTAGAGTGGCAGCCTCTGGAAGTAGCAGATGTATTGGGCTCTAGAGGAATCAGACATAATAATTGGAGCAGTGGCCTTCAGAGGTATCAGATGTAGACAGCGCAGTGCTGGACTTCAGAGGTATCCGATGTTGTCAGAGAAGCTGTGGCATCCGGAGGTAGTGGACATCGTCAGTGGACTGGTGGCTTCCTGAGATATTGGATGTAATCAGTGGAATGGTGGGCTCCAGAGATATTGGATGTAGTCAGTGAAACAATGGCTTCCTAAAGTATCAGACATAAGGAGCTACTTAGTCGAGATGGAGCCTCCACAAGTAGTCAAAGTGTTAATTGAGATGTTCAACATTAGACAGTGTCTTGAAAAGAGGATATGAGATGAACATTAACAAAAGCAAAACGAGGATAATGGAATGTAGTCAAATTAAATCGGGTGATGCTGAGGGAATTAGATTAGGAAATGAGACACTTAAAGTAGTAAAGGAGTTTTGCTATTTAGGAAGTAAAATAACTGATGATGTCGAAGTAGAGAGGATATAAAATGTAGACTGGCAATGGCAAGGAAAGCGTTTCTGAAGAAGAGTAATTTGTTAACATACAGTATAGATTTAAGTGTCAGGAAGTCTTTTCTGAAAGTATTTGTATGGAGTGCAGCCATGTATGGAAGTGAAACATGGACGATAAATAGTTTGGACAAGAAGAGAATAGAAGCTTTCGAAATATGGTGCTACAGAAGAATGCTGAAGATTAGATGGGTAGATCAAGTAACTAATGAGAAGGTATTGAATAGGATTTGGGAGAAGAGAAGTTTGTGGCACAACTTGACTAGAAGAAGGGATCCGTTGGTAGGACATGTTTTGAGACATCAAGGGATCACAAATTTAGCATTGGAGGGCAGCGTGGAGGGTAAAAATCGTATAGGGAGACCAAGAGATGAATACACTAAGCAGATTCAGAGGATGTAGGTTGCAGTAGGTACTGGGAGATGAAGCAGCTTGCACAGGATAGAGTATCATGGAGAGCTGCATCAAACCAGTCTCAGGACTGAAGACAACAACAACAACATTAGACAATTCAGTTTGTAACATAAGTGCAATTAAGAATAGGTGAAGAATATTGTACGTATTTTTGGTGATGTTAGGATGCCAATAGTAGTAGACCTAGGAGAGAACGAGCTCAGTGGTTCCATTTTTATTCTTATGGATCCAATGATGTCACTTGGCGTTGCCTCTTGAGGTGCGTCCACACTACTCGTGCTCGCCAGACTTTCCCTCGTCGTACTCCCCTGTCAGGAGACTTGTCCGACTTGCCCTCGTGCTGCTTCTACCCCACTTGCTTGTCAGGCTTTGGCTCGTGACGATCCGCTCCGTACTCGCAGTCGTGACCAGTGCGAGTTTCCTAATTTAAAAATGGATGAAGTGGTTATGGCAAGGGCCAGTTTCCTTGTGAAGCACCTTGTAGCTGAGGAAGAAGATAGAAGAAGACGCTACAAAGACCCAAGGAAACTCAGGTGGTGGATGACCACAGTTTTCAGAAGCAGAAAAAGATACAGTGGGAGTGATTTGATGGATGACTTGAATGTTGAAAACATACATTCCAAGACATTTTGTCGTATGTCCGCATCAAATTTTGAATATCTTATAAATTTGGTTCGGTCGAAAATATCTAGGGCTATACCAGTTACTGAGCGGTTGGCACTTACTCTCACATACCTAGCAACTGGCGATTCCTACACCAGCCTCAGTTTTTTATGTAAAGTCTCCAAGGAAGTGATGTCAAACATCGTTCCTGAAGTATGTGCAGCTCTCACTGGCAGCTTGGAGGAGTTTGTAAAGGTAAGTTAAAGAATTATACAAATTTTGTTATTAACGCAATTTTATTCATCAGTTAATAAGCAAAAGAAATAAAAACATTTAGATTTTAAATAATGAGAAACAATTAATTGCAAAGATTATTACTTTGAATTATTATAAATCAAGCAGACCCAGAAAACGTGAAGTTGAACTTGGTCTAGAATGTTCGAAACAGACGCGTTCTCCTCTGAAAATCGTCTCGGAAAATTCTTATGTATACTTTTCTCCACGGGCCGTAGAACGTTCGCTATGTACTCTCCATAGGCGTCAAACTCGTCTCTAGTTTTAGATAAAGCAGTTTGTAGTGCATTATATGCCTCCACTATACGAGGATCTTCGGCCCTTTTTCTCTGATTTTTTCTAGGGTGAAACAAATAACTTCGTGCGTTGGTTGGTGTGGGTGGTAGTTTGCTGCCTTGCGTTGTTTGATGATCGACATCTTGACTACAAATTTCTTAGCAAGTGCTCGCTGTATCTTCGTTTATATCCATGCCCGCAACACTCTGTTATTCCAAATCCTCCTTAAATTCTTCCTAAAACAAAGCGATGACAATAGACTGTTATAAACAATAACAAAGCAAGTAAAATAAAAGAACGGATGTAGGAATAGGGAGATATACGATAATAATAGCAAACAATTGGTAACAATGTCAAGTTAATATGTGAAATGTAGAATATTCGTTATAATGATTGTCTACCTATTATTATGCAATATTATTGATTTTAATTATAATTAATGTTCATAATTATTAGAATGTCCGTTATTGTAATGCTATTAATAATTATTTATATTATTACGAGTTATTAATTTCTATTCACTGTTTGCAAATGCCACAGACACAACAAGAGTGGTTGCTTGTAGCAGAGGAATATGAGAGAAAACAGAACTTTCTTCATTGCCTCGGTGCAATGGGTGGCAAATACTGTGCTGTCCAAAGCCCAGTTAATACTGAAAGCGATTTTTCAATTTATAAGACGCATGCAGCTTTACTGTATGATTAAATGATGATGGTGTCCTCTTGGGTAAAATATTCCGGAGGTAAAATAGTCCCCCATTCGGATCTCCGGGCGGGGACTACTCAGGAGGATGTCGTTATCAGGAGAAAGAAAACTGGCGTTCTACGGATCGGAGAGTGGAATGTCAGATCCCTTAATCGGGCAGGTAGGTTAGAAAATTTAAAAAGGGAAATGGATAGGTTAAAGTTAGATATAGTGGGAATTAGTGAAGTTCGGTGGCAGGAGGAACAAGACTTCTGGTCAGGTGACTACAGGGTTATAAACACAAAATCAAATACGGGTAATGCAGGAGTAGGTTTAATAATGAATAGGAAAATAGGAACGCGGGTAAGCTACTATAAACATCATAGTGAACGCATTATTGTGGCCAAGATAGATTCGAAGCCCACACATACTACAGTAGTACAAGTTTATATGCCAACTAGCTCTGCAGATGACAAAAGAAATTCAAGAAATGTTTGATCAAATAAAAGAAATTATTCAGATAGTGAAGGGAGACGAAAATTTAATAGTCATGGGTGACTGGAATTCGGTAGTAGGAAAAGGGAGAGAAGGAAACGCAGTAGGTGAATATGGACTGGAGCAAAGAATGAAAGAGCAAGCAGCCTGGTAGAATTTTGCACAGAGCACAACTTAATCATAGCTAAGACTTGGTTCAAGAATCATAAAAGAAGGCTGTATAGATGGAAGAAGCCTGGAGATACTGACAGATTTCAGATAGATTATATAATGGTAAGACAGAGATTTAGGAACCAGGTTTTAGATTGTAAGACATTTCCAGGGGCAGATGCGGACTGTGACCTCAATCTATTGGTTATTACCTGTAGATTAAAACGGAAGAAACTGCAAAAAGGTGGGAATTTAAGGAGATGTGACCTGGATAAACTAAAAGAACCAGAGGTTGTACAGAGTTTCAGGGAGAGCATAAGGGAGCAATTGACAGGAATGGGGAAAAGAAATACAGTAGAAGAAGAATGGGTAGCTTTGAGGGATGAAGTAGTGAAGGCAGCAGAGCATCAAGTAGGTAAAAAGACGAGGGCTAGTAGAAATCCTTGGGTAACAGAAGAAATATTGAATTTAATTGATGAAAGGAGAAAATATAAAAATGCAGTAAATGAAGCAGGCAAAAAGGAATACAGGCGTCTCAAAAATGAGATCGACAGGAAGTGCAAAATGGCTAAGCAGGGATGGCTATAGGACAAATGTAAGGATGTAGAGGCTTAATTCACTAGGGGTAAGATAGATACTGCCTACAGGAAAATTAAAGAGAACTTTGGAGAAAAGAGAACTACTTGTATGAACATCAAGAGCTCAGATGGAAACCCAGTTCTAAGCAAAGAAGGGAAAGCAGAAAGGTGGAAGGAGTATATAGAGGGTCTATACAAGGGCGATGTACTTGAGGACAATATTATGTAAATGGAAGAGGATGTAGATGAAGATGAAATGGGAGATACGATACTACGTGAAGAGTTTGACAGAGCACTGAAAGACCTGAATCGAAACAAGGCCCCCGGATTAGACAACATTCCATTGGAACTACTGACGGCCTTGGGAGAGCCAGTCATGACAAAACTCTACCATCTGGTGAGGAAGATGTATGAGACAGGCGAAATACCCTCAGACTTCAAGAAGAATATAATAATTAAAATCCCAAAGAAAGCAGGTGTTGACAGATGTGAAAATTACCGAACTGTCAGTTTAATAAGTCACAGCTGCAAAATACTAACGCGAATTCTTTACAGACGAATGGAAAAACTAGTAGAAGCCGACCTCGGGGAAGATCAGTTTGGATTCGGTAGAATTGTTGGAGTACGTGAGGCAATACTGACCCTATTGGTTATCTTAGAAGAAAGATTAAGGAAAGGCAAACCTACGTTTCTAGCATTTATAGACTTAGATAAAGTTTTTGTCGATGTTGACTGGAATACTCTCTTTCAAATTCTGAAGGTGGCAGGGGTAACACACAGGGAGCGAAAGGCTATTTACAATTTGTGCAGAAACCAGATGGCAGTTATAAGAGTCGAGGGTCATGAAAGGGAAGCAGTGGTTGGGAAGGGAGTAAGACAGGGTTGTAGTCTCTCCCCGATGTTATTCAATCTGTATATTGAGCAAGCAGTAAAGGAAACAAAATAATAATTTGGAGTAGGTATTAAAATCCATGGAAAAGAAATAAAAACTTAGAGGTTCGCCGATGACATCGTAATTCTGTCAGAGACAGCAAAGGACTTGGAAGAGCAGTTGAACGGAATGGATAGTGTCTTGAAAGGAGGATATAGGATGAACATCAACAAGAGCAAAACGAGGATAATGGAATGTAGTCGAATTAAGTCGGGTTATGCTGAGGGAATTAGATTAGGAAATGAGACACTTAAAGTAGTAAAGGAGTTTTGCTTTTTGGGGAGCAAAATAACTGATGATGGTCGAAGTAGAGAGGATATAAAATGTAGACTGGCAATGGCAAGGAAAACGTTTCTGAAGAAGAGAAATTTCAACATCGAGTGTAGATTTAAATGTCAGGAAGTCGTTTCTGAAAGTATTTGTATGGAGTGTAGCCATGTATGCAAGTAAAACATGGACGATAAAGAGATCGCACAAGAAGAGAATAGAAGCTTTCGAAATGTGGTGGTACAGAAGAATGCTGAAGATTAGATGGGTAGATCACATAACTAATGAGGAAGTATTGAATAGGATTGGGGAGAAGAGAAGTTTGTGGCACAACTTGACCAGAAGAAGGGATCGGTTGGTAGACCATATTCTGAGGCATCAAGGGATCATCAATTTAGTATTTTATGGCAGCGTAGAGGGTAAAAATCGTAAATGGAGACCAAGAGATGAGTACACTAAGCAGATTCAGAAGGATGTGGGTTGCAGTGGGTTCTGGGAGATGAAGAAGCTTGCACAGGATAGAGTAGCATGGAGAGCTGCATCAAACCAGTCTCAGGACTGAAGACCACAACAAACAAGACGTTTTTCAGTATTGCTCTTTTTGGTCTAGTGGAAGCTTTTTGTATGCTGATGTCGGCTGCCAAGGTCGAATTTCAGACAGTGTTTTCCGAAATTCATCTTTTTTAAGATTATGATTAATGGTACCACCGTTTTTCCGGGCGATCGTACCCTTCCAGGTAGACAGATAAAAGTACCCCGTGTTATTGTCGCAGACGACGCGTTTCCCCTCAACAATCATATCATGAAGCCGGATAGTGGACAACAACCTTGGAGGTCAATGAAAAGAATTTTTAACTACAGAGTTTCAAGAGCACGGCGGATTGTGGAAAATGCGTTCGGAATACTTTCTTCCGTATTCTGGATACTAAGAAAGCCTTCATTCTTACAGCCTGAGAAAGCCCAAAGTGTTATTATGACTTGTATATACCTCCATAATTTCTTGCGATAAAGGTTCCGCTTCCAGACAATTTTATACCACGGTAGGAGCAGTGGATCGTGAGGAGAACGGACATTTAAAGCCAGGAACTTGAAGAAATGAGATCGCTCCTGCTACAGCGTTTACACGATCAGCGAACATTCCACGACGTTCAATGCAGACAGCCCAAGAAATTAGAGATAAATTCGCTGCTTATTTCATTTCCGAAGAGGGAAGATTGCCGTGGTAAGATAATAACCAATAACTTTCCAAGATGCTACTCCTGGCTCGTATAAAAATGAATGAGCGCAACGGAAAATACTGAACGCGAAAATGAAGATTTGGCCCTGTCTGTCTACCCCCTGAAGCAGATCTTGGGATCTCTTAATGGTGATATTATTTCCTCCTTCTTGCTCTTTAACATATAAGTTACAACATAAAACATAAATGAATGATTTAGGGAACTAGCAGCTACTAAATGATAAATGTTCTTTCTGCTTATACATTTATTGTAGATTAAAACCCCTTTATATATTACAAATTTTTATACATCAATGTCCAATGGATATAAAGAGATACAAATGACTTTCCTAACTAATATGATTAATCAGTTGTCCAAATGTGCCCCTTTTTACTGCTAAGCGATCTAATATAAATAATGTGAGATGACTGACATCATCTATGTACCAAACACTAGAAGACAGTACTTTCAAGGGTGATCTACAGTGGTGGGCAACCTCAGTTGAAATAAAACTTATGTGATTACAGCTGTTTAGCTTTATAGTCCTAATATGCCGAAGAAATTAGCAATATCAGCGTATGTACTGCATCTGGTGCGTCGGAATGATGATTCTCGTACACGTCTGCGACGATGGAAGAACTCCAGCCACAAAATAAAAACTCTTTCAAACTCTAGGATGGCAGACGGCAGTCCTCTGTCTAGTATAATCTAGCACTGTTTTCTCCTCTCTGTCCGCAGCTCGTGGTCGTGCGGTAGCGTTCTCGCTTCCCGCGCCCGGGTTCGACTCCCGGCGGGGTCAGGGATTTTCTCTGCCTCGTGATGACTGGGTGTTGTTTGATATCCTTAGGTTGGTTAGGTTTAAGTAGTTCTAAGTTCTAGAGGCCTGATGACCATAGATGTTAAGTCCCATAGTGCTCAGAGCCATTTTCTTTTCTCCTCTCTGTGTTCCACAGACAAGAAACGTGAACCCCCAGCCACAAGGACGGAATTCAGATAACGTCTCTACGTGAGTATAGACAGGAGAAGAGCTCACAATCACTGAACGCTGTGTACTCAATAACGACTCCCTACCCTACCAGTATCGTACAAGTTCGCAACAGTATAGTGCCTAACCGTTCTAACTATAAAATCTCCTGAGAGCAAAGACAGCAAGTCCGTCTGTACCAACAAAAGCTGATACTGAGCGATTGTCAAACACGGGCGCTCAGAACGGAAGACACACATTCTCTCCACCACTGGGTTCCCAGCAAAGCTCGGCTCCCCTCCCTCGTAACTGCAGAAGGCCAATGAGACTATCGAATCCACGGAATATTCTCCCCTTCTACAAATTCTTCCTAACGCCGACCAATCACATTTTACTCTTTTGTCGTCCAGTGCGGAAATTTCGCGAGGAAATACCTATCCCTGTTGTTTGGGAATTCATGCAATGGTATGCTTCTCAGAGTAAATAACTTGGAAATAACACAGCCTTCGTGATTTCTGAGGTAACGGCTACTTCTTCCTCTCTGCTGCGTTCAGGATTTTCAGATATTCCGAGGTATTATCCGGTCTCGCTACAACACTGGCCGGCCGCCGCTGTATTGTGCTTCAGTGCTCAGGTGCCCATTCCGTCCGTCTTGGGACACTTCCTGTGATAAGCAGGACCAACACACGTTTGCGGACTTTTCCACCCAGGGCTTGAGTTACGCCTCCCATTTCATTTCCACTGGCGTTCCAGCCTCTGCTAGTATAGGCAATCATTCATTACGCCGTTTTGATGATAAAGACAATCCATCAACTTTCATGCAATAAGCGTCAACAACTATTTAGAAGATGTATGTGACAGTGTGAGTCTTCTTTAAATATTCATATAAACGATGTAAAACCTATCAAATGAAATCTAATTTTGGTTGTAAACCACGGCAAAGTATGTAGATGAGTGCTTGTAAGGTGCGAAATTATAGCCACCTTACAACTTGTTAAGGAATGTTTTCAGCTGCTAGCTACTATTTACTAGTGACTCCCTGACTGCACACATTTCAACTACCTATATATGTAAAGTTTTACCTTTACTAATTCCTATTTTATTATTTTTATTTCCTCAAATAACATACTGTACAAATAAAATACATATAAATGTACATGGGTTAAATATATGGTGTTAGAAAAATAAATGTTATTCATTATTAGTTATTTATTACTATCTGCCTCCCCCCATGAACCATGGACCTTGCCGTTGGTGGGGAGGCTTGCGTGCCTCAGCGATACAGATGGCCGTACCGTAGGTGCAACCACAACGGAGGGGTATCTGTTGAGAGGCCAGACAAACGTGTGGTTCCTGAAGAGGGGCAGCAGCCTTTTCAGTAGTTGCAGGGGCAACAGTCTGGATGATTGACTGATCTGGCCTTGTAACAATAACCAAAACGGCCTTGCTGTGCTGGTAATGCGAACGGCTGAAAGCAAGGGGAAACTACAGCCGTAATCTATCCCGAGGGCATGGAGCTTTACTGTATGATTAAATGATGATGGCGTCCTCTTGGGTAAAATATTCCGGAGGTAAAATAGTCCCCCATTCGGATCTCCGGGCGTGGACTACCCAAGAGGACGTCGCTATCAGGAAAAAGAAAACTGGCATTCTACGGATCGGAGAGTGGAATGTCAGATCCCTTAATCGGGCAGGTAGGTTAGAAAATTTAAAAAGGGAAATGGATAGGTTAAAGTTAGATATAGTGGGAATTAGTGAAGTTCGGTGGCAGGAGGAACAAGACTTTTGGTCAGGTGAATACAGGGTTATAAATACAAAACCAAATAGGGGTAATGCAGGAGTAGGTTTAATAATGAATAAAAAATAGGAGTGCGGGTAAGCTACTGCAAACAGCATAGTGAACGCATTATTGTGGCCAAGATAGACACAAAGCCCACGCCTACTACAGTAGTACAAGTTTATATGAAAACTAGCTCTGCAGATGATGAAGAAATTGAGGAAATCTATGATGACATAAAAGAAATTATTCATGTAGTGAAGGGAGACGAAAATTTAATAGTCATGGGTGACTGGAATTCGTCAGTAGGAAAAGGGAGAGAAGTAAACATAATAGGTGAATATGGATTGGGGGGAAGAAATGAAAAAGGAAGCCGTCTGGTAGAATTTTGCACAGAGCATAACTTAATCATAGCTAATACTTGGTTCAAGGATCATAAAAGAAGGTTGTATTCATGGAAGAACCCTGGACATACTAAAAGGTATCAGATAGATTATATAATGGTAAGACAGAGATTTAGGAATCAGGTTTTAAATTGTAAGACATTTCCAGGGGCAGATGTGGACTCTGACCACAATCTATTGGTTATGAACTGTAGATTAAAACTGAAGAAACTACAAAAAGGTGCTAATTTAAGGAGATGGGACCTGGATAAACTGAAAGAACCAGAGGTTGTAGAGAGTTTCAGGGAGAGCATAAGGGAACAATTGCCAGGAATGGGGGAAAGAAATACAGTAGAAGAAGAATGGGTAGCTCTGAGGGATGAAGTAGTGAAGGCAGCAGAAGATAAAGTAGGTAAAAAGACGCGGGGTAATAGAAATCCGTGGGTAACAGAAGAAATATTGAATTTAATTGATGAAAGAGGAAAATATAAAAATGCAGTAAATGAAGCAAGCAAAAAGGAATACAAACGTCTCAAAAATGAGATCGACAGGAAGTACAAAATGGCTAAGCAGGGATGGCTAGAGGACAAATGTAAGGATGTAGAGGCTTATCTCACTAGGGGTAAGATAGATACTGCCTACAGGAAAATTAAAGAGACCTTTTTGAGAAAAGAGAACCACTTGTATGAACATCAAGAGCTCAGATGGAAACCCAGTTCTAAGCAAAGAAGGGAAAGCAGAAAGGTGGAAGGAGTATATAGAGGGTCTATACAAGGGCAATGTATTTGAGGACAATATTATGGAAATGGAAGAGGATGTAGATGAAGATGAAATGGGAGATACAATACTGCGGGAAGAGTTTGACAGAGCACTGAAAGACCTGAGTCGAAACAAGGCCCCGGGAGTAGACAACATTCCATTGGAACTACTGACGGCCTTGGGAGAGCCAGTCATGACAAAACTCTACCATCTGGTGAGCAAGATTTATGAGACAGGCTAAATACCCTCAGACTTTAAGAAGAATATAATAATTCCAATCCCAAAGAAAGCAGCTGTTGACAGATGTGAAAATTACCGAACTATCAGTTTAATAAGTCACAGCTGCAAAATACTAACACGAATTCTTTACAGACGAATGGGAAAACTGGTAGAAGCGGACCTTGCGGAAGATCAGTTTGGATTCCGCAGAAATGTTGGAACACATAAGGCAATACTAACCTTACAACTTATCTTAGAAGAAAGATTAAGAAAAGGCAAACCTACATTTCTAGCATTTGTAGACTTAGAGAAAGCTTTTGACAATGTTGACTGGAATACTCTCTTTCAAATTCTAAAGGTGGCAGGGGTAAAATACAGGGAGCGTAAGGCTATTTACAATTTGTACAGAAACCAAATGGCAGTTATAAGAGTCGAGGGACATGAAAGGGAAGCAGTGGTTGGGAAGGGAGTGAGACAGGGTTGTAGCCTCTCCCCGATGTTATTCAATCTGTACATTGAGCAAGCAGTAAAGGAAACAAAAGAAAAATTTGGAGTAGGTATTAAAATTAACGGAGAAGAAATAAAAACTTTGAGGTTCGCCGATGACATTGTAATTCTGTCAGAGACGGCAAAGGACTTGGAAGAGCAGTTGAACGGAATGGACAGTGTCTTGAAAGGAGGATATAAGATGAACATTAACAAAAGCAAAACGAGGATAATGGAATGTAGTCAAATTAAATCGGGTGATGCTGAGGGAATTAGATTAGGAAATGAGACACTTAAAGTAGTAAAGGAGTTTTGCTATTTAGGAAGTAAAATAACTGATGATGGTCGAAGTAGAGAGGATATAAAATGTAGACTGGCAATGGCAAGGAAAGCGTTTCTGAAGAAGAGAAATTTGTTAACATCGAATATAGATTTATGTATCAGGAAGTCGTTTCTGAAAGTATTTGTTTGGAGTGTAGCCATGTATGGAAGTGAAACATGGACGATTACTAGTTTGGACAAGAAGAGAATAGAAGCTTTCGAAATGTGGTGCTACAGAAGAATACTGAAGATAAGGTGGATAGATCACGTAACTAATGAGGAGGTATTGAATAGAATTGAGGAGAAGAGAAGTTTGTGGCACAACTTGACAAAAAGAAGGGTCCGGTTGGTAGGACATGTTTTGAGGCATCAAGGGATCACAAATTTAGCATTGGAGGGCAGCGTGGAGGGTAAAAATCGGAGAGGGAGACCAAGAGATGAATACACTAAGCAGATTCAGAAGGATGTAGGTTGCAGCAAGTACTGGGAGATGAAGAAGCTTGCACAGGATAGAGTAGCATGGAGAGCTGCATCAAACCAGTCTCAGGACTGAAGACCACAACAACAACATTACTATCTGAGTACCCTGCGTTGCCCTAATACGTATTTCATCTCTGTTAGTCCAGTTCCTCCTTTCCCCTCTGTGATGACTTTCAGACCTCATTTTGGCACACACCCTATAATATTATCACAATTAGAATTATATTTTTCATTTTAAAATTTGAAAACTATAAGCAATTAATAGGTATATTCCATACAGAAATTTCAGCAAGCTAAAATAAATATGAACAAAATATCTTAAGATAAGATATGATATGATTAATAGTATACAAGGGAATAATACCAAAAAAGTTAAAAATAAGAAATGGGCAGGGACCGAAATGTAAACTGAGAAAGACAAAAAGTTAAGTAGCTATGAAGACAGAACCCAAAAGGGACCTAACCCCGTTAAGTTTGTTAATAGGTTTTTTATACGTTTCCAAAAATAAATATTTTTACTTGCATCTGTGTTGATTGTCTTTCATGGCTGATATTTGGAGTGGAGAAATTCAAACGCTTTGAAAGCGAACCAGTTTCGAGCGTTCACTTCCTCAAGCCCAGCGCCAGGGGAAGGGTCAGTCTTCTTCTGGCGGATTTTCCTGTAAGTGGCTAATAAGATGATCTTTTTTTTTTTTTTAAATTCGGGCACATTCACGCGGAGCTGTGTCGTGAATGAATCCCGTGCTTCACTTTTTTTAAATTTTATCTTGGGAGTTTCTTGCATCCAACAGCATAGGATATTGTTCATAAGTATTTATGAAAGTAATGGCAAAATCTTCGGTCCATTCCATTTTAAAAGAAAAGCCGATGTCCACATCACAGAAAAAGAATAATACCAAGACCAGCGAGCCAACTGGTCAATGCTTGTTGCCGTCAACACCACTTGCGCAGCTCGCCGCGCATCCCTTTGATGTACCAACAGCCGGATCCAGACAGGCGTTACGCTCTGGTGGCGAGCCCTCAGTCCACATTACTCTTAAGACTCGCAAGCCTCACGAGCCACACGAGTAGTGTGGACGCACCTTTATGTAAACAAAAGATGCGTTTGTGCTCTTAAGTTACGTTTAAACTGTCCATTTTTTGCTCTTCAAAGTTGCTGCCTCCCCCCCCCCCCTGTCACACCTACTCACCTGTTCATATTTAAATCAACCGTGGCTGCTGGTTGCTTACCTGGCTATAATTTATGACTACTTTCACGTTGCAATCTTCCCCACTCTTCTAGACCAATTGGATGTCCTGAATTACTACGATTTATGAAGCAAAAATGACGTCAGACATTTTGAAATTACAATGGATGTGTGAAAAATGGTGGGGTATTATTCTACTGCCTGAATTGCTACAATTTGACTCCACGATCGCCCATGTTCACTACGAACACTCCAATGAATGACCACCTTCCATTTCTGTTTACCGTTTTGAGATAGTTTGTTACTATTTTGCAGCTATTTCTTACAGTTTTGTGGATTTTATCACACTTTTCCTAATACCGACTTCTCAAAATCACCATCCAAATACACACATAAATATGTGACTTTAATTGCTTAACATTTATCATGCTCTACTATTGAAACAAACAACAGTAATATCCTACAGTTCAACAAATTCCACAGTGCGTTATTAAAACAGATACACTCTTGGTACACACAAAGTTCACTGATGTAGGAACATTTCACAATAAGAAACTTGTCCCTCCATTATTATGTGGTAAGAGTGATGCTGTACTGTGTGATGTAACTAACAGACTACCTTAGAGGAGTCTGACACTGAAAGATTATAGTAAATTTGTAAATAACACTGTGAAGTAAGAAAAAATTCCAAGTAACCACTTTAATACAGGCAAGTATGTACAGCCGTGCTCAAAAGTATCCGAACGACCTGAATTGCATTTCGCCTGATTTATATGCAACCCACATAGCGCAACTGTCTTGCAGGTCCTCTAATCGCCCCTCGGTACAGTCGTTTGACTATTGAAAATGGTTCCAACAAGTCACCACTAGAAAACACAGCTCTGTATCGCAATAACTCAAGACGTAAAGTAATACCAAGGTACTACAAATATCAGGGAACGTCTTATCACAGATAAGACGGTTCTTCAGGTTTGTAAGCTCACATTTATTACAATAAATGATATACATGAAATGTTACCACTCTCATTATTACGTGAGATAGGTAATTCACTTAGTAAGCTCGTCGTATTCATGATTTCCTCTTCAAAATAACATACCATACTTATTATTTAACACAAAATGACATTCAAATTTAAGTTATTCACGAGCAGCTAGCTGAGAATATGTATGAACTTCAAATGACAAGACGAACCGTCTCGCTCTGCATATATATTCAAACCCAGGTCATGCAGACTTCGTGACGACGGAAACTTACAGTCATTCCTGACTAGGCATACAGAGTGATATACCTCGATTTTAGACAGCATCAGTTAGCCAATATCAACTTTACGTTACAGAACGTAAACATTGTTAACGGACGCGAATTCCTACCCAGCATCTATTCTCCTTGTTGACGAACTATGAGAGATGTTAAATATTGCGTCTTAACAAGTAACTTCCTTGAAATGCCGTGAGGTAAAGCTTTGTGTTGGACAGGGATTCGAACCCAGAACCTAATTGGATTGTCGTCGAAGCACAATCAACTGTGACATATCGGATTTTATCGTCAGTAGCTAGATGTTTTAACTGAAATGACGAGACGAAATATTATTTTTTTCTTTCCCAGGACTCCGACCTAGCACCTATCGCTGTTATATTCTAGAGAAAACGAACTTTAAAACTGGGTTTGTTACACCAGCAGCGACATGTGAGCATGTTTGAACTAGTAATAATATGACGAAGAGTTCAGTGCTGACTGGGAATCGAGCCCCACACATATCGTTGTTGACTGCACACAAAGAGACGTCAGCTACCGAATTATTCTCCACCAGAAGCTCGGAATAATGTCCTTGAATTTATAATGATTTCGCAAACAGTTCTGTGTCTCACCAGGATTCAAAAACGTGATACCGTTAGTGTGGACACGAATGAAAATACACTAAAAATCAAAATTATTACCCACCAGCAGATAGGTGTTCGCATGTTACAGCTTGATAATACATAATGAAAGCTTTAGTGCCGGGCCAGATTCGAACCCTTTCACGGGCAATATGTGGAGATGTTGAGGAATCTACAGTTTTGAACAAACAACAAATTGCAGTCGAGCTGTATTGCCACGAAGGGATCAAATTCCGCGCTAAGGGCGGTCTGAGTTGCATTTCCAGATCAGAACCAATTTTATAGACATACAGAAGCTCAAATAAAAGATGGAATAAGTGCCCTGTGACCCTACACACCGTTTGTTTCGTCACTAGAAATAAATAACTATTATAAGAAAGGTTACTGCTGGTAGAGATTCTACGTGTCGCGACTACATCTACATCTACATCTACATTTATACTCCGCAAGCAACCCAACGGTGTGTGGCGGAGGGCACTTTACGTGCCACTGTCATTACCTCCCTTTTCTGTTACAGTTGCGTATGGTTTGCGGGAAGAACGACTGTCTGAAAGCCTCCGTGCGCGCTCGAAACTCTCTAATTTTACATTCGTGATCTCCTCGGGAGGTATATGTAGGGGGAAGCAATATATTCCATACCTCATCCAGAAACGCACCCTCTCGAAACCTGGCGAGCAAGCTACACCGCGATGCAGAGCGCCTCTCTTGCAGAGTCTGCCACTTGAGTTTGCTAAACATCTCCGTAACGCTATCACGGTTACCAAATAACCCTGCGACGAAACGCGCCGCTCTTCTTTGGATATTCTCTATCTCCTCCGTCAACCCGATCTCTCACTTTATTGTGGTTCAACCTAACGTCTACTTGGTAACATGATTAACATGAACGTCAGACCACGATGCCAATATACCTTCTTCACTCGGCGTAGCCAGAAGAGAACAGAATCTGTCTCTCCTTATCAAAAATCATCAGCAGAATTTGGAATCGAACCCAGACCAGAAGTATATGAACGTTGTATCAATCCAACAGACCACCAAATTCTCTTCTGTATCACTCATTTTTCTACCATAACAATGCTGCGCCACAGTGGATGAGAATTCTGACACACAGACTCCCTGTAGTGGTTTGCAGCATGTTCAGTACATTCATTTACTTGGTTGACCGAATCGCCATGAACTAGCTGCCTCGGCTACCCAGTGCATACATTCGACTCTATTTTGTAATCACCGAAATAAAATCACGTAACTGACACCTACACAGAACTGCCAACAGTGTAGGATGTAGAAATTTAAACAGGAAGTGTTCCTTTCGACTTGAGCTACTCTATTGCGCTATCAGCTAGTTAAAAACGTCGTGCAGTGCAAAAGAAAAACTGTAACTGACTGTCTCTCAGAAGTCTAGATCCGGCCATATGTATTATCTTATAGCACTGTGCAATGCGCAAGTTCTGGAAGAACTGTTGTTGAGTTCTGGAGGTGTTGCAGCTATGTGTCAGATAGTAGCGGAGCGGTAAGCGCCGCGCAATGTTGCTAAGACGTCGCGAGTTTGGGTTCATTCACTGCTACATTTTTTAAAACGCCATACTCCTGTCTGCTGACGCTATCGATCTAATTCCCTTAACTTCTCAATTCAAAGTAGTCGCACTTAGAAAAAGAGCTAACTTCTGCGACATTTTGTTCTTTTCAGGTTTAATAGATGGCCAGGCTGCAGATGCATCTCGAAACTTTTGTATTATGTAAGAGGAGAGCGCATCGTGCCAAAATACGCCAGAAAAATATTTTCTACATTAGCTGTCGTGTGGCAGTGACATTTTATTCTTCATAACACATTGTTTGACAGCTTTAACTCAGAACAAGTTTCCTACATGCATGTAATCAATAAACTGTATGTGCATTGTTAGACTGTTATAGATAACATCAGGTAATTCGCATATACCGTTGATGATTATTTTGTCTCTCGTGTTAACTAACGTTTTAACAAAACTAAAAGAAACCGTACGAAAATTGTGCACTGTATTCTAGGAAATGAAATGAAACTACCCACGATAACCTTACGACGAAAGTCTGTTTCAATTAAACTGAGTGCACGCAAGCGTGCCTCTATCGGCACGAATTAGTAAAATACTAATCACTTAGGTTTCGATTGGGTCTGTGTTTGATTGGTATGCTGTGTCATACACAAGTTGTATGCAAATATGGCATTTCATAAATAAAGTTATGTGTTCCTAGAAACCCTAAATTTGTTTTCAGCACCGGAAAGAGTCGTTACCTGTTGTGTTGCATTGTAAGTTTGTCACCATTGCACTATGAGCCGAAAGTATTTTCTTGCGATTTCCTTATCGATGTGTGATCTGTCTGCTTGTAGCTCTTTCACAGAAGGGATAAAAACGTTACAGTCAGCAAGATTGGAACCGGAAACCATAAAAAGACGCTTTCTCTCAGGTTAGCACGTTTCCACAGAGCTAGGGAAGAGGCATGCGTCTACGTCTCCTCTTACAAGACTAGTAGTGGCTAGAACTCGTAAACCGAGATTAGATTAGATGCGATTTTCACGTGCAACGACCTTCCCTGGCTGAAAACCGTAAATTTACAATCTTTTGTTACAGCTCAAGCGTTAATGATAACTCAGATTATTCAATGGAAATGACAGTTAAAATCAAGTGAACTTTGAAGGTTAATTCCGTTCACACCAGGAAGTAAACCGTCGATGACAGAGTTGCCAAATATACCTTGCCTTTTTGCCAAATCTCTGTTACATTACCAGGAGGAAGAAGATGAACTGATGTGATCCTAGAGTGGGCTGGGAAGTGACCATAGCTGACGTCTCAAAGACCGACTGCTATGGCCTGGAATACGTAATCCGTCTGATTCACATTTCTGTAACTGTGTTTAGGGACTGGAGCGTAGCTATTAATAATACACAGAACTGACTGCCAACTAA
This sequence comes from Schistocerca gregaria, assembly GCF_023897955.1. Classification (NCBI taxonomy): domain Eukaryota; kingdom Metazoa; phylum Arthropoda; class Insecta; order Orthoptera; family Acrididae; genus Schistocerca; species Schistocerca gregaria. The sequence goes on from NC_064922.1 coordinate 935,414,943, forward strand.
GCTTCATAAATCAGTAACTATCATAGTTGTTTTTATATATCTTTCGTATGTTGTTATTGTTGTGGTCTTCAGTCCTGAGACTGGTTTGATACAGCTCTCCATGCTACTCTATCCTGTGCAAGCTTCTTCATCTCCCAGTACGTACTGCAACCTACATCCTTCTGAATCTGATCTTTCGTAAGTGTACTCAAAACTAAGAAAATCATTGACGAACGTTTTCGTGCCTCACCGATAGTCGAGCACAACAAACAAATAACAATAAAAAGACTGTGTGTGTGTGTGTGTGTGTGTGAGAGAGAGAGAGAGAGAGAGTGCGAGAGAGATGAAAATAAAAAAGGATGAGAGAGGAACAGAGTAAAAAATTGTTGCAAAGAAACTGAATCACGGTATGTAAGGAAATCTTTCATTAAAATGACACGTTGTACATAATTACGAAATGTCGTATTCATGATTTATGGAACAAGTATTAATCTAATCTAATCATATTGCTGACTAGTCATGAATAGAATTACAGAAATTTTCGCCAATATCAGTAACCAAATCTAAACTTGAAAAAAAAAGACGACAGTTTTGGAATGAGCCAGGACTGCTGTAGAGACCCTTTCGTCCCTGTTAATTAACCACGAAAGAGGTGTGATATACCTCCATTCGGAAGGAACAAAGTGTTCATGCATTTAAAAATGAAGCGCATGATGTGAAGTTCTGTGACGGAGATACGAACCCAGCACGCAATCGGATTGTTAACCAAGTAAAATCAAATGTTACGTATCGGTTTTTCTTACCAGCTGCTAGATGCTTGACTCTAAAATAAGGATGCAAATTTTTGTGCCTGAGCGACAATCGAACCGCACACCTACTGTCCTTCTGTATCATCCAGGAACATAGCTTACGTAACACTTGCTAACTCGCCAACAGTAAGATGTGTGCGTGTTTGACCAGACATAACGACACCTATTGCGATTGTTGGCAACACATGAACAGACATTAAAAATGCACGTTAATTTTCACTAGCAGACTGGTATGCACGTGATATGGCTTGAAATGAAATTATGAATATTTTTGTAGCGGATCAGGATTCGGACCCATATTTTACCTTTGGAGAAGACCTAAAGAAGAATGCAGTCTTGGGAAAAGGAACTAAATGATTGAACTATACTGTTCCGAGGTATTCAGATACTCGAAAGATGAGATACGAATTCGAATCACAGTCCAGCACCAAATTTTTCAACGTATCTAGTTCAATCAAGTGCAAGAAAAATAAGAGCCATGTTCCTTTAAATGGCTATCTATAATTTTCTTCATACCGTTGCTTGAACACATGTGCTTGAAGATCATTTAACGCCTTTTGGTCATTATAGAAGTACTTGGCCTAGAAGAGGTTCTTTCCCTGTCTACGGAGACCTTTTCATGTTAATATCAAACATAATTCAATTACTCACAGATTACATTAAAACTTAATTCATGGAGACGTTACTTGATAACAAAAACGCGCTGCCTTTCTTAATTTACTTGCGCCTAGAAATGGCTGTCGAACACTGCCAAACCAAAAGCCGAGGGATCTTGCTGCCTTCCGTTATACGTCGCTGTCAGTTCTTCCACAAGATTTAGTCGAAGTGACCTGTTTCAAGTTGTGTATGGAAGAGAATGTTTTAGAAAATCAATTGTTTTCCTTTGCAATAGACAGAAAGATTTTTATTGTAAGCTATCCAAGTTTATAATTTTTGCATTATTAGTTCAGATTTAATATTCACTTCTATAATGTAGGAAAGTATTTCACAAAACCCACATCCGACTCATTCACCTTATACTTAGTCCGCTGACCATAAATTCTAGCTCAGAGTGACACCAGTTTAAGTAACCTAATGTAGCGAAGACTGTTTGCCAGTGCTCTTTTTCACCGGAAAATATGCAATTCACTCATTGGGCTCCAATAGTACACTGTAACAGTAACTTTTGTGCGTATGCAATTCATGCGGATTGTGGAATTTAGTGGTGCTTTCTCTTCCACCTCTGTATACAATATGCCTGACCTAAAATGGCGCTTTATCATTACAGGCCCTGGGCAGTGCAACATCATATTGACAACAGTAATTTGCTTATACTGACAGCCTTACCGTTCGTTTTAGCTGATTTTGTAATCATTTAAATAGAACAACATGACCTTCCGGTGGGAGACATTTCGTCCCCCTTTTCCTTGTGTGAAATTTGTCAGTAAGCTTTTTGCCTTTCAGCCAGAGAAATGCAGCAGAGTACAGCCAGTAAACGATTCACATAATGCGATTTGGTGCCGTTATGACGATTTCTTTAAACTTTATCGTAGCTGAAGGAATTTAGTTTCTTCTTAAATCGTGTAATGCATAAACGTTCACAGATATCTCAAATAGGAAAAGCTCTTTATCCAGGTACGAAGTTTGTAAAACAAACTTCCCACAGTTTGTGTCAGGTTGATCTTTTCGTGTGGTAGCACTGCATAAGTATTTTGTCTAAGAGGTATCACAAGTAGTGTTCCTGTAGCTGTGGGAATCATTGGTTGAAAACGAGTTTAACGCCAAATATTCAGAATCAGTAACTTGTTGAGCATTATTTATGCTTTTTCTTTGAAAAATAAATGTTGTTAGAACACTACAATTATCCCAACACAATCATTTAAACAGTCCCCAGTAGGGTTACCTTTCAACTATATGTAGGCAGTCTTAAACTCTAAGAATTTTTAACTTTAATATTTCCATAAACGGGGTAGTGTAACATTCCATCACCCTGGTATATTTTTCCATTGCAAGACCTATACCGTAGCCATTTTTACACTGGCTATATTATGTGCTAAAACTGGTCATTCTCTTGACGATGGACCGATTGCGGGTTGCACTGAGTACAATTTCACATTCTCTTCTGTACATAAAGAGGATGTCTACACATTGTATGAACACAGTAGGGTCTATAGCACTTGAAGATCAAGCTCAGATATGACAATTACTACCCCCACCTCCTTTTATTTTTAGTACACAGACGCATATAGAATATTTTTGGCTGTAATAGGATTTTATACCTTCTCAGAATGTCTTCTAGTATTCCTGTTGCTGTCACATAATCCTTCTCATGTGGGAGAAATGATATTTGTGCCGTGACGTCATGTTTTGCAGTTTTTTATAGGTGGAGACTTTAATCTGGCATCCATTGACTGGAAAAATTACACGTTTATCACAGGGGTCAGAAGCAAAGACTCTTGTGAAGTTATTCTATGAGAGCTCTCAACATACAACCTCGAGCAATTGGTTAGAAAACCAACTCGAGATGGGAATATATTACATATCTTGGCGACAAACAGACCTGATATTTTTGTGGAAGTTAATCTAGAAGAAGGCATTGGCTTCTATGTCAGAAACCAAAGAAACAGCGTAGACTTTTCTTGTTTGGGAAAGCAAATAAAAGTGTCAGCTCCAAGCATTTCACCGCGGGAAGCAAAGATATTGAACATCTTTGGTCGGAATTTAAAGGTATTCTCCACCACGTGCTAGAGAAATATGTGCCTAGCAAAAATACAGGGGAGGGAAAGGATCCACATTGGTTCAACAAAAGTATTGCACAGTCGTTTTAAACGTGGTCACTGCACCGCTGACAAACAGAAATTATGCGAAATGAAAGCAGCAGTCAAAAGGTCAATGAGAGATTATTTTAACTAATATGAAAGTAACATTTCATCTGCAGATTCTAAAAATAACATCAAAAAAATTTCTTCGTACGTAAAATCTATGAACGCTACAAATAATTCTGTACCCTCTCTTGCTGACAGTGCGAGTAATGTAACGCACGATGATAAACAGAAGGCCGAAATTCTAAACTTAGCATTCCAAAACTCGTTAAGGTAGAAGACTGTAGCACCATCCCCCTTTCATTTATCGAACAAACTCAAGGATGGTTGACATAGTGTTTAGTGTATCTGGGATTGTAAAACAGTTAAGATCCTTAGACGCCAGGAAGGCATCTGGCCCAGACGGTATCCCCGTAAGATTTTATGTTGACTATGCTACAAATATAACACCTTTCTTATCCATCATCTGTCAGAGATCATTGGAACAGCCGAAAGTTCCAAGGGGTGGAAGAAAGCCCAGGTCCTATCAATCTATAAAAAGGGTAGAAAATCGGATGAACATAATTACCGGCCAATTTCACTGACATCGATTTGTTGTAGAATTATGGGACACATTTTGTGTTCAGACATAATGACTTTTCTAGACTCTGAGAAGATCATCTGCAGAAACCAGCACGGTTTTAGAAAACAGCTGTCATGTGAGACATAGGTGACCCTCTTTGTGCTTGATACACAACAGGCTCTAGATACCGGCTCCCAGGTTGATGCCATATTTCTCGACTTTCGAAAGGCGTTCGACTCAGTTCTGTGCTGTCCCTTGCTCCAAAAAGTGCGCTCTTGCGGTCTATCCGATGACATATGCGATTGGATAGAAAATTTTATAACAGACAGAGAGCAGTATGTCATCCTAAATGGGGAGACATCAACAGAAAGAAGCGTTAACATCAGGTATGCTCCACGGCAGCGTAATAGGTCCGCTGCTTTTTACATTTTACATAAACTATGTGGTTGATGGCATTGACAGCAGCATTAGACTGTTTGCCGATAATGCTGTAGTCTACAGGAAAGTAATATCACACGAAAGTTGTGAACAAATCGATGAGCATTTGAAGAAAATAAAAGCGTGGTGTAATGAGTGGCAGTTATCTCTCAATATTAGTAAGTGTAACCTACTGCGTATAACAAAACGAAAATTTCCATTAATGTACGAGTACAAAATAAATGCCCGGTCTTTGGAAGCGGTAACATCAGTCAGGTATCTGGGTGTGACTATTCGAAATGATCTCAAATGGAACAGTCAGATTACACAAGTAACGGGTAAGGCGAACTCTAGATTGCGGTGCTTCAACAAAGGAAGTTACTTACAATACTTTAGTTCGTCCAGTCTTAGAGTATTGTTCGTCTGTATGGGACACTTACCAGTTGGGTCTGATTCAAGAGATTGAGAAGGTCCAAAGAAGACCGGTACATTTAGCCATCGCGAGAGCGTCACAAATCTCATAGAAAGTTTGAAGTGGGACACACTTGCAGATAGACGACGCGCTAAACGGAAGGGGCTGCTCACTATATCCAAAATCCGATCTTCGCCGAGGATGTAGAGCATATAATATTACCACCAAGTTTCACATCGCGCAATGATCACCATTCAAAGATAAGGGAAATTAGAGCTCGCACTGAGGGGTTCAGACAGTCGTTTTTCCCTCGCGCGATCCACGTGTGGAGCAACGGGGGAGAGAGATATGCTTTGGCGCGAATAGTGCCCTCCGCCACACACTTCTTGCTGGCTAGCGGAGTATGTATGTCGATGTATGTAGATATAAAGCCGAACATGGGCATCAAACCCACTTGCCTTAGTCACACAACTGCACTTGACTCTAGCAGCTCGTATTCGAGTTATGTCAGAAGGATCTTCTCATTTAAATTCCAGTACTGTACCTGTCGGAGATTAACTCTCTCCCTCCTAAGAGTCGTCACGTGAATTTTGTGACGTGTTTTGGTATATATCTGCACTTTCATTTATGCAATTTGTAAATGAAGTGAGCACAAACGAATACTGCTCATTGCGTCTCTAATGTGACGCTCAGTGTTGCAGAAAGCATTGCTACATTTCCCATTATGAAGAAAATTATTCTAAAGGGAATTTTATGTGGTCGTTCGATAGAGCAATCCAAAATTAATCTAGTTCGATATTCCTTAACCTAAATGTATTAACAGAGACATTAAAACGACATAGAACATTAAGAAGGAATATAAACAGCTTCCCAAACTTCGAGGTAACACCATAAATGTCGATAGTACAAATAAGACCCGTAATATTTCCGCTATGTTTTTGTTTTAAAAACATTTGCTGGGACTGGTTCAGGTTCATGTATCTTTTTTTCTGGCCTCTCTCCTGTCTGCATGGAAAGCAAAAGGTGATTTTGTTTCATCTCTGTGTAGCTTAGATAAATTATATCTGATCCAAACCACAATACCTTCACTTAATATTATTATTATTCCTTGTTCTAATCTGGATTTTAAATTTTTTTACTCCTTTGTAACAGTGAAGAATGAACAAAGTTGGGAATTGATAATACGGTGAAGCTTGTTATCAGCGACCAATGCTGCACCCTCGAATGTATATTGCATGGTCAATAAAGGAACCCGTATTTATTATCAATTAATGTCTTGAAGTCTGATACCTTTCAGAGAGCCGTTGCAATACAACACAAATACTGACACTGCAATACAGATATTTCTTTCTGTGGTCATGCATCATCTTCTGCTTTCTAGCCATTTAAAACAAATAACATTCAGTCTTTCACTAAAGAGGAGAAAATGTATCCTTTATATAAAATCTGATCCATTTGTAAGTAAATGCAGTCTGATTGTAATGACTTAAGTTTCGAAGTGGCAAGAATTTCCTAAAAGCAGCGCAAGAGAATCTGAACAGTTAGTGGCATAACACCATTGATAAATACAGACCTTGAACCGAAGTCTGTTACTAGGGCAGAATATTGAAATGTTTCTGGGTGTGCATTGATCAGAAATTGAACTGGAAGAAATACATTGATGATCTGCTGAAACGGTTAGGTTCAGCTACTTATGCTATTAGGGTTATTGCTAATTTTGGTGATAATCATACCAGTAAATTAGCCTGCTATGCCTATTTCCATTTACTGCTTCCATGTGACACCATATTTTGGGGTAATTCATCATTAAGAGAAAAAGTATTAATTGCACAAAAGTGTGTAATCGCAATAATAGCTGGAGCCCATCCAAGAACACCTTGGAGGCATTTATTTAGACATACCGCGCCACAGATTAGCAAGAACAGGAAATTCCCACAAAGTTAACCCACATAAAATGTTCAATAAACTGCCAATTCATGTTCAGTCTACGGATACAATTTTTTTTAATTAATTGGTACAGCTGGCTGTCAGATCATCCATTCTATGATATTAAGGAATTCTTTGAGATGCCTGAGGAGGATATTAGGATTTAAAAGTTGTTAAGAAACTATAAAAAACTGTATTCAAGGCGTCTTGGAGCTGTGTAAAATAGTGGATCCTAGAATGGAGGAGGAAGATAAGGTTGCACATCTCATGAAGGGTGTTGTTGAAGACATGTGTCGAGCCCTACTCCTGAAGGAGGTTTCGACTGCAGACGACTCCATAAAATAGTGCCAGTATATCGAGACAATGCATCAAACAAGAATTACATACAAGAGGTTTGAACGGTTTTCAAACGTCGTACCGATGTCTGTGATGGAGGAAGCAACTGATTTCACAAGTGTTCTTTGTCAAATAGTGAGAGAGGGAAAAAAAAGAGACCTACAGTGCCGCATGAGGAACCTGTTTGGGCACCAAGGAAGACTGATGTCTGAAGGACCCAGGAGGGTAACCAATCAGTATCTTTCCACTGTGGACGACTGGGACATGTGGTGTGCTATTGTCGAGAAAGGCGGCGGATATTTGATGACGCCCGCGCAAGAAGACAGCAGACCGACCTTAGCTGATGCCAACTCCGGGACGACGAAGATGAACAAGATGTGGGTGCAGGATGACGTAGGTCACCATCGCTGCAAGCTAGCCGCTGGAAAGGACGCTCCCCAACACGCCGATCAAGGTCTCCATCGCCGTTTAGAAGCTCCAGCTGATCACCTAGCCGCTGCAACCTGGAAAACTAAAGGGTGCGACCTCCCTTGAAGGTGAAGCCATCGAAGAGAAAAATCCTCCACCGTCGATCACTACAAAAATGATAGGAAACTACGTCGATATCCTAATGGATGGCCGAGCAGCCCAAGCTCTTGTGGGCTCTTGGAGCAGTAGAAGTACCATCGCCAGTTGCAGAGAACCGCACTAGAGACACCAAACCAATAAACCAGAGAGCATACCATGTGTCAGCAACGGAACGTCGAATAATCCACTACGATGTACAGAAAATGATGAAGAATGACATCATTCAGCCTTCGCAGAGCCCATGGTCATCACCAGTGGTCCTCATCAGGAAGAAGGATGGCGGTTGGCGCTTTGGTGTTGATTACAGGGAGCTTAATAAGATAACTAAAAAGGACGTTTACCCTCTTCCACGAATTGACGATACACTACATTGTCTGAAGGGGCTAAGTTTTTCTCAACAATGGACATGTACTCGGGATACTGGCAAATCGAAGTAGATGAGGCTGATCGTGAGAAAACTGAATTCATCATCCCTGAGGGCCTGTATGAGTTTAAGGTAATGCCTTTCGGTTTGGGTAATGCACCAGCAACTTTTGAACGGATGATGGATAATCTTCTAAGGCACATGAAGTGGACGATGTGTCTTTGTTATTTAGCTGGTATTATAGTGTTCTCAGAGACATTTGATGAACATATAAAAAGACTGAGGGCAGTTCTTAAGTGTCTCCAACAAGGTGGACTGAAACTTAATCCAAGGAAGTGTCTCTTTGGAGGAAAAAGAAATCAAAATACTTGGACAGCTTGTGTCAAACGAAAGAGTGTGCCCGGACCCAGAAAAGGTGAGATCCATAACGGAATTTCCTATTCCTAAAAGTATTAGAGGTGTGAGAAGCTTCCTCAGATTATGTTCTAATTACCGTTCTTTTATCAAAGAATTTTGTATCAAAACCAGGCCACTGCAAGAATTGTTGAAAGCTGATGCTAAATTTATCTGGGGTGGTGCTCAACAAGATTCTTTCTGTGTGCTGTGAAAAGCTCTGATGACTGACCCTGTACTTGGTCTGTATGATGAGAGAGCACATATGGAAATACACACAGATGCCAGTGGGTAAGGGATTGGGCTGTTCTGGTGCAAATTTCAGATGGAAAAGAGAAGGTTATAGTATGTGCTTCCAGGACACTTACAAAAGCCGAGAGAAATTACTCAACTACAGAAAGAGAATGTCTTGCTGTGATCTGGGCCATGTGCATATTTCAGCAGTATCTCTATGGAAGGCCATTCACAGATGTTACAGACCACCATTCACTTTGTTTGTTAACAGGTCTTTAGGATCCAACAGGAGGACTCGCCAGGTGGGCACTATGTCTTCAAGAGTATGACATTACCATAGTGTACAAAAGTGGAAGAAAACATCAAGATGCCGACTGTCTCTCAAGAAAGCCTGTGCAAGACCATCAAGAATTTGATGAAGACAGTGACTGTCTCGCTGCTCTCCAGGATCTCTCTGCTCAGCAGAAGAAGGACACCAAGATATCTCAAATTATGCTTGCGTTAAATCGGTCAGAGGATGTGAAAGGACAATTTAAGGTAGTTCATGGATTACATTTTTCTGTTATTGTCATGTTCTTCACTGTAAAGACTGGTTTGAATCAGCTCTCGATTATACTGTAACCTGTGGAAGCCTCTTCATCTCTGAATGGCTTACTGCAAAGTATATCTGTTACCTTATGGTATTCACTTCTTGGTCTCCCTCCACAAGAACTCTTCCCCCCCCCCCCCCCCTGCACGCACACACATTTCCTTCCAGTACTAAACTGATGCTTCCCTGCTGTCTCGGGATATGTCCTATCAACCACTTCCTTCTTTTAGTCAAGTTTCACCAGTTATATTCAGTACTTCCTCATTAGTTATGAGATCTACTCATATAGTCTTCAGTATTATTCTGTAGCACATTTCAAATGCTTCTTCTCTGGATGTTTATTGTCTGTGTTTCACTTCTTACAAAGCTACACCCCAGACAAATACCTTCAGATTTGACTTCCAAACACTTAAATTTATATTCGATGTTAACAAATTTCTTGTCTTCAGAAATGATTTTCTTGTCATTACACTCCATTTTATACCTTCTCTATTTTGTTCATCATCAGTTACTTTACTGCAAATACCTTCAGATATGACTCCAAACACTTAAATTTATATTCGATGTTAACAAATTTCTTGTCTTCAGAAATGATTTTCTTGCCATTACACTCCATTTTATACCTTCTCTACTTTGTTCATCATCAGTTATTTTACTGCACAAATAGCAAACCTCACATATGCACTACTTTTAGTGCCTCCTCTCCTAATCTAATTCCCGTAGCATCGCGTAATTTATTTCAATTACGTTCCTTTACCCTTGTGTTGCTATTGTTGATGTTCATCTTATATCCTCCATTCAAGTCACAGTCCATTCCCTTCAACTGTGTTTCCAGTTCTTTTGCTGTCACTGACAGAAGTGCAGTGTGTGTCATACATCTTGCACATCAGTTTGAATTGTTTTACAGGGTGTACATAAAATCCGGGAACATTTAAAGTATTTACTGCACAAGAACCAAACATTATACAGATATTATACATATGTCATTTTGAAGAGAAACCCTGAAAGTTTTTTTTCATGTATACTGCCACAGCGTAGTTTGGTAATTTGCTTATAGTCAGCGCTACTCGTAAACATGGTGAGTTCAGGTTGCAACGCAACTGTTGTCTCGGAGTTTCACTGTCACTGAAACAAGCTGCAAATTGATATTCACCTACCTCAGATCGGCATCTGCTCAGTGTCCCTTCACTCTGAAACGTAGATACAAGTTGATGAAAAAGCAGCATTGATGAAAAGAGCACCTAATATCTACAAATACTGAGGCGGCATAAATCACGTTATGATTGTTCCTGTAAATATTAATAATAAATTTTCGGGTGGAAAACGGGAGTCGTGATCTTCATTGAAAGTTTGGAAATCTGGTAAAAGTAGGTTTTATTTTATTTGCTTAAACATGTGTCACCAGCTCACGTTTGGAATGCAAAACTGCTATTATAAGTTCCCAGTTCATGTCGCACGTAAAGCATCCAGAATTCTCCTAAGTTCATTCCGAGAATAATCATGCGAATATAGTCACTTTCTACACATGACGTTGATTTCTTACATACGTCACTCAGTGGATTTCTTTCACAAACATTGCTCACCATATATATTCTGTAGTAGAACACAGAACATCACCACACGGAATTTTCTAAGTCACACGCGTATATTTCCCGAACAAAATATCCCATGACTCTCAAACTTTTAGAAAATGTTCATTGCAACAAAAGATACCATTACAAATCCACCTGAATGCAAAGTACCGAACATTTCTTCATCTTACACATTGAACGGACAGACACATTTAACATGACCTTTGCATCTCAAAAGCTAGTCCACGACTCTCTCAATGCCGTTGCTTACAGTGCATATACTACTCGATAGAGTGTGGGAAAGACTTCACTCTAATTGGCTGATCAAATGAACAGCCAATCAGATCAATCTTTCGAGATCATATTCGTGCTTAAACTGTTCTGAGCCAATCACTACATCAGGTTCATTGGCAGCACTTCGACAGGCAAATTATTACTATAATGTTTATTAATTGAAACTAAACGAAAATTAATCTTGAAATAGCTTTAGGAAAATATTACTCTACAAATAAATATTCTGACTGCCTTCTTACAATAACAAGTACGCTTGGACATACATCATCAGCAATGTGGGTACAAACATCTTTCCCACGCTATGATTGCGTAATGCAATACATAAAATTAATGTTGAAATTTAACGTATGTCCCACATACACACTCTCACTCATTCTCATTTACTCCCATAATGACATAAGACACAAATAATAATTTTGTCTGAATTTTATATTACGAACACGAAAATTAAAGTTTTAATATGAAAATCTCAATTAGTTAATTCTGCACACTGAGAGTGCTGTTAGTGGTTTCCAATAATACCAAAAGATAAACTATTATAGTTCCTAACTGAAATGAATTGTCTGTTTTTTGTATTTTAGGTAATTTTCTCTAATTCTGAAAATACTCCAGCCAAAAAAGTCGAGATTTTGCTACCAGCTTCTTTTTAATAACAAAAGCCTACATATTAAGTTTTATCAAAATTGAATAATATTTAGTATCATTTATTTAGATTCTTAGGGGTTTGAATAGTCTGTTGCTGGACCCAACCTAGTAGCTCTTCCCACGATCGTGCTAGCGACAGGTGCGAGTGAATCACGCCGAGATACAAGCTGCTGTCACCGCCACCGGCTCCAAAGCTACGAGCCCATACTGCATTAAAACACTATTGCGGATTGCTCGCGACATTACAAGGTGTGGAGTGAGATTTCTCTGTGTTGGAGTTCATGAAATGGCCTCCTCGATCACCAGACCTCATTCCGTGTGACTTTTTTCTGTGTGGACACATCAAAGATCTGGTGTATGTACTGCGTCTACCACGTGATGTTGCAGAGCAATTAAACTGTGGCTTCGGGAGAGAAAACGGGAAGCGACTGCCACAGTCAACGATGCCATACTGGGGCAGGTATGGCAAGAATTCTATTACCGCACTGCATTGACATCTGCCAGTTCACTCATGGTTGTAAAAAAAAAAAAAAAAAAAAAAAACAAAAAAAAAAAAAAAAAAAAAAAACAGAATTTCTCTTCAAAATGTAATATGTGTGACATCTGGACATCTGTACAATGTTTAGTTCTTGTGCAATAAACAATTGGAAGTGTTTCATGGCTGTCCCTGCCAAGGATATCAGTATCTATGTATCTAAAACAAGCATGTAAGTGATCAGCATGTTGCCATGTTTTCCCTGACAAAATGCACTGACTTTTTCACCGAGAGTTTGAAATTGGAACTCATGAAACATGCAAATAACTGAAAAAAGCATATTTTGACACCATTTTAGCTCAATCTCCAGCAAGTAACCAAGAAATTTTACTCTAAATGTAAGGCCATTAATGCCTATGTGTGGCCACACAGTCCTGTAAAGTTCATGGTAGATTATAAATAATACTAAAACTAAACTATGCAGTTAGGCCCAGACTTATGTGCATTGTAGACCAGCTGCTGTCTCATCCTTTTCCCTATGGTGTCACCCTGGTGTGGTATGGAGAACCATGAATTGAGCACACTGCACTCCCAGACATTGTCGAGCTGTTGCTTCTCATCCAAGGAGCTTCTCAGTGGGCATCATGAGGCTGAGGTGACCCACACAAGAAAAGTTTTTGGTAGTACTGGGAGACGAACTTGTGTCTTCCACAACATAGTCAGAGTCACTGACTACTCAGTGGACATACTGTAGATTATATTGGTAAATAACTGGAGTGAAACAAGTACTAAAACTGTGGGACTTGATATTTTATGTTTTAGTTTCATTCACTTGGTTCAATATGTCATCATGATGCTGTCAGACTGCATGCGAGAGGGATGCCATTAGTGTCAAACAGTTTATTTTCACATGTAGAGTTTTATAATCTATGTAACCAAATACTTTGACAAAGTTACAGAAAGACTGACTGAATAATTTTCCTGGTTTTGCTGTGCTAGGATTAATTTTTGAGAACATAAATAAATATCATTGCAGAGAATGTTTTAAAGCAGCAAAAATGGGAAGCATTTACCTGTTACTTTTGGACAAGTGAGTTTATCTTTTATGTCATTTTCTTGTTTTTAAAGACTCACTGGAGCGAAATTTGATAATTAGAGGTTATTTCTTATTGGAGATAATTCGTATAGAGGGATATGATTACTGTATTTCAAGTTTGTCAGGAAATGTGTCTTGAATCACTGACTAATAGATAAAATTCAAGGGCCTACCAAGTTAATGCAAAATACTTATATTCTTTGAAAAGCAGAAATTTGACCAGAAGAATTACTGCATTTTTTACAGCTTATTTCTTAATTAAATGGAACTCTCTGTTAATTTTACAAATGTTAATCATAGTTGTTACACATTCTATCTTCCTTTTTTTTTTTAACCACCAGCTGTTGATTTGCCCCACTTGTCATCTACTGGTTTCATTTATTAACTGTTTTCCAGGATGCAGGGCACAACATTAAAAAGACATGTCCCTAACAGTTATATAAGATTAGTATATTTTGCTTTCTTTCAAGGTATTGTATCATATGGAATCTTATTGTGGGGCAATAGCAGTCACATCAAGGGCATTCCACTTTAATAATAATAATAATAATCTATAATGTTCTATTGTATTTTAGGAACAATATTTCAAATATATCATTAAGAAGGGATGTACATAGCCATAACACCAGGAACAAATCATGTTTAGATGTACCATATCAAAGACTATCCAAGTCACAGAATTCATATTTAGTTCTTGGCCTTAAGTTGTACAATAAGTTAAGTATAGATTTAAAAGAGTTACCTGTCAATATCTTCAAAGCTAAGTTGTACAGAATACTAGTAAATAATCCTTTCGACACAGTAGATGAATGTTTTGAAACTGAAAATACTGTCTCTCAACACTGTATCTAGCGGATGGCCTTATGTAATCCAAACTAAATTGTATTTAGTAATTAATGTTAAAAATGTAAGTTATCTTGATGTTGTCTATTGCTTTATGAGATGAACAACAATAAAATTTGATTGATTGTTTGATTATTAGTTAAAAAGCGTCCCATATCCCTTTAAAGCTGAACAATATCAAAATTATCCAGTGTAATTGTCGCAACACCTGACATAATTTGTCTTAAAATACAGACAGTTGTATCTCATGTCTACAGAGATATGACTATCAGTATTCCAAGGCAAATAATATTTGGTGTTTGTACAGTTTCGCTGGATAATTTTGATACTGTTCAGCTTCAAAGGAATATGGAATGTTTTTAAGTAATCTGTTGTACTCTACATCCTGGATGATGTTTAATAACCAAAACCAGAAGACGACTAATAGGACAAGTAAACAGCTGATGGTTAAAATGTGTTTTATAAAATACTTTACAGCTGTAGAACCTGACCTTATGGAAAAACTTCCTGTTTCTGCTTGATTTTACCCAAGGTTCTGTGTTCATGAGGTACAGGATTTAGCATGTTGTAGGAATGTGTTGAAGAAAGATAAATTTTCATGTGCACTGTCTGCTTTAAATTCTGTGTCCAGCATTCACACGTAATTCTCTCTTAACAGAATTATTGAGCTATTAGTTGGAACCCTTTCATGTAATATTTTTACCTATTACCTTAACTTAAGTGATGGCATGTTTTATTTTTAACACTTGACCATCAAGCTCAGATATAAAATTATTGCTGCTTGTACACCCAGATCAATGAATATAGTTAAGTTTAAAAACAAAAAAATATCAGTGGCTGATGAATCCTGTCGCGCCTAACAATCAGAGCAATATATATTTCCTCATCTGACAAAAATAAAGGGTGTGTTGTATGTCATGATTCTAAACATGGACCACTTGAAGCAAAGTACTTTTTTGTGGCTTTGGTGTTATCAAATATGTGAATGTACTGCTGGGACTGGACAGAGAAAATTGAATTCAACATTCTTATGTTGATCTTACTGTAGATAAGGTAAGCTCCACGTAGTTTAATGTAAACTGAATGATTACCAGGGAGACAACCACCAGGACCTTACCAGTTTAATAATAAAGCATATGATATTGTAAACCATTTAGTGGAGCCAATAATGAAAACAAATAGGAATCTGACATTCAACAGTTGGTTTACTAGATGCCCTTTATGATCTGTCTCTTGAAAGAACATTCATTGACTTCTGTTGGTACAGTCCATAAAAACAAGACAAGTGTATCTGAGATTTTCAAAAAAAGAACAGAAGTGTGTAGTCAGGTAACTTTCCATTCAGAAGGCTGTTGCACGTAGTGACTGTTATATTGACTTGCAAATAATAGATTTTAGGTATCAGTCATCCTTTTTAAATTTTATTGTCAGATCTAGATTTCAGCTAGAAACTAGCCATTCTCAATGCACTATCATTTTTGATCAATGCATGTAATTCCTGTTGGTTGGGCTTCATCCACAGTTCATTGAATTCAGTGAACTGTGGATGAAGAAAATAGAATCACTTTTCAATCGCTTGTTCCCAAAAACAAAGAAATAATAATACCAGGTGATTTTAATTAAATTTCCTTATCTGTGATAATGATAGAACCCATTTTGAGAATATAATGAGCACTTTTAATCTGAGAGTATATGCCAACTTTCCCACAAGGGTGACTTAAGAACTGCACAAGTCTGATTGACAATAAATTTTGTATACACTAACAGTATTGGTGACATACATGTAACAGAAATGTTAAAGGGCTTGGAATGAGTTTTTCACTTTTCAGTGTAGTGTGTACTGATATGAAACTTCCTGGAAGATTAAATCTGTGTGCTGGGCTGAGACTCGAACTCGGGACCTTTGCTGAAAGTAGGCAAGTGCTCTACCAACTGAGCTACCCAAGCACAACTCATGACCCATGCTCTTAACTTGAGTTCTGCCAGTTCCTCGCCTCCTACCTTTCAAACTTCACAGAAGCTTTTCTGCAAACCTTGCAGAACTAGTACTCCTGGAAGAAAGGATACTGCGGAGACATGGCTTAGCCATAACCCGGGGAATATTTTCAGAATGAGATTTTCACACTGCAGCAGAGTGTGCACTGAAACTTCCTGGCAGGATAAAACTGTATGCCATACTGAGATTCAAACTCAGAACCTCTGCATTTTGCGGACAAGTGCTCTACCAACTGAGCTACCCAAGCACGACTCATGCCCCATCCTCACAGCTTCACTTCTGACAGTACCTCATCTCCTGCCTTTCACACTTTACAGAAACTCTGCCAGGACGTTTCATATCAGTGCACACTCAGCTGCAGAGTGGAAATCTCATTCTGGAAACAACTCCCAGGCTGTGGCTAAGCCATATCTCCGCAATATCCTTTCTTCCAGAAGTGTAAGTTCTGCTAGGTTCACAGAAGAGCTTCTGTGAAATCTGGACGGTAGGAGATGAGGTACTGGCACAATTGAAGCTGTGGGGATGGGTCATGAGTCATGCATGCATAGTTCTTTCTATTTTTCACAGGAATTTTGTGACAATGTGTAACAATTAGTACAATGTGTTTAATTTTAAGCATTCTTATAAGAACTGACTATGTAGCACTCGCATATCAATTGATGACTGAATGCTTTTTATGTGTGTTAGAATGTAAGAATTTTAATTTGTTTGTGTAATCATTATTACTACTATAATCTGTGTTGTTGTTTAAACACTTGAACCTCATGCATTTCTTTATATATGATATAGTTTGTAAGCCTCATGACCATTTAGATATGGTTATTACTGTAATAATTTGATACGTTCTACATCCTAGTGATATACTTGCATCAAGGATCCATGGAACATAAAAATAAATAAATACATAATAATAATAAATGTACATATGCTTGGATTAATTACAATACTAGTGTCATCTGCAAAAAGGAATAATTCTGCTTGTTGTATACTAAACGTAAGATCGTTTACATATAGGAAGAACTGTGGTGGACCTAAGGTTGAACCTTGTGGAAACATGTATGTGATTTCTCCCGTCACAAACATGTCCCTGAACTGTATTGCTTGAATTGTTAACTAAAACTTTCTATTTTCTTTTGGTCAGATATGACATTATTCATTGGTCAGCTATACCATAAATCCCTTAAAATGTCAGTTTATCTAGGATAGTACTGTGGATCACAAAGTCAAATGCCTTAGAGAGGTCACAGAAAATACCAATTAGCACTATTGTATTATTTAATGCTTTTAAAATCTGATGACTGAACTTGTAAATGCCATTCTCAGTAGATCAACCCTTCTGAAACCCAAACTGTGATTTCCTGCATGTACTATTGTTTGCTAATGTGAAATGCATTACATATTTCAGATAAGACCGATTTTATTACATGGGAACACATTTTTAGTACTCTTTTGGAAACATCATCAAAACCAGATGAGCTTTTATTTTTGAAAGAATGTATAATTTTCTTAATTGCAGAAGGTGAAGTTGGTTATACATTCATATAATTGAATTTTATCAAAGTTACATTTTCAACATACTGCTGTGATTTTGCTCCCTGTGCTGTTTGTCCCTATGCTATCTTTTGTATTTAAGAAATTTCAAAACACTCAATATTTTAGAAATTTCAATATATTCCATATAGCCTTAAGTCTGTTCTCAGAAGTACTGACTTCTGACATTATGTGTGACTTCTTTGATTTTAAATAGCATTTCCTAGTAATTTTGAGCAGTTTTTGTTGTGCATAACTGCCACGGGATCTCTACTCGTTCTTGCCAAAAGATACATTTCCGTCTTCCTTTCACAAGATACTTTAACCCCTCTAGAGATCCATGATTTTACATCAATGTTTAGTGTCCTTTCTGATTAGCTTATGTGGAAAGCTATTTTCAAATAATGATATGAATTTATCATGGAACAGATTAAATTTTATGTTAGCATTTGGTTCATTATAAATTACACCTATGTCATCTGTTGTAAATTCCTGTTATTTGGAGATGTCGCAGTTGCATGGGATAGGCTAGTGGGGAGATCTGTATCAGACCAGTCATCAGACTGAATACTACAACAGTAAATGAGATTACATGGCTGGGACAATCAGAGAAGAAGGACTGATTTCATATTACAACAAAATACTGTGCTATATTATAGAAAGTTATAAAAATTAAAAAAAATGTATAATATCTGAAGTTAATAATTCACATAATAAAATTAAATCTATATGTGAAATAGTTGAAAGAGAAAGCAGCAAATCAGTTAAGGAACATGGAAATAACTAAACTAAATATTGCAAAAGTGCTGCTTCCTGACTACATTTCATTTTTATTTAAAAAAAATATTTTTCAATAAGGTTCTCATGAAGAGCCATATTTTATATACATGCCATACACACAATACTTCTTGACTCTGTCTTCTGTTGTTGTGTACTTATAATAAGAAAAATACCATTTTATAAGCTGAGAACTATCATGATCAACTTTTTTATTATATATTATAAATTACACCTATGTCATCTGTTGTAAATTCCTGTTATTTGGAGATGTCGCAGTTGCATGGGATAGGCTAGTGGGGAGATCTGTATCAGACCAGTCATCAGACTGAATACTACAACAGTAAATGAGATTACATGGCTGGGACAATCAGAGAAGAAGGACTGATTTCATATTACAACAAAATACTGTGCTATATTATAGAAAGTTATAAAAATTAAAAAAAATGTATAATATCTGAAGTTAATAATTCACATAATAAAATTAAATCTATATGTGAAATAGTTGAAAGAGAAAGCAGCAAATCAGTTAAGGAACATGGAAATAACTAAACTAAATATTGCAAAAGTGCTGCTTCCTGACTTCATTTTTATTTAAAAAAAATATTTTTCAATAAGGTTCTCATGAAGAGCCATATTTTATATACATGCCATACACACAATACTTCTTGACTCTGTCTTCTGTTGTTGTGTACTTATAATAAGAAAAATACCATTTTATAAGCTGAGAACTATCATGATCAACTTTTTTATTATATATTTTTTTAAAGTATAAAAGTGGCTTCAGCTGCCGGAGACTGTGCTCAAGTGTGGGTGAGTTGCATTTGTGTGTGTATGTGTGTGTGTGGTCTATTTGTCAAGTTTATTCTGTGACAGTCTTTTGTTGTGCCTGTCTGCAACTTAGCATCTCTGCTATATGGTGACTAGCAAAAAGCCTTTTCATAATATTGTTATTATGTAGTTATATATACAAAATAACATAAAAGACAGTCACTATGTTTCCCTATGCAGCATGCCTAACTTTTGTATTGTTCAACTTTTTCTTCATATAGCTACACTCAGTTCAACACTGTCAATAGATTTTAATGCCTGTCTATGCTAATTTTCTAATAATTCAATTACAAATGAGAGAGAGAGAGAGAGAGAGAGAGAGAGAGAGAGAGAGAGAGAGAGAGAGAGAGAGAGAGAGAGAGAGATTGAGCATAGCTGAATGTAAACCACTGTATTCCAGTCTGTTACTCCATTTTTGCTTTACTCAATCAATGAGTGGTGATCTACCCTTATGTAGATAAATTTATGCTGTCTTCTTTGTTATGTAACTATGTCCATCTTTAAAATGAAACACAGTAAATAGAGAGCTATTGCCTGATGCCATTAAGCCATAATCTTTAAATGTTTTCCATAGTTGCCGTATTTCTGGTTGTCATCTATTACTGAATGGCTTGAAGTCTGATTCATGCTATGTAATACATTCTTGTAAGTTATGGAAAAAGAAACAATGTTTTGTTGAAGTAACTGAACATATCTTCATTTTTTGACCTACAAGGGTAATGAGGCAACATTGCATAAGAAGTAACAGATGATATAAATAAACTTGCTGAATTTTCTCTTTAATTTCAGCACCTGTCTCATGTTATTGTTTAATCAACCATTCCTTATTACAGATATATAAACCGTCACATACAACTATGCAGCATAAAATGCGGAACATGATACACAATTTTATTGCATAGTGTCTGCAACAAATTTCATAAAGAAAGTGTAGTGCTTCTGGACTTTCTTGGTATTTCCACAAAATTGCAAATAATTGCATTACTTGTGAAATGTAATCAGTAGTGTAGATGTTAAAATTCTATTTATGTCTTATCAAAAAGTGTCAATGTCGGGTAGTTATACAATATGTAAACAGAAAATAGGTCATAGGTCAAGCTGATAAGTGCTCAGTCTCAGACTTCATAAATATTCAAGAGCAAAGATATGTCAGTGTGTGGTGAGAGTCTGAGAAGAAAGTGACCTACAGCAATTCTGTGAAAGATGAATCCTAGTGGCATGATTGAACCCCCAAAAAGTTTGCTAAAGGCACTAAGTGTACCTAAAAAACTGTTGATGGGTCCTGGACCATCAAATTGCTCACCTCGTGTTCTACATTCTCTGAGTCAACAAGTCATTGGTCATTTGCATCAGGAATGCTTACAGGTAAGGGGCACTGAAATCTACTATAGTAAAGGAAGCAGAGCTTTATGATTTATTAGCATTTTAACACTTCATACCAGTTGACACATTGTTACAATTTTTTGTCTTGACTATAAAAATCATTTGTGTATTGGTTGGAGATGAAATATTATTGTAAAATTAATTTTGAATCATTCTTGTTATATATTCTACAGTCTTTTGGAAGGAATGAAGGGGTGATTTGTTGGCATGTATGATTGTGTCCCCACATAACTCAGTATGTTGCTCAGTTTTCCATAGTGAACAATTTCCTATAGATCTTCACTCTGGATTATTATCCCAAAAGACAGCCTAAAAGAGTAATAATAATAATAATAATAATAATAATAATAATAATATATAAGCATAATGTATAATGTAAAAATTAGTGACAACTATACGTTTATGGATATGTAAAATGTCTTTTGATGAAGCCAACTGCATGGTAAATGTGCTGAACAGCTAATAAAACAAACATATAAAACACATAATAATAATAATAATAATAATAATAATAATAATAATAACAATAATAACAATAATCATATGCAAAGGCTGTAATCAATGTCCCATTAATGCTAACACAGTTGGATATAATCATAGAAAGGTGAGATCTGTTTCTGAAGAGTTTTCTGTGCAACAGGTCTGATTTATAGAACATTGCTTTCTTTCATGGCTGAGATCATTAATTCATGCAAGTATAGTAATTTAATCCCAGAGATAGCCTGTTAAAATTCTGGAATTAGAAGAAATTGACACCATAATTCACTTGCTGGCATGAAGGGAGAGATATAGTGGCAATGCAAATCTGTCTCTAAACTCTTCACACACTCATC
The DNA here is from genome assembly GCF_023897955.1 of Schistocerca gregaria. Taxonomy (NCBI): domain Eukaryota; kingdom Metazoa; phylum Arthropoda; class Insecta; order Orthoptera; family Acrididae; genus Schistocerca; species Schistocerca gregaria. The sequence continues at coordinate 935,436,606 of NC_064922.1, forward strand.
ATGTTTGTGTATGCTGAGCAGTTATCCTAATGACACAACAGTCATACTATGTAAGACAAGCATCAGTCTGAGGAGACTGGTGAGTGGTGGGGTGGGGAAGAATAAGCCTCCAATTAAAATCTGTAAGAGACTGAAAGGAGTGGGCGAGGGGGAGTCTTCATTAAGCACTCAGCTTTGTGGTTGTGGTTGTGGTTGTGTTTGGGGGGTTCTTCAGTTTGGTGTTTAATAGCAAATAATGCATTACAGTTTGCAAGTGTCATTCAGTTTAAGAAATATAGTCATAAATACTCAAGATTTGTTGCATTCCACATCTTTAACTTTTCTTTTCCTGAGCTTGCTCATGGTTGTAAGCGTCTGGTGGAATTAGACAAGGATATCTTCTATTTCATGTTAGATAGTTTATAAGGAACATGGAACAGCTTTAATGTTTTCATATTATAGCTCATGCAGTAAGACATCATAGTTTGTCTTACCTAAATTAAGGAAATGGGTTTGGGCGGAGAAATATTTCAGCTTTTAAAAATTAGGTAGTTTTCTCATGGAGCTAATTTTATGTAAGTTCAATTGTGTGACACACATTAACTCATGTTGTGTAATAGGGAGAATAGTAAAATATTTTTTTGCTCTTTTAAATCAGCTTTCTTTGCTTATCAAGCAAAGTAATCATACTGTTTAGCTGCAATTCGTTCCCATCAACCTTTCCTGCAGCTGTTTCAGACAAAGGCCCTCAAGGGCCATTTCCAGATATTATGGAGCAAGTGTTCACCATTGCTTATCCTGAACACTTGTTTCCTTTGTCTTTGTACATCTTTTAGCTCTCTCTAGAGAATAGAATGTGCTCATATACTGTATTCAAGAGATGTCAACTCTTTACTCCATGTTTTGGAATAACTTTGTGTTATGACAGAGTCATGGAATACTCCATATCTTGTGCAGCAATATAAGTACCAAAATTTGTTGTCACTTCTAGCCTAATCTTATTCTCAGTCACTCAATTTGTCTCCTCACAGTTGTCAACCAGTTTGCCAGAGAAATCATGTTGTAGTGGGAGTGTAGATTTTTTTATACAAAAAAAGATGTAGTTACTTCACATTTCTATTCTTAGATGCTCGACACTGCATTACTATTGGCCAAAATCTAGTCTGTTTTTCGTAGTTGCTCAAGCTCTTCCAAGATCTCTTCTCTCTACTATTTCACACCATCAACTTTTCATTGGTGGTGAGATGTTGCTCTGAGCTCTACAGATTTCCCCAGCCATTCTCAGTCCATCAAACATGAGGTAATGCCATAACAGTACTGAAAGTGACTGTTTAAGAGCAGGCAGTAGGAGCTTTGTTTCAGTGTCTCAATGCTTACTGTATGTTCATCATTAGCCTGACTTTGTTTTGTAAATGTAGTCACCCTTTTCATAATAACAATGACTGCTATTGGTTCAAGTCATGTCATTACTCTCTGGATGCTTTGAGATTCATTCATCCAGACAAGCGTCAAATTCAGTTCAGACATTCACCATTTCTGTCCTTTAAGTTTTGGATATGATCCATACTCAGGTTCAGTTCTTCCACCTCTCTGCACAATTCTGCCCTAGCATCAGTGCTTCACAAATCATTTATCTGCATCACCTTTCTGGAATTATCCTGTATCAAGCCTGCATAGTGTGCACATAATATGAAAGAAACTGATTTGGACTGAAAGCTGCCCTTGCACAATAATTTAATAAATCTTGTTGGACTCTGTGTAAGTTCACAGCTCTTTAATGGCATGAAAGACCCACCTCAGCAGATAGCAGGTGTAGATTCAGGATTGGTGCTGGGTGAGGAGGGAGAGAAAGAGGTCATGGGGTCATGAGCATCCCTAAAAATGTTTTAGTAAACTTATAGAGGAGACAGACAGGCACAACAAAAAGATTGCTATACATTGGAGCTTTTGGCCAAAAGGCCTTCTTCTAATGTAGAACACACACACACACACACACACACACACACACACACACACACACACACACATTAATCTGACCTCACAGGCCAGAGATGTTGGTCGTGTAAGAGTGTTGTGCTTGTATGAATGTATGTTTGTTTTCTACTGCAGAGAAGGCCTTTTGGCTGAAAGCTCAAATGTATAAAATCTTTTTGTTGTGAATGTCTGTGACTCAGTATCTCCTCTATGTGGTGAGCAGCAATCTGTCCTTTTTGTGATATTATTGCTATTCATTCCTGGACTTTCCATTGCTGACACTGATAGTTATGGCATTTACTTCTAGGTTACTTTATATATGTGTGTTAAGAGAAAAACAGCTACTTTGAAAAATGCCACAGAAGTTAACAGAGATGGCTATTAGCTGTCTATATACTGGAAACCTCAGAATCTATCTGGTACAAGTATTAGAGTTAGGCAGAAATTACACTATATGATCAAAAGCATCCGGACACCCCCAAAAACATACGTTTTTTCATATTACGTGCACTGTGCTGCCACCTACTGCCAGGTACTCTGTATCACCGACCTCAGTAATCATTAGACATCATGAGAGAGCAGAATGGGGCTCTCTGCAGAACTCACGGACTTCGAATGTGGTTAAGTGATTGGGTGTCACTTGTGTCATACATCTATATGTGCGATTTCCACACTCCTAAACTTCCCTAGGCTCACTGTTCCTGATTTAATAGTTAAGTGGATATGTGAAGTGACATGTACACCACAAAGTGTACTGGCTGATCTCATCTGTTGACTGACATAGGCCACTGACAGTTGTAGAGGGTCGTAATGTGTAATAGGCAGACATCTATCCAGTCCACCACACAGGAATTCCAAATTGCATCAGGATTCACTGCAAGGACTATGACAGCTAGGTGGGAGATTAGGAAACTTAGATTTCATGCTCGAGCAGCCACTGATAAGCCACACATCACACCAGTAAATGCCAAATGACGCCTTGCTTGTTGTAAGGAGCGTAAACATTGGATGATTGAGCAGTGGAAAAATGTTGTGTGGAGTGATGAATCATGGTACACAATATGTTGATCCAATGGCAGTGTGTGGTTATGGTGAATGCCCAGTGAAAATCACCTGCCTGCATGTGTAGTGCCAACAGCAAAATTCGGAGGTGGTGGTGTTATAGTGGCTTGCGCCCCTTGTTGTTTTGTGTGCATTATCATAGCACAGGCTTCCATTGATGTTTTAAACACCTTCTTGCTTCCCACTGTTTAAGAGCAATTCGTGGATGGCGATTCCATCTTTCAATACGATCAAGCACCAGTTCATAATGTGTGACCTGTGATGGAGCGGTTACATGACAATAACATCCCTGTAATGGACTGGCCTTCACAGAGTCCTGACTTGAATCCCTTTGGGATGTTTTGGAATGCTCACTTCATACTAGTCTTACTGACTGACATCTATAACTCTCCTCAGTGCAGCACTCCATGAAGAATGGGCTGCCATTCCCCAAGAAACCTTTCAGCACCTGATTGAACATATGCCTGTGAAAGTGGAAGCTGTCACCAAGGCTATGAGTGCGCCAACACCATATTGAATTCCAGCATTACCGAAAGAGGGCGTCAAGGACTTGTAAGGCATTTTGAGATTGGTTTTCAGATAATTTTGATCACATAGTGTACATTTCTGAGCCAAGTATTCAGAAATATTGTTAAACATAGGGTGATTTTTCAATTTCCTGCCTGCTGTCCAACGGAAACCTATCACAGATATTTGTACCAGAATATTTGATTATGTATTGTACAGAGTCTGAACTTGTAATATAGGACAAATCAGCTTAATTTAATATCTTAAAACATTGAATCTACATATTACAATATAAATATCAAATTGGCAAATGTGATAGTAATGTTGTATAAAATTTTGCCTTTGATTTATATTTAGATCTTAAAGTTGTTTACATGTTCTTTAACTCAGGTGATTTCACAACAGTCACACAAAAAACCTTGGTCTATTATCTATCTGTATACCCTGGAACTTTGAGTGTGACGCAGAGTATGTCCATTGATATCTGATTCTGGTAACTTTCAGACATTTTTATTTTTTGGATCTGCATAATTTGAGATTTTGGAAAGCTGAGGGTTAAAGTGTTGGCTGTGAATGAGCTGTAAGCCTCTTCCATTATTCTTCTGACTGTGTCTGGTATGGATGTGTTTGGTATATTTTGGTTCCTTCAATGGTCTTTTTCCAGTCGCTGAAATAAAACGAAGTCAATACTGTTTGCTATAGTTACATTCATAGCTAGTGTTCGGGCACATAAACTGAGGCAGGGACAACCAGTAAGACTTTTGCATGCAACACAAATGATATTATTTCTATCGTATGAGGTGCTTACAGAACATTGTTATTAGAGTCTGTATGAGTAATATTCAGAATATAGGCTATAATATTCAGATATAAAGAAGAGGACTTATAAACTGGATTCACATGGGAAACACAGAGAAAGTGTAGGCAATAGCAATAGCTCCTAACTGAAACTGATGTAAGTCAAAGCATTTCTACTTCATTATGCACTTGCATGCAAATTATAATATTAAGTTCTTAAGTGAGTTATGATTTTAAGGCATAATGTAGTTTCATGATAAATATAGAGTGAGCTTTCCTTAAGTCTTGTGCTTTCTTTCAATGAACCCATGTCTGTAACTTTACACATGTACTTGAGAAACACTTTCACAGGGTCAGCATGTGCTTTGTGTTTAGGTGCACTGGTCACCTTTGTGCGTTTCACTAGGTGTCTGTCTTGTGTGTCAAGAGTTGCTTATATTAGTTAGATTACCCAGGCAAGTGATAGCTCTCATAGCAGCAGCAGCTCATCACAGTGTTTTGAGTTGACACAGCTTCTCATAAGAAGCAACTTGCTTTACATTTCGTCAGTGTTCTTTAGTTTCAACTTTTTTATCAGGCTGTGTTTAGTATGGTTAGTAACTGTGATTGCTGTGTTCGGATGTGAGAAGAATTGGTGACCCATCACTCACATTTCCAGGTGGCTGTGGCTTTGGTCACACAGCTTGAGACTGTTGCCGATGGGCATCACTGTGGGTATCCAGACGGGTGATCTGAGGAACGTCCAGCCAAACCCGTGTGTCCCCCGATTGGCTTACTACTGTGGCTACTCCTGATAATGCCCACACTGAGGATGATACATCACCCATGGTCGAGAAAAGTCATTCCGAGCTGTGGCCAGCAGTGAAGGACTATCCAATGGGCTCATTGGATGGCCTCCGTGGTCCATGTGACGAATGGGTTTCAGGCACTATCTGTGGCTTATCCCTAGCCAGATGAAGTTTCTCCTCTGTTCCAGAGGAATCTACTTGCCTGCAAGGTCTGGGCAATCACAGAGGGTGGGACTGCTGGTAGTTGGGAGTTCTAACGTTAGGAGCGTAATGGGGTCCCTTAAGGCTATGGCTGCAAAGGAGGCAAAGGAATCCAGTGTGCACTCTGTCTGGATAATGGAAGGAGTCATTCCAGATGTGGAACAGGTACTTCTGGATGGCGTGAAGAGCACAAGATGCATCCAAATGCAGGTAGTGGCTCATGTTGGTACTAACAAAGTGTGTTGCTTTGGATTGGAAGAGGTTTTCTGTGGTTTCAGGAACCTAGCTGAAGTAGTGAAGACTGCCAGTCTTGCTTGCAAGATGAAGGCAGAGCTCACCATCTGTAGCATCATCGACAGGACCGACTTTGGTCCTTTGGAACAGAGTGGAGGGTCTCAGTCAGTGGCTCAGAGGGTTCTGCAACCATGTATGTTGCAGATTCCTTGATTTGCACCATAGGGTGGTGGGTCTCTAGGTTCCATTAAATAGTCAACAGTCGATTATACAGGAAGTGGCTATGTGCATAGCAGAGGCTGTGTGGAAGGACTTGGAGTTTTTTTTTAGGTTAGAGGGTCTTGGGAAATAGCAGAAAGAGCTTCAGTTTCAAAGAGTGCAGGACGAACGCAGAATGAGCGTAGGCATAGAAACCAGGTATGGAAAGCTGGTGGAAGCTGGAAATAAATTCAACCAAAATTCAGTAAGGATAGATTAAATACCAATGATGGTGGTCTGCTCATTGCTGTTGGAAGTAGTTTACCTTATAGTGAAACTGAAGTTGATACTTCCTATGACTTAGTGTAGGTAGAGGTTATACTTGACAACCAGAATAAATTAATAATTGGTTCCTTTTATCAACCTCATGACACAGATGATTAAGTTGCTGGACAATTCAAAGGAAACTTGAATCTCATTTCAAATAGTTACCCACTCATTCAGTTATAGTTTGTGATGATCTCAATCTACCATTGATATGTTGGCAAAAATACATGTTTAAAGTCAGTGGCAGGCATAAAATATTATCTGAAATCATACTGAATATCTTCTCAGAAAATTATTTTAAACAACTATTTCAGGAGTCCACTTGAGGTGTAAATGTTTGCGAAAACAAACTTGACCTCTTAGCAACAAATAATCCTGACCAAATCGGGAGCATCATGACAGAAACAGGGATTAGTGACCACACAGTTGTTGTAGCTAGACTGAATACCGTAACATCCAAATCCATCAAACATAAATGCAAATAAATCTATTTAAAGAAATCAGATGAGAATTTGCTAAACACCTCCCTAAAGGACTGTCTCCACTTCTTCCAATTTGACTATGTAAATGTAGATCAGATGTGGATTAAATTCAAAGAAATAGTATTGACAGCAGTTGAGAGATATATACCAAATACATTAATAAGAGATGGTATTGTTCCCCATCATACACAAAACACGTCAGAACACTATTGAAGAATCAACGAAAATAGTGCAAAATCCCAAGATTGGCAAGGTTTTTCAGAATCTTGAAATTTAACATGAACTTCAATGCAAGATGTTTTTAATAGTTTCCACAGTGTCTCAAGATCTGGCAGAAAACCGAAAGAGATTCGTCTGTATGTGAAGTACATTAGAGCCAAGATGCAATCAGTCCCTTCACTGTGTGATAACAATTGCTGACAGTGCCAGTAAAGCAGAGTTACTGAACCGGATTTTCTGAAATTCCTTCACAAAAGAAGACAAAGTAAATATTCCAGTATTAAAATCAAGAACAACTGCCAACATGAATAATTCAGAAATTAAAACATGTAACAAAAGCAAAGCTTCTGGTCCAGATTGTATACCAGTCAGGTTCCTTTCAGCTCCATACTTAGTAATCATACAAAACCACTTGCTTGTAGAAAGATCTGTACCCAAAGAGAGGAAAGTTTCACATGTCACACCAATAGCCTCTTAAAATGCTGAGTTACAGACCCATATCACTAACATCAATTTTCAGTACAATTTTGGAACATATACTATGCTCACCCTTGTGAATCACCTAGAAGAAAATGATTACTTGACAAATAGCCAACACAGATTCAGAAAGCATCATTCTTGTGGGACACAACTAGCTCTCTATTCTCATGAAGTAATGAGTCCTATTGACAGAGGGCATAATACTGATCCCATATTTTTATATTTCCAGAAGGCTTTTGACACTGCTCCTCACAAGTGACTTCTTATTAAACTGCGGGCCTATGGAGTATTATCTCAGTTGTGTGACTGGATTCATGACTTCCTGTCAGAAAGGTCATGGTTCATAATAACTGATGGAAAGTCATAGAGTAAAAGAGAAATAATATTTGGTATTTGTCAAGAAAGTGTTCTGGGTGCTTTGTTGTTCTTGATCTACATAAATGATTTAGGAGATAATCTGAGCAGCCCTCATAGATTGTTTGCAGATGATGCTCTCATTTACCATCATTTAAAGTCATCAGATGATAAAAATGAATTGCAAAATGATTTAGAAAGATATCTGCAAGGTGCAAAAAGTGGCACTTCACTAAACTCATGAAAAGTGTGAAGTCATCCACATCAGCACTAAATACTTAGGGATTACAATTACAAATAACTTAAATTGGAACAGTCACATAGATAATGTTGTGGGGAAAGCAAATCACAGATCTTGATTTATTGGTGGAACACTTAGAAAACTAGCAGGTTTACTAAAGAAACTGCTTACAGTATGCTTGTCTGCCCTGTTCTGGAGCACTGCTGTGCGGTGTTTGATCTGCATCAGATAGGACTGTTGGAGAATATTGAAAAAGTTCAAAGGAGGGCAGCTCATTTTGTATTACTGTGAAATAAGGGAGAAAGTGCTGCAGATATGATACACAAATTGAGATGGCAGTCATTAAAACAAAGGTGTTTTTCCCTGCTGCAGGATCTCCTCATGAAATTTGAATCACCAACTTTCTCCCAAGAGTGTGAAAATATTTTGTTGGTAACCACCTGCATAGAGAGAAATGACCATAGTAATAATATAAGAGAAATTGGAACTCACACTGAAAGATTTAAGTGTTTCTTTTTCCAGCATTCTGTTAGAGATTAGAATGGTAGAGAAGCAGCTTGACGGTATTTTAATAAAACCTCTGCCAGCCCTTAATTATGAATTGCAGAGTAATCATTTATATGTATATGTAAACGTCCTAATTATTGGGTAAGATCCTGCTGACAGTATTTTGTGAGACATGTCATTCCCTCTGAGTTTGGATTGTAATGCTTGGCAGCAGCACTGGTCTTCCTGGGTTGTATTAGCCACGGCCACACCCATTATATCCCATTTATATTCCACTGTGTGGCACTGATTTGTTGGAGGCACTTGTGAAGTAAAATATTAAGTATTTCGTCCACTACCTCACATTAACATGGGCTCTGAACACAATGCTTTGATCAAGAACAATGTGGATGCCTCAAAACTTAATGGAAAACCTGAACCAAACACATACACGAACATGACAAAAAATAAGTTTCTTATTAATTTTTCTCTTGAGATGTTAATGAGAAAAAATAGTAATTACGTATCTATGTCCCAAGGATGAGTCACAACAGTGACAGAGTTCATCAACCAAAAGGCAGTTGAAGCTGTTAAGTCTATTATTTGAAATTATGTTAGTTACAGTTATATGTAGTCAGAAAGTCTATTTAGCTGAGTTGTCTTGGTGGCACTGAGTTCAGTAAGCTCTATATCTACATCTGAATCTATACTCTGCAAACCACTGTGAGGTCTATGGCAGAGGGTACGTCACATTGTACCAGGTATTAGGGTTTCCTCCTGTTCTGGTGTTGGAATTCCACCACCTAGAACACAGTGTTGTTGCAACAAGACGAAGTTTTCAACGGAGGTTTAATGTAACCAAAGGACCGAAAAGCGATACAATAAAGGATCTGTTTGAAAAATTTCAACGGACTGGGAACGTGACGGATGAACGTGCTGGAAAGGTAGGGCGACCGTGTATGGCAACCACAGAGGGCAACGCACAGCTAGTGCAGCAGGTGATCCAACAGTGGCCTCGGGTTTCAATTTGCTGTGTTGCAGCTGCGGTCCAAATGACGCCAACGTCCACGTATCGTCTCATGCGCCAGAGTTTACACCTCTATCCATACAAAATTCAAACACGGCAAACCCTCAGCGCCATTACCATTGCTGCACGAGAGACATTCGCTAACGATATAGTGCACAGAATTGATGCAGGCGATATGCATGTGGGCAGCATTTGGTTTACTGACGAAGCTTATTTTTACCTGGACGGCTTCGTCAATAAACAGAACTGGTGCATATGAGGAACCGAAAAGCCCCATGTTGCAGTCCCTGCATCCTCAAAAAGTACTGGTCTGGGCCGCCTTTTCTTCCAAAGGAATCATTGGCCCATTTTTCAGGTCCGAAACGATTACTGCATCACGCTATCTGGACATTCTTCATGAATTTGTGGTGGTACGAACTGCCTTAGATGACACTGCGAACACCTCGTGGTTTATGCAAGATGGTGCCCAGCCAGATAAAGTTTGTCTGCCTGAAAATGTACTGTTGTCCCAACAAATGGTGTGTTTCTATTGCCTCTCATTTAGTTTGTATTGCCGTTTCAAATATACCGGTCATTTTTGAAACACCCTGTACATAAACGATCCAGCAGACAGAATGGGCAGTAACCATTGGTTGTTTGCCAATGATATTATAGTGTACAGGAAGATGTTGAAAATAAGCGAGTGTAGATTGATACAAGATGACATAGGTAAAATTTGTAGTTGGTTTGATTAATTACTGTAGAAAAATGTAAGTTAACACAGATGAGTAGGGAAAACAATCCCATAATGTTCGGATACAGCATTAGTAGCATCCTGGTTGACACACTCACATCATTTAAACATCTGGGCATAATGCTGCAAAACAGTATGATATGGAATGAGCATGAGAGGCTTGTGGTAGGGAAGGTGAATAGCCAACTTCAGTTTATCGGGAGAATTTTAGGCAAGTGCATTTCATCTGTACTTACATGTTTTATTACTTCACTCCATAGTCATCACTCAGACTAAAACATTTGTCATTAATTGTTATTAATCATTTGTTTTGGATTGACCTTCACAGTTTTGCAAGAGTCTCAGAATGAACTTGTGATGTCACACTATTCACACTTTTTACTCTCATGAAGTCTTTCATCAAAATTTATATGTGGTCCCAAAAATTTGTAACGGGAATTTGTGACAGGATCTACTTGAATTTTTTGGGCTGACTTGGAGAATGAGTGTGTATTATTTCTGAAATGTTTCTCAGTTTCAGCGTTCATGTACTGCACCCATGTCATCCCCAGTCACATGGAACAGAAGGAATGTGTGGATAGAAGCTATTCTCTCAGTTTTGTGAACATTATGATAACACTACCTCTGTGACATTGTTAAAAAGGGTTGTCCTTGAACTCTGAGGTACATCTTGAGAAAGTTTGGAAGTTGTGAACCAACATATGACATCCGCAATTTCATCAGCATGATGCACTAGTTCACCTGATACATCTGAATGTCTTCTTCAACCAATTTCATCATGGACTGTGTGCAACCAGCCTTGAATTTTCTGCACCACTCCCTCACAACAACATTCACTTATATTCCCAGCCCCATACACATGACACAATCTGGCACTGACTCTTTCTGCTTGCAGGAACTGTATGACAGAATGTACCTCATGACAGGTGAGTGACACAATAACACCATCCATTTCAATCACATGCTGCTTACACACTGACAAACACAACAGAGAGCTAACTGACACTACATGACAGTCAAAGTGTCATTCTCCAAACATGCAAGCATCTTTAAGATACAGGCAGTTGTCTGTTTTAATAGCTAATTGGAGATTAATTTATGTTCAGCCCTTGCAAAAAGGTCCTTCAAGCAAGTCTTCCAATATCCAGAGATTGTTTTGCAAGATGGTGGTGGTTACTTCCTCTATGTGGTACAGAAAGTGACAGCCATCATTACTTCATAGATTAGTACCCATGTAATCTTTGCAGCATAGGTGAATTAGCCAGTAATTTTGCGTAGAGTCTCCACTAGACACAATATCTACAGTTGGAGTCTCAGTTGAGACAGGCATCATGTCCCTTCTTTGCTAGACTACGCCAAAGAGTTCTTGCCAGCTGGCGCAGCCATCCCATATCTCACCCACACACAGTGGTGATGTTCCACATATGAAAATGTTCTGTCTGTTTTTGTCACAAAGGACCAACTCTCGGGTCTCTTCCACCACTCTTCTGTCCCCACCAAGAAACATTTTCATTGGTCATTCTTTACAATGTTTTGATAAGTTAATATTTTAAATCCTCATGTGGTTCAGAATAGCACAAAATTTAGTAATTACTCTCTTGGGCTAAAATCAGTTGTTATAGTCTTATTAGAATGGGAGTGGATAACACAGGCTGACTTCTGTAGACTTATACGAAGCATGTTACTTAGATGTCAGTAAACCTTCACAGAGGGCATACACGTTATTGAAGCTCTCAGAGTTAACGAAAAGTACCTGGGGTGATGGGATGAATGATTGTTTCCACTTCGTTTTTGACACCTGTCAGACATTTCAGTTCTTTTTATGTAAGCAGTTGAGGATGAAATGAATTTTTGTTGTGAAAGATAAAGGTATAATTTGGTAACATATCCAGTCCTCAATTATTGCTCAATGAAGTATGGAAAAAGCCCAAAGTCATGTTCCCCTAATTCTTTTGACCAGTGGATAAAAGAGTTTTCAGTTTGGATTTGCTTCTCCAAATCTCCACCTGTGATAGGTACGTTGTTGGAACTTAATGATGCTCAGCTCACTATTTACTTGTGTTCTGCATCTACATCTACATACATATTCCACAAGCCACCATATGGTGTTTGGTGGTGGGTATGCTGTACCAGAACTAGTCATTTCCTTTCCTGTTCCACTCACAGATAGAGCGAGGATAAATGATTGTCTATATGACTCTATATGAACCCTAATTTCTTGTATCTAATCTTTGTCATCCCCGTACAAAATGTATGTTGGTGGCAGTAGGATCTCTCTGTAGTCAGCTTCAAATGCTGTTTCTCTAAACTTTCTTCGAAATGAATGTCTCCTTCCATCCAGGGATTCCCACTTGAGCTCCTGAGGCATGTTGGTAACACTTCCATGCTGATCAAACCTACCAGTAACAAGTCTAGCAGCTCACCTATGAATTGCTTTGATGTCTTCTTTCAATCCAACCTGGTGTGGATCCCAAACACTCAAGCAGTACTCAAGAATAGTTTGCACTAGTGTCCTACATGTGGTCTCCTTTACAGATGAAATGCACTTGCCTAAAATTCTCCCAATAAACTGAAGTTGGCCACTCACCTTCCCTACCAAAAGCCTCTCATGCTCATTCCAATTCATACTGTTTTGCAGCATTATGCCCAGATGTTTAAATGATGTGTGTGTGTCAACCAGGATGCTACTAATGCTGTATCCGAACATTATGGGATTGTTTTCCCTACTCATCCGTGCTAACTTACATTTTTCTACAGTAATTAATCAAACCAACTACAAATTTTACCTATGTCATCTTGTATCAATCTACACTCACTTATTTTCAACACATTCCTGTACACTATAATATCATTGGCAAACAACCACAGATTATTGCCCATTCTGTCTGCTGGATCGTTTATGTATATAGAAAATAGCAATGGTCCTATCCAACCTGCCTTGGCCATTCCTGATTTTCACCCAGTCTCAGCTGAATACTTTCATTCAAGGACAACACGCTGGGTTCTATTATTTAAGAAGTCTTTATGCCAGTCACATGTCTGTGAGCCTATTCTGTATGCAGTCTGCAGTGGGGTACGGTGTTGAATACTTTTCTGAAATCTAGAAATATGGACTCAGCCTAGTGTCCTTTATCTACGGTTCACAGTATATCATATCAGAAAAGAGCTAGCTGGGTTTTGGTTCTGATATCAAAAAGGCTATTTACACCTACAGTGAAAATGTACTTAGTTCTTAAATAACAAGTACAAGCAGCAGGTATTTTCTGTGATTTGTCAAAGGCATTCGATTGTGTAAACCACAACATCCTTTTAAATAAATTAGAATTCTATGGTGTCACGGGCAGTGCTGCAAAATGGTTCATGTCATACCTCGAAAACGGGAAACAAAGGGTGTCAGTGCAAGGGACTAGTGAATTAAGTCATCATCAGAATGGGAAGAAATTACATGTGGTGTCCCACAAGGATCCATCTTAGGGCCATTGCTTTTTCTTGTGTACATTAATGATCTCTCATCAGTGACACTGCCAGAAGCAGAGTTCGTTTTCTTTGCAGATGACACAAGTATTGCAATAAATAGTATGTCAAGTGTAGTTCTAGAAAGATCTGCTAATGATATTTTCTTGGATATTAATAAATGGTTTAAAGCCAACTCACTGACATTAAACTTCGAAAAGACTCACTATAAACAATTCAGAACCTGTAAGAGGTTTCCACCCAGCATATGCATAAAGTACGAAGAAGAGCAGATAGAACAGGTTGACAGTCTTAAATTCCTGGGATTACAACTTGATAATAAATTCAGTTGGGAGGAGCACAACACAGAACTGCAGAAACGCCTTAACAAATCTGTATTTGCAATTCAAGTGTTAGCAGACATAGGCGACATAAAAGTGAAAAAGCTTGCATACTTTGCCTACTTTCATTCCATAATGTCATATGGTATAATATTTTGGGGTAACTCTTCAAGTCAAACAAAAATTTTCAGAGTCCAAAAGCGTGTAATATGTATTATTTGTGGAGTAAACTCACGGACATTTTGTAGAAACCTCTTCAAAAAACTGGGTATACTAACTACTGCCTCTCAGTATATTTACTCCTTAATGAAATTTGTCCTAAATAATATATCTGTTTTCCAACAAACAGCTCAGTTCATACATACAATACCAGGAACAAAAATGATCTGCACAAGGACTTAAAAGCACTTACTTTAGTTCAAAAAGGGGTCCACTACTCAGGAACACTCATCTTCAATAATTTGCCAGCAAACATTAAAAAATTAGTTACAAATAGAGATCAGTTTAAAAGGAGCCTGAAAGACTTATTAGTGGCCAACTCCTTCTACTCCATTGACGAATTTATTAATAGAAATAAATGATGTGTTGTATATATTTATACTATTAGTATTGTTATTTAGGTTTAAAAAAATAAAAAATAAAAAAATAAAAATAAAAATAATAAAAAAAAGGTGACATGTTCCACATCCATGAGGATCTCCTCAACACGGATCTATGGAACGAAAACTAATCTAATCTAATCTGTGTGAGCATTGCTTTCTAAAGTCATGCTGAATTGTGGGAATGGGCTTTTTGGTCTCTAGGAAATATATTACACTCCTGGAAATTGAAATAAGAACACCGTGAATTCATTGTCCCAGGAAGGGGAAACTTTATTGACACATTCCTGGGGTCAGATACATCACATGATCACACCACAGGCACATAGACACAGGCAACAGAGCATGCACAATGTCGGCACTATTACAGTGTATATCCACCTTTCGCAGCAATGCAGGCTGCTATTCTCCCATGGAGACGATCGTAGAGATGCTGGATGTAGTTCTGTGGAACGGCTTGCCATGCCATATCCACCTGGCACCTCAGTTGAACCAGCGTTCGTGCTGGACGTGCAGACCGCATGAGACGACGCTTCATCCAGTACCAAACATGCTCAATGGGGGACAGATCCGGAGATCTTGCTGGCCAGGGTAGTTGACTTACACCTTCTAGAGCACGTTGGGTGGCACGGGATACATGCGGACGTGCATTGTCCTGTTGGAACAGCAAGTTCCCTTGCCGGTCTGGGAATGGTAGAACTATGGGTTCGATGATGGTTTGGATGTACCGTGCACTATTCAGTGTCCCCTCGACGATCACCAGAGGTGTACGGCCAGTGTAGGAGATCGCTCCCCACACCATGATGCCGGGTGTTGGCCCTGTGTGCCTCGGTCGTATGCAGTCCTGATTGTGGCGCTCACCTGCACGGCGCCAAACACGCATACGACCATCATTGGCACCAAGGCAGAAGCGACTCTCATCGCTGAAGACGACACGTCTCCAATCGTCCCTCCATTCACGCCTGTCGTGACACCACTGGAGGCGGGCTGCACGATGTTGGGGTGTGAGCAGAAGACGGCCTAACGGTGTGTGGGACTGTAGCCCAGCTTCATGGAGACGGTTGCGAATGGTCCTTGCCGATACCCCAGGAGCAACAGTGTCCCTAATTTGCTGGGAAGTGGCGGTGCGGTCTCCTACGGCACTGCGTAGGATCCTACGGTTTTGGCGTGCATCCGTGCGTCGCTGCGGTCCGGACCCAGGTCGACGGGCACGTGCACCTTCCGCCGACCACTGGCGACAACATCGATGTACTGTGGAGATCTCACGCCCCACGTGTTGAGCAATTCGGCGGTACGTCCACCGGCCTCCCGCATGCCCACTATACGCCCTCGCTCAAAGTCCGTCAACTGCACATACGGTTCACATCCACGCTGTCGCGGCATGCTACCAGAGTTAAAGACTGCGATGGAGCTCCGTATGCCACGGCAAACTGGCTGACACTGACGGTGGCGGTGCACAAATGCTGCGCAGCTAGCGCCATTCGACGGCCAACACCGCGGTTCCTGGTGCGCTGTTCCGTGCGTGTGATCATTGTTTGTACAGCCCTCTCGCAGTGTCCGGAGCAAGTATGGTGGGTCTGACACACCAATGTCAATGTGTTCTTTTTTCCATTTCCAGGAGTGTATATTCGAACTCAGAATATGTTCTACAATTCTGCAGCAATCTTATGTTAAGGACGTTGGTCTATAATTTGGTGAGTCTTTTCTTTAATTTTCTTACATGCAGTAGTCATCTGTGCTTCATTCCAGTTGCTTGGAACTTGGTGCTTGTTAAGAGATTTGTGATAAATGCAAACTGGGCCAGGGGCCAATGAAATAGAGTACTGTTTGTAAAACTGAATTGGGATTCCATCTGGACCTCGTGACTTGATTGTTTTAAACTCTTTCAGTTGTTTCAATATTGTGAAAAGGAAAGTTACTATCACCATATAGTGGAGATGATGAGTCACATAGAGGCACAACAAAAAGACTGTCACAAATATAGCTTTCGGTCCGTAAGGTCTTCATCAAAATTAGACGACAAACACACACACATACACACTCACGCAAATGCAACTCAGACACACATGATGAGTCATTTGCGTGAGTGTGTATGTGTGTGTTTGTCATCTAATTTTGATGAAGACCTTACAGACTGAAAGCTATATTTGTGACAGTCTTTTCGTTGTGCCTATCTGCAATTCAGCATCTCTGCTAATATGGTGAGTAGCTACTTTCCTTTTCACAGTATTGTTACATTCCATCCTGGATTTTCCATTGTTTGATTTTTGTCTTTCAGTTATTTTTGTACATCAGAGATACTTATTACTATGTCGTCCATAGGGGAGTCTGTGCAATGATCAGATGACAGTAAGCCTCTTGATAATTGGGGGTCCCGGGTTCAATTCCCAGCTGGGTTGCTGATTTTCTTTGCCTGGGGACTGGGTGTTTGTGTATTCCTCATCATTTCATCACCATTCATGAAAGTCCCTATACTGGACTGTGTAAAGATTGGGACTTTGTACAGACGCTGATAACTGCACAGTTGAGTGCCCCACAAACCAAACATCATCATCAGATGACAGTATGTACTATTCTCCTGCGTGAACAATTTCTTAAATAGGAATTTAAAACTTTGGCCTACCTTTTGCTATCTTCTACAGTCAAATCAGCCTGACCAACAAGTGACTGGATGGAAGCCTTAGGCCCACTCAGTGATTTCACATATGACCAGAATTTTTTCGGGTTCTCCACCAGATCTTTAGACAAGATATGACTGTGGTAACTCTTGCATGCTTCACTCATAGATCTTTTTGCAGATGCACAAATCTTTACTAATCTTTGCTTATCATCATTTGCATTTGTTCTTTTGGACCAAGAGTGCTACAGCCTTTGCTTCCTCAGCATTTTCCCAATTTCCTTATTAAACCATGATGGGTCTTTTCTGTCCTTAATCACTTCTTGGGCACATACTTGTACAGAGCACGATTTACAATCTGTGTAAACTTTACCCATAATTCTTCTATGGCCATCATTCTGGAACTAAATGTCTGCAGCTCATTGTCTAAGGAAGATGTTGACAACTGTCTATCTGCTCTTTGTCCTAGCCCACTTGACTGATTTATTAACCTTCATAACCATAGTTGATATGATGATGTTCATTATCACTAATCCTCATCTCAATACTGACACCATCTATAAGATCTGGCCTGGTTGTAGCTACAAGGTCCAAGATACTTCCATTATGTGTTGGATGCCAAACTAGCTCCTCAAGACAGTTCTTGGGAAACATCTTCAAAAGTATGAGGGTGGTTTGAAAAGTTCTCAGAATCACCACAAGAGGTCAGTGCTAGCACAATGAGTTGTTCACATGATATTCATTGGTCTGTTGCCTGCAAACACATGCCACATCAGTGCTCTTGGAAGAGAGCTGTAGTGGTGACATTGCTCTGGTGTTGTTCCCACACAGTGATTTGTGGAGCAAAGGACATTCATGCCAATTTCCACACTACACTGAGGCACTCTGGTCCTTCATATTCAACTGTTGCCAAGTGGACAAATGAATTTAAATCCGGTCGGGAGAGCTTAGATGATGATCCACGCAGTGGTCGGCCAAAATGTGTCACTACTCCAGAAATCATTGCAAAAGTGCACAAAATGGTCATGGAGGATCACCGATTCAAAGTGTGTGAAATTGCTCATACTTGGCAGACATCACCTAAAAGGGTATAACACATTTTAACTGCAGAATTATAAATGAAAAATTAATCTGCAAGATGGGTGCCGTGACTCTTTATGCTGGATCAAAAACATGAACTAAGGTATGCATTGTTGCCACACCCACCTTATTCACCTGATATAGCTCCATCAAACTTCCATCTCTTCACAAAAGTGAAAACTTTCCTTGGTGGACAAAGATTCACTTTAAACAAAGAATTGATAGCCGGAGATAACAAATATTTTGCAGGCCTCAAGGAAACTCATTTTCGAGATGGCATCAAGGCACTGGAACATCATTGGACCAAGTGCATTAATCTAAAAGGAAATTACATTGAAAAATAAAATAAAAAAGGTTTCAGTGATGTAAGTACTTTTTTCCTATTCTGTTCCGAGAAGTTTCCAAACCTCCTTCGTACATCACAAGACTATCTGTACCCCTGCAATGAATCCATATGTGGTAGGTTTAAGTCACCACCAACTAGTATTACATGATCTGGGGACTTATGCACAACTGACAATAAACTTACTTTGAATGTTTCTGGAACTGTCACAGTGGTCGTTAAAAACATCCAGCAGTTAACTTGGTCTCACCTAGACCTGTTATGCGCAACCAGATAACTTTACCATCACACTCCATTTCCACATAAAGACTCAAAGGTGTTCTCTTTCTACCCTTCAAGACTATTACACAATATTTGATAACTTTTGGAAGAAAAAAAGAACCCTGTATGTCAAAATATAGGAGAACTCTTACACAGCGGTACTTATTGAGGTCAGACCACACACTTTCTGTGAATCAAAGCACACTTGAACTCTTTGTCTAATTAACCCAAATAAGTCAAGGTGTTTAAAGCAGAGCAGTGAATAGAATGAGCAGTGCTAGGCAACTGGAGCCTGAGGTACTACCTCTTCTTCAGGCATCTCCACAAGCCATATATCAACAGGACGTTGCTCAGCCACATTTGACAAAGAATTTGAAAGCCCTTTTCAAAGAAAAATGGTTGCCACTGTTTCCATGACCTGTATATTCTTCTGATACTGGCTGTCAAATATGTCAGAGATATGATAGGTCAGCAACTGGTTTGTCACAGTGCTCCAACAATCACTATTTTTGCATTACATGAAAACTGTGTCGAAGGAGGTTTCCTATTCCATAATATTTAGAGGCTCAACGGTGCAGCATGTTAGGACTTCATCTCATAGTCTATCTCGAAGGAAGAGTAAGTATACAGTTGTTTAATCTTAATCATTTGAGTATTGTCATATATCTAATCTGCGACATAAAATTTGTTTCTGTCAAATGTACCCTTCAAGGTGTTGCAGTTTTCAGAAAGGGCAAACTCTTACTGCAGAACTACTTCAAGGGGTGGAGGATCATGCATTTATATCAGAAAAGGAACACAGTTCAAATCTAGACATGACCTCAGTACAGTAAGTGAAGACAAACACATTGAAATATCAGCTATTGAATTATCAGGGCTCGATATCACCAAGAAATTAATCATTTTGTGTGTGTATAGATCTCCCAGTGGTAGTGTGGACACTTTTTTCAATAAATTAACAGAAGTTCTTGATAAAGTCTCAAGTACAAAGGTCAACATAATTCTGTGTGGGGACATAAACATCAACACTAATATCATAAATGAATCCAGCAGCACCTTCATAAATATCCTTCAAAGTTTTGGCATGTCCCTATTGGTCAATAGTGCAACAAGGGTTACTACAATGACTGCATCAGTAATTGACCATGTGGCCACAAATATAGACAGGAAAAAATGTGATGTAGCTGTAAAAGATCTCGGACTATCAGACCATCTCTGTCAAATAACAACAGTAAAATCAGGCATCGAATCATTCCCTAAACTACAAGCCTATAAACGACATCTATCAGAAATCAAAATAAAAGATTTTTCAAAAGAACTAGAAAAACAAAGCTGGGATGAAGTGTATAAGGAAACCAATGTGAATATGAAATTCTCCAAATTCTCCACATTGTTTAAATTGAACTTTGAAACAGCATTTCCAAAAGTATGCATGACTGTATCAACATCTCACAAAAACAGATGGATAACAGCAGGTATTAAGAAGTCCTCCCAAACACTTAAACACCTCAGTTCCATGAAAAAGATTCACAATGATCCAGAATTTTTAAATTTCTATCATAGATACAAAAAGATTTATAGGAAGGTGCTGATTGCTGCAAAAAGTCATTTAATGACAAAATAATATATAATGCAGAGAATAAAAGCAAAGCAGTCTGGGATGTTATAAAAAAGGAAACGGGGAGAGGCAAACAAACGCAGAATAACATACTGCTAAGGGAGGGGGATAAGGTAATAAATGATCCATAACACTTAGCAAACTATGTAAACGAGCATTTTTCAAGTATTGCAGAGAAGTTACAGCAAAAATTCCCCAAAACAAATATAACACCTGCAAAAATTGTTGCACTAGATACAATGATGTTACTTCCAACCACAGAGAATGAAGTCAATAAAACTGTTCAAAAGCTAAAAAATAAAAAGTCAGAAGGCTTAGATGATGTACCAATGTGTGTACTGAAACAATGCATAGGGATTATACAAGGCCCATTAACAAATATAATAAATGAATCCTTCACATCAGGGACATTTCCAGAGCAGCTAAAACAGGCAAGAGTTGTACCTTTGCTTAAGAAAGGTAATGCAGAAGACATAGAAAATTACCGGCCCATTTCCCTGCTGTCAGCATTCTCAAAAATAATAGAAGCAATTATGAAAGACAGATTAATGAATTATCTGAATAAATACAATCTTTTAAGCAAATCACAGTTTGGTTTTCGAAGTGGCAAAAATACGGAGTCAGCCATAGTAGAATTCACAAAAGTTGTACTTAATGCTCTTGATAAAGATGAGTGTGTCACAGGCATATTTTTGGATCTTTCTAAGGCTTTTGATACAGTCGACCACAAGATTCTATTAAATAAATTAGAAGCGTTAGGAATAAGAGGGGTAGCTAATGACTGGTTTCGATCATACCTAACAGATAGGGTACAAAGAGTAGAGATAACACATACTTCAAATAGATCTAAACATTTAGTAAAATACTTATCAGAACCAAAACATATTAATATAGGGGTTCCACAAGGTAGCATATTAGGACCAATACTATTCCTGATATACATCAATGACTTTCCCAGTAGTGTTACTCATGGTGAGAAAATTCTCTTCGCTGATGACAGCAATATTATAGTCACTGAGAGAACAAGAGAACTCCTTACCGAGAAAGCAAATGAAACTCTCAAGGAAGTTTACGATTGGTCAATAAGCAACAAATTGACATTAAACATAAAGAAAACTAATGCCATGAACTTCAGTCTGAAGAGGAAAAATGACAATGTTAAATTAAATGTAGATGGCACCTCTATAGACTGTGTAACAAATGCAAAATTTCTAGGAATGAATATTGACTCTCAGCTGAAGTGGTGCGAACACACAAAGGTACTTGCAAACAGAATGTCATCAGCATGTTATGCCCTTAGAATTCTATCATCTGTGTGTAACATGCAGTGTCTTTTAGTTACATATTATTCATATGTACACTCAATTCTTAGCTATGGCATTCTTTTTTGGGGAACAAATCCACAAAATATGAACACAATTTTCAAACTCCAGAAAAGAGCCATAAGAATAATAACCAGAAATAGTAGTCGAGCTCATTGTAAAGATCTGTTCAAAACACTGGGAATTTTAACTGCTCCATGTGAACACATTTACCAGTCAGTTGTACACATCAAAAGTAACATTGGCAATTACTGCACAAACAGCTCTGTCCATGACCATGCAACAAGAGATAGACTCAACTTACATTTACCAAGAAAAAATAAACATAAAACTCAAAACAGTATTTTCTACCAAGGAATAAAACTGTACAATAAATTACCAAAAGAGATTAAAGAAATTTTAAAAATACACTTATTTAAGAAGGCAGCTAAAAAGTACCTGTTATGCAATACATTTTATACATTGAAGGATTACTTAGATATTGCAGAGTAGGGGTTTGATAAAAAAATGTTATACAAACAAATAATAATAATAATGATGATTATAAAACATCCAATATTCCACATAACACCTTCACTTTATTATTTTTCTTCTTTTTTCCTTTCTAGAGACACTCTCCCCTCAAGCTATGCATAGCACAATACTAACACCTCTTCCTCTTTCTGAGCTCAACATCTCACTCATTATGAAGGGATGCTGACTCAGTTTTTCAGGATAGCAAATGGGAACTTGCAGTACAGAAAATGGCCCAAGGATCACCTGTGTGTGTGTGTGTGTGTGTGTGTGTGTGTGTGTGTGTGTGTGTGTGTGTATGTAGTGAGTGAAGTGTTATGAAACAATGTGTGTATAGTGTGTGCAGTGACTGATAGTGAAATATGAGTGAATAGTGTGGCATTACATTATTTAATGAGTTATTTGTAAATAAATTATTGTATACCAGGAGTAAAATCTAATGATTGTCTCTAACTAGAAGTCTGTAAATATATGTGTATACAAATTAGCTTATTGTAAATTGATCTAAGCTTGTAAATACTTTGACATGTCCTATATCCTTGTAAAAAGAGATCTACGGATGAATAAAACTACTACTACTACTACTACTACTACTACTACTACTACTAGAAATGTTAGTGTATATTTCCTTGGATGCACTCACCTCCTGAGCATTTATCATTGCTTTCTGACTTCTTATTCCTTAAAACAGTGGAAATGCCAGGTAGGAATATCGACAATGAAGGAAAAAACAAATTGCTTCTTACCATAAAGAAGACAAGTTAAATTGCAGTCAGGCACAATTAAAAGAGACTTACATAAAGCTTTCAACCACAACCTTCATCAGCAAAAGTGAAACACACACCATTCATACACACAAGTAAGCACACCACATGCACACATGACTGCCAACTCCAGCATTCTGGTCTGAGTCATGTGTGTATGAGGTGTGCTTACTTGTGTGTGTGAATGGTGTGTATTTCTCTTTTGCTGATGAAAGTGGGTTGAAAGCTTTATGTAAGTATCTTTTAATTGTGCCTGTGAGGAACTCAATGTGTCTTCTTCATAGTAAGCAGTAATCTGTCTTTTCCTTCATTGTTGAAATCATCTTGTTTCTTAATTAGATAATACAACAGCCTGACTCTTGGTCAGTCTCTGTATTTATGAAAGATGTGGTAGTGACACCTCCAGTTTTGTACTTGCTTTTATGTAAGTTAGTGCACTAAGTCATAGCACATCACAGAACATTCTCATTTTCCTGGTTATTGTAGACTGGCACATTTAGTCTGTTCCTCTTTTCTTTTGCAGATCATGGATGAAATAAAAGAAGGGCTGCAGTATGTGTTTCAAACAAGAAACAGGTTGACACTTGCTGTTAGTGCCACTGGTCATGCTGGAATGGAAGCAGTTATGTGTAACCTCATAGAACCTGGGGACATCGTCCTTGTTACGGTGAATGGGATCTGGGGAGAAAGAGCTGCTGACATGGCTACTCGTTATGGTAGTATTTACACACATTTTATTGTTAAATGAGGAAATCATGTTACAATTAAAAAAAGTTATATAGAAATACTAAAATTTTGTAGAGGAATCTAACACAAAGCTGTCACTTGTTTGTTCACTTTTCCTTGTCCACTCTCAGAGAGGCTAGTGAGGTGTGAAGGCAGTGAAACCTTACTGAGGGACATGGTAGAATAAGCATCTTTTAAACCTCTCTTTAAAAAAGGCGATAAAGCCAGCTTTACCAACTATTGGCCTATCTCCCTTTTAACAACCTTTTTTAAAATTCTTGAGAAACTGGTTCAGAAAAGATTTATTGAACACCTCAAGCATTATAAGATATTAAACAGAAGCTAGTTCGGATTTCAACAGGGTGTATCAACAGAACAAGCTATTTTTTCCTTCACCCATCAAATCTTAGAGTCTGTTAATAATAAATTATCTCCTGTTGGTATCTTCTGTGACCTTTCTAAGGCCCCCTTCTCTTTCTCATCTTTATCAATGATCTTCCCTTGCATACTAGCTTTAAAACCCACTTTACTATTTTTTTGATGACACCTCTATCCTCATCAACAAAACTCCCAACCTCAATCTTGAGGAACTGACCAATATTGTCTTTAGTGACGTATGTAATTGGTTTGTAAATAATGGATTATTATCACCAAATGTTAATAAGACCCAGTTTGTACATTTCCAAGTAAGAAAAAAATTGAGGATCAAATAAGTATGGTAGTGAGTTAGTACAAGTTGAATCAACCAAGTTTCTGGGTGTACACATTGACAACAGTCTAAAATGGTCTGAACATATTTTGCACCTCCACAAAAAAGTCAGCTCAGCAACATTCGCTGTTTGTATTATTTCCACTGTATGTGACCAAGACACCACAAAAACTGCTTATTTTAGTTATTTCCTTGCACTATTGCTGTATGGCATAGTTTTCTGGGGTAATCAGCCACTATCAAAAAAAATATTCATTGCCCAAAAGAGAGTTATTAGGATAATGAGCGGAGTCAAGCCTAGACATTCTTGTAGGAACCTTTTCAGAAAATTAGGGATACTGACAACTGCATCTACTCCCTGTTATGTTTCATTGCTAAAAATGGACAATCGTACAAAACCAATGATTCATACCATACCCACAATACCAAGAGGAAGATGGACCTCCATTATGAATAAAAAAACCTTACTATTGTACAAAAAGGAGTCCATTACATGAGCTGCAAGGTGTTCAATGCTCTCCCACCATCACTGAAATTACTTATCCACAAGATTCCCAAATTTAAACAACAGCTTAAACAGTATTTATTAGATAATTCTTTCTATTCGGTAGAAGAATATTTCAGTAGAGTTAACTGTAATTTATTTTTTCATTTACTAATTTGATGTGCTATTGTGTATTATGATACTCACAATCACTGTTAACATTACTGTGTCTTTCATTTAGCTATTAAGATCTACCATTTAAAAAAAATGTAATTTTGTCTATACCTATTAATGTGTATTTTGTCTTATACCAGATATCCTCTTGCAAGAGGTACTTTTATGTATTCCTTTTGTATTATTTGTAATAATTCTGACACGTCCTACATCCATGCGAATGCCCCACAGTATTGGATTTATGGGATATAAATAAATAAATAAAATAAAAATTATGACTGTTCTCAAGGACGGTATATGTCACAAGTAGCAACTAAAAGTAGCATCATAACATTTTGCACAATGTGTCATCTGTAGACCGACATTCGTGTTTGTACTAAGAACCTTATGTCTCACGCTATCAGTGTATAACCTATTTATGGTTGAAGATATTAATGTAGAAGCTAAATTTGCCAGAGAAAAATTTTAGACTTGCTATTTTACATGACAGCACCACTGGAATGTTTTAGAGTGTGATCCAGTTCAGAACAAACAAGTCAACATCCAAGGAAATTAAAATAAACCATAAAAATCAAAATCTAGAAGAAGTGCATTCTGTGAAATTTTTAAGGTTAAATGTAGAGAAGAACTGAAATTGGAATGAACATGGGAGATATCTAGTGAACAAACTACGGAGCTTTGCATTTGCAATGCAAATATTGGCAAATGCCACTGACATTTACACAAGGAAAATAGCATACCATAGCTACTACCTGTCAGTTATAAGATACAATATTGTTGTTTGAGGAAATTCTACTAAGTTAATGTGCATACTGAAATTACAGAAGCAAATTATTAGATACATGTATGCTGTGCATCCAAAGAAATCATGTCAGCCATTATTTAAAAAATGTGAAACTATTGACAGTACCCTCCATTTATATATCTATAATATTATTGATTTTTTGAGAACCAATTTAGAATTATGCAAGGAGAGAAATAAAGAAAATTTTATGCTACCTGCTCATTATTTAAACTTATGTACTCAAACTCCTCAGTCTGTGGGAACAAAAATTTATAATTTTTTCAACACTCATTCTCATGTATTGCATGTAAACTGTTCCCAATATAGTTTTAACTGTAAGATCTGCAATTCTCACTGTTTCCAGTTGCATACTCAATCTTAAAGGTCATAACCAAGTCTTTATCAATAAACACATGGCAGATAATTTTGGAATATGGGGTGGCTTTAACAAAGGGGAAGACTTTTCATTATTCAGTCACATTGTGTTTCACATTTTTTATCATCTCTTTCATGCACAGAGACCTCAGGAACATAGTTGAAATACTTAGTTTGCTAACTTTACAGAAGAGGGCATTTAGCAGATGTATGTGCCAGTGTCTATTAGTTGTTACTGTGACTAATAACAGTGTGACAATTATGCTAATAAATAACAGAAGGAATGTTTTGACATTCACAGAGTGTAGGGGTTACAAACCGTGAATTCATAAAATGTGATTTTAAACTGTGTCAAACTGCAGTTATTGAAAAGTAGCATCCACAGATATCACTGACATCCAGAAGTCACTGTTCAGCCCAATTTTAGTTATAACAGTACTCTCTGGGAACATCGTAATTAGATGTTAGAACAACATGTGTTGGTATTCATTTACATCTTCCACTATGATAATGTTAATATCAAGTGATTTTTGTTCATCAGTAATCCTAATTTAGTATGCTAAACTTATAACTAATACTGATCAAAGACTCTTCATTTCTAATGCTTCTATTTTGCTTTTATCACATTCTCTCAGAAATCATGATTCACTGGCATATAATATTGTAGGTTTGACACCAGATTATGTAATCGTGGTCTTATTTCTTTCCTCTCATTTCATCCCTCCCCCATCTACCCCTACCACTTCCCCCAATATTATTATGAATCCATTTATTTTATTTTATTTTGTATGTTTCTCTCTAATGCATGATGATGGTGTAAGTTGATGTTTCACACGCAAATTATTTGAATGAACTTTTTCTTATGTTGTTTGATTATCTGTTAAAATTTTAGCTTTCCATTTGTATCTGCATATCACTTCCATTGCTTTCTAATGTTATATTTATATTTGTTATCTTATCTTGCAGATGGTCTTCTGAATTGACTATTAGTACTAGATCAATAGCAAATTGGATATTGTTTATTGTTTCTCAGTTTTATTCTTTTGGGGTTGCTTTATTTCCATTCCTATTTGATTTTATCGATATAACTGCCAAAAGCATAGAGAAACTCCACAGCTTTTTTACATTTTTAATTAAACTTTAAATATATCTTTCTAATAACTGTGACTATGTTATACAGTGCTTTTTGATGTTAATAAGTGAATTTAGCACTCACAAGGCAATTGAATGTGTTTTTAAAAACACTAATGAAATTTTTTTTTTTTTTTTTTTTTTTTTTTTTTTTTTTTTTTTTTTTTTTTTTTTTTTTTGTCCTAGGCGCTGTTGTACACATGGTTGAGAAGCCGTTGGGCGAAAGCTTCAGCATATCAGAAATTGAACAGGCATTAAGAAAATTCCATCCATCATTGCTTTTTGTAGTTCAGGGAGAATCTAGTACTGGTGTCTTCCAGCGGTGTTGTCAGCTTGGTCCATTATGCCACAAGTAAAGTGTTGATCAGAAATAATATTTTGTTAAATCAGTCTACATTATGAAATGTTTCCATGAATATAATACTAAAGTTGCAACTTACAAATTTTCTTATTTTGTAAGGTATGGCTGCCTGCTTGCAGTAGACACAGTTGCATCACTTGGTGGTGTTCAGTTTTATGCTGACCGATGGGAAGTAGATGTTGTATACACAGGCTCACAAAAGGTTCTTGGAGCTCCCCCAGGACTGGCACCTATAAGTTTTAGTCCTCGTGCAGAGTAAGTGTGGAAGATATGCTAGTTATATGAAAACACAATTTCATTATTTATTAGAATTTTTATGAAGTCTTGTAGAGAAGGACTGCAGTAAAGTATGAAAGATAATTACACGCATGTGACACAGTAGTTGTCAGCTTAGAATTAATTGACCTTCTCCTTATATTTTTAGTTGTAACTTTTCCTATTTTTTTCATGTTTTTCATCTTAAAAAAAAGAAACTATTTTACTCACAGAAATTGGTGCTTGACACGTATTTCAATGGTTTTTCTATTCCACTGGCTTTCCATGTGCCAGTGACTGGTAGACAGGCACTCTTCTTTCCATTCAAATTTTATTACCCTACATATCTCCAGCACCTGTTATGCACCAGCAGACCAGCAAGTTACATATTTAGCTTTTTCTGTGTTTTCTTTGTAGTTCAAGTGTAAATTCTATGTGTGTTTTTCTAGTTAAGAGGTGTAATCTAGCATTTTTGTAACTGTAAAGTGTAGATTCAGGCAGACTGTAGCACAGTTGTCATTCTCTTGAATTGCCATGCCAGCTACACAGCTCAATAAGGGGTCCTACATTGGTGACATGTCGTGAGGGTATCAAGTTGCACATTTAGGTTTCTCTAAGTGCTTCTTAAGTTTACTTCTTAAGTTAGTTACACTAGGATGGATAGGATGTGTACATTCTATGTGCAGATACTGGGAGCTGCTCACAGTACACAAACAGCTCAAGCCACATTTGGTGGCTACATTCAGCTGTCTTTATGCTGCTGCCTTGGCATGTAATGGTGGCAGAGAAACTGCTACAGCAGGGGGGACACATCAGGTGTCACGTCAGCAACAGGCTCTGCTTCTGAGGCACCTTCCAGGGTACCTGACATACTGGATCTGCCCTCACCATGGGGTGAATGGAGGAACATGTTCACATTGCTCAAGGCAGAGGATCAGTGTAGAGACTGGCTGTCTGGTCTTGTGCATTTGAGCTGTGAGTGGATAGGTGAATTAGCATTCAGTGCTGGAAAGAAAGAAAATGTGCACTTATTATGACTACTATCAGGGCATCATCGAGATGTGAAGGAGACCTTGTCTGTGGCTATCGTTTGTGCAGGGTGCTGTGGTCTGCAAGTTATGGCTCACACTGGTGCCAATGACTGTCACTTGGGTTCTGAGGCCATCCTCACTTCATATGGGCAGCTGGAAGAAGTTGTGAAGACTGCTGGTCTCGTGTGCAGGGTGTAAGCAGAGCTCACAATTTGCAGCACTGTTCCCAGAGTTGATTACGGTCCTGTGGTTTGGAACAGAGTGGAGGGTTTCAACCGGCAATGCTGCAAAGTGGTTTGTGTCTACCTCCAGTAAGCAGTCAGTCTTCATCTGACTGGAAATTAATTTCATGTGGTCTTCCTCAAGGTTCCATCTTGGGCCCATTGTTTTTTCTTGTGTACATTAATGACCTCTCATCTGTTACATTGCCAGATGGTAAGTTTGTTTTGGTTGCAGATGATACAAACATTGCAATAAGTAGAAAGCAAAGGACTTGGTAGAGCAGTTGAATGGAATGGACAGTGTCTTTAAGGGAGGATATAAGATGAATATCAACAAAAGCAAAACGAGGATAATGGCATGTAGACGAATTAAGTCAGGCGATGCTGAGGGAATTAGATTAGGAAATGAGACACTTAAAGTAGTAAAGGAATTTTGCTATTTGGGGAGCAAAGTAAATGATGATGGTCGAAGTAGGGAGGATATAAAATGTAGACTGGCAATGGCAAGGAAAGCATTTCTGAAGAAGAGAAATTTGTTAACATCGAGTATAGATTTAAGTGTCAGGAAGTCTTTTCTGAAAGTATTTGTATGGAGTGTAGCCATGTATGGAAGTGAAACATGGATGATAAATAGTTTGGACAAGAAGAGAATAGAAGCCTTTGAAATGTGGTGCTACAGAATAATGCTGAAGATTAGATGGGTAGATCACATAACTAATGAGGAGGTACTGATCAGAATTGGGGAGGAGTTTGTGGCACAACTTAACAAGAAGAAGGGATCGGTTGGTAGGACATGTTCTGAGGCATCAAGGGATCACCAGTTTAGTATTGGAGGGCAGCATGGAGGGTAAAAATCATAGAAGGAGACCAAGAGATGAATACACTAAGCAGATTCAGAAGGACGTACGCTGCAGCACGTATTGGGAGATGAAGAAGCTTGCACAGGATAGCCTAGCATGGAGAGCTTCATCAAATCAGTCTCAGGACTGAAGACCACAACAACAACAACAAGTAGAAAGTCAAGTACAGATTTAGAAATAACCACTAATCCAATTTTCCCTGACATTTATAAGTGGTTTAAAGCTAATTCACTGTCATTAAACTTTGAGAAGACTCACTATATGCAGTTCAGAATCTGTGTAAGAGATTTCCTTCCAGCATGTGTAAAACATATGAAGACATGCAGATCAAAGATGTTGTCAGTGTTAAATTTCTGGGATTACAATTCGACAATAAATTCATTTGGGAAGGGCATATCACAGACTTGTGTAAGCACCTGAACAAGTCTATATTTGCAGTGTGAATGATGTCAAATGCTGGAGATATAAACATAAAAAAACTTGCATACTTTGCTTACCTTAATTCTATAATATCATATGGAATCATATTTTGGGTTAACTCGTCAAACCGAACAAAAGTTTTTAGGGTGCAAAAGTGTGTGATAAGAATCATCTGTGGTGTAAATTCAAGAACATCATGTAGAAACCTGTTCAAGGAACTCTGTATTCTAACCACTGCTTCTCAGTACATTTATTCCTTAATGAAATTTGTTGCAAGTAATACATCTCTATTTCCAAACAATAGCTCAATACATAGCATCAATACTAGGAATAAGAACAATCTACATAAAGACCTAAAATCACTTACCTTGGTCCAAAAAGGGGTCCAATATTCAGGAACACACATTTTCAATAAATTGCTACCTACCATTAAAAACTTGGTTTCAGATAAAGCACATTTTAAACAGTGTTTGAAAGACTTTTGGATAGGCAACTCCTTCTAATCCATACATGAATTAGCTTAACAAAGACTGTTAAGCCAGCTTAAGTAAAAATATCTGTTAGATTTCAGTTTTGACAGTACTTGGTCACAACAGTCAAGATTAGGTATTTTTTGTATGATACATTTATTAATAGTGCATAACAATGTTTCATTCTGACAGTGTGGGGATGTTTCAGGCCAGGCAGTAGTTAGAGGTATTCTGCTGAACACTCATCAGTCGGGGGGATGCAGATAGCAAAATTAGAATGCATTCAGAGTAAAGACATTTCAACTATCATAGCTTTATTAGTAAATTGTCAAAGTATTCATAACAAAGTTCGCAGATTTATTGCCTTTCATGAAATCTGTCACGCTCAAATTTTTTTGGGGCACGAGAACTCGCTGATACCAGCTCTAAAATATTTAGCAAGTCATGGAATGTAATTTGGAAAGAAAGTCAACAAAAGTATTGTCTCTATTGAGGTAGAATGTGAGTGTATCTGTGAAGTTATCTGGATGCATATAATATGTCAATCAAGCTAATTGTTGGATGTTTGTGGCAGCCACCCGATTCCATCATGACAGTTTGAGTCACTCAAAGAAAGTCTACACTCAATAGATCATAGAGTGGGATGTCTATGGATTCACTGTTGGGGGTACACATAGTCAGTCTTGTCAAGTACTCTTGACCATGTTTTCTGTAAACTGTCTTGAGCATCTAGTTCGAGAGGCCACACACAATGGAAATATTTTAGACTTGGTAGCTACAAACATTCCTGACTTTGTCAACAGTGTCAGTTTAGAGACAGGGATGAGTGATCATCATAGTGATGATGGTTACTGTATTCCCAGTTAAAGAGAATATGAAAATGATGACAGCAAAAGTTAGTAGAGATTGATGTGTATGTAAAAATATCGATGCGTGAAGCATACAACTACCACCATCACACCACAACAAAAGATCTTACCAAGAACATGAGAAAATTCTGGTCCCATGTAAAATTGCTAAACAGGTTGAAGGCTTCTAAAACATGTAGTCATTTGATCATTGCGCTGACTCCCATGTGGAGTACTTAGTAATGTGCATTCCTGGTATAGAGAAGGAACTGGAGAGTTGTACACAAATAAATTTCCAGGTCCTGATGGAATGCTGATCCAATTTCACAAAGATTACTCCAAGGAATTTGTCTCTTACTTAGCCTGCATTTATTGTAAATCTCTTGCCCAGCACAAAGTCCCAAGTGACTGGAGAAAAGTGCAGGTAAGAAGGGTAAACGAACAGATACATAAATCACAAACCAATATCGTTAACACTGATTAGCTGCAGAATTCCTGAACATATTCTCAATTCGAATATCACACATTTCCTTCAGATGGCAAAGCTTCTGTCCACGGATCAGCACAGTTTTAGAAAGCATCATTTGTTTGAAACTCGGCTTGCACCTTTCGCACTTGATATGCTGTGAACTAAGGATGACGGACAACAGGCAGATTCCATATTCCTAGATTTCCAAGTAGTGTGTGACACTGTGCCCCACTGCAGACTGTTAAAAAATATCCAAGCATATGGAATAGGTTCTCATATATGTGAATGGCTCCAAGATTTCATAAGTAATAGAACCCAGTATATTGCCCTTGATGGCAAGTGTTCATAAGAGACAAGGGTGTCTTCAGGAGTGCCTCATTGAAGTGTGATAGAAATGCTGGTATTTTCTATATACATGAATGATCTGGCAGATAGAGTGAGCAGTCATCTGCAGTGTTTTCTGATGATGCTCTGGTGTATGGGAAGATGCCATTATTGAATGAGTGTAAGAGGGTACAAGATGTTTAAGACAAAATTCCTAGTTGGTGTGATGAATGGTAGCTAGCCCTAAATGTAGAAAAATGCTAGTTAATGCATATGAGTAGGAAAAACAATCAATTAATTTTCAATTACAACACTAGCCATGTGTTGCTTGACACAGTCACATTGATTAAATATCTAAGTGTAATGTTGCAAAGAGATACGAAGTGGAATGAACATTTCAGTATTGTAGCAAGGATATAGGACACTGTTGAAGTCTATTCTTGAGCACTGCTTGAGTGTTTGGGATCTGTACCAGGTCAGATTGAAGGAAGATATCAAAGCAGTTCAGAGGTAGGCTGCTAGATTTGTTAGTGGTAGCTTCAAACAACATGAAAGTGTTATGCAGGTGCTTCGGGAACTCAAATGGGAATCCGTGGAGGGAAGGCAACTTTCTCTTCAAGGAACACAATTCAGAAAAGTTAGGGAACCAGCATTTGGAGCTGACTGCACACAATTCTTCTGCCATTAATGTATCTTACATGTAAGGACTATGCTGATAAGGTAAGAGAAATTAAGGCTTGTCGGAGGATTATAGATAGCCATTTTTCCCTCACTCAATTTGTGAGAGTCCGCAGCTCGTAATCTCGCGGTCACATTCTTGCTTCCCGACCCTGTCCTGGGTTTGATTCCTGGTGGGGTCAGGGATTTTCACCTGCCTTGAGATGACTGGGTGTTTGCATTGTCCTCATTATTTCATCATCATTCATGAAAGTGGCAAGATTGGATTGAGCAAAGGTTGGGAATTTGTACAGGCACTGATAACGATGCAGTTGAATGCTACACTAACCAAACATCATCATCATCAATTTGTGAGTGGAACAGGAGAGGAAATGTGTGATAGTGGTACAAGGTACCCTCTGCCAGACACCATATGGTGACTTGTGGAGTAAGTATATAGATGCAGATCTAAATCTAGATCTGGATTTTGCATTTAGAATAAATGAATGATTTACTAACATTGTTCATCATTTGGTCATGAAGCTCTTGCAGTAGGTGCATTTGTAGACGGAATTGCAGTACGTCCAGTCCACCTGTAATGTAAAGTGTTTTTTATATACACCCAAACATGTTTCATCATCTTTGTGGTGTTTCCAGTGGGTACTTTTATTCATTTCTGTAAACATGTTTACATTTTACACAACTGAATAAAATTGCCTGCTGACTATGGCACAAAGGCCGAAACATGTTTTTGTTTATATAGTAAAGAGCTGTTTGCATAGTAAGTGAACCTGACATAAAGCAATTTTAACGTTTACTGGCCTATCATATAACATAGATGGAAAAAAATTGCACATCAAGAAGTTGTAGGACATAAATGAAAGTTGGTAGGCATGTTCCTACATCTGAAAAATTATTTCTATTCTCACCTGTTGCCTAAGAATGGTGCTAGTAGTGCCGTATGAGCATCCATATCAGGTTTGCTGTAAATACATGCTGTAATGGATGTGTTTGTTACCTTTGAGATTGGACATGGTGAATTGATGTCAGTCAAGAATGCATTTATGGGGATAAAGACAGGCTCACAAGAAGACCGGGCTCTGGATGCCACATGGCACTCCCAAGAGAAAAGACCATTGTGTTCAGAATTTGGTTGTGGCACATCATACTGCGTCTTTTGCAGCAATTTGAGCAGCGAGCTAGATGCCCATAATGTGCATTCCATGGGCCCTAAACCACCACAATTTTTGACGTCAGTGGTCTCAAGTGAGAGCTCATAGGAGAGCAAGGTGTAGGAGTGTTGTGTTTTCTGATGAAAGTTGGTTCTGCCTTGGTGCCAATGATAGCCATGTGTTGGTTAGAAGGGGACCAATTGAGGATCTGCAACCAACCTGTCTGCATGCTAGACAAAGTGGACTTACACCTGAGGCTTTGGTCTAGGGTGTGCTTTAATATGACAGCAGGAGCACTCTTATGGTCATCCCACACACACTGACTGCAAAGTTGTATGTCAGTCTGGTCATTTGACCTGTTGTGCTGCCATTCATGAACAGCATTCTAGGGGGCATTTTCCAACAGGATGAAGCTCATTCACATACCATTGTTGTAGCCTCACATACTCTGTGGAGTGTCAGCATGTTGCCTTGATCTGTTTGATCACTGTCCCCAGTGAAGCTCATATTGGACATCATTGGACAACAAATACAGCATCATACACAACCAGCATTAACCATCCCTGTGTTGAGCAGTCAAGTGCAAAAGACATGGAACTTCATCCCACAGACTGACATCTGGCACCTGTACCACACAAATTCATAACATTTGCATGCTTGCATTCAACATTCTGGTGGTTACACATGTTATTTATATACGAGCATTTCATATTTGCAATGGATTATATTGTGCCTGTGATCTTGCAGTGTTAATCACTTAAATATCTTACCTCGGCAAATGTATTCCTGAAATTTCATTACCCTACATGAATTACTTTTTGGTGTGGTGATTTTTTTCTGTCTGTGTATAAGTAATGGAAGGCGTTAAGATAATAACTCATTGATTCAAAATTAATGACATTGTTAGCTTTCTGATGACTCTTTCTTCAGGGCGATGGAGGACGGACACACACACACACACACACACACACACACACACACACACACCTGCATCTCCCAGCTGAGCTGAATTTATTTTTTTGGAAAAAGCAGCTCGACTAGGGTGAGGGCTTGTGTGAGATAGAGTGGGCAAGAGGGGGAAGTAGATAGACAAAGAGTGGAGGGTTGAGGAAAACTGATGTCTAGGACGGTGAGGCAGGAAGGAAATGTGGCACTGGAGATCTCATTCCCGCTGAAGTGTGTTGTGACATGGAATCGAATGGGGAGTGGAGATAGAACACAGAAAGAGGGAGACTGCAGACAGGAGTGTTTGAGTGCAGGATGAGTGACGTTAGGGTCATTGGTCGGGGTTGAAGATGGGTGTGTGGCAGGGGCTTACCTAGATTGAGTCCAGGAGAATTACAGGATCAATGGATGTGTTTTAAAAACAATTTCTACCTACATAATCCAGAAAATCTGGGGTTGTGGGAAGGACCCAGATGGCATTTAAATTGAGTGTGTTGTGTTCAGCAGCATTTTTAAATTACAGATGTGAACACATACAGAAGTGTATTGATACAGGCACAATGGTTTGCAACCAAAATTTTTACCTAATTTTTTTAATACAGAAATATATACCACAATGCAATATGAATGCAATACTGTGACAAATATGTCTTTTGACTTATAATAACCCTTAACACCACGTAAGTAACATCACCTATGTTAGAGGGCATGTGAGTTATAGCACTACAGACCAATGATACAGGGTGGTGAATCATTACTTTTGAACAAGATTTGTTTTGCAGTAAGAACAGATAGTTACACAAATTTAATGTTGTGTGTACTTCATGCCAACAAATGCCAAAATAAAACATTTTTCAAACAAATGGTAAAAGATAAAAAAGTGAAATAAAAAGATTAAATCTATGCATAAAATCATAGCTACAAAGTAACTTGTTTTATTTGACCCTATGCTTACATCACAAATGAAATGGAAAATAGTGCATCTGTAC
This sequence comes from Schistocerca gregaria, assembly GCF_023897955.1. NCBI lineage: Eukaryota > Metazoa > Arthropoda > Insecta > Orthoptera > Acrididae > Schistocerca > Schistocerca gregaria. Next base: position 935,473,012 of record NC_064922.1, read on the forward strand.
TAGTGAGAAACGTAAAAGAGAAATTGAACTAGAACTCATCAAAAATGCTGGAAAGTCATTTTGTATTAATTGTTCATTGATTACTCTATCTGTCTTATTGCAATGATGAGTGTAAGTTTCAAGGTCTTCTAAAATTTCCTAATCCCTGTGTTTGGATTTCAATTGTAGAACTTTTAAACTACTCTCTGTAGGACTTCAATGATGGCCATTGTGCATTAAATAACAACCCAGAGCACTGCCGTTACTTGCCTAATTGTGCTCCATGAATCTAGTCTTAAAATCCCTTCCCATTTGGCCTATGTAAATACTGTCACATGAGCTGCATTTAATCTTGTAGACACCTGCATTACTGAATTTACCTAATTTGTCATCCAAACTGTGGCACATAAAATGTCCTGCACTTTAGCCTTCCTAAACGCATTAGCAAATTTATCACATCAGGGACTGAAAATGACATGGAAATGTGGGTGACCTTGTCTTAAAGTAAAATTGTTGGCCTCAATACATTATTAATTTTTTTTACACAAATCTCAATTTTTTTGCAAAACCATTAGTTAAACCAAACTGTACTATCGTATTAATTTCTTTGTTAACTGTAACACCGTCCAGTCTTAACTTCACCACCAAATAGGATGTTGAAGAAAAATACACGTTTATATGCAGATGGGTGACTGGAGATAGCTACAGTAATTAGATTTGTTGTAGTTGGCCTACAATAAAGTCTGTATTCAGTTTTGAGTACACCCGTAAGATTTGTAGATCAAGGGAATTTACTGAACCCTCAATTTCAAATTCTATCAAACATTGTGTTTTTTTTCATGCATGTGATTGAAAGCTTGTGCTAAAGCCTGAACTTGATTATAATTATGTGAACAAATAATGAATGTATCATCAAATTACATGTGGTAAAGGAGAATTTTCTTACAAAGGTCTTTGTCGGCATCAGACAATTTAGTCTCTAAATTATTGATCAAAACTTCTGAAATTAATAATATTTTTTAATATGGAAATGTGTACCACACTACCATATCAGTGCATTTTAGAGCCTGTAGCAAGCCCACCTTTCTGGTGATATGCCATTTGACTGAAAGTAAGATAGTTAAAAGCTCAATATGTAATCAGTGAACAAGTAACAAGTAAGAGCAATGGTTTTTCACCATTTTTGATGAGTTGCAACCTTAATTTCTATTTTACATTTCTCACTAATACAGATGTACTATTTTCCATTTTAGTTGTGAAGTACAGAGTGTCGTATAAAACAAGTTACTTTGTAACTACAATTTTATGCATAGTTTTAATCTATTTAGTTTACTCTTTTACCTTTCAACATTTGTCTGAAATATGTTTTACTTTGCATATATGTTGGCATGAAGTACACATGACTTTAAATTTGTATAACTGTCTGTTCTTATTGTAAAATAAATATTGTTAAAAAGGAATGATTTACTATCCTGTACTGTTGGGCTGCAGCACCACCACTCACACACCATCTAGTATAAGTAATGCTACTTATGTGATGTTAAGGGCTGCCACATTCATTCATCTGCTAGCTGTCTACACATCACATTAGTATTTCTTTCTTTATGGGAAGAAAGTAATTTCACATTTTGTAAGTCAAAAAGACATATTTGTCACGCCAATGTACTCATAATGCATTGTTGTGAGCATATCTTCATAAAGAAAATTATGAATTTTGGTTTCAAGCCATTGTGCGTGCTTCAGTACGTTTCAGTATGTGCTCACTTTTGTAATGTAAAAATGTGCCTTTGATTTAGCAGGTCATCAGATGTGGACTACACTCCAAATGCATTACGCAAATAAAGGAGTTCCATTAACATCCAGTGTCTACTTTTTGTGTCCTATCAGATTTTTTAGAATCATAATAAAATTTATTTTAAATTCCCCCATTCTGTTTAATTTTATTTATGAGAAGTAGTTTCCTGTTGTGAAATGGAAATCCAAGCATTCAAGAGAAATATCTTAATGATATAAAATTTTACATTCCCAAGTACAACTTTAAGGTTTTCACAAACAAAGACTTTCCTTATGTTTGGGTCTACAGCCATAAACACTGATTAAGATGTCATGGGTCCATGGCATACTCAAAATACATAATTATTCCAACTAAATATAAATCACATATAGAACACATCACAGGTAACTGCTCTCACATGTATTGCTACTTGAGCTATATGCTGCAAATACTTTATCCTGCACACACATGAGATTAGTTTGGCAATGGCGAGTTGTTACATTGTTCTGTGTTCAGTAATAGATCTAAACATTGCATGTGTGAGAGAGGCACACCAAAGATGTCCAACATAGGCATTTATTTGAAAAGTTCATACTTGGTAGTTGATGGTTGGAGATAAAACATTGTTGTTACAAGTAGTCTGTGAAAAGCAGTTCATAGATGATGGCCACTGATGAATCATGTATATGATTGGAGTTAACCCCCTCAGCATCAGTTAAGGCAAAACTGATAACCGTATAATAAATAACATCATAAGGATGGCTATAGGTGTTCCATTTTATTACATAAGCAGATGGCTGAAGTCCCTCAAACCTCCATTCAGAAGGATGGACATAAAAAATCTTTATCTGAAAATGCTGGAAGTAGTGAAATTGACCTGTAATTTCCATTTTTGCAAGTTGGTGTTGCCTGTTTGCATTTAAGTACAGCAGGAAATATTCTTTAAGTCACTGACTGATTACAAAGGTAGCTGTATGGTAAACTTATCAAATCAGCACAATATTCTGATACTCTGCTAGAAGCACTACACATCACAGAATTTTTCCACTAGTTTCTGTATGTCTTCATTTCTGCTTTCCCTATTAACTGGGGACTCAGTTTTCATTTGCTTCACCACTTTTATTTGTTTGTTGTTTAATGATCCACTAGACTATATTTGATTTGTTCATGAAGTATTTTATTTTTTATGTTTAGTACTTATGTTCACTTGTAAAATATGTAAATGGACGACTTTACATATATGGCACTGTAATTTTCATTGTTTGAGAGCAAAAATGAACTTATAGGCTTGAAGAATATGATTAAGAAAGAGTTCAATTGTCATCAAATCTGTGTCCTTTTGTAAGTCTCTTCCTATAATTTTCCTATAGACACTGACTGAATCACTGGTTATGCACTACTATTCTTTTATTATCGTAGCGTAACTGTTCTGGATTATTTTTATCACCACTGACCACTTTGATGAGATTAACTGTGTTCTGTTACTTTTACTTCTGTATCACTGAAGGTACTTGAGTCATATAATAAGCTGTATGAAATTGCTGCTTGTGAAAATTACAACACAGTAAATGAATTATCAGATATTGAAATTCTTTATCATGTAATATGTCATATCATGACTTATTCTGACACAAAGAAATTATTAAATGTACTTGTTGATACAGAACTATCCTGTGTTATGATCAGTGTTTGTGATGGAGCCATTTATTTCTGTTATAACAGCTACACATTGTGGCATTAAAGATGAGACCACTGAGAAATGAAATTCAAAACTGATTATATCTTATTTCCAAAATAAGCTGTACTGATTACGAAGATGGGAATTATAAAAGAACTGCTAACTGAAAAATACCATAAATTGGGTGCAAGGAGTGAGATTGTGGAAGGTGTAGTATTTGTCATACTGAGAATAGTTTTGGACATTTTTATATGATTTTGATCAGTGGAAGATCTCTAGTAAGAAAAGGGGAAAAGGAAATGTGGAGACCAATCACAAATGAGCCCCATTTGTTCCTCAAAACCACTGAGGAATGAAGCAGTTAAGCCATGTTCTCTATCAAACTTTTGGCTATCTCTCATTATGATTTGAAATTAGAAAATCCTCCCCTGTCCCACTTGCACAACATTATCTGTTCTACCTGCCCTAAAGTGGGATTGCACCACTCACCCTACCATTGGATATCCTTGTCTGTCTCTCTGTTTCTGCTCACAGCCCTTTGCTTCAGGAGTCATATCTCTGTGCTGGACCTGGATACAGACCACTCACAAAGGAGTCCCCTTTCTCCCTCCATACCACTGAGGAATTGAACAACTAAATCACATTCTCTGTCCCATATAGTCATCCGCCATTTCCTATTCCTACCATGTCAGTGGCATTTACTACTCTGTAAGTACCATGGTCATCTTTTAAAGCAGCAACATCAAATGCCAACTTTGTTGTAATCTCTGTACAGCTTTCTACAAGTACTTCACAATGTGTGTCATTTGGATCTGCCCCTTGAACACCACCTTCTCTAAAATATGCAGATGAGAATTCTTCTTCATTCCTTCAACCCTTCTTCTAATCTCTCATTCCATTGTCCTACCCCACATTCTCCTACTTATGATGCTTTACCTTCTCCCTGCTCTTTTTTTTCTCAGCGCTTCTTATAGAAGTCCTCTATTCCCCTGTCTCTCTTCATTGGCGCTCACCATCTGCATTTCCACAGAAGAAAAGTTTTTTGTAACATCCTCCCATTCTTGTTTCTCTCTCCCCACCTGAGGCCCCTTCCATTAATTCATTCACATGTGTCTACATCAGAAAAACCTTTCCCAACCAACTCCTGACTTTTTCCTCCTTCCCTCTACACCATGCCCCGTCTGTTTTCCCACCATCAACTCAAAGTCAAGATTACTATTCCTCCTAGCCAGACTGCAATGTTTGAAGAAAACAAGGGTCAGTGTGTGGGCTACCATTGGCCATTATTTCCTCTACTGTCTGTACCTGATGCTTGTAGGTAGCACTTTACAACAGAGGCTCTCTGGTTTATATGGTTTGCTTCTCTTTTGTAATGTATTACTTCAGTTGCTTCACATCTCTGAAGATTCTGCATCTTGATGGGTTCTACAAAATGTGATGAATGAGTGATTTAATGTTTGAAACAGAAGCAGACTAGATCTTTGTAGTACCCACCAGCTGCTTTGTACCTCTTATGTCAACTGATTAGACATTGGACTTATATTCATATATCTTATTTCACACTGAATTTTCCATTTATATATATATATATATATATATATATATATATATATATATATATATATATATAAGCAGACTGCTTGTGTCTGTGTATGTGCGGGTGGATATGTGTGTGTGTGTGTGTGCGAGTGTACACCTGTCCTTTTTTTCCCCTAAGGGAAGTCTTTCCGCTCCCGGGATTGGAATGACTCCTTACCCTCTCCCTTAAAACCCACATCCTTTCATTTTTCCCTCTCCTTCCTTCCTTCCTGACGAAGCAACTGCCAGTTGCGAAAGCTCGTAATTCTGTGTGTGTGTTTGTGTGTTTTGTTCATGTGCCTGTCTGCCGGCGCTTTCCCGCTTGGTAAGTCTTGGAATCTTTGTTTTTAATATATTTTTCCCATGTGGTATATATATATATATATATATATATATATATATATATATATATATATATATATATATATATATATATATATATATCAAGCTGCTTAATTTTGCTCCAAAGAATGTACTGTAAGCAACTATTAATTTTATTGTTTTCCCAATATACCCTGGGATCATTTCAGTGTTATGTAACATTTAATTGTTAACACCACTAAATTTATTTTGTTATTTTATGTTTATAATATCCGTCTGTAGAGCTAAAATAAGAGGAAGGAGGACACCAGTAAAAGTTTTCTACCTTGACATGACTTTGCTGGGAGACTACTGGGGCTGTTTTGGAAATCCCAGAATGTGAGTGCAATGGAATTTAAGACTGTATTTTTATTGCTTAGTGTCTTCCATATGACTTCAAGAATAAGTTCTGATATATAAGTTTACTTTCATTGTGAACTAAGGAATATCATCCAGATGAATCACTGGAAAGGCAGATAAGCAGTGTCATATTTTAATGTAGTTGAATTATAAATCACAATTTTAAACAATCTGCCTGATCTCTAAGAAGAATGTTTAATGAAATACTCTATTATATTTTAAAATATAATTCTGAAGCCTGTAATTTTTTTGTTTCATGACAGTTACCACCACACAGTGCCAGTAACTTTATTATACGGTCTGCGTGAAGGTCTGGCACAACTAGCAGAGGAAGGTTTACAGAAATGCTGGGAAAGGCATAAGAATTGCAGTATTCAGCTTCATGAAGGGATCACAAAACTTGGTCTTGACTTCTTTGTTAAAGACCCAACAAGTAGACTCCCTACAGTAACTGCTGTTTCTCTGCCTCCTCACATTGATGGACGAGCTGTATCAAGATATGCAATGGAAAGGTGAGTGTAGTATGGTGAAAAAGTAACAGTACTGAAAATTGCTGTTATGAGCAATAATTAAAGCGAGGTTAACTGTAATTGAGACTCTTGGAAAGAGGATAATGTAATAACAGTAGGGGATAAAGGCAACCGTCAATTATATGACTCAGTTTGACATTGGACACTTCGCCGAGAATACGCCTCTCATTTGGGCGAAGAAAATGGCACTCTGATATGCCCATAGTTCATATGATTGCTGAACAGACTAGACAGTAAATAGTTTAAATTTTTTTAATAAAATTCATCTGGGTGTGTGATAAAACTTCCAGTGTTTCTGCTTCTACTTCAGGCAGCCTTACTCAGTCACAAAAATGAATTTTGGCCACAAAAGCTCAAGCTCGTATAGTTTAGTTCTCAACACCTTCAGTATCCCTGCCCTGGCAGGTGTGGTAGTTCAGGGAATGACAGGTGGCCAACACCATGGCCAGCGTGTTCTGTCGGTGCCATGTAGCCTGTGTTTTGGTTATTGTGCAGGTCAGATTTGCCTCATTCCATGCCCGGGCATTCTGCAGTGAACATTGATTGTGATTTGTCTGTTGGCTTATCTTTCTGCAACTCTGCGGTGGAACTTGTGCAGGTAAGAGCAGTTGTTTTCAATTTATCATTCTTTATCTATAAAATAATCATTTCGAGCATAATTATTCACAAATTTTATTTGTGTAGACATGTCTCAAAACAGGTGCGAATGTAAGAGGAAATTATTTCCTGTCAAATTAAATTTGTAGTAAGTATAAATTAAAATGTGTTTTGAGATATGTCTATAACAATAAAATTTGTGTGTAATTACACTGAAAATAATTATTTTATAGATAAAGAGCGGAAAACTGAAAACAAATGCACTTGCATGCACATAATTCATCACAGAATGATAGAAAGATGAACCAACAATTAAATCATAACCTACAGTCACAGCAGAGTGCTTGAGCACAGAATGGCACAAATCAGACCTGCACAGTAAACAAAATATAGACTAGATGGCGCCAGTAGTCTGAACGCACTAGCCATGGAATCAGCCATCTGCCATGCCCCAGGCTACCATGCCTGGCGAGGTGTGTGCACCAAACATCTTAGCCTTACAAAGGTCACAATATGCAACGTTAAAGAAGCAAAAATTACCTGTTGACACAAGGAATAGACAGGAATTGGCACTCTCCAGCATTCCAAAAGCAAAGATTCAAACTACCTCCTTAGGCACTCCCACAGTTGATGTCACTATTATTGTTATTATTATTATTATTATTAGCAATTATTTTTATTTTATGACCTCCACTGGACCATTCTAGTCAAATATGCAAAGGCTTATACAAGGAGTTGTTTTTATTCAAAGGTTTGTACAAGTAGTTGTTGTTATTCAATAATAAAATACAGTCCAGTGACATGTCAGTCAGACATTCAATAATACAGTGGTTGTGCAAGTGTTGTAATTTATTATTACATAAAGGATTTTTTGGTCTTATATCTGCCCAATATTTCCTCATTCTTTAATATATTTTCTTTTTTAGCTGTTGGTAAACCTTTAGGGATGTGAGGTCATGGGCCAAGAAACTCTTCTGTCCTTGGACCATGGCCTCACATCCTGAAAGATTTACCAGCAACTACGTCATCCGGTTGTGAAAGCCTTCATTTTCTTTTTTGTTTTTCTCTTTGTCTCATATCACTCTTCCATTAGTCATTTTACTGATCTTTGTTTGTAGTGTGTGATATCTGATTCTCTAGATTCAGTGACTGAAAATTCCTTTTAGCTGCATGACTAGTAGTAGTGTATTGCAAACAGGCCCCTGTTACTATAAATTTAAGTAAATTTTTAAAACAAGAATACCAATGTAATCAAGTAATGTTAAGCTATGAATGGGTAGTAAATAGCATCTATTTAATGTAATTGTGGAAGCAGGAATTCTTTTTGAGTGCCTTTCCTCTAATTCATTAGGTTACATTCAGCCAGTGTAAAAATAAATAATATTAAGCAGTGTAATTGTTGTTAATTAACTTGCTGAGAGTTGCATCTCTTTTTTTAGTTCATATCCGACTGTAATAACATCTCTGAAAGTTGCTCTTCATGATGGGAGCTACAGAACACAATAATTGAATGAATCAGTGAACAGTGTATCAGCTGAACAATATGACAAAAACTGTATTAAGATAATTTTGGAACCCTTGAAGTAAAGGGATTTATTTTATTTTATTTAGTCCTTCAAATCCTATATGTATAGAATATATACAAGGATATTGGACATGGTTAGGTATTTACAAGATAAAAATACAGTTTGTATTGCAATGCTAAGGACTAGATAGCCAGGTAATTTAGCACAGATTCTTAAATACAACAAACATCACAGGCAACATACAAACTAGAATATTAATAATGCATCTTTATTTTTGTTGTTTGGCTTTTATATATTCTGTCAGACTGTAAAAGCAATGATCAATTAAATATGCGTTTACTTCAGCCTTAAAACTACAGAGTTTACCTATTGATTTAATATGTTTAGGTAGATTATTGAAAATCTTTATCCCAGTATGTAGTGTGCCTTTTTGGCACAATGATGTTCTCACCTGTTTCACATGAAGGTCAGATTTTTGCCTTGTAGTGTGTGCATGTATATCTTCATTTTTTAATAAGATATCTGCGTGTCTATCAATATATTGTTTGATGAAAACTTATGTTTCGTAGATAAAAATGCAAGGAAGAGGAAGAACTGACAGTTTTTTTGAATATGGGTCTGCACGATTTCGTATTGTTTACCCCTTCAATAATTCTTAGTATTCTCTTTTGCATCCTGAAAAGTTTAATATTTGTTGTTGTATTGCCCCAGAAGATTATGCCATATTTAATTACAGAATGCACATAGGAGTAGTATACATTTAACAGGCTGGCTTTGCTGAAACAAGTTTTTAAGATCCGTATCATGTAACAGGTTTTGCTTAGTTGTCTTTGCAAATATTCAATATGTACCTCCCATTTTGTGTTGTTCTGGAGCCAGAGTCCCAGAAATTTAGTGCTGTTAACACTTTCAAGAACTCTGTCCCTAAGTTCTATTTCTACGTTTGGGTGGTGTCTTCCTTTTACATTATAGAAGTACAATGCTACTGTCTTTTCTTTGTTTATAATTAGCTTGTTGTAGCTGAACCACTGTTCTACACTGTTCATTGTTTGTATAGCGAAGTCTTTTAGTTTTTCTTCTGTTTTACCACTAATAAGGAAGCTTGTATCGTCTGCAAATTGGAGGGTAGTTTGCCAATACTTGTTGTACATAAGATCATTGACATAGAGGAGAAACAGAATGGGTCCTAATACTGATCCTTGAGGGACACCATATTTCACATTTTTTCATATCCTGAATAGAAGTAGCTGATTTTGTTATGGTCAGTATATTGCACTTCAACCACCTGTTTGCGATCATATAGGTATGTCTTGAGCCACTCATTGGATATACCTCTAATTCCTAACTGGTCAAGCTTCTGCAGTAGGGCATTATGGTCAATGACATCAAAAGCTTTAGATTAATCAAGACATATGCCTGTCACAAACTCACTTGCATCCAGTTTAGCATAGATTTCATTAAGAAATTCAAATATTGAACTTTCAGTTGAATAGCCTTTCCTGAAGCCATGCTATGAAGGAGATAGAATTTTATTTTTACTTAGGAAATCATACAATCTCTTATAAAAAACTTTTTCTAAAATTTTAGAAAATACAGGCAGTAGGGCTATTGGTCTATAATTTGAAATACATTCTGGATTTCCTTTTTTGAACAGTGGTTTCAGCTTTGCTGTTTTCAAGCATGAAGGGAAGGTTCCTGATGCCAGTGAGCTGTTGCACAAATGTGTCAAGGATTCAGCTAAGGCAAGACAGATTTTTTTAATAACTGCATCTGGTATTCCATCAATTCCACATGAGTACCCTGTTTTCAAGGTTTTTATAACTGATAAAATTTCTTCAGAATTTGTGGGTGAAAGGAACAAAGATGTAGATACATTTCTCACACTATTGCATGATGGAGGTGATATTTTGTTGTGTTCTTCCAGTCCACTCCTGCAATTTCTGTTGGGCAAGAAATCATTTGTCATTCATAACATAAGTTCATATTTTTATATTGTTTAGTTTCACTTGTTGTTTGATTTTTTATAACTTCCCATATAGCTTTAGATTTGTTATTTGAATTTTCAATGTATTTGTCATTTGCCATTGTTTTAGCTTTTCGTACAACATTTTTGAGGATCCTCATGTAATTATTCAGGTACAAATGAAATTCAGGAGGCATGTTCTGTGTCTTTGCTATAGTGTGTAATCTTCTTTTCTGTGCACAAGATATTCTAATACCTGTTGTAATCCATTTGTTCTTTTTCAAGTTAGGTTGACATTTTTGCTTTTTTAATGGAAATGCAGCTTCAAAGTATGACATGAAGATTTCCATGAATTTTTCAAACTTTTTGTTAGTATTTTCAGAAGTATACACTTCATACCAAGTTTCTTCACTTAGTCTCAGTACAAAAAGGTTTATTTGTTTGTTAGTGAATTTCCTTGCTTCTTTTACAAGTTCCTCTTTCTCAGCCGTTTCACTTGGGGTGTGCAAAGCAATAAACTGTGCATAGTGATCACTGAAGCCAGTATTAAGATTTCCAGCACAGAAATTGTGATTTACATTTGTGTTTATAAAAGGCAGATATGGGTGAGAGATGAGAACATTATTAGGTGTCATGGATAATATAACAGGGAACATGAATAATCTGAGGATGAATAGCATGATACAAAGAGAAATCGTAATAGATGCCAAATAAAGAACAGCAACACATAAAAAATCTATTTAAAACATTCCATTCACATTAAGACTCCATGCATAATGTGTGATTGTGGGATACTGTAAATAAGAATGCACAATTTTGAATTCAGCCTTTGCACTAACAATAGATTGTAAAAGTTATTCAGTCTTTTATGTCATAGAAACTTAGCATTTGTGATATGGGGAGCTAATGAGGTAAATAATCATTAACTTATTTTTCAGATAGCTTATTTCAAAACTATTTATCCTAATTGATTTCCACTGATTTAAAATGTTTGTACCCAAGCACATAACCCAGTTCTGGAGACACGAACATAATTGACAGTTTATGCAAAAACTGTCATTGCCTTGTGCTGTAGTTATTAAAATTCTCTTTAAAAATATTGGTTGCTTTTATAGAATTAATTAAAAAATAAATATGTTTTAGACCATCAAATATAAAAATAAAATATTACTGTTTGAAGAATTCATTCATTGCCAATTTTTACTGCTGTTATATCCAGACATAGATAACTTTATTGTAATATGTAGCTTTGTTCAAATGCAGGGCCATGTGTTTCCAGTATATTCAAATTATTTTTTTCCATGTATTGTGATTATGAAAAATATTCATTCCTGTGGAGGAGGCAGGGCTTTTCTGCCACATTTGATTTAATTTTTTGGATGAATAGTTTATTTAATTAACAATATGGAAAAATGAACATATGTAATCATAGACAAAAAGATACAAAATATATGATAAAGTTTTATCAGTATGTTCAGGAGCTGTTCAGTGGAAGATACTTGTTGTATTGCAGAGGGATAAATCCTACTATCACAGCTTAAAAACAGTTTATTCTGCCATGAAAATAATACATCTCTGTGAGAAACAGACAATCTCCGATGAAAACTGTTGAGACAGGGGTAATAGAGGGATCAGTTCTTGCCATTCTTTCCCATAAGTGCAATCACTGGTTTACCACATAATGTTCCCAGTCGTCTGATCTGCTCTGCAGATGACACAATGATAATTACAAACCATTAAGACACACCAGCATTAAAACAGATGTCTCTGGAATAACTAGTTTCCTTTTTCCCTGGTCTTTTATCCTATCTGCATTGGGTTGACATGTTAATTATTAGATTTGGCAATGTTAATCCTAGAAGGTGGGTAGCTGGCTGCCCTTCCTGTCACCATAACTTCTCCCCTGTCCTCCCAAAATCTTCCTCCCTCCCCCCCCCCCCCCTCCCCGGGACAGAATTTGTGTACCTTAATCCCAACTGTCTGGTCTAGTGTTATCCCATGTGACGTGTGTGAGCATATTGTAAATATGTGACAGTCATGTAACTGAGTTGTGACAAGGAGACCAGCCAGCAATATACCTACTAGGGTGTGAGAAATCAGCCAAAAACCACAACCAGACTGGCCAGTACACTTGTCCTTGTCATCAGTCCATCAGGTGTATTTAATATGGGGCTGACATGGCTGCCCAAATCATGAAAGCATCATGCTAATGCATACAGATATCCAAATGGGTCACTAGAATTGCTAGATGTTGTGGTAAAATGGTTTTCTTCCAACAAATTGCTTTGTAACCCCTGCTACATCTACGTAACAAAACAGAAAAAAGTTGGTTTAACTTAGTATGTCATATTGATTCCAGTTTCACCAGGGAACAACACACTCATCATATTTGCAAAAGAATATAAAAATTAATGTGTGGCTAAGATGCCATCATACCTTGTACTGGTCATCAACATGACAGTAAAACTTCAGATGAGTAAGATATGTAGTAGCAATGCATTTGACTGTGGCCACTGTGGATGACAAATATTGGTTACTCCTGCTCTGAGCTTACACAAGTACTGAGTGTTGCTTGAGTTAGGGAAGTGCCCTTAGTACCTTTTTTCGGAAAGCAGTGATCAACCATTGTGGATTGTTACAGCAGATAGGTGAGGCTTGTAACACATTATTCACCAGTTCACTACTGGACACCACCACCATTCACCACTGCCACCGCCACCACCACCACCACCACCACCACCACCACCACCACCACCACCAACAACAACAACAACAATCAGTGAGTATCCAGGAGTGACTGCTCGACATATTATGTACTTTTGGTCATCAGATGTCACGAGGCACAGAGATTATTATGGGCACAGAAACACCACCACTTGATCCTCGAAGAGTGGCAAAATGTTTGCTATTGGTACATGCTGATGGCAAAGTGTAAGTACATCAAATATAGTAAAACAAAAATGAACAAAGGAAAATTGAGGATGGAACATAACAATATAATGACAAGGATAGCTGCTACTCACCATATAGCAGAGATGCTCAATCTCAGAAAGGCACAGCACCAAGACTGTCAGAACATTAGCTTTCAACCAACAAGGCTTTTTCAGAGGCAACAGAGTGGGGGTAAGGAGGAGGCGGGGGTGGGGAGGGGGAGGGATAGCAGGGCAGGGGTGGGGGAACAGTAAAGTGCTGCTGAGAGCATGCAGGGATGAAGTGGAGAATAGGGCAGCTAGGTGCAGTTGGGAGGTTAGATGGAGGTTGTGAGAGAGAGGAGGGATAGCAGAAAAGGAAAAAAGTAAAAAGACTGTTTGCATAGGTGGAATAGAGGGCTGTGTAGTACTGGAATGGGAACAGGAAAGGGGCTAGTGGGTAAGGATAATGACATATGAAGGTTGAGACCAGGAGGGTTATGGGAACATAGAATATACTGCAGGGAAGTTCCCTTCTGCACAGTTCAGAAAAGATGGTGACGGAGGGGAGGATTCAGATGGCACAGGCTGTGAAGTGGTCATCGAAATGAACATTGTGTTGGGCAACGAGCTCAGCAACAGGGTAGTCCAGCTGCTTCAGTCCTGGGTGGTACTGAGTCATGAGGGAAACGCACATCTGTGGCTAGGCAGTGGAACCTTCAGAGGTGTTGTGTGACAGGAAAGGTAAGGCATGGGAGATGTGTTTTTGTACATCGTTGGAAGTATAATTACGATCTTTTAAGGCCTCAGTGAGACTGTCGGTATATTTCAAGAGGGACCAGTTTCACTACAGATGTGATGCTCTTTCTTCTTGGTGTAGAATAGATGGCAGCTGTCAAAGTGGAAGTAGTGCTGGTGGTAGATAGGTTTGTTTTGGACAGAGGTACTGATGTAGCCATCTTTGAGTTGGAGGTCAACATCAAGGAAGGTGGCTTGATGGGTTGAGTAGGACCAGGTGAAGTGATTGGGGGCCACAAGTCAGCACAGGTATATACTTTGCATTCTGCCTTGCAAGGCAAATGAGGCTTGTTAGCTAAAAGCTAACATTCCGACAGCCTTTTGTTGTGCCTTTCTGTGACTCAGCATGTCCGCTATGTGAAGAGTAGCAACTATCCTTTTCAAGAACTGTAAGACAGTAATACATCCCACCTCTTGCCAGCAGTGCATCATTCAGGAATGTAGTGCAGGTTTTCCATCTGAGGGATGTTCATACAGGATGAAATGGGGCATGTGGTACACATGCCATCACCACAGTGACAAACAACACAGGAAAAAAGCTCCGTGTTCTGGCCGTGATGGTCATTCAGGACCAAGCAACTGCCTCCAGCTCTACCTAAGCGTCAGACCTGAAGATGTAAACACTGCAATCACTCTGATGAATGATGATGTGTCTTCAGTAGTGACATGGGCGAAAAACCTGGGGCTTAAATTAAATGCAAAAAAGACGCAAGTAATCTTAATAGCCCATCAGAAATTAATAAGTTCAGATTTCCGCGAACAGCTACCTCCTATTCTGCTCGAAGGTACTCCAATACCATATCAGAAAACAGTGAAGAACTTGGGTGTAACTTTGGACGAGCATCTCAACTGGGCGGAGAACACAGTCGCAGTGTGCCGAAAGACGTCTGCTTGTCTCTATGCTCTCAAAAAGTTTCGGAACATATTCCCACAGGACTTGAAACGCCAGCTCGTGCAAGCACTCGTTCTACCGAACCTCCACTATTGTGATGTGATTCAACAAGGCATGAGTAGTGAAAACGAAAGATGGCTAGAGCTAACCATGAATGCCTGTGTGCGTTACACCTGCAACATTCGCCGATATGATCATGTTAGTGCTTCATACTCCGAGCTAGGGTGGCTGCGGCTGGACAAACTGCGTGACTACCACACTCTATGTCTACTTCACCGACTCCTCATCGCGCAAGCACCCCAGTACCTAGCTTCAGAGATTAAAAACCTGTCATGCCATCATAATCGAAACACGAGGTCACTCTTATCTGGTATCCTAACTGTGCCCACTCACAAAACAAAAACTTTTGTAAACTCCTTCTCAGTTGCCGCTGTCCGCCTCTGGAACAAACTGCCCCTTACCTTGAGGAAAATTTAATCTCCTGTTGCTTTTAAGAAGAAGTTGAAGCATTTCCTACTATCATCCGCATAAAATTCTCCACAAAATTAATGTGCAAGGCCAATCCTCTCCTCTGTCAAATAGCAAAGCTAGCGTATCCTATCTTGCTCCTGAGATGCCTTCCTCTTCATCTATTCTCTATTAGCCACGCAGTCTCCTTTTCCTTTATATTTTCCTTAATTATGTTTCATCATGTCTCTCTATTCTTCTCCTCCCTTCACCATGAGTCTCCCTCATACTCCCTGCTGCCAGCACTCCTATCTAAAATCTTTCTCTTCAATAATGTATTTTTCGAGGTGTACCTTTCTAATTGTTTACCTCACTTTTTGTATTAGATGTAGTTTAACATGCCTACTAAAACATATGACTGTAAAATAGGTAGAATGCCTGGTTAGATGTAAGAGAGGGCCTGATGGCCCTAATCTTACCAGGTTAAATAAATAAATAAATAAATAAATTATCATCTGACCAATTTCCTCAAGTTACAGCTGGACAGCTGTAGATCAGGATGGCTTATCAATTCTTCCGGAGTCTGTGTTACAGTGTGTTGCCTCTGTCATTAGGGCAGAAGGGGATGTACAAGCTTCTGACATTGTATTGAAAGAATGGTCATCTTGAAGAAGTCACCTTGCCATTAACTAAAAATCCATTTGAAAGATCAAAGAAATCATAAAATGGAACAAGACAGTTTCATTCACTTATGTATTACATAGCTAGAATGTTAACAACACCAGCAAATATTTCAATTTTTTGCAGATCATTTAGTTTCTTTGATAAATTTTTAAGATAGTATAAACTAGAAATTAATTAACACATAAATCCTTTATTGCTACAGAGAATATGTTTACAATGGGTAAAATTAGACTTAAACGTTTGGTGGATAAAAGCTGATACTCAATACTTACTCAGGTATCTATATGCATAGAGGTCAAATTAATTGTTCAGATCTTTTATGCTGCCAGAGTCATTCTATATTTATAAACAAGCATAACGTAAAAGCAGATTATTTAGCCAGTATATACTCTGAGGAGAAATAACTACCGTTATTCCAAATACACCCTTGAAAAGAGGGTCAGCATTCCAAGAACTGAAAATCACAGGCTTCTGATTGATGTAAGAAAAAGAGGAAATAGTTAAGTATTTAGAGGATTACAAGGGACTCACATAGTATAAAGAGTATGTAACAACCTTCTGTAACAATATTCTTAATGGAAGGTTATTACTTCAAATACTTTAAAAAAAAACAAAGTTGTTTATTGTGTTTATTTTTTTTTGCAGATATGGTCTGGAAATAGCAGGTGGACTAGGTCCAACAGCTGGAAAGATTATGAGAATTGGTCTAATGGGATACAATGCAACTCCAGAAAATGTCTCTCTCACATTGGCTGTTCTCAAGGAAGCTCTTGCTCATGCTACTGCTTCACGTCTTTAACTGAGAACTCCTTTACTTACTATTTTACTATTATTATAATTGTTAGTGTATCTTTGCATGACTGGTTTAGTTACCATCAAAATTGTAATGATCATAATAAAGTTCTTTGTTATGGCAGATGTACAGTTTGTTAAGCATGAATATGTAATAGATCTAATATTTTCAAAATCTCTGCCCATAACAACTATGAGTGCTCTTATTTCATATTTTTTTAAAAATGTGCTGCCTAATCTCTTAGTTAAATTACTTATCATTTACAACCAGGTTTACTATTTTTTACTCACCTGTGTGGTAACTTGTGAATTCTCGATCGTAACTGAATCCTGACAAGTCTAGCTGCTGTAACTGAACATCTTATTTTGGAGTAAAGCAGCTTCCATTTATGATTGTATTTTACTGTAATGCAAAGGTATGAACATTAAAAATAAAAAAGATTTAGTATATGGAAATACTAACATGAACTGAATTTATTGTATTACATTATCATTATTGAAAATAATGTTTGGAGCTTGACTGAAAATATAACTCTTGCTGACCTGGTATTACCAGTTTGCACATTGATACATTAAAACAGGTTTTATTTATCCTAAGACTCTCTCTCTGTGCCTCAGTAGGACGAGAATTCAGTCCAGACAAATTCTAAAAGGTAATGCCAACGCTTCGTAGATCTCTCTACAGACGAGATTTATTCTGTAATGTGGCGAGTCATCAAAGGCATTTGACTCAACAGAAGACCTTATAGCAAAGAAGTAAATGTTTTTTAATCTGTATATAGAACTTCACATTTATATGTGAGTACACTAATCATCAACATCCTTCTGTTTCAGGATTATTTAAATTATATTCTGCACAGAAAAGAGAAACCAATATATCTGAGAAAGATTTTAATGTACATGACAAGTCAAAATATTCTGACTTTGAAATGAATGTGTATGTATTGTAGGACATTTCAAGGGGCAGATATGAACTCTGACCACAATCAATTGGTTATGAACTGTAGATTAAAACTGAAGAAACTGCAAAAAGGTGGCAATTTAAGGAGATGGGATCTGGATAAACTGGCTAAACCAGAGGTTGTACAGAGTTTCAGGGAGAGTATAAGGTAACATCTGACAGGAATGGGGGAAAGAAATACAGTAGAAGAAGAATGGGTAGCTTTGAGGGATCAAGTAGTGAAGGCAGCAGAGGATCAAGTAGGTAAAAAGACGAGGGCTCGTAGCAATCCTTGGGTAACAGAAGAAATATTGAATTTAATTGATGAAAGGAGAAAATATAAAAATGCAGTAAATGAAGGAGGCAAAAAGGAATACAAACATCTCAAAAATGAGATCAACAGGAAGTGCAAAATGGCTAAGCAGGGATGGCTAGTGAACAAATGTAAGGATATAGAAGCTTATCTCACTAGGGGTAAGATAGATACTGCCTACAGGAAAATTAGAGAGACCTTTGGAGAGAAGAGAACCACTTGTATGAATATCAAGAGCTCAGATGGCAGTCCAATTCTAAGCAAAGAAGGGAAACCAGAAAGGTGGAAGGAGCATATATAGGGTTTATACAAGGGCGATGTACTTGAGGACAATATTATTGAAAGGGAAGAGGATGTAGATGAAGATGAAATGGGAAATACGATACTGTGTGAAGAGTTTGACAGAGCACTGAAAGACCTGAGTCGAAACAAGGCCCCTGGAGTAGACAACATTCCACTGGAACTACTGACGGCCTTGGGAGAGCCAGTCATGACAAAACTCTACCAGCTGGTGAGCAAGATGTATGAGAGAGGCGAAATACCCTCAGACTTCAAGAAGAATATAATAATTCCAATCCCAAAGAAAGCAGGTGCTGACAAATGTGAAAATTACCGAACTATCAGTTTAATAAGTCACAGCTGTAGAATACTAACGCGAATTCTTTACAAACGAATGGAAAACTGGCAGATGCGGACCTCGGGGAGGATCAGTTTGGGTTCCGTAGAAATGTTGGAACACGTGAGGCAATACTGACCTTGCGACTTGTCTTAGAAGAGAGATTAAGAAAAGGGAAACCTACGTTTCTAGCATTTGTGGACTTAGAGAAAGCTTTTGACAATGTTGACTTGAATACTCTCTTTCAAATTCTGAAGGTGGCAGGGGTAAAATGCAGGGAGCGAAAGGCTATTTACAATTTGTACAGAAACCAGATGGCAGTTATAAGAGTCAAGTGGCATGAAAGGGAAGCAGTGGTTGGGAAAGGAGTGAGACAGGGTTGTAGCCTCTCCCCGATGTTATTCAATCTGTATATTGAGCAAGCAGTAAAGGAAACAAAAGAAAATTCAGAGCAGGTATTAAAATTCATGGAGAAGAAGTAAAAACTTTGAGGTTCGCCGATGACATTGTAATTCTGTCAGAGACAGCAAAGGACTTGGAAGAGCAGTTGAACGGAATGCACATTGTCTTGAAAGGAGGGTATATGATGAACATCAACAAAAGCAAAGCTAGGGTAATGGAATGTAGTCAAATTAAATCAGATGATGCTGAGGGAATTAGATTAGGAAATGAGACACTTAAAGTAGTAAAGGAGTTTTGCTATTTAGGAAGTAAACTAACTGATGATGGTTGAAGTAGAGAGGATATAAAATGTAGACTGGCAATGGAAAGGAAAGCGTTTCTGAAGAAGAGAAATTTGTTAACATCAAGTATAGATTTATGTATCAGGAAGTCGTTTCTGAAAATATTTGTATGGAGTGTAGCCATGTATGGAAGTGAAACATGGACGATAAATAGTTTGGACAAGAAGAGAATAGAAGCTTTCGAAATGTGGTGTTACAGAAGAATGCTGAAGATAAGGTGGATAGATCACGTAACTAATGAGGAGGTATTGAATAGGATTGGAGAGAATAGAAGTTTGTGGCACAACTTGACTAGAAGAAGGGATCGGTTGGTAGGACATGTTTTGAGGCATCAAGGGATCACAAATTTAGCATTGGAGGGCAGCGTGGAGGGTAAAAATCGTAGATTGAGACCAAGAGATGAATACCCTAAGCAGATTCAGAAGGATGTAGGTTGCAGTAGGTACTGGGAGATGAAGAAGCTTGTACAGGACAGGGTAGCATGGAGAGCTGCATCAAACCAGTCTCAGGACTGAAGACCACAACAACAACAACAACAGGTATTGTGCCACAAATTAAAGGTAGCATTGTTATCCATTCATTCTTTGTCTCCTATACATCTCATCTAGGGTGAGAACCTTCAGGGATCTGAGTTGATTATGCACTAGATAGAAAAATCATAGTGGAACAGATCATGATGAGAGAAACCCTTCATGGAATACAGTCTTTCTAAAAAGAAACAAAGGTGCAGTAGGCAGAATGCATATGGACAGAGATGCTGACTGAAATATAGTTGACTGTCAGAATGGCTATGTATGATAGATTCAAAGACCTCTCACAAAGCCCAAAGAGATCCTGGTCATGTCCTGGTCATATGTAAAGACTATCAGTAGCACCAAAGGTAGTGTCAAGACACTCAAGGATGATAAAACAAAATTGATGGTAGCAAAGCAAAATCAGTAATGTTGAACACCATTTTCATATGTTCCTTTACAAATCCAAGAACACTGTCTCAGTTGAATTCTTGTAATACAGCAAAGATCAAACAAATTCTATAGAAAGTTTAGAGTGGGGTTAGCACCTTTTGTAGCAGTTATATACCATAGATTTCTCAAACAAAAAACTGTACCCTGTGGTTGGAACAAGGAATATCTCATGCCTGTCTCCAAGGAAATTAGTGGAACTGATCCACAAAAGTACACACTGCCATATACATTTATTTATGTCTTTGGAGCATTCTGTAAATGGTATTGGACAAGATTACACAAAGTCTGAAAAATTATAAGTTTCAAAAATACACAACTGCACGCATATTTCAATGAAATGACTGATTTATTCAAAAATAGCCTCTAAAATAGAAGTATCTAAAAAAAAGAAACATTGATTTACATATGTAATTACCAAAGATTACAATCACTTTATGCTTTCTAAAATTTTTTTGGATATTTGCACAGTTGCATATGAAACATTGCATTAAATTTTCGCTTCAAGGTATTTTTTAACACTGTACAGACAAGTTTTAATCAAGTGACATTTTAGTTTGCTTTTAAAAGCATACATGGTTTCTATTATATTTATGTAGTTTGGCAAACTGTTGTGTAGAAGGTGATGGGTTCTCACAGTATAGGCAATACAATAGTGAATTAGTACCAACTATGGTTGCGTTCTATACACACCATTTTTTCCCACTTAGCACATAGCACCTGTTCAATACAGAAGTACAGAGCGTACTGACTATGGCCCCAGAAGAGAGCATATACATTGTCTGTCAGCAATATTATTGTTCAGAGTCCCCACAGAGTCCCTCTCATGGAGTGCAGAGCATGGGTGGAGGTGGTGTCACAGTGATGAATGACTGCCGCTGCTTATGTGAGTTTGTAATCCTTGAAGTGTCGTGGGAGGTGTTGTGGTCAGCTGAACACTGAGGTGGAAGGTAGCACTTCACCGTCCCCCATTGGTGGCTATTGCATAGATGATGCTGGTTGTTCACATTCCGTTGACATTGGTAGTGGTGACAGAAGTGGTGTGGATTTGGTGGAGAGATCTTCCAGGGTACTGCTAGCTGCAAACTGTTGATGGCCTCACTGTCAGTTTGATGTTGACCTTGATTCGGGAGGTGTTTCTGCTGTGGCTGATGACTTGGTATGAGCTGTTGTAGGGGGATGTGAGTGCAGGACACGCCAAGTTGTCACGCAGCGTGATGAGCTGTGTCGTGGTCAGTGCCTTGTACACTCCTGGAAATTGAAATAAGAACACCGTGAATTCATTGTCCCAGGAAGGGGAGCTTTATTGACACATTCCTGGGGTCAGATACATCACATGATCACACTGACAGAACCACAGGCACATAGACACAGGCAACAGAGCATGCACAATGTCAGCACTAGTACAGTGTATATCCACCTTTCGCAGCAATGCAGGCTGCTATTCTCCCATGGAGACGATCATAGAGATGCTGGATGTAGTCCTGTTTATTTATTTATTTATTTATTTATTTATTTCGTATTCCATTAATCCGTATTGTGATAAATCACAAGGATGTGGAATGAGTCATGATTACATACAACAGATATAATACACATATATAAAATGACAAAAATGTACCATAAGATTATGAATAAGTTTGTAGGTTAAAATCAAATCAAAGGTATAGCTCAAGTAATATAAAACAATACCTAAAAAGGAAATATAGTACATTTTCCAAATTAAACAAATAATACACATATATAAAATGACAAAAATGTACCATAAGATTATGAATAAGTTTGTAGGTTAAAATCAGATCAAAGGTATAGCTCAAGTAATATAAAACAATACCTAAAAAGGAAATATAGTACATTTTCCAAATTAAACAGTTAATGTGATCTATAGCAAACAAATTTTTATCAGTATAAAAAATCATTGCTTTATCTGTAGATACTCATCAAGAGAACAGAAGGAATTTACCATTAGGTATTCTCTCAATTTACATTTAAAAGTAGGTAAGACATTAATGTGATCTTTAATACCTGATGGAAGGGAGTTGAAAATTTTTGTGGCTGAATAATGAACACCTTTCTGAACAAGACTTAAATGTTTCAGATCCCTGTGTAGATCATTTTTAGACCTAGTATTATGATCATGACATTCACTATTAGTTTTAAAAAGAGATAGGTTGTTAGAAACAAAAATCATCAAAGAAAATATGAATTGAGAGGTAAGTGTTAATATTTGTAACTTATGAAACAGACTTCTGCAAGAATATCTTGGATGAACACCACTCATGATTCTAACAGCTCTCTTCTGTGCAGTAAATATTTTTTTGGCTAAAGGCTTGTTGCCCCAAAATATTATGCCATACGACATGATAGAATGAAAATAACCAAAGTAGGCAGCTTTAGTAGCGTCCTCATCACCAATGGGGGTGATTACACGCAGAGCATAAGTTGCCACACTGAGCCTTCTATGTAGGTCTAAGATATGCTCAGACCAGTTCAGCTTGCCATCAATTAGAATGCCCAAGAACTTAGATGATTCACAGTGTAGTATATTTTGGTTACCACAGTTTAAGTGGCATACTTCATTTTCTTGTTGAGATGTGTGAAATTGCATATACTGAGTTTTCTGAATGTTTAGAGTTAGTCCGTTGCACTTAAACCAGTGTAGGATGTCAACGAGTACAGCATTACATTTATTTTCTAGGTCACTGTTAGTTCGACTTTCAAGCAGAATAGTGGTGTCATCGGCAAAAAGAGTAAATTTACACTCGGTGTCTGTGCAAAGTGGGAGATCATTGATGAAGATAAGGAAAAGCAAAGGTCCTAGGATGGACCCCTGAGGCACACCACACTTTAATGTGCCCCAATCAGAAGAAATGGGACTATCATTGGCACCATTAATTATCACCTTCTGTTTTCTGTTTTGCAGATATGATTCTATCCATCTACCAATGCTACCTCGCAAGCCATAAAAATTAGCCTTATGTAAGAGAATGTTGTGGTCCACACAGTCAAAGGCCTTAGACAAGTCACAAAAAATTCCAATAGGTGACATTTTATTATTTATTGACTCTAAAATTTCATTTGTGAGAGAAAAAATAGCCTGCTGAGTTGATCTACCTTTTTGGAAACCAAACTGGTTTCTGTTGAGTATGTTGTGGCTGTTAAGATGTTCTACAATTCTTGTATACATTAGTTTCTCTAATACTTTTGAGAAACTATTTAGTAGTGATATTGGACGGTAGTTAGATAAATTAGTTTTGTCACCCTTCTTGAAAAGTGGTTTCACAACGGCAAGCTTTAATCTCTCTGGGACAACACCTTGCTGGATAGACTCATTAAAAATGTGACACAGGACTTGACATATGTGGTCACTACAATGCTTCAGTATTTTTGGTGAAATGTTGTCAATACCAGTGGAATTTTTATTTTTTAAGGCCTTGATGGTATTTTTAACTTCAGTAATAGTAACTGGGGCAATACAAATTGGGTCATACGTGTTAGGGTTAGCTCTGTGTAATAAATGCGTAGCAGCATTTAAGGAACCGTTACAACCTACTTGTTCTGCTGCAGTTATGAAGTGATTGTTGAATATGTTGGAAACTGTTACAGGATTATGAATAACCTCATCCTTATAGCTTATCTCTGTGGTATTAACATTCTTGTTACTCTTGCCACACTCTCTCTTTATAACATTCCAAACTGCTTTTATTTTGTTCTCAGATTTATCAATTTCAGACTTAATATACAGGCTCTTGGATTTGTTTATCACCCTTTTTAAAATTTTACAATATAACTTATAATGAGACCTTTCAAGGGGATCATTTGATACTCTTAGTGAGGCATGTAACTCCCTCTTAGTCCTGCAAGAAATTTTTATACCTCCAGTAATCCATGGTTTACTGGAAGAAACCTCATTGTTCTTTCTGACAGTTTTTTTTTGGGAAAGCCATTTCAAATACAGATATAAATTCATTTAAAAAAAGGTTAAATTTATCATTAACATCTGATGTGCTGTACACTGGCTCCCAATCTATCTGTGACAAATAGTCGTTAAAGGCAGACACAGTTTCAGTGTTTATACATCTATAGGACCTATAGGTGTGGGAGATTTTATTGCACAAACTGATGTTATTTACTTTCAGAAGTTGTCCATCATGGTCAGACAGGCCATAAATTACTTTGCTCACACTAGCACTGTTGACTCTATTCTTGTCAATGAAAATATTATCTAGAAGGCTCTTGCAATTTTCTGTAACTCTAGTGGGCCAGGTAACCATCGCAGCCAAGTTGTAAGAATTCATTAAGTGGTCCAGGTCAGTTTTGAGGTTGTTATCAGTTAAGAAGTTGACATTAAAGTCACCTACAATTATTAAATTTCTAGTTTTAGAGAACAATTTGGTCAAAAGAGATTCTAACTTATTCATAAAGATGCAAAACTTCCCTGCTGGAGCTCTGTAAATTGCAAGCACAGTAAGTAACATGTCCTTTGCAGAAATTTCAGTCCCGCAAACTTCAAAATGTTGATCTACACAATACTTACTTAGATCTAAAGATTTATAAATGATTTTACTGTCTATATAAATTACAGCACCACCTTTCTCCTTACTTGTTCTGCAGTAATGAGTAGCTAGATCATACCCATCAAGCTGCAGCCCATCAATTCCAACTGTTACATGATGCTCAGTAAGGCATAAAACATGAGGACGGTCAACAGTGTCCATGTCCCCTAAATTAACAGATAAAAACTCTAATTTACTTTTGAGACTTCTGATATTTTGATGAAGAATAATAAGATTCTTATAGCTACCTCTACTGTCCTTCTGCTGGTCTGCTTGTCCATTAACACCGTTTGTCCCCGTTGCACTCAAAACTGTGTTGGATACATTAAGACCTATGTCGCAGCTGGAGATTTGTTCACTAGATGTCGTTGGCGAGGTCGGGTGGGTGCTGGCCATAAAAAATCACTGTTTCTTTTTGGAATTCTTCTTTCTCTCGTAGAAAATCGGGGATTACCTTTTATCCTTGGAGATACTGCATCGGAATTATTTTCCAGTCCTTGAGGTTCTTTGGGTGGAACTTCATCATATGGTATTAATATGTCATTGGCAGTGACAGGGTGAGACACAGCTATACATCTGTTTCTTGTATTCACATTGGTTCCCTGTCTATCTTGGCATGAATTGGTTTCTACAGTACCGGTACAAAATCTGACCTTTCTTGCAGAGCTGGTTGTAAGTGTTTTTACTACATCACACTGTTTCCATGGGTTTGATACTGATGAAGCAATGTTCCTGCACAGTCTGAGCTTTCCTGTTTTGTTCAGGTGTAGTCCATGATTAGTGTAATCAGGCCTTTGCAAGAATAAATTGACATCAATTACTTTCACATTAACAAAATTAGATGACAAATTCATTATATATTCATTAAATCTGTACACTGTTTCTGGCTTGTCATAACAGTAGGGAACGGTACATAACAATAGCTTTGTATGATCAAGTGCTGCAGTCAACGGCTTGCCATGCCATTTCCACCTGGCGCCTCAGTTGGACCAGCGTTCGTGCTGGACGTGCAGACTGCGTGAGACGACACTTCATCCAGTCCCAAACATGCTCAATGGGGGACAGATCCGGAGATCTTGCTGGCCAGGGTAGTTGACTTACACCTTCTAGAGCACGTCGGGTGGCACGGGATACATGCGGACGTGCATTGTCCTGTTGGAACAGCAAGTTCCCTTGCCGGTCTAGGAATGGTAGAACGATGGGTTCGATGACGGTTTGGATGTACCGTGCACTATTCAGTGTCCCCTCGACGATCACCAGAGGTGTACGGCCAGTGTAGGAGATCACTCCCCACACCATGATGCCGGGTGTTGGCCCTGTGTGCCTCGGTCGTATGCAGTCCTGATTGTGGCGCTCACCTGCACGGCACCAAACACGCATACGACCATCATTGGCACCACGCCTGTCGCGACACCACTGGAGGCGGACTGCACGATGTTGGGGCGTGAGCGGAAGACGGCCTAACGGTGTGCAGGACCGTAGCCCAGCTTCATGGAGACGGTTGCGAATGGTCCTCGCCGGTACCCCAGGAGCAACAGTGTCCCTAATTTGCTGGGAAGTGGCAGTGCGGTCCCCTACGGCACTGCGTAGGATCCTACGGTCTTGGCGTGAATCCGTGCGTCGCTGCGGTCCGGTCCCAGGTCGACGGGCACGTGCACCTTCCGCCGACTACTGACGACAACATCGATGTGCTGTGGAGACCTCATGCCCCACGTGTTGAGCAATTTGGCGGTACGACCACCCGGCCTCCCGCATGCCCACTATACGCCCTCGCTCAAAGTCCGACAACTGCACATACGGTTCACGGCCATGCTGTCGCGGCATGCTACCAGTGTTAAAGACTGCGATGGAGCTCCATATGCCACGGCAAACTGGCTGACACTGATGGCGGCGGTGCACAAATGCTGCGCAGCTGGCGCCATTCGATGGCCAACACCGCGGTTCCTGGTGTGTCCGCTGTGCCGTGCGTGTGATCATTGCTTGTACAGCCCTCTCGCAGTGTCCGGAGCAAGTATGGTGGGTCTGACACCTGGTGTCAATGTGTTCTTTTTATCATTCCAGGAGTGTATATGAAGGTAGGTAGTGCTGTCTGGGGCCATGGCAATGGCACAGTGGTGCACTGAATCCTTCTCTGTACTACTTTCAATAATTTTGGTAATGGTTATGGGTCATCATCCATGGGTGTTGTGAAAAGGTCCGCCAGTAATTGCAGTGTCTCTCCATATAGCAATTCGAAAAGTGAAGCCTGTAGGTCCTCATCTGCAATGGTGCACACCCATAGCAAGATCCTAGGGAGTACTTCTGCCCATTCACTGCCATGACATATGGACTGTGCTTTCATTGGTGTGTGCCACCTCTTGACAAGAACATTGCTCTGTGGATGGTATGATGTCTTACACCAGCGGTTGTACACCAGTAGTTGATGCCACACATGTTGCATAATGCTTCAAACAGTGAGGCCTCAAATTGTTATTCTTGATCCATCACTATCATGAGTGGGAAGCTGAACTGTGTGATCCATGAAATCACAAATGCCATAGCTGTGGCTTGTACCATCATGATGGTCATTGGTTTTGCCTCAGCCCATTGTGTCACACAATCAATCATGGAGAGGATGTATTTTTGTCCTGAGAATTCCATTGAAGGACCAACAAGATCCAAATTAATGTGACAAAATTGTTCCTGAAACTGTGAAGTGGCATACTGGCAGTTGCGCGTGATGGCTGACTTTGCCTTGTTGACAGGCAGTGCATGCACATGTCCATACTTTGAAGTTTCTTTTAACGTTTAGCCATACAAAGCAGTCGGTGACAAGACTCGTTGTGGGCCATATTCCTAGATGGGAGAGATGGTGCAATGACCAAAAAATGGCTGCACAAAAGGAGACTGGAAACAGTGGCCAATGTTTTACAAGCAAAGTATCACAGAGTAGAGCTGCACACGTCTCTGGTAGCTGACATTGTACTACTTTCAAACTGATCACCAGGTCAGAAGCAAGTGCTGTAATTGATGGATCTGATGTCTGTTCCCATGCCATTTGGAGATAGTCCAGTTGAAGTGATATGGTCTTGAGCCATGGGAGGTAGTCCAATACAATGTTATCCACTTCTTGTAACTAGCAGATATCCATAGTAAATTGAGAAATATAGTCCAAGTATCTAAACTGACTTGCAGTAACTCGTGTCGACAGATGTCTAATTGCATCCATGGCCAGTTTTTAGTCTGTATAAATCATAACCACTTGACCGCTAATATCTTCATTAAAATAGTGAACTGCTTTGTAGACTGCTAAAAGTTTCCTGTCAAATGCGGAATATTACGTTTGGGCTTTAGAGAACTCTTTGGAGAAGAACCAGAGCAGTTGCACTTGCTTGTCAATGATTTGATGGAGTACCGCTCCTATTGCTTCCTCGCTGGTATCAGTAGTGATTCTAAGAGGTACTCCCAGAAACAGATGGGCTAAAGCCACTGGTGAAACCAAACTGTTGATTAAACGTGCAAAAGCCTGTTGGATGTCTTTGATCCATGTGAACTGGTGGTGTCTGGGAGTGTTTGGTCCTTTTACTGCATCAGTGAGGGGGGTGTGGTTTAACATAGATGTTTACTAGAAGACGGCTCCTGAGAAACTCTTTCTACTCTTAGATCCGAGGGACAAATCTCTACATAAACACATGGGAAACACTGAATTCCTATTGGCTAATATGTTAAGCATCCAATCAGATCATCTTGAGCACTTCTATATACGCAGTATATCTATTGTCAGCCAATCAGATTACCATAAGTAGTTTGTACTAGAAATCTCATAATTCTGAAACTAAATAAAATTGAATGAAAACAAAATAAGATTTCTTTCCAAAAAATAAATTAGCAATACATTTAATACTCCACGTCCCTTCTGGCTGTGTTTTACAAAATCAAGCTGACTCGGTCATAAATCACAAATTCACTATTGCACGACTTTCTCATGCATATGTGTACATAGTTTTAATACAATATCACATTCTCACTTTAAGTACACAAACACACACACACACACACACACACACACACACACACACACACACACACACACAACCAACCAAAACATGATGAAATAATAATTTTGCAAAGTATTTTTAATTATGTCAGAAATCTGTGGTAATGAAAAAAAAAAAAACTTCAGAAAATTAGATTGTGTGAACCTATCCTCTTCGTTGGAATTTTAATTGATACTATAGATGAATATGTTACAGTCACTAACTCTGTTTCACAACACCAGCACAGTTATTATGTGTTTTAGGTAAAATTTTATATCTCCAAAAGAATTGAAGTAATTGATTTCAAATTTTAGTTGTATGGTTGTGTTATCTATAGAATTTGGTACACTAAGTATGAAAAAGATTGATTAATATTTAATAGTAGTTCTTCAGATTCATAGAGAGTATGTGTAATAATTGCACACCTGGCCCATTAAACATCAGCTGTGCAAGCATGGGAAATAAAATCTACTCTCCTCCTGGCTCCTTGCAAGCTACACTTTCAATGCTAGATGACAACTTGAAATAATTTTGCTCTGTTACACAGCCCCTATGAACTGAAAATTACTGTCAAGTACATTTGAGGTTCATGTAACAGAAAAATTATTGCTACAACTTAATTTTAACTAAACAGTTACCCACTGATTCTTTACAAAATTTTGAATGACAAAAAGGTTATCCTCAAAATCATTCCAGAACCCTTTGGGATAATCATTGTTGTAGGAATCAAGTCTTAAAAACTGTCTGTGGTCAACATTTAAGATAATTCTGCAAAACTATTTATTATTACATGACCACTATTGTTAGTAATTTTCTGTTCTACATTTGTCAGTCTAATGTCATGCTGTTGTAGGTTACCATTTACTGCTGTAGTAAATTCTGACAAGTTAGTTCCTAAATCAGTTATTCTTGCACAGACTTGCCCTCCAAGCAGTTTACATTTTTCACTTAACTCCTTAATTTTATCATCCATAATTTTATGATACTCATTACAGTGTTTTTCAACATCATCTGCTTGGGCCTGTACTTTATTTCAAGTTAGCACTTAACTATTCACCTAGATGTTTACTATCATCAGTAACATGCTTAATTTGGGTAGTTAGCTCACCTTTTACTCTTACAACAGCCTTCTTATGTTCTAGTTTCACATAGAAGATTCTCTTTCTTGCTTTCATTAAGCTGTGATGTCTCATTTTTTACAGAATCACTTAAGACTGAAATTCTGTGATCCATTTCCCCATTGAATTTCCTCTTTAAAATTTTTCAATTTATTCTCAATCTCTTCTGACCTTTTTATAAACCCCTGATTAATTTCAGATATTAATCTACTTATTTTACTTTTTACATGAGACCTAGTTCATTTATTTTTGTAGTCATATTACTTATATCCAATTATTTTATTATTCACATCAGAGCCAGTTCAGTGGCAGGAGGAACAAGACTTTTGGTCAGGTGAATACAGGGTTATAAATACAAAATCAAGGGGTAATGCAGGAGTAGGTTTAATAATGAATAAAGCAATAGGAATGCGGGTAAGTTACTACAAAAAATGCAGCGAACACATTGTTGTGGCCAAGATAGACATGAAGCCCACGCCTATGACACTAGTACAAGTCTATATGCCTGCTAGCTCTTAAGTTGACGAAGAAATTGAAGAAATGTATGATGAGGTAAAAGAAATTATTCAGATAGTGAAGAGAGACGAAAATTTAATAGTCGTGGGTGACTGGAATTCGATAGTAGGAAAAGGAAGAGAAGGAGACATAGTAGGTGAATATGGATTGGGAGTAAGAAATGAAAGAGGAAGCCGCCTGGTGGAATTTTGCACAGAGCACAACTTAATCATAGCTAGCACTTGGTTCAGGAATCATAAAAGAAGGTTGTATACATGGAAGAAGCCTGGAGATACTGACAGGTTTCAGATAGATTATATAATGGTAAGACAGAGATTTAGGAACCAGGTTTTAAATTGTAAGACATTTCCAGGGGCAGATGTGGACTCTAATAATAATAATAATAATAATAATAATAATTTTATTGTCTTTAAGCCATTACAGCAATAGACAAAGTCATACACATAATACAATACAGTACAGTACATGCTATAGAAGAACTGAATTGTTAAGAACATTACAGTTTAATATCACAGGTCATGAAATCCTTTATATTGTAGAACGGGTTTACAACTAACCAGTCATAAAGTGTTTGTTTGTATTGTTGATCTGGTAAATTTTGTATAGCTAGTGGAAGTTTGTTAAATAATTTGTGGCCCATAAGTTCAGTATAGACAGAGCTGTTTGTCCTAGTGCTGTAACAATGTATATTTGCCCTGCGTTTTACTTTAGGTAAGTTCTTTTTTGTGTAGATTAAAACATAATAAATATATAGGTTTATTACTGTCATGACTCTTTGTTGAGTAAACGAAGGTTTACAATGAGCCTTGTATGGTGAGCCTGTAATTATCCTAATAGCTTTCTTTTGCAGCAATAATATATCATGCACACAAGTGGAGTTTCCCCATAAAATAATACCATAGGATATGGTGCTTTCAAAAAATGAGTAGTAAGATACTCTAACATAATTTTTAGGTACACAGTGCTTTAATCGCCTTAAAAAATAGATTACCCTAGACAATTTACCACTAATATACTTAATATGTGGATTCCAAGAAAATTTATCATCCAAATATACCTCCAAAAATTTAACACAACTAGAATCATCTGATGGAAACTTGTCTTTTAAACTAAATACCATCTGCTGGGTTTTGCTTTCATTAAGCAAGAACCCATTTGCTGTAAACCAGAGTGAAGTTTGCTCAATTGTCTGTGTAACACATGTTTTAAGGCTATTAAGATCATTACTGCTGTTCAGAAACGTTGTATCATCAGCATATAGTACTGTTCTGGATTTAATAAATGATGGAAGGTCATTTATCATTATTAGGAAAAGGAAAGGGCCCAGCACGGATCCCTGCGGAACACCTACCTTAACTTGTTCTATACTGGACATTTCTTTCCCAACACAGACGGCTTGCTTACGGTTTTGTAAATATGATCTTAATAGCTAAAGGGTGTTACCTTTAACACCAAAAAAGTCCATTTTTGGAGTAGTAGTGTATGTTCTACATAGTCAAAGGCTTTGCTTAGGCCACAAAAAGTCACTTGAGCAAAGCATTTATCTTCAAATACTTGATGGATGTGTTTAACAACAATGTCTATGGCATCAATGGTCGACAGGTTTTTCCTAAAGCCATACTGTGATCCACTTATTAATCCAATGTTATCAAAGTAAACAGATAATTGTTGGTAAATTATGCATTCTAGAACTTTTGAAAAAACTGGGACTATGGATATTGGCCTGTAACTTGAGACAGAATTTTTATCTCCTTTTTTATGTACTGGAACTACCCTAGACAGTTTAAGCTCATCAGGGAAAAAACCCTCCAGTATACACTTGTTTATACAATATGTTAGTGGGTACACTATACAGTCTATTACTTTCTTCAGCGTGTTACAAGACAGGTCATATATGTCTACACTGTCTGGTGATTTTAACTGCTTCACTATTCTTAACACAAAACCAGGTGAGAACTCAGAAAAATTGAAGGTACTTGTGTTTGTTGATGAACTAGCAATATTTTTTGACAGTAACTGTGATGAGCTGATTTCAGGTTTAATTATAGCACTTCCTACTTCCTCAACTTATTTAATAAAAAAGTCATTAAATTCCTGGGGAGAGATACTAATTTTGTCATTTCTTTTATCTCTGGCAACACTATTTATTAGTGCCCATGCTGCTTTGCACTTATTGGTGGATTTCTCAATACTTCTGAGATTGTGTGCTTGTTTGGCTTCCACAATTGATTTTTTGTACCCATTCCTAGATCTAACATAGGCTAATTTAGCATGGTTGGTTTTCAGATTTTTATAAATATTGTACAACAACATAATTTGATTTTTCATAGTAGACAGCTGTTTTGTATACCATGATTTTGTCTATTTGGAACTTTTGCTTTTAGGACTCTGTCAGTTACTTTTTCATTTCTTTGGTGGAATGAAGTCATAAAGTGTTGCAAAAATGCTTTGAAAAACCTATCAAATAGTACCTTTGCTGGCAGATAATTGCTTAGAGTATAATGTGTCTCATCATAACACAGGCCAAACCAATCTCTGTTAGAAAGGGATGTACGAAACCTGTCAATTTTCTCATCTGTGAATGGTCTAGTGACCACAACTTCTGGGACAGGCTTATTTACATTACTCTTATCAAGAGGGAACCTACTTGTATAATTTAAAGATACTGAATCATGATCAGAATATGGAAATACTGTCACAAAACATGATTATTCTGTTGTTATAAAATTTACAAAAATATTGTCAAGACATGCATGTTATCTTGTAGGCTTGTTATTGACTGAATGTAAGTTACACTGTCTTAGTAGGTTTTGGAGTTCAGTGACAGTACGTTTTTGTGTTGTAACATCGAAATCAGCATTCTCATCTCCACCTATCACAATATCATAATGTATCCATCTAGTATCTATAATTACATGTAACAGTAGGTCCAGTTTTTCTAAAAATACATTGGTTATATACCCTTAGGTGACCTGTACAGGGAAATTACAACTAACTTAAAACTGTGTATTACTATACCAGCAGCTTCAAAGTTGTGTTCATCACACAGAAAATCTAGATCTAATCTATTGACAGTACTGCTAAGTGACTTGTTAACATATATTGCCACACCAACTCTTAAATGGAATTTTCTTCAGTAGCTACTGGTTAGATTATAATTATCAAATTTAATAAATGTATGTTCACTCCCCTAGCCCAGTGTTCACTTAAACAAAAGATATCAAACTTATTTTCTAATCCAAAGTCATTGACAATAAATTCTATATCACTTACTCCTTCAATGTTAAGATAACAGATTATAAAATCAAACCTGTCTTTCTTTACAGATGCACTATTTTGCTGAGAGGCTATTAAATCTCTGGCACTATTTATCTTGTGGGCTTCTTCCCCTTGCTGCCTTCTACTAAAAAATCATTTAGACATAATGGAGGAACAGTTTTCCGTTTGCCTGCTACACTTGATACTGCTTCTACTCTTGGAGGTCTCTTCTCTTGTTCTTGTTCATGACGTGATCTAAGTGGCTGGGTTCCCACTGTAGGTAGTTCAAATGTTGCTGCAGAACGGACAGCTGGATAACCTGTTGTTACACTTGTTGCTGAATATTCTGCCACTTTTGCTGTTTCTGTTATCGTAGTTCCTGAATGAGGTGTTCTACCTGTTGTAACTGTAGTTACAGCTTCTTCTCTCCCAGCACTTTCTTTTGTAATCAGTGATACCTGATGTTGTGTTACTGCTGCAACTGGAGTACATGGTAGGCAAGATACTTTCCAGGTGTCCTTTACCAGTGGTAGTGGAATAGGATCACTTTTCTTACATCTAGGAGAAACACTATCCACAAACATTTTGATCTTTTGACAATCTGTTGGTTATGAACTGCAGATTAAAACTGAAGAAACTGCAAAAACGTGGGAATCTAAGGAGATGGGACCTGGATAAACTGACTAAACCACAGATTGTACAGAGTTTCAGGGAGAGCATAAGGGAACAATTGACAAGAATGGGGAAAAGAAATACAGTAGAAGAAGAATGGGTTGCTTTGAGGGATGAAGTAGTGAAGGCAGCAGAGGATCAAGTAGGTAAAAAGACGAGTGCTAGTAGAAATCCTTGAGTGACAGAAGAAATATTGAATTTAATTGACGAAATGAAAAAATATAAAAATGCAGTAAATGAAGCAGGCAAAAAGCAATACAAACGTCTCAGAAATGAGATATACAGGAAGTGCAAAATGGCTAAGCAGGCATGGCTAGAGGACAAATGTAAGGATGTAGAGGCTTATCTCATGAGGGGTAAGATAGGTACTGCCTACAGGAAAATTAAAGAGACCTTTGGAGAAAAGAGAACCACTTGTACAAATATCAAAAGCTCAGATGGAAACCCAGTTCTAAGCAAAGAAGGGAAAGCAGAAAGATGGAAGGAGTATATAGAGGGTCTATACAAGGGCGATGTACTTGAGGGCAATGTTATAGAAATGGAAGAGGATGTAGATGAAGATAAAATGGGAGATATGATACTGCGTGAAGAGTTTGACAGAGCACTGAAAGACCTGAGTCGAAACAAGGCCCCAGGAGTAGACAACACTCCATTAGAACTACTGACGGCCTTGGGAGAGCCAGTCCTGACAAAACTCTTCCATCTGATGAGCAAAATGTATGAGACAGGCGAAATACCCTCAACTTCAAGAAGAATATAATAATTAAATTTCCAAAGAAAGCAGGCGTTGATAGAGGTGAAAATTACCGAACTATCAGGTTAATAAGTTACAGCTGCAAAATACTAACGTTAATTCTTAACAGACGAATGGAAAAACTGGCAGAAGCTGACCTCGGAGAAAATCAGTTTGGATTCCGTAGAAATATGGGAACACGTGAGGCAATACTGACTCTACGACTTATTTTAGAAGCTAGATTAAGAAAAGGCAAACCTACGTTTCTAGCATTTGTAGACTTACAGAAAGCTTTTGACAATGTTGACTGGAATACTCTCCTTCAAATTCTGAAGGTGGCAGGGGTAAAATACAGGGAGCGGAAGGCTATTTACAAGTTGTACAGAAACCAGATGGCAGTTATAAGAGTTGAGTGACATGAAAGGGAAGCATTGGTTGGGAAGGGAGTGAGACAGGGTTGTAGCCTCTCCCTGATGTTGTTGAATCTGTATATTGAGCAAGCAGTAAAGGAAACAAAAGAAAAATTTGGAGTAGGTATTAAAATCCATGGAGAAGAAATAAAAACTTTTTAGGTTCGCCGATGACTTTGTAATTCTGTCAGAGACAGCAAAGGACTTGGAAGAGCAGTTGAACAGAATGGACAGTGTCTTGAAAGGAGGATATAAGATGAACATCAACAAAAGCAAAACGAGGATAATGGAATGTAGTCGAATTAAGTTGGGTGATGCTGAGGGTATTGGACTGGGAAATGAGACACTTAAAGTAATAAAGTAGCTTTGCTATTTGGGGAGCAAAATAACTGATGATGGTGGAAGTAGAGAGGATATAAAATGTAGACTGGCAATGGCAAGGAAAGTGTTTCTAAAGAAGAGAAATTTGTTAACATCGAGTATAGATTTAAGTGTGAGGAAGTCGTTTCTGAAAGTATTTGTATGGAGTGTAGCCATGTATGGAAGTGAAACATGGACGATAAATAGTTTGGACAAGAAGAGAATAGAAGCTTTCGAAATGTGGTGCTACAGAAGAATGCTGATGATTAGATGGGTAGATCACATAACAAATGAGGAGGTACTGAATAGGATTGGGGAGGAATTTGTGGCAGAACTTGACTAGAAGACGGGATCAGTTGGTAGAACATGTTCTGAAGCATGAAGGGATCACCAGTTTAGTATTGGAGGGGAGCGTGAAGGGTAAAAATGGTAGAGAGAGACCAAGAGATGAATACACTAAGCAGATTCAGAAGGATGTAGGTTGCAGTACGTACTGGGAGATGAGGAAGCTTGCACAGGATAGAGTAGCATGGAGAGCTGCATCAAACCAGTCTCAGGACTGACCTCTCTGCCTGTTGTGTCCTGTCCCTCTGCTAAAATTGTCCACAACAACAGCAACATCAGAGCCAAGTCCGTTTATTTTTGTATTCATTTCGTTCATTACACTGCTAAACCCCCTCCCCGATCTGTTGCATAATGTTTTGGAACATGGTTGCAGTGCTAACTTCCTGCTTTCCAGCCTCCAATGCTGGTTCTGTTTTCGCTTCAGTGATAGTAAATGGTACTAATGGAACATTAGGACCAGGTGTCTGTTCCTTACTTACTTCTTGAATAGGAGTATTTACATCTTTTTCATCAACTTAAAAACCTGACTCCCATTTTGTTTCCTTCACAAGACGTGGTGTGAACTTAACATCAGATTCAACCATGTCTTGCTCACTAATTAATCCATAAGTATCAGATACTGATTTTGGATAACCATTGTTATTAATTTGAGATACAACAAAACTAAAATTTCTTCTCATACTTTCATCTGCAAGTACTGAATCATCAAACCCTATACCATCCTTCCTTCCACTTATTACTTGCTTATCACTTTTCTCCATGTTGACAAAATGTTGTCCACACCCACACACCAAACAAAGCAAAAGACTACTTACGTTTTTCACCAAATTGTCAGAATGGCGAAATAGTACTGTGAGATCATGTGCCAAAGGTTGCCAGCTTGGCTCTGGTTTCTGGGAGCATGCACCACCATCCATGGCTCTGGCAGCCAGATCTGCTACTGCTCACTACTCCCACCCATTGATGTTCCTGTAGTCTGTTGACCTCTCTGCCTGCTGTGTCCTGTCCCTCTGCTGAAATTGTCCACAGTATCTGCACTTGGCTTAAGTCCTTCTTCTATCACTTCAGCTAAAAAGTTTATCTGCACATGCATGGGTCTTTCTCACATGGGCTTTACACTGCTGTTTTATAGTTAATTTGACACTGAACTTTACTTTTCGTCACCAAATGCAGCAGGGTGGGTCATTGTCTCACTGTCCATTAAACAATCAATCTACTAGCTGGATAGCCTCCAGGTTGTCTGCCTCTTCACTCTGTGATGGTAGGTACTGGTTTAGCTGACAGAAGCTGCGTTGATGAAAATTCAACCAAATCTCTATCACGCAAAGGCCACATAACTCCACTCCATGGGTAGTAGCTGGAAGTTAGTTAAGCTATCGAGCGTTTGGCATTCTTGCATGACTCATTTGAAAAAAGAAAAGTCTAAAATTTACTTTTAATTGGTTTATTGTCTTTAAAACAGGGAAAATGGCTATCAGGTCCATATTTGACATTGCAACATCAATTGTGCAATGTTACTGACTGTCTCTGTAACAAGTTCACACCTGAAAGCAGCCAGAAGATATTTAGTCCAACCCAGTATTTTAAACATCCTAAACAGTCAATAACACATGACTACTTGTAAGTTAACATATTCAGTCGTTCATTAGGCTTCTTGTAAATAAGTGCTCACCATAATGTATTGTTATGAGGTTAATCCCGAAAGTAAGGTCTCCTAATTTTTTATAAGCACATAGACCTGTTTCTTTCTACAATCGTTTACATCAGTTTACAGCTTGAACATTTAGCTATTTTTTGACATAATCATCATTTCTGTCGATGCATGTTTGTAGATGCTGTGGCAGTTTTCGTATGCCCATGTCATACCAGCTCGCCACCATGCTGTTCAGGAAGTTATGAACCTCGTCTTTCTCCTCATCATCGGAGCTGAATCACTTTCCGGCCAACTGTTTTTTTAACCAGTCTAGAAAGTTGTCCTGTTCAGCTGCAATGTGGTGAAGAAATGTGCGGGAAGCATCAACTCGTTGCCGCATGTGGTCTTCAGTCAGCATTCATGGCACC
Source organism: Schistocerca gregaria (assembly GCF_023897955.1). Classification (NCBI taxonomy): domain Eukaryota; kingdom Metazoa; phylum Arthropoda; class Insecta; order Orthoptera; family Acrididae; genus Schistocerca; species Schistocerca gregaria. The sequence continues at coordinate 935,511,498 of NC_064922.1, forward strand.
CATCTTGCGCGCACCTTCTGGTAGTTCAATATTTCTGTTAAAATTCTGTGAGTGGTGCTTCAGGAAACCTCAGGAACCAACGTGCAGAGATCATTCAGGGTGATCCACCATTCTTCACACATGCTTTGCTCAACGTTCAACACTATCTCCTCATATATTGATGGTTTCTCACTCCTATGGCGACACTAGCGACACGTGGTCGTGGACGGGGTGCTGAACTACACTGCCTGGCACCCACAGGGCGCGGGCGCGCCCGCCGGGCGCAAGTCTTGGATGAGCCTGTAATAGAGCGATGACTTTCTCTGAATTGTCCATAATGTCTTGGTGGGAAAAAAAAAAAAAAAAAAAAATCAGCAATAGCAAACTATAACATCAAATCATCTACGTGGAAGAGTAGGAGTTTGATGTTTGGCATGGTGAGAGGGAATGGCATGCTGAAAGCTTGTGTGCATGTTGCATGTTGTGGTATGCAGTTGCTGTGCTGTCAGCTGGATGGTGACTATGATGACAATGGCAACATGGCCATGGGATTGTTTGACAGTTGGTGTTGTTCTGTTTTGATACGGAATGCTGCCAGATGTGAGTCCATGGAAACTTGAGATGTAGTATAATCACCACAGTTAACTGGTGAAATTATGCTGTTGAGTTCAGTGCTAGTAGTAGTCGCCATCAGAAACATGCACTGCTTGTGCTGGACTGTCATTGTTATGTGGCCTGCATTGGCAATGTGGTGGTCAGTCGAGGTGCAGTTTGTCACATGGAATTTTCTGTACAGTTAGGGAACTGCGTTGATGCATCTATGAAATAGGATAATGTTTTGGAGAATGATTCCCATCCCTTATTTATGTTTGCTTTTGATATATATCACTCCAGTCTTTAGAATGCATTAATCTTTGTTGTCTCCATAGGTTTGCTTGCTTTATTCATTGCAAACCTTTAAAGATATTTTCTGACTTTGCTATCTTATCTGATACCTCTGTTAATATCCCATGGTGGTCAGCAATGGCTCTGTTTATGACCTGTGCTTTTTGTCACTATCGTGGAATATTAGTAAGTATGTGATCTGTTAAAGTATCTGTATCTGTGATACTATTTACTTCCAGATTTATATCATAAGTATTGATTAGGTTACTGAAAGTGCTAGTATAGCAGCCTTCTTTCAGTGTGTTAATATTTAGATCAGCTGCTGTTATTATGTATGTGAATTGCCTAACTGCTTTGTCTAACAGAACTTCTAGCTCTTTAAAAAAATTATTTACCCAACTCACAATGATTTGCAGATTATGATTGTAGGTGTAAATGTAGAGTTGGAGTATTGATTGCCAAAAGAGAAGCAACTTCACAAATTTAATCTGTACATTGTATTAAAAATAAAATATCACTATGCTCCTTAATACTCTTTGCGTCAATGCTAATTAAATGTACCCTAGGAAAGTAAAGCAGAGCTGATGTTTTGGAATATACACTACTTTTTCTTATTGGTAGCTTAATATCTGCATAAATACACTGATATTTTTTAGTGAAAATAGTTACCAACATCTATTGTAACAGAGGCCTGTATAGAAAAGACTGCTGCTTGTCAAGTAGTTTTATAATGAAAATTCCTTCTTTTCTGCCAAGCAGCTAACATGAAATTTTATTTATTGAATCTTTATAATCAGATAATTTATTGAAGGCAATGGAAGTATGTTTTTAATTTTTTTCATTTGGTAATCATTCCCAGTTTCTTGTTTAGTACTATATGAGAGTTCGTTGAAGACTTTTGCATCATACTACATAGCTATATTTTCTGAAGCCTAGATATGTACACATAAAAATTATATTTGACTATTGTATTGTAATTGTGTGAATCAGGTGAAATTGGTTTCTATTATCAGCAACAACTACCATTAAGGATCATCACTGGAAAGTGATGGTAAGAATTCTGAGATGTGAAGTTATCTACTTTACATGACAGCTAAATCACTATAATACTGTAGAATATGAAGTAAATTTATTCAGAAGTCAAAAAGTTTATCTGTGCTTCAAAATTAATAAATTCAGTAACAAAATCAAAACAGTATGGGAAGCAATAAGGAATCAGACTGGTGCAAATTGCCCCAGTAGGTCTCATAACATTGTTCTCAGGAATGAAGGCAGATGAAAATCAAGAGACTGTGGCAAGAACTTTTAATGAGCGCTTTTTAGGTGTTGATGTGAAAAGACGACACAAGGTCTTAAAAATACTGAAATATCATTTCTCAAATTCCATAGAGCAGATAGGAATATCTGCTAAATAGTAGGAAGTAAGAAAAACCATTATTACTTTAAAAAACAGAAATTCAACTGCTGTTGACAACATGTCCAGCAAACTGCTAAAAGCCTCCTGTAATCAGTTCAGTGAAGTCCTAGCTCATATATTCAATGCCTCTCTGAAACAAGGTATCTTTCCTGACAGGATGAAGTATGCTATAGTCAAGCTCCTCTACAACAAACACAGTGCCTCATCCTATTTCTCTTTTGAATACATTTTACAAAGTCCTCAAAAAAGTAATGCATGGGTTGGAACTTAAATAGTGGTAACTGTTAATTTTACATGTTACTGTCCTTCAAAATAGTCACTAGTATTGTGTAGAACCTGTTGCTAGCGATGTGTAATGCGTAGTACACTGTTATCAGAGCCTGTTCTGTTGATGGTGCGAATGGAGCGGTCTGCTGCCTGTCGAATCTCTGGAACAGTTCTAAAGTGAATGCCATGAAGTGGTTCCTTCATGTTTGCAATCAAATCAATGTCACCAGGACTTGAGTCCGAGGCGTGTGGTGGATGGTAGAGTACTTCTCAGTCCCATCGACCGAACAGAGCAGCCACAGCTTGCACTGTATGTGCCCACAAATTGTCGTGCGAAATGATGGGTTGCGTGGAAAATGTTGCTGCTTCTTTCACAAAGGTCACTGCAGGTGATGCTCCAAAAATGAACAATAATACTATGCATTGACAGTCTGCTGTGGAAGAGTGTAATTCGTTAGGATAACATCATCGCAATCATACATGAGAATCACCATAAGTTTAGACAGCACCATTCACAACATCAGCAGAACAGGCTCTGCTAACGGTGTACTATGCCTTCCACATCGCTGGCAATGGGTTCTACACAACACTGGTGACTACTTTGAAGGACAGTAACAGGTGAAAACAAGTAACTTTTTTGTATCAGTTGTGAATAAATAGTTGCCTCTATTTAAGTTCCAGCCCTTGTATATCCCAGGATAGTCAGTCACCTAGTCCAATAATTAGAAAAAACCAGCATGGCTTCAGAGAAGGTACCTCCACAACTGAAGCTATATTTTCATTTACCAATAATGTTTTGGAATGCCTTGACAAGAAGACAGTACCTGTGGGCATATTTTGCGATTAGTCTAATGTCTTTCACTGTGTCAATCGTAGAATGCTTATAGAGAAAGCATGCCACTATGGACTCCAAGGACAAATGGGCAGCTGCTTCAAATCCTATCTATAGGGCAGACAATGGAAAATAGGGTTAGATGGTAACACTACACAGATAGGAGGGGCAGAGTCCGACTGGGGAACATTAAATTATCGAGTTCCACAAGGTTCTGTCCTTGGTCCCATGTATTTCTGATATACATCAATGACCTATGTTTGTCCTCCAACAAGCAGCTTTACAGTGTTTGCAGATAACACAGATTTGGTGACAGACAATAAGAGATCCCCTAACATAGAATTAAATGCCAGCCAATTACTAGAGGACATTCTGGGTTGGTTCCAGTAAATTCTCCATCAATAAACCTCAGCAACATCAATTAAATTCATTTCCATTCTGGTCAGGAGATAAACATTGCACATGAGAGCCAGCAGATACAGAGGGTCGTTGTTGTTGTGGTTTTCAGTCCTGAGACTGGTTTGATGCAGCTCTCCATGCTACTCTATCCTGTGCAAGCTTCTTCATCTGCCAGTACCTACTGCAACCTACGTCCTTCTGAATTTGCTTACTGGATTCATCTCTTGGTCTCCCTCTGCGATTTTTACCCTCCACGGTGCCCTCCAATACTAAATTGGTGATCACTTGATGCCTCAGAACATGTCCTACCAACCGATCCCTTCTTCTGGTCAAGTTGTGCCACAAACTTCTCTTCTCCCCAATCCTATTCAATACTTCCTAATTAGTTATGTGATCTACCCATTTAATCTTCAGCATTCTTCTGTAGCACCACATTTCGAAAGCTACTATTCTCTTCTTGTCCAAACTATTTATCGTCCATGTTTCACTTCCATACATGGCTACACTCCATACAAATACTTTCAGAAATGACTTCCTGACACTTAAATCTATACTTGATGTTAAAAAATTTCTCTTTTTCAGAAACGCTTTCGTGGCATTGCCAGTCTACATTTTATATTCCTCTCTACTTCAACCATCATCAATTATTTTGCTTCCCAAATAGCAAAACTCCTTTACTACTTTAAGTGTCTCATTTCCTAATCCAATTCCTTCAGCATCACCTGACTTAATTTGACTACATTCCATTATCCTCGTTTTGCTTATGTTGATGTTCATTTTATATCCTCCTTTCAAGACACTATCCATTCCGTTCAACTGCTCTTCCAAGTCCTTTGCTGTCTCTGACAGAATTACAATGTCGTCGGCAAACCTCAAAGTTTTTATTTCTTCTCCATGGATTTTAATACCTACACCAAATTTTTCTTTTGTTTCCTTTACTGCTTGCTCAATATACAGATTGAATAACATCGAGGAGAGGCTACAACCCTGTCTCACTCCTTTCCCAACCACTGCTTCCCTTTCATGCCCCTCGACTCTTATAACTGCCATCTGGTTTCTGTACAAATTGTAAATAGCCTTTCGCTCCCTGTATTTTACCCCTGCCACCTTCAGAATTTGAAGGAGAGTATTCCAGTCAACATTGTCTAAAGCTTTCTCTAAGTCTCCAAATGCTAGAAACATACGTTTGCCTTTCCTTAATCTTTCTTCTAAGATATGTCGAAAGGTCAGTATTGCCTCACGTGTTCCAACATTTCTACGGAAGCCAAAATGATCTTCCCCGAGGTCGGCTTCTACTAGTTTTTCCATCCGTCTGTAAAGAATTCGTGTTAGTATTTTGCAGCTGTGACTTATTAAACTGATAGTTAGGTAATTTTCACATCTGTCAACACCTGCTTTCTTTGGGATTGAAGTCTGAGGGTATTTCGCCTGTCTCATACATCTTGCTCACCAGAAGGTAGAGTTTTGTAAGGACTGGGTCTCCCGAGGCAGTCAGTAGTTCCAATGGAATGTTGTCTACTCCGGGGGCCTTGTTTCGACTCAGGTCTTTCAGAGCTCTGACAAACTCTACACGCAGTATAGTATCTCCCATTTCATCTTCATCTACATCCTCTTCCAATTCCATAATATTGTCCTCAAGTACATCGCCCTTGTATAGACCCTCTATATACTCCTTCCACCTTTCTGCTTTATCTTCTTTGCTTAGAACTGGGTTTCCATCTGAGCTCTTGATGTTCATACAAGTGGTTCTCTTATCTCCAAAGGTCTCTTTAATTTTCCTGTAGGCAGCATCTATCTTGCCCCTAATGAGATAAGCCTCTACATCCTTACATTTGTCCTCTAGCCGTCCCTGCTTAGCCATTTTGCACTTCTTGTTGATCTCATTTTTGAGACGTCTGTATTCCTTTTTGCGTGCTTCATTTACTGCATTTTTATATTTTCTCCTTTCATCAATTAAATTCAATATTTCTTCTGTCACCCAAGGATTTCTACTAGCCCTCGTCTTTTTACCTACTTGATCCTCTGCTGCCTTCACTACTTCATCCCTCAAAGCTACCCATTCTTCTTCTACTGTATTTCTTTCCCCCATTCCTGTCAATTGCTCCCTTATGCTCTCCCTGAAACTCTATACAACCTCTGGTTCTTTCAGTTTATCCAGGTCCCATCTCCTTAAATTCCCACCTTTTTGCAGTTTCTTCAGTTTTAATCTACAGGTCATAACCAATAGATTGTGCTCAGAGTCAACATCTGCCCCTGGAAATGTCTTACAATTTAAAACCTGGTTCCTAAATCTCTGTCTTACCATTATATAATCTATCTGAAACCTGTCAGTATCTCCAGGCTTCTTCCATCTATACAGCCTTCTTTTATGATTTTTGAACCAAGTGTCTGTTATGATTAAGTTGTGCTCTGTGCAAAATTCTACCAGGTGGCTTCCTCTTTCATTTCTTTGCCCCAGTCCATATTCACCCACTATGTTTCCTTCTCTCCCTTTTCCTACACTCGAATTCCAGTCACCCATGACTATTAAATTTTCGTCTCCTTTCACTATCTGAATAATTTCTTTTATTTGATCATACATTTCTTCAATTTCTTCATCATCTGCAGAGCTAGTTGGCATATAAACTTGTACTACTGTAGTAGGTGTGGGCTTCGCATCTATGTTTGCCACAATAATGCATTCACTATGCTGTTTGAAGTAGCTTATCCGCATTCCTATTTTCCTATTCATTATTAAAGCTACTCGTGCATTACCCCTATTTGATTTTGTGTTTATAACCCTGTATTCACCTGACCAAAAGTCTTGTTCCTCCTGCCACCGAACTTCACTAATTCCCACTATATCTAACTTTAACCTATCCATTTCCCTTTTTAAATTTTCTAACCTACCTGCCCGATTAAGGGATCTGACATTCCACGCTCCGATCTGTAGAACGCCAGTTTTCTTTCTCCTGATAACGACATCCTCTTGAGTAGTCCCCACCCAGGGATCCAAATGGGGGACTATTTTACCTCCGGAATATTTTACCCAAGAGGACGCCATCATCATTTAATCATACAGTAAAGCTGCATGGCCTCGGGAAAGATTACGGCTGTAGTTTCCCCTTGCTTTCAGCTGTTCGCAGTACCAGCACAGCAAGGCCGTTTTGGTTAGTGTTACAAGGCCAGATCAGTCAATCATCCAGATTGTTGTCCCTGCAACTACTGAAAAGGCTGCTGCCCCTCTTCAGGAACCACACGTTTGTCTGGCCTCTCAACAGATACCCCTCCGTTGTGGTTGCACCTACGGTACGGCTATCTGTATCACTGAGGCACGGAAGCCTCCCCACTAACGGCAAGGTCCATGGTTCATGGGGGGAGGATATACAGAGGGTAGATTGTTTGAAATTCTTGGGCATAAAAATAGATAACAGGCATAGTTGGGAACACCATATCCACCAAACTCTGAAAAGGCTTAGTTCAGCAACATTTGCCATCCACATAATCACCACAATTGGAGACACCAATAGCTCAAAATCTGCTTACTTTGGCTACTTCCATTCACTTATGTGTTATGGAATAATCTTCAGGGGTAATTCACTGCTGTTGACAAAAGTCTTTACAAATCAGAATAAGGTTTCCAAATCTTGTGTAGAGTGCCCCTATGAAACTCATGTCACAACCTTTTTAAGCAAATAGGAACCACTACTTCACAATATCTATTTTCAATCATGACATTCGTGCTTCACAGTCCGTGCCAATATGAGATGAATGAAATGTACCATCATCACAACATAAGAAGGAAATGTGACATACACGGTGACCTGAAAAATCTGTCTCTGGTGCAAAAAGGTGTAAAATACACAAGCACAAAAATCTTCACTGCACTTCCAAGTAATATTAAGTGTCTGAGGTAATAAAGTATATTGCTTGAAAAAAGTTTCTATTCTCTAGGAGAATTCTACAGTAGAGAAAGCTAGGATTATTTATCATGTATTATTGTGCATTTCTGATTCAATATGTCTTGCTGCTTTAATTATATTAATTAGTGATATGTAAGCCAAGAAGATGCTCACTTTCACTCTGTAAAAAAACTGTTTGGATAAGATCAGAAAATTATATCTTAACCTCTGTTTGTGAGTGTAATTAGAACTTACTGTCTATGTTACTTTACTATTATTTTGAATTTGTATTCTTAATCTTTGTTTATTGTCCTGATGAAAACATTTAGTTTTGACTTGTTCCACATCCATGTGTTTCCTGGCAAAAAATGAATAAAATATTTAAATGTTCTTACCACTTGTTTCTACCAAACAAACACTAGATTAATGTATAATGTATTGCCCCAGAAATAAGTCAAAATAACTTAATTAAGCCAACACACTTGCCCTTGACTCTACTAAGCACATTTGAGCAGATTAAGGCCAGGAGAAAACCTTGTACAACCTTGTACCAATCCTTTTGAAAGCCAACATTTTATGTTCTCCTATTTAGAGTTTAGTATTTTTGTAGCACTGCATTGTCAATGTGATCCTGTGCGTTTACTTATGATGGTAAGACTTCAGCCATAGTAAAACTTAATGTCTTGTATGAATCTCTCTCTAGAATATCTTTTACAAAAGAAAAACTAAAAAGCAGTTTACAGCATCTGGTCAGAAAAAAATGAGTCAGTATTGTATCACTGGCTGCTTTCTCAAACACTTTTGTGTAGACTGGATGGTGTGGAAATAACCCTTGAGCCAGTGACTGATGACTCCAGCACAGGCTTACGACTTCAGCACAAGAAACATAACACAATCAGAAGCTTATTAGACATCAGAAGCTTATTAGAAAATGATGGCTTTTATAATCTTTTAGGGTGCCATTTTTTTAAAGTAATGCCTGTTGCTGGAGTGAACAAAGTATCTTAAAGCAAATACAATGTTTCCTTATGTGACTTTCTATTAATGAATGCATGTTTGAGGTCATTCTTTGGAATAATTAATTAAAATTGGAAATCAGTGATTTCAGTATCTTGCCATTTCTGCTACACTTACTTCCTGAGAACTCAATTTGATTTGTATTATAATATTTATTTCCTGCTTAACACTGCTTACAGTGTCCTTATATATGTCCCCTCAGAAATCATTTTATTGGCCTGCTGATAAGAAAACTAGAGAATTTTATATCCACTCATTTTTGCTTGTCATGTATCTGCTTTGGTCTAACGTCAACTGCAGCAAACAACTTGTCCTTAGAAAAATAAGTGAACTTGCAATTCAGTGGGTTTCACCACATTTTCTTTTAGATTCATGATTTGATATAAATCATCCAGATGTCAGATCTCTTACTGAAGGTCACACTTCTTGCTGACTAGTTTATGTCTTAAATTTCTAAAGAACTAAATGTATAAAATTTGGCATCCCCAGATATTAAAAATTATGATAAGAATGCATTACTACACACTTACTTTATATGTTAACTATGTTCTGGTTATATAAACCTGAATTAATAATGTAAGGAACAATTGTAAACACTACATTACAATATTTGGATATGTATTTTCCATCAATGGGTCTCAATTTATAGAAAAAAGTATTCCATTGTAGACAAGCAGATAAAACACATGTATAACTTGAGTTACTACTGGTTTCTCCATCTTGGACTTATAGCAATTTAATTAAAGACAATTTTTACACCAGATACATTTTGCTTTTGTTTATAAAGGATCTCCTGTTGTCATTAGCATTTCCACTTCTATTCTACAAACTACTGCGTCTTTCTTCTTTGTTAGAAGAGGTTGGTGTCAAAAGAATTTGTGTTGGAGATTATGTAAACAATAGGCAGGAAACCAATGACTACAGAAGATGCTTTGTAAGTAAAAATAAAAATTGATTTTAACAGCTGCTGCAGAAGATGGCCAAGCAAAGAAACATAACAAGTGTAATATTTTTGTTGATATTAGAATCACTCTGAAATTAAATATTGTTATTCATTGGAATAATGCATGGGAAAAATTTATAATGGTTAGTTCTCTCTGCTATTCCTGAATTTCTCCTTTATGAACGGATTTTGTGGAGGAGTATGTGAGTGATATAAGATTTAAAAAATGATAAATAAAAGAAAGCAATTCCTCATAACAAATATGCATAAGGACAATTATAGTGCCAGTTGAGCAGCATTCAGGAGCACATAATGATAACTGTTTCATTCCATATACATATTATCTTCTCTGATATGTGTGTGTGTGTGTGTGTGTGTGTTTTTGTCTTGTGTGTGGGTGTGCAGACATGAAGCAATAAATAAGAAAAGTATGCATTACTGTTGTTTTGTTTTTGTTTGTTCATATTAGTTCATATTAGTATATGTAAGGTCCATGATGAATTTTGCATGGCATAATTATAATCTTTTAAGCAATTTCATTTTTTCTGTGCATATTAGCGTGTAGAGTAGCGGTGTGTGACATATGGCACAGAGCCAATGATCCCCCACTCTGTTATCAGCACCATTGATTACTGATAAGACAATCATCCATATATGGCAAGGAGTGACACAAACTTGATATGACAAAGTGCCAACATACTTCTCTTTATGTATAGGGCATCCCATTCTGAGCTACAGCTAGTTGAATATATGTTGAATATTATATTTTCCTGTCTTTATTAGTTATGTATTTTGTTAGCTGTCTCACAATTATCTAGTCTTCAGGAAATATTAATTAGAAACATTTGTCACTTACGTAACAGTCTGATCATGATTCCACTTGTAAGATTAATAATAACTTGTGTTTCCCAAAATTGTTGAATGGCTGACCTTTACATGCTGTTCTGTGTTGTCTTTGAATAGGTTTGATGTAATTATTCATACTTCTTACAAGACACCTCTCACTTTTTGCCTCTCTCTCTCTCTCTCTCTCTCTCTCTCTCTCTCTCTCTCTCTCTCTCTGTGTGTGTGTGTGTGTGTGTGTGTGTGTGTGTGTGTGTGTGTGTGTGTGTGTGTGTGAAATGGTGTTTGATGTAACATGAACACATTTATAAGCGTTTGTACTTCTCATTAAATAGTTGAGATAGTTGTGTGGTTAAATGGGCAATCCAAAGGTTCAGAATTCAATTCCCTCTTAACTATATGATTTGTTTTTTGTTAATTATTACTCCCTTTACCTCTAGCGATAATTAGGGTATATGATAAGTGACATGCTGCACCATGGTTCATAGTCAATGTTAAATAATGAATGGATAAGTTAGATCAAAGCTTTGAGAAAGACAAGGGCATACTCTTGTCAATAGGACCATGCCCAGTAAAAGATTATGGTGGTCAAATCCATCTTCAGGTTGAGGCAATATTAGACTTATTATGTTATTGTCAGATTACCTTTATTACTTTTTTCCTTACTTTACTATTGTTTGTCAGTTTTACAATAATATTACCATATTAAAATTAATCAAAATTTGCAATTTAAACTACGATACTAAAATGGGTACCATAAAACATATATTTGAGAACTAGAGCACAATATACATTACAAAAATAAGACAGTCAAATAGTAAGAAAAACAGAGTTCTTGCTCTTTTCAGTGACACCGAGTTGCACTACAGGTAGACACCACTCTATCACTAGAAAAATATTCTTCTGTATTGTACAAAGGGGGCTCTTTTAGTATACACAAAATTTTAGCCCTAAATTGTTCAATTGGTAATGACTGACTATCATTAGATAGAGCATTAAATAATTTTAGGGACACCTTTGGGAAGCTGTTCTGTGTCTTAGTTAATTGACTTCTTGGCCAGTCTATACTGTCCTTAAAGCGAGTGCTGTATTGATGAACTTCATTTCTCTTTCTGTATGTTGCATCATTTCTTTTTGTGTGACCAGGGGAGTTGAAAAGATATTGGCTGAAAATATTCAGAACTCCCAATCTGGAAAAATTGGTTTGCAATGGTCAGTTTTTTTTTTCCTTGACGTAATGATCCTTATTGCTTGCTTTGTAATAAAAGCATACTCTTGCAGCCAGTAGGATGGCCCCACAGTAACAGCCCATCAGTAATATCAGAAATTATTGAATAACAAGGTGTTTTGCATCATGGCGGACTCAATTTCTGATATTACTGTTTTTCTATGCAAACACGGACCAAATGGAAGAGTTCCAGATAATATTATTGTAACAGACCATAGCTGATGTGATTGTAGAACATTGCATAGTATAATGTTAATAGGTACTGGAGTGGTATAACACTTTTTAGTTTCTTCAAGAAATATAGGACTCATGAGAGTTTGGAACATACATGTTTACTGTGCTGTTGCCAGGTTAACTTGGCACCAATGCGAAAACCCAGAAGCCTGGTGGCTGCTGTGTCACCCACTGCTTCAATATAAATTAGGCCGCATGACATCCTCTCTGTTTTGTCCTCATTAATTTTCATCTTGTTCATGATGAACCAGGCCTTGGCCTCACTGAATAGGGCTTCTGCTTGTTAAAGCACTTGGGTGCATTCTGCCCTTTTGGGAACAAAGTTGTGTCATCTGCAAACTGCAGGGTGTGCCAATTGGAGCATATGTCATCAACAAAAATGAAGAACAGGAGGGGCTCTATTACAGATCCTTGAGGCACATCATGTTTTAACTTCATTTCACCTGGTTCTGCCCCTTGCTCTGATACAATCTGTCGTCTGTTATTGAGGTAGGATTTGAGAGTATGTAGAACAGTTCGAAACATCACATGATTTTAGCTTACTGAGCAGGCCTAATGTGAGATATAAACAAATGTCTTACTGACGTTTCAGAGTACCAGTGCTGTAGACTCCTTGTCCTCAAAACCCTGAATTTTATTTGCAACTAGGACAAGTACTACTTTTATAGTTGGCTTGCCTTTCAGAAAGCCATGCTGTATATCACAAAAGAAGTTATTTCCTTCAAAATAACTAAATAGCTAATCTTTCATTAGGGACCTTATCATATTGGCTAGCACTGGTATTATAGATATAAACCTGTAGCATAACACTTCATGTGAATTACCTTTTTTGTAAACTGGTAGTGGGTGTGCTACTTTCAGGAAGTCTGGAAATTCCCTAGCATGGAGACATTTATTTATTATTACTGGTAGTGGTTGAGCAATTTCACAGACTATAGTTTTTAATATAGTACAGAGCATGCCACAAATATCAGCACTCCCTGAGTGTTTTTACAACTACTGGGAGAGCAGTGTGCTGACCACACACCCCCTCCTATCCGCTTCCTCAGATGAGGATGACACGGCGGTCAGATGATCCCGGTGAGCCACACGTGGCCTGATGGTGGAGTGCCTACCTGAGTGTTTGTAATGTTTTACTGTCTTCAGTATGTCTGTTGGATACACTGTCTTCAATATTACCATGCTACATTTATTTCCAAATTTCACAGCAACTTCAGGATCTGTTCTGAATTCAAGAATTTTACTTACTCTGCTTTCTACCACATCTATAAAATATTCTTTAAACCCATCTGGGCTACAAAGATTAAAGGAAAAGGTGGAATTTTGTCTATGTTCATTTATCAGATTCCATGCTGTCTTGCAAGGAGTGTGAGCTTCTTCAATAAATCTGGCAGTGCCTTCCTTCTTTGCTTTCTCTACTTCTTTGCTGTACATCCTTTTAGACTGTATATAATTGTGGTATAGTCTGTGCTTGATGCCAATATCTTCAATGGCTTTGACTCTATCACTTAGTAGTTGTACAATGCATTTTATTTTAGCTAATATAGAGGTATACCCACTCTTTGCTTTGATGGTTTTCTGTGTGTATTTTGATTTGGTAATAGGTATATCTAGGCTTTTAGTGGAAAATGTTTATCAAATTTGGCTTTAAGAGTACCAAACATGAAACTGAATGTTATCATTAAGTGCCAATTATTCACACATTTTCTGCCAGTCTGTAGAAGGCACTGCAGTTTTGAAATCATCTAAATTTTTCTTTTTAATAACGCTACTTCTGAACACATATTTCAAATGCAAGCAGGGAATTTGTTGTGTACATGCTGTGTTTGTCTATAGCTTCATGATTACTACACTGTGAAATTCTGCCTACATACTGTTACTGATATTCTCAGTTGTTTAACAAAGAATATCATCTATGATATTATGAACAGCATTAAATATGCACTGAATGAAGCACACTGTGCAGTGCTGTATAATACTAGGCTGTAATGAAATACATTTCCCTCACACAAAAGTCCACTTACATTTTCTCATGTTATATTACAGCTAGTAGTCTGAGAGTTTTCAAAAATATGAAATGACAGAGAGTGACTGCCGATCACATTTTCAGCCACCAGTAACCATTAGCACAACTGTTCATAGATGGTAAAATATAAATGTAGAAAAAATAAACTCAGGTACATAATGTAGGTAGATTCTTGTCAAACATGTAATGACAAACATTAATTTTTTTATGTTTCTTATTCAAGCAATTTGCTGGACAGATTAAGAAGTTTATTTTCCAAAATTTGTTGTTTGTATAAGCAGTAGTAAAAACAAACTGTCTTCAAAACAGTTACATAAATGACAGCATTCAAGATATTAACGTAAAAGATTCATTACACTATTAGAAGTAAGTTTAATATGCAACTTCTCAAGAGTTTATATTCACTTACCATGAGTATGAATGAAGACAGAGAAGTGAGTTCGAGTTTCATTCTCTTGTCAGATTTCATATTGTATTTCGAGATCAATATAAATAAAATCACATAATTTTAATGAATTTAAAAAATAGAATTCTTAAATTTTGTACTGGTTATCAAAATGAAATATTGACCAGCCAGTGCCAAAAGTGAATGTCAATATCAGGGGGGAAAAGTCAACACAGTGGGCACAGCAATTAAGCTGAAGTGTGACTGCAAACAGGCCCAGAGATAACAGCCCTCAGTCTCTGCAGCAGGCTGGGGGAGTCACAGTGCCATCCTGCTCCTCCACCAGGCTGTCGCAGTTTCCCCTCGCACAGCAGGTGACTTGTAGCACTTGTCACTTACTCTCTGATGTTATTGCTATTGTTGCAGTTATTGTTATGTGTATTATTATTATTCATTATTTCTGTTTCATGTGTTGATTTTTTTCTGTTTGGCATAACATTAAAGGGTAATCCAAAAATAACAAAAAAATAAAAATCAACAATTTGAGAAGTACTGCCAATAGTATGATGTGTTCACATAAATGTACTGAAAACACAATAATATTTCTCATAATGGAAAAAAATGGAAGATTGATGGAACGGTTACATTATTCACTGACAAGTAGCATTTTAGAGGGTCACAAACAGCTGTCCATTATTTAAATAGAGTTTTCGGCTTGTAAAAATGGAAAATAATGCAAATTTGCTGTGGAATGACTTGTGGACTCCTTAGGCACATTTGTCTCTTAATAGAAGTATAAGTACAAGGACAGATGGAAGATTAGTGACAAACATCTGGTCAAAATATGTGTAAGTACATATAACTATAACTGCACCACACAAACTACTGAACTCCATGAAACATTGTGTCAGTGAATAATGTACCTATTCAGATGAATATCTTGTCAGTGTTTCAAAAATGTACCATCTACTTCCACAATGTTTGTACAGCCACCACTAACTATTGGTTTACTTTTCAGGTTATTAATTTTTCATTTCACTGACTTTTAATCCATCTAGCACGTAATTTCTGCCTCCTTATTCTTGATGTTCTTGACTGTATATGATTTCTTCTTAAACTTTCTCTATGTCTAGTGTAGATGTTCTGTGACATGTGTGTACTTTTTTTGGCAAGTGTTTGACTTGAATTATTGCTTTTTCTTTACACCTCCATCCCTGGAATGATTTATTGAAGTTATCTCTTCTTTATTCTTCCCCTCAGTTCTCATGTATTTAAATTTTCTCAGTTGTGTCAAATTTTATTTGTTTTTTATATTCACAATCAACTAGCATATAAAAGATTTTATTCATGATCCTAAATTTCCTGGAAGAGGATGATTAGGCAGCATAAATACATGTCAGTTTTTGTTTCCTTGTTTG
Organism: Schistocerca gregaria; assembly: GCF_023897955.1. Classification (NCBI taxonomy): domain Eukaryota; kingdom Metazoa; phylum Arthropoda; class Insecta; order Orthoptera; family Acrididae; genus Schistocerca; species Schistocerca gregaria. The sequence continues at coordinate 935,527,252 of NC_064922.1, forward strand.
CTACAATGTAATATAATGGTCATGACTCTACTGCGCCAATCTACATAGAGTAATGACAGTAAGCAGTATGTTTCTAGAAATGACATTTTTTGCCTCTTTACAAAATGTCAATTCTTTTTTGTTAGTATCAGTAACCGTAGCAGAGAAAAGAGAGACACAAAATTATAACACATGGTTGAATTTCTTTATGTTTTTAGTGTAAGTAACTGTAACAGAGAAAAGAAAGACACAAAATTAGAACACATGGTTGAATTTCCCACTTTCAGAGTTAAAAGGAGGTAGGAAACAGAAATGTAGTGTGAACTTTACATATAGGAAATGAAAATAAGGAAGATAAAAATTGTGAATCTAGGGATAGGAAGATAAGGACAGTAAAAATTACGAATCCAGTGCTCATAGAGGGACCAAAAATCAAATGGAATTAGCAAATGAATATAAATGTATGTCAAAATCATACACCAGAATCAAGGAGCAATGCATCAGCGGCCAAATTCTGAAGGAAAATGATTTTCACTGAAAAATGTGGAAGTCCAAAATTTTAAAATTGATGTTTGGACAGAAATCAGGACACACCAACTTCATAATCACCTTCTGAACTGTTGCAACTCAAAAGAAGGCAGTAACTGCAATATAAATATGACACACAAAGCCGTTTGTGTTCATGTGGGAACAAATTCTCTTAGGAACAGCAGTGAAGAGATACTTATCAACAATACAAAAAAACCTAATTTGGTCTGCAAGAAGCTTGTTCCCAGCATCCAGATTTATAATTGGCGGAATTATGAAAAGGAAGTCAGTGAGTGACAATTACATCAATAGACTAAATTGTAACATCAAACAACTGTGTGGTAGCTTAGGTGCAATTTTTGTTACTCCAAGCAGATCCTAATAAACAGATGTCTAGGTAAAGATGGCATACATCTAAATAGACTAGGTTCTTTTACTTTAAGTAAAAACTGTTCACTGAGATATGTCACATCATTAGCAACAAGGGAAACTAATATATATGGAGAGGGGTGCTGTAAAAACCCAAGAAAAGCTTAGGACTAATTGTTGTTTAATGAAAGAAGCAATTAGTAAAAGAAATAAAACGAAAACAGTTATTTGAGTCATCTGAATGTAAATGGTTTAATGGCAGGAAGAACAGACTTTGAAGAATTTCAAATTATACTTGCAGAAGCCAAATACATTAAAGTTATTTGCTTAAACAAACAATGGATGTCAGATAATTCTATAAACATTTTTAATAAAATAGAGAATTTCAGTGAAGCAAGCAGCTTTTATAGGGAAAATAGAAGTCATGGAGGCTCATGCATACTTCTCAACGATTGCTTGAAGTATGATCTAAAAAGGGGCTATGAATATATAAATGAGGAATGCTCTTTTGAGAGCTGCCGCATAGAATTAACAGACCTAAACACTTCACTCATCTCTACTTATAGCATTCCAGGGTATCCAACAACAAAAATTTTCCTATCTAAATTATTCAGTCTTTTAGAAAAGCTCAAGAAAGAAAATAAGAAAATGTTGTTATAGCAATTGATTGCAATTTAAATATGCTAAGTCAAAACAGTGACATTGTAAAATTTATTGACATAATCCAAAACTCTGGTTTTAAATTAAATTTTTTTGGATCCACTAGAACACATGCCCATTCTGCCACTTGTTTGACTGTGAATATAAGTTTAGTTCTGAATTGGGAATCTCTGACCATGCTACTTTGTTTATCCAGCTACCATCTCAAATAAATAAACAAAGTGATAGCAAAATGTGTATAAAAAGAAACTTCTGCAAAAACAATATGGATATGTTTTACATTAAGCTAAATGAAATAAACTGGTCTGTAGATTATAATATTTCAAGCACTGAGAATTTTAGAAGATTTCTAGAAACATTTTTATGAATATTCAATGAAGTGTTTCTATCTAGCATTTGGCATAAAAAACTAGAAATAAACTAATCTGGATTACTCCAGACATAAAAAATCTAACTTGCATAATGAATTGAAATTCAATACAAATCCAGTCTTTGTTGAATATGTGAACAATATAAAACTGTGTTCAAAAAGGTTGTAAAGGCTGCCAAAAGAATGTTTAACAATAAGTTCATTAGAGGTCATAAGCACAAGTCAAAAACTGTCTGGTTGATTATCAATTCTGAAATAGATACATCAGCAAACAGCCAGGAAATTTTAAAAATCAAAGAATAAATATGTAGAAGATGTTATATTATCCCTGAAAAACAAAAAGTTCTGCAGGTGGGATCGTATAAATTAAAATGGTGTTTAAAATAATATCACATCCTCTGACAGAAATAATAAATCAATCATTTGAGCAAGGATGCTTCCCAGAGTTACTGACATATGCCGAAGCAAGACCAGTACACAAAAATGTCCCAAAAGAAGAAATGGGAATTACAGCCTGTTTCTATCCTGTCAGTTTTCTCTAAGTTATTTGAAAAGCTTGCTGCAGTACAGATACTAAATTTTGTTTCAAAATTTAATATCATTGATAAAAATCAATTTGGGCTCCGAAAAAGAAAAAGTACCTTAGATGCAATAAACACTTTTGTTGAAAGAATTAGCTCCTCATTGGAAAACAGCAACAAAGTTGCAGGTATCTTCTGTGATCTAGGCAAAGCATTCAATTCAGTGAATCACTCAATGCTGCTCTATAAATTAGAGTGTACCCTCCTGTGGTTGACAAACAGGAAGCAAAGAGTTATAATAACATCTAATGCTGCAAATTACTCATTGAAATGGAAACTATCTCACTAGGTGTTCCCCAGTGGTTGGTTTTGGGACCATTACTCTTTCTGTTTTATACAAATGATTTACCCTTGAACATAAAAGCAAAGTCGGTCCTCTTTGCAGATGACACTTCAGTGCTGATTGGGGGAGGGGGGAAGGCTCTGCAGAGCTCACTTACTGTGTTGTAAACACTTTGGATTCTCTGGAAGCCTGGTTTCAATTAAATGGTTTGAAAGTAAACATTACAAAAACACTACATACACAGTTAAAAAAAAGATCTAAACCAAGTGAGATCTATGTCCTACATAAAAATGAAAAGATAGAACCAGCAAGCACAATAAAGTCTTAGGACTAAACTTGGGCGAAAACTTAAGCTAGCAGGCATACACAGAATATTTAGTTAACAAACTAAATAGCCCTTCTTTTGCAATAAGAATGTTACATGATGTTATAGACATGGACAACCAAAAAATTGTGTACCATAGTTATTTTGAATCTATCATCAGATACTGCATAATTGTTTTTGGTAATTCAAGTTATGTGCTATGGATATTAAAACTTCAAAAAAGAATCATTAGGAAGATTTTTAAGTCTGTAAACTAAATCTCTAAAATTATATATTGACATGTCTCCAGTACAACAGATCACATGATCTGAATATTGTATGTTATGAGATGAAATAAATCAAATCAAATTGTACAAGTGTGGGTGAGTAGGAGGTGGCTCTAAAAAACATATATGAAGGAGGGTACAGGGAGCAGGGAAAGACCTGGAAGTAATAATGGACTGCAAACTAACAGATTTGTTAGTTATAAAAATGAGGGAAAGGGAGCAAATACGTGACACACATTGTGTTCTGTAACTCCGTAAGGAAAGATAATAGGGAGCCAAGATGTTCAACAGCAGAGAGAGAGTCAGCTGTTGTAAATTACATAAGCTTGTCAAAGAAATAAATTACCACTATCGATGTCAGGACTTTTGCATTTCTAAAAAGAGACATTAATTGTATTTTTAAGGGAAAACTTACAAATTTTCAATTATACTGTGTATTTACTGTTTGTCTATCACTGCTAGTACCTACTGAAGAAAAACAAATACCTGTGTATTGCAAGAATAGACTTTCATTTGACTTTTCACATTGTCTCCAGGCTTATTAAAAAGGCTCCAGATTTCTGAGACTGAAATAATTTTAATATTGCCAATAAAGTTTCTTTAAATTTATTTTTCAATTACTAGGGATTCTCAGTGTTCCACAAGAGCATAACTAGGATTTAAGCTAGGAATAAGGCAACTCATGTTAATTTTGGAGAAGGGCAATGGTTGGAGGGAAAAACCACAACTTCTTATAAAATAAATCTCAAATGTATCTACATTGTACTCAACAGAGAGAATATAGATTGTCTGCGATTTGTACATATTACTTCACTGTTAGAAGCTTTAGAGCCCAGGGCCATCAAGTATTTTGTATTGCAAGTAGAATAGTGGAAAATGGTGAAATTGTTTTTAGATTTCATGAAAATGGCTCTGCATACATTTGATACTAGTCAGTATCCATTACATGTCCTGGTTTCCTACAAACAATTGGGGGGGGGGGGGGGTAATTAGGAGGGCTGCACTCCTGTGGCTCTTGCTGGGTACATCCTTATTTGTGTGCATTATATATGTGCAAAATTTTGAATCAGATCTATAATCTGAACATTGGAAAGCAGTAAGTGTAGGAGGAATAATTTTTATTTCATCACCTCAAAGTTCATTTGAGACAATCTTTTATTATGAGTGAGATAAGTACAGACAGAGGAGGTACCAGGTAATGGAAAGGTACATAAACTTCAGTTGTCAGTAAATAAGTGAGGAATCTACAAAAGCTAGGTTTTTACCAATATACAATATCAGTACCACTCAATTTTGCAGAACAGGGATTTCATTGTGTATTGGTATGTTCCCCTTTTGGAGAGAAAGGGAATCTTGGCAACTTGAAATGAGTCAGACTTTTAAAAAAATGAAGTTATTCAAAAACAGGCTTGAACCTCCATTTTGAAGACAGGTACAACATCTTGTCAATGGTCAGTACTGCAATTGATATCTGAAAACAATTATGTTAGGTAGGTACTATAAGTATGAAGTGCATTTCAAGTTAATTAAGCAATAAGATTATTTAAAACTTTAATTTTAAGCCTGATGAATTGGGCAAGTATTCTATTTGAATTAAATATGTGTAAAATTAGGTTTGTTGACACATTCCTTTCGTTATCTTATACTTGCCTAATAACCATGTTTGTTTATAATTACAGTACATTATTTTTAAAACTGAAATGCTGATTTTTGAATTGACAAGAACCTGAACATTGTGTTATTTCTTTCTTTTTAACTACAGTTGTTCATAGCATGTTAATAAACAGTGTTGACTACCTTAATGATTTCAATTTTGTTTCTGCTTTTTTAAGTCATAGACTGCATATTGAAATCTTATAAAATTAAATAATATATCTTAAATGCTGCATTAGAGACTTTTAGTTCTCAAATTGCTATAAAATGCTATTTTTCCTCATGTTGTTGTTGTTGTTGTTGTTGTTGTAGTCTTCAGTCCTGAGACTGGTTTGATGCAGCTCTCCATGTTACTCTATCCTGTGCAAGCCTCTTCATCTCCCAGTACCTACTGCAGCATACATCCTTCTAAACCTGCTTAGTGTATTCATCTCTTGGTCTCCCTCTATGATTTTTACCCTCCACACTGCGCTCCAGTCAGAAATTGGTGATCCCTTGATGCCTTAGAACATGTCCTACCAACCGATCCCTTCTTCTAGTCAAGTTGTGCCACAAACTCCTCTTCTCTCCAGTTCTGTTCAATACCTCCTCATTAGTTATGTGATCTACCCATCTAATCTTCAGCATTCTTCTGTAGCACCACATTTGGAAAGCATCTATTCTCTTCTTGTCTAAACTATTTATTGTCCATATTTCACTTCCATACTTGGCTACACTCCATACAAATACTTTCAGAAATGACTTTATGACACTTAAATCTATACTCAATGTTAACAAATTTCTCTTCTTCAGAAACAATTTCCTTGCCATTGCCAGCTTATATTTTATATCCTTTCTACTTTGACCATCGTCAGTTATTTTGCTCCCCAAATAGCAAAAGTCCTTTACTACTTTAAGTATCTCATTTCCTAATCTAATTCCCTCAGCATCACCTGACTTAATTTGACTACATTCCATTATCCTCGTTTTGCATTTGGTGATGTTCATCTTATACCCTCCTTTCAAGACACTGTACATTCCGTTCAACTGCTCTTCCAAGTCCTTTGCTGTCCCTGACAGAATTACAATGTCGTCGGCAAACCTCAAAGTTTTTATTTCTTCTCCATGGATTTTAATACCTACTCCAAACTTTTCTTTTGTTTCCTTTACTGCTTGAATAGCATTAGGGAGAGGCTACAACCCTGATTCACTCGCTTCCCAACCATTGCTTCCCTTTCATGTCCCTCGACTCTTATAACTGCCATCTGTACAAATTGTAGATAGCCTTTGCCACCTTCAGAATTTGAAAGAGGGTATTCCAGTCAACATTGTCAAAAGCTTTCTCTAAGTCTACAAATGTTAGAAACATAGGTTTGCCTTTCCTTAGTCTTTCTTCTAAGATAAGTCGTAGGGTCAGTATTGTCTCACATGTTCCAACATTTTTACGGAATCCAAACTGACCTTCCCCGAGGTCGGCTTCTACCAGTTTTTCCATTCGTCTGTAAAGAATTTGCATTAGTATTATGCACCTGTGACTTATTATACTGATAGTTCAGTAATTTTCACATCTGTCAACACCTGCTTTCTTTGGGATTGGAATTATTATATTCTTCTTAAAGTCTGAGTCTTGCTCATCAGCTGGTAGAGTTTTGTCAGGACTGCCTCTCTCAAGGCTATCAGTAGTTCTAATGGAATGTTGTCTACTCCGGGGGCCTTGTTTCAACTTAGGTCTTTCAGTGCTCTCTCAAACTCTTCACACAGTATCATATCTCCCATTTGATCTTCATCTACATCATCTTCCATTTCCATAATATTGTCCTGAAGAACATTGACCCTGTATAGACCCTCTATTTACTCCTTCCACCTTTCTGCTTTCCCTTCTTTGCTTAGAGCTGGGTTTCCATCTGAGCTCTTGATATTCATGCAAGTGTTTCTCTTTTCTCTAAAAGTCTCCTTAATTATCCTCTAGCCATTCCTGCTTAGCGATTTTTCCCTTCCTGTCAATCTCATTTTTGAGACGTTTGTATTCCTTTTTGCCTGCTTCACTAACTGTATTTTTGTATTTTCTCCTTTCATCAATTAAATTCAGTATCTCTTCTGTTACCCAAGGATTTCTACTAGCCCACGTCTTTTTACCTACTTGATCCTCTGCTGCATTCACTATTTCATTCCTCAAAGCTGCCCATTCTTCTTCTACTGTATTTCTTTCCCCCATTCCTGTCAATTGTTCCCTTATGCTTTCCCTGAAACTCTGTACAACCTTTGGTTCTTTCAGTTTATCCACATCCCATCTCCTTAAATTCCCACATTTTTGCAGTTTCTTCAGTTTTAATCTACAATTCATAACCAATAGATTGTGGTCAGAGTCCACATCTGCCCCTGGAAATGTCTTACACTTTAGAATCTGGTTCCTAAATCTCTGTCTTACCATTATATAATCTATCTGAAGCCTTCTATAATCTCCAGGGTTCTTCCATGTATACAACCTTCTTTCATGATTCTTGTACCAAGTGTTAGCTATGATTAAGTTATGCTCTGTGCAAAATTCTACCCGGCGGCTTCCTCTTTCATTTCTTAGCTTCAATCCATATTCACCTACTATGTATCCTTCTCTTCCTTTTCCTACTGTCGAATTCCAGTCACCCATGACTATTAAATTTTCGTCTCCCTTCACTACCTGAATAATTTCTTTTATCTCATCATACATTTCATCAATTTCGTCATCATCTGCAGAGTTAGTTGGCATATAAAGCTGTACTACAGTAGTAGGTGTGGGCTTCATGTCTATCTTGGCCACAATAATGCATTCACTATGCTGTTTGTAGTAGATTCCCTGCACTTCTATTTTTTATTCATTCTTAAACCTACTCCTGCATTACCCCTATTTGATTTTGTATTTATAACCCTGTATTCACCTGACCAAAAGTCTTGTTCCTCCTGCCACCAAACTTCACTAACTCTCACTATATCTAACTTTAACCTACACATTTCCCTTTTTAAATTTTCTAACCTACCTGCCCGATTAAGGGATCTGATATTCCACGCTCTGATCCATAGAAAGCCAGTTTTCTTTCTTCTGATAATGAAGTCCTCTTGAGTAGTCCCTGCCCAGAGATCCAAATGGGGGACTATTTTACCTCTGGGATATTTTACCCAAGAGGACGCCATCATCCTTTAATCATACAGTAAAGCTTCATGCCCTTGGGAAAAATTATGGCTGTAGTTTCCACTTGCTTTCAGCCGTTCGCAGAACCAAAACAGTAAGGCCGTTTTTTAGTGTTACAGAGCCAGATCAGTCAATCATCGAGACTGTTGCCCCTGGAACTACTGAAAAGGCTGCTGCCCCTCTTCAGGAACCATGCGTTTGTCTGGCCTCTCAACAGATAACCCTCCATTGTGGTTGCACCTACAGAGTGCCTGCGCTACAGGTTCAATCTCGAGTCTGCAGATCCTAAGCATGGGCCAACAACACACAAACTACATAAATCACTTGTCAATTATACTACCACTCTGACAGAGGAAACAGGCAAGTCTACTTCCATTTTCAGGTGTCACAGATCTGCAGCCTTTTCTCTGGAGTTTGACTTCTTGCTCCATCTTGTTGTAGCTGATAATTTCATATTGAATGTGTTTGGGATGTTAATCAGAGAATTAAAACTCCCCATATAGTTCTGTTTTCCTACCATCTTCCTGTGTTCGCTCTGGTCCAGTCATTGTCTCTTTCTTCAAAACACTCCCCACGTCTTTCAGCCATCTATGTCTTGGTTATTTCCTCCACATCTCCATTACATGTATCATCTTGTGAATCCCCTTGTTTTGCATTCTCTTTAAGTGCCCATGCCATCTTAGCCTTGATGTTTCTGTCCTGCTCTGCAAGGGTTCCTCTTTCACAATTTCCCTTACTCTTTCATTCCTCATCATCTCTCTCCTTGTTACTTCAGTCCTACTGCTGAGAGGATTTCATTTAATATGCTTACATCTCATTTCTTCATTACCAGTATTTCAGATGCATAGGTAAGTATTGGGATGTAGTGACTTTTATATATTACATCTTTGCTTTATTGTGGGATGTTGTCATTCCACACCAGGCTCCTAACACTTTACAAAAAATTCTTCTGCCTATCTGCCATTTTTCTCTATCACACTTCCCGAGTACTTGATCCTATCCACCTTCTTCAATTGTTTGGCTCCAATCCTTATTCCACCAGTCTGACTTTCTTTCTTTCTAGCTGTAAAAGGGTCTCACCTTTGTTTAAATTAAATTTCATTCCATGCTGTCTCACAGTTTCTTCCCAAGCAACCAGCTGTCCCTGAATTTCCTCCTCCTCCTCCGGATTATCAAGTCATCTGTCCACACTATTGCTTTCATCTTCTCTTCTCCAGTTTCTTCTACCACCTTAGTGATTATCTCATCTAGGACTACAATGAAGAGAAGAGGTGACAATGCACTGCCCTGTTTCAAACAACGTCTTTGCTGGAACCAATCTGTCCTTTCATTTTCAACTTTCACACAACTTGTACTTCCACAGTACCTCTCCTCCTCTCTGCTTGTTGTCTCTTTCTCCACTCCCTTCTTTTCTAGTGCTTCCCAGTACTTTCTCCTACAGATGCTATCAAATGCCTTTTCTATATCAAGAAAGGTGATCATAAGGTCTTTTCCAAATTCACAGTGGTGCTCATGGAGTTGCCTCACTGGAAATATGTGGTCAACAGCTAACCTCCCAGGTTTGAAGACATGCTGTTTCTCTCTTGATTTGTTCTCAACCCTTGTTTGGATTCTGCTCTCCAGGATCTTTTCATATACCTTGCACAGTGAGATCTCAGTGTGACTCCCCTGCACTTTCTACAATCCTTCCTACACTGTTTCTTGAATATAGGGACAATTAGTGCCCTCTTCCAATCTTCTGGAGACTTCTTTCATTTCACACCACTCTCATCACACAATACAGCAACTGTTTCCCAACTTCCCCTGCCACCTTCACCATTTTGCCACTTACTTTTTTCACATGTGGTGCCTATGCTCCTTTCACCTTGCCTAATGTCAATTCCATTTCTTTCATGTCAGGTCCTTTTCCTCTTCAGAGTTTACTTGTACCACCTTTAGGGTCCATTCAGATTTATCAAGTGCTCAAGGTACTTCTTCTGCACTATCTTCAGTGTCTCTTTCTTATTAACTTCTTTCCCATTTCTCTCTGCCATAGTAGCATCCTCTTTCAAAACTCTCCTCTTACTTTTGACCATTTCACATAGTACTTTTGTACTTTCTCTGCTCTTTTCTTGTGTCATTTGTGTCCATTCTTCCATCTACATTCTCCTGTCCTCTGTCACTGTCTTATTTGCCTCTTTATTCTTTTTGTTATGCTCCTGTCTTGCCAATTTGGTTCTTTCTTGAAAGGCCTTGTTCTTCCTTCCCACTACCTCTTTCACTCTTTCATTCCCTCATGGTATCTCCTTCCACAGTTTTCTGCCCCTTGTCCTTCTGCATACAGCTATTGTGGCTTCTGCCATAGCACTTTTCAATTACATCTCCATATTTTGTTTGTAGATCGCCCTGTTTGAAAGATAATTGTTCAGAGTGATATAACTCCATCTGAAATAATAGTGTCATTTTATCTAACGGTCATTCCTTCTGAAGTTGCATGTACCTCAAATATTTTAATTGTTATTGTCAGTACAGTTTCTATGTTGAATTTGGCTTCCATAGATTACTGAGATTACAAAACAAAATATATTATTATTATTATTATTAAACAATGGAAAATCAGGGATGGAACAATGACAATATTGTGAAAAGGGCTGGTTGCTACTCACCTCACATCGAAAATTCTAATGGGCAGACAGGTGCAACAAAAAGGCTGCTAAACAAGTAAGCTTTTGGCCAAAAGGCCTTCTTCTGGATTAGACAACATACACACATACATATTCATGGAAACACAACTCATACACACAGGACCACTGGCTGCAGAAGCCAGACCGTGAACAACAGCACATGGTGGGAGAAGCAATCTGGGTGGTGGGAGTAAGGAGGAGGCTGGAATGAGGAGGGTAAGCATAGTGGGTGTTTAGACAGGGGGAAGAGAAGGGAGGTGTGGAAAAAGAGAGAAGGAAAACACTTGTGGCTGCATTGTTTGAATAGAAGGCTGTATATTGGAGTGGGAACAAGGATTGGGATAGGTGGGTGGAGGACAGTGGCTAATGAAGGTTGAGGCCAGGAGGGTTAGGGGAACATAAGATATATTACAGGGAGATTTCCCACCTGAGCAATTCAGAAAAGCTGATGTTAGCAAGAGAGATCCAGATGGCACAGGATGTGAAGTATTCACTAAAATGAAGAATGTTGTGTTAGACAGTGTGCTCAGCAGCTGGGTGGTCCAGCTGGTTCCTGGCCACAGTTTGTCGGTAGCCATTCATGCAGACAGATAGCTTGTTGGTTGTCATGCCCAAGTAGAATGCAGCACAGTGGTTGCAGCTTAGCTTATAGATCATGTGACTAGTTCCACAGGTAGGCATGCATTTGATGGAAAGGGTGATGCTTGTGACCAGACTGCAGCAGGAGGTGGTGAGAGGATGTATGGGGCAGGTCATTCTTCTAGGTACATTACAGGGACATGAGCATGAGGAAAGGGGATGGGAGCAGAGTGTGAGTAAGGATGGACAAGTATGTTGTGTAGGTACAGTAGGTGGCAAAATACCACTGTGGGAGAGGTGGGAAGGATAGCGGGTAGCACATTCCTCATTAGATGGGGGGAGGAGGAGGGGAGGTGGAAAGAGAGATAAGTAAAAAGACTGTGAGTGCATTGGTTGAATAGAAGGCTGTATAATGGTGGAGCGGAAACAAGGAAGGGGAGAGGCAATTAAAACACTGGCAGAGATTGTGATTCAGTTACTCCAGTCCTGGGTTATACTGGGCCACAAGGGGGATGCTCCTCTGTGGCTGGATGGTGGGACATGGGGAGGCAGTGGGTAAGTGGAGAGATAAGACCTGGGAGCTCTGGTTCTGTATGAGGTATGGAGGGTAATTACAGCCTGTGAAGACCTCAGTGAGATCCTTGGTGTATTTTGAGAGTGACTACTCATCACTACAGATGTGACAGACATGGGCAGTTGGGCTGCATGTAAGGAACTTCTTGGAATGGAGTGGCTGGCAGCTGTTGAAGTGGAGGTGTTGTTGGTTATTGGTAGGCCTGAAATGGGCAGAGGTACTGGTATAATCACCTTTGAGGTGGAAGTTGACATCTAGGAATGTGTCTCGTTTGATTGAGAAGGACCAGGTGAAATGAATGGAGGAGAGTGTGTTGAGATTATGCAGTAACATGGACAGGGGGTACTCACCATCAGTCCATATCATGAAGATGTCATCAATGAATCTGAACTAGGTGGAGGTTTTGGATTCTGGGTGGTTAGGAAGGATTCCTGTGGATGGGCCATGAATACATTGGCATAGGATGGTGCCTTGCAGGTGCCAATTTCCCATGCCTTGGATTTGTTTGTAGGTGATGCCTTTGAAGGAGAAGAAATTGTGGGTGATGTGGCTGATCATGGTGACCCGGAAGGAGAATGTAGATCTGGAATGTCGGGCAATGAGAAAGCGTACAGAGAATTTTATGGATGGAGAGGAGATATTGCAAGATTGCAAAGAAATTTGGGTCTCATTTATGTGGTTCTGCAGGACTAGGTTGGTGAGAGCTAAGAACTGGTGGAATATGAACAGATGGAGGTCATTATGGAAGAAGGGGTTGCAGTCAGAGATGGGTAATTTGATGGTAAGGCCATTTGGGTGCACTCTGTGAGCCAAGCTACAATGCAGGAATAGTATGTGGGGTCGGGTTCTGACTAAGGATAAGGAAACTTTCCTCTATTGGCACAGATGGGAGGAGCAAGGATCCATGCTGAAAGATAGAAATGCATAAAAATATGTAAAGAACATAGAAACATGTATGAAAAATTTGCGAAAATATGCCAAAATAACTGGGGTAAAAAAGTATGGAACGGATGAAGTATAGGGAAATAAGATGAAACCTATATCTCTATAGACAGCTATTGTTTTCACCAACAACCATTTGAGCTTCTCTGTTGAAAGCTGTCAAAAGCACTGCCAAGTGTGAGGGACTTCCTTAAGGCAACTGGATATTATGAGGTTGAATGAAAAGTAATGCCTCCACCTTCATTAATTGGGTTTGGATGGGAATATTTTAATAAATCAAATGCAGAAATAATCAATAGAATGTGATCTTTAATTACCAATATTCACTTTTCCACATAATCACCAGACAATTGGATACATTTCTGTCAACGGTGAACAAGTTTTCTGAAGCCATCATGGAAGAAGTTGACACTGTCTCTGCAAGCATGATTTTCTCAATGTCTTCATCATGATGTACTCACAGATCATCTTTCATTATCGGGAACAGAAGGAAGTCAGACGGTGATAAATCTGGACTGTATGGAGGGTGCCGTACGGTGGTGAAATTCAGTCTCTGAAGTTCTGCTGAGGTGGCATGCAAAGTGTGTGGCTTGGCATTGTCAAGTTGCAGGAAAACATTTTGGTTTTCCTTTTGGACCCTTGTTAGACATAGTTACAGAGTTCGCAGCATTGTGATGTAACACTCCGAATTTAGTGTTGTTCCACAATCGAGAAAATCAACATGGATAACACCATCTGCATCCCAGAACACTGTGGCCATGATTTTTCCAGCTGAGGGCTGTGTCTTGAAATTCTTATTTGGGGGGGGGGGGCTGTGTTGATATTCCACAGAATAACGTTTTGTCTCTGGGTCGTAATGGTGTACCCACATTTTGTCTCCTGCCACAATTGAATGGAGAAAGGTATCACCTTCGCTCTCATAATGCGAGAGGAGTTCCTTTCAAATTTCAAGTCTGTGCGCTTTTATTTCAGGAGTCAGGATCTGGGGTGCCCATTGTGCACAGATCTTCTGATAGCCAAGCAAAGCAATAATGTGACCCACACATTCTTGTGAAATGCCAATTGTGTTTGCAATTTCTGTCTGAGTGGTACAACAATCATGCTGAATGAATCTGTCAAAGTTTTGCTTGTGAAACTTGGTGGTTGCTGTCGCAGGATGTCCAACTCTTTGTTTGTCATGCAGGTCAGATGTTCCCAACTCAACATCTTTAAATTTACTCACCCAATGATGCACAGTACTCACATCAACACAATCACCACACACTGCTTTCATTCTCTGATGAATCTCCCTTGGGGTGACACCTTCTGCTGTCAAGAATTCAATGACTACACGTTGCTTAAATCACACTGACTGACCGTCTGCACAGGGTTCCATACTTTACACTGTAACAACACAAATGTTCAGTGCTAAGGCTTCCCACCAACTGGAGCTATAGAGAAGTGGCTACAGAACAAGCCAGTACCTGCCGCATACCAATGCTGCCAACTGTTGAAGAGTTATGAAGGTGGAGGCATTACTTTTCAGTCAACTCTTGTAGAAGTGTCTTTGTAGTAAATAATAAATGTATTAAAACATAATGCATGATGTGGCAGTGTTCAATCCCAGTGTTTATGGTGTCATATCTCCTGAACTATGTGTGGTACTATGATATAATTTTGTAGGTGTATTTATTAACACATGTGGACACTGTCTGCAAAAAGTTGGTCAGATAATGTTAGTACCACAGAAGTAATAACTTTAAACATCATGCATGATGTGGTAGTATTTCATGCAACTCATTGTTTGTGAGATCATACATAGTGAACTATGATAGTTGGGTAATTCTTACTGCCACAGCAATTGCTGCCTGATGGTAAGGGATATGTGTTCCAAGTTTGGTTGAAATCAGTTCACTGCTTTAGGAGGACACACACACACACACACACACACACACACACACACACACAGATATGCAGGGTGAGAATTATTGATCGACATGAAATAAAATCATCATAATTTTTGAACAGCTTGCGTTAGGATGTTCAAACTCCTTGGCTGGCCATGGGGCATGATGGGAATTAGTATGTGCTCTATGGTTTGGTTCACTTTCATCTGGATGAATTTGTCAATAAGCAAAATTGGCACGTTTGGAGGACTTAGAATCCACATTTCATGATCAGGAAGTCTATTCATCCCCAATGGGTGACTGTGTGGTGTGCAATGTCCAGTCACAGAATAATCGGTGCAATATTCCTTGATGGATGGTGACTGCAGAACAGTACATGAAGGTTTTGGAAGATGATTTCATCCCCATTATACAAAGTGACCTGATTTCAACAAGATGTGGTTCATGCAAGATGGAGCTCGACCCCATCAAAGAAGGAGAGTGTTTGATTTCCTGGGTAGAACTTTGGGGACCACATTCTGACTCTGGGCACCCAGAGACCACTGGCATGGGCCTTTATTGGCTGCCATATTCTCCAGGTCTGATCATATGCGACTCATTTCTGCGGGGTTATATTAAAGACAAGGTGTGCAGCAATAACCCCAAAACCATTGCTGAGCTGAAAACAGTCATTCAGAAGGTCATCGGCAGCACTGATGTTTTGACACTTCAGTGGGTCATCCAGAATTTTGCTGTTTGCCTGTGCCACATCATTGCCAATGATGGAAGGCTTATCAGACATGTCATAACCTAAATTTGGATATCTGTAGTGATATTTACATGTTGAATAAAGTGTGTGTATGCCATAGTTTGTAACCAATTTATGTATTTTTCATACAGTTCAATAATTGTCATCCTGTGTGTGTGTGTGTGTGTGTGTGTGTGTGTGTGTGTGTGTGTGTGTGTGTGTGTGTGTGTGTGTGTATGTGTGTGTGTGTGTGTGTGTGTGTGCTTGTGTGTGTGTGTGTGTGTGTGTGTATGTTTGGATTAGGATATATGGCTTAGGAGTGCTATATTTAAATGAACTTAACAATCTATTTGATACTTTAATGTGAACTAAGCAAAAAATATGTGACAGATGATTAGCTATGTCTGAGACTGATCGACGGGCAGATGGACGGGCGCAACGTGTTCGAGCTCGGAGGAACAAAGCTAATGCTCGAGAGAGGCATCGTATGCATGGACTCAATGCTGCACTTGATCGTCTACGCAGGTGATCATTTCATGCTTTTTGTGGATGAACCTAGTCAACAATTCACTCTAATTCCTATATTTTTTGAGAACATAAATATATTATGTAATGAATAAATTATATTAAACATATATTTTTTAGATCAACTTGTATACATATTTTTTTCAAAGGCCAAAACTTATATAATGTATTTATTATGCTTTGGTTGCAAAGACAACTATGCAGAATTATGAATGTGGCAGCCCAATTACTTTCTGTTCTTTTGAGAAAAAGTTCTTATTTTACAAGTAAAAAAAGTGATCCAGCTATTTTTGTCAAGTGTGGGCTCTCCACCAGATCTGAATTTCTTGTGAGCCTCCAAATTATCATACAACAGTAATGTTGGAGGTGATGTGGGTTAAGCTGAAGGAGCAGCCTGTATGATTCCTTCTATGGCAGTCAGTGACAGTAATGCACCCATGATTGTCCGCAGCAATAGGGGGAGAGCCAATATTCATCAAGATAATATGTGGCCAGAATTACAGCCTATGAATGTCTGACAATGGCCAGGACAGTATAAATCTAAAAGTTTGAAGGGTATAGGTTGATGACAATGGAATTGAAGAACATGTTGCCCTTGATCATTGACGACAAGCTATGGCAGTTAGAGAGCGTGACCCTCTCTTCCATGACTGTCTTACATACTGGCAAAAGTGTTCACACTCAGCAGAAACCATGAACATATGGCACACATTGGAGTGAACCATGGTGGCTGAACATTCAGAAATGATTAATGAATAGCCACTCCAGTTGCTTTTTGTTAGAATTTTCATTGATGTTGCTTCTCTGCAACATAATTTTCACGTACGTTTGATAACAGCCTAATATAAAGGCCAAAACCAGTTATGTGAAAAAAAAGCAGCTAGAGTGGTCATTCATTAATTGCACAACATTTGAAGAATCAGCACCATGCAGACATAGAAAAACTAATAACTCAGAAATAAACTTGAATGTACTGGCCCAGACTGGTATGTTGAGCTCATACATCAGTATAGAGTCAGGGATTAGTGATCCTGATGTCATTGCAGTGGCTATGGTTACAAAACTAAATAAATCAATCAAGAAGGCTAGGTGAGTGTTTCTGTTAGAAAGGGCAGATAAGCAGTTGTTACCATCTCACTTAGACGATGACCTGACATCATTTAGTTCCAATATGATGGACACAGAGGAATTATGGGAAAATTTTAAGCAAATTCTAAATCATGCTCAGACAAGTATGTGCGCAGTACATGGATCAAGGATGGAAAAGAAACAAAAATCTGAAAATGCTGAGGAAACAAAGGCAACAGTTCAAAAGAGAACATGCAAATAATGATGGACAAAGTTTAGTAGAGATTCTTGTGTTTGTGAAAAGATCTGTGCCCAAAGCATATATCAAACTCCAATGATCTGGTGGACAACACAAGAAAATTCTGGTCCTATGTAAAATTGGTATGCGAATCAAAGGCTTCCATCCAGTCACTCATTGGCCAGTGTGGTAGTAGAAGGTAGCAGAACAAAAGCCAGAGTTTAAATTTTGCATTTAAGAAATCATTCAGACAGAAGAATGGTACAAATGTACCATTGTTTGACCATCACGCAAGTCACTTATGGACACAATAATAAACGTCCCTGGTCAGTGGCACCCCTAAGACAGTTTGTAGAAGAGGTGGGCGGGAAGGGGAGGGAGGTAGGGGGGAGGGGGGAAGATAAGGGGTATGGAGTATTTTTAATATTCTGGAAGATGACTTGTAAGTAGCCATGAAAAAGTTTCACTTCTGATCCTGTAAAAATCTTGCATAATACTGAATTTTAAATAATTTTCTTGAAGAAATCAGCTGACTATACTATATTTTTTCCTTACCCTGAGAGCTAGGAGGACCCATGGATGAATGGTCAATATTCAGGGATATGACAGGAATGATCATTTGAAATCAAAAACTTCATATGAACATATGCCATATTCTGAATGGTTTTTGAAATAGAACACATTTAATGTACATTGTTATTATTATATTCTGTTTGAATTACACATGTACACATATACAACAGTTAGTAAACATTGCAACATTCATTTTACAAAGAATCAATTGAAAAACACATATTTTTAACATGTTCACCTCTAAGCATCATTGTACATGTTACATTACAGCTGTTTCACATTTCATAAAACAAAACGTTTGTATATCCCACTATCAACTTCAGTGCATTTGTGCACTCTTGGAAGAACATGTTGTATTGCTTGTCTGAATGACCCCCCCCCCCCCCCCCCCCCCTTTGCCCCAAGCTGTGGATGCCAATGTCTCTCGCCAGAGAAACAACTGAAAGAGTGGAAAAAAAGTTGCCAGATCCAGATAGAACTCTGTAGCACTGGCCCCTTACTTAGGTTGCATTTATTGCGAATCTTCCATCCACCGCAAAGTCTCAAGTGATGTACCACTGTGCTCTAAAGGTGCCAGGGATGGCAGTGAAAGGGATCCTGCTATGAAAAGAAATGGCACCCCAGTCTGTCACTCGCAGTTTTTGGGCCATATGGCAGGTGACAGTCAGTTTGGTATCCCACTGCTGTCTGGGGTGTCTCCAGACACATCTTCACTGGTCTTCAGGGCACAATTTGAAGTGGGAACCATCACTGATGACAATTCTACTTTAGTGAATGAGATTCCAGGCTGAAGACCAGTCTGATGATGTTCCAGACAGCAATGAGATACCAACCTGACCGTTGCCCACCATACGCCCCAACAACCAGAAGCAATTTTTGAGATGCCATTTGTTTTTGTAATCAGACCTTTTTGGTTATCATTCACTGTGACCTTACAACACAGTGGAGATTCAACAATGATCGACATCCTGTTTTGTTGCCCTTCATGGCAAGCCATCCTGGACTTAATGCTTGCCAGCTTATATATGAACATACGGAAAAGGCTTCTAGATATATGAGTGGCTCAAAGACTTCTTAAGTAATGGAACTAAACATGTTGTCCTTGATGGCAGGTGTTCATCAGAGACAAGGACAATCATCAGGAGTGCGCCATGAAAGGACCGCTATTATTTTCTATAGGGCAGGCAGGGTGGGCAGCAAACCACAGTTGTTTACTGACTATGCTGTGGTGTACGGGAAGGTATTGAAGATGAGTGAATGTAAGAGGATACATCTACATCTGCATCGATACTCTGCAGCACACCTTGTCATGTAAGGCATCCTACACCACTAATAGTCATTTTCCATCCTGTTCCACTTGCAAAGAAACTCTTCAAACAAAATGAAAGCTATGTGGAAAGTAAGTAAAAAAGAAACTTGTAGTTCAACATCTAAAAAGGAAAACATTTCTCTAACACTTAATGACTCTAAGGTCACAGATCCATACACAGTTGTAAACAAGTTCAACGAATATTTCACCTCACTAGCAGAAGATCTCATTCAGGCAAACTGCAAGGTATCCTTCTTCAATTCCACCAATACGTCAAACAGCACTAATGCTACAATGTTTGTTTATGAAACAAACCCTGATGAAATTATGAACATAATAAAATTGTTATGCAATAAAATCTCTAGTGGCTATGATGAAGTACCGGGCCTCATATTAAATGTGTGTGCTCCCCATATAGTAAAGCCATTACCAACCATCTACAACCAGTCTTTAAAAACTGGCATTTTTCCAGATGCTCTCAAAATAGCTAAAGTCTCACCATTACTAATGAAAGGTTCCCCTGATTTACTATCCAATTATAAACCATTATCCATATTAAGCATCTTTTCAAAAATCCTGGAAAAACTTTTTTATGATAGGCTTATAAATTTCATAAAAAACCACGCACCAATCAGCATTCAACAACATGGTTTTAGTAAATCTTTATCCACCCAGACAGCAATTTTTGAACTGTTGGACCACATACTGAAATCAATTGACCAACATAAAATAGCTGCAGGTATCTTCTTAGATCTCTCTAAAGCCTTTGACATACTAGATCATAAAATACTGCTTGCTAAATTGGAAAGTAGAGGAATAAGAGGTGTGGCTCACAACTGGCTATGCTCTTACCTACAAAACCGCAGACAGAAGGCATCACTTCAATACTATATTAATGTACAGAATAAAATAAATAACATGGTTTTCCTCTCAGAGGAAAGAACAATAAGGTATGGTGTTCCCCAGGGTTCTGTAATAGGGCCATTACTTTTCCTCATTTACATAGATGATCTTGTTGAATGTATGAGCCCACAAAAAACTATCCTGTTTGCTGATGATACAAGCATAGTGTTGACTGGATCTAGCCCTGAATCCCTTCAGACAATATCTGATAACTCTATGAAAAAACTTTATGAGTGGTTTAACAAAAATGGCCTAATTTTTAATAGGGGAAAACTGTATGTATCAACTTTGATCTAATTCCCACACCCAGTCAAAAAACTATCCAAGTGAAGTTAAATAATGATAAAATTGAAAATGTAAATGCAACAAAATTTTTGGGTCTATGGGTCCAACAAAATTTAAAATGGGACACACATATAAACAACTTATCAAAGAAACTCTCATCATTGTGCTGTTGTTGTTGTTGTCTTCAGTCCTGAGACTGGTTTGATGCAGCTCTCCATGCTACTCTGTCCTGTGCAAGCTTCTTCATCTCCCAGTACCTACTGCAACCTACATCCTTCTGAATCTGCTTAGTGTATTCATCTCTTGGTCTCCCTCTACAATTTTTACCCTTCACGCTGCCCTCCAATGCTAAATTTGTGATCTCTTAATGCCTCAGGACGTGTCCTACCAACTGATCCCTTCTTCTAGTCAAGTTGTGCCACAAACTCCTCTTTTCCCCAATCCTATTCAATACCTCCTCATTAATAACCTAATTTCTACTATACACAACTATGTTTCAGTTTCACTTCCCAAAATTTTTCAACTCGCTTTATGAATGTACAAGTACACATTCTATTAGTATTAAAACTTAATTGTCTGTGAAATCATTGTGCTATGGACTAAGAATGCTAAAATCTACTACAAGTAAATCCACACTAATGCAAGCATACCATGCGCAGTTCCACTCATTGCTCTGCTATGGAATCATCTTTTGGGGAAATTCAACTCACAGCACAAATATATTTAAACTACAAAAAAGAGCAATGAGGATAATCTCTGGCCTCAAAAAGCTGGAATCCTGTAAATCTCAATTTATAAAACTTAATGTTCAAAGCATCCCATCCCTATTCATTCAAGAAACAATCCTATTCACCAGGGAATACCTCTCAAGGACAGGCAAATTAATCCAAAACAATGATATACACGCTCATTATACCAGAGGGCAATCTAATATCCATCAAATTTTTTCAAGGACATCATCATACCAAAAATATATAACTCATCTGGGTGTCGTATTACACAATAAAATTCCAGAACAAATAAAAACTGCTCCAGATCCAATATTTAAAAATAAACTAAAGGCATTTCTGACAAAGCACTGTTTCTATTCAGCACAAGAATTCCTGGAAATGAAAAATTATAAAGTTCCTTTGTAAAATACTGTGATTAGAGTAAAACATGCTGTAGGCAAAATAATAACTTAATTTCTACTATACACAACTATGTTTCTGTTTCACTTCCCAAAATTTTTCAACTCGCTTTATGAATGTACAAGTACACATTCTATTAGTGTTAACACTGTCTGTGAAATCTCAATGTTACTTACATGTTTAATGTAGTTTTTAAATGACATTGTCCTTCTGTTGTGTTTCCAATTGACATTTTCACTATTCTGTAATCTCAGTGATTATTTGTGTAAATTTAAAGTAGCACGACATTGCTTACATGTTTCTTAGTTCCCCATGTAAATTGTTTGTATTCTCTGTATGTGAAGTTACTATATTCATCAATGAACAATTTTGTGTACATTTTTTTAAATGGCAGTCCATTGCCTATTTTTTGTTTGTTTTTTTCTCCAAACTACATATTTGCTATGAAAAAAGACTTGTCCTATATCATGTGTACTTTGTACAATATGTGATCCACAGGATAAATAAATAAATACAAATAGAATGAGGAAAAAACAACTGTCTGTATGTCTCCTTATGAGATCTAATTTCTTTTACCTTATCTTCATGGTCCTTGTGTGCAGTGTATGTTGGAGGCAACAGAATCATACTGTTGTTGTTGTTGTTGTGATCTTCAGTCATGAGACTGGTTTGATGCAGCTCTCCATGCTACTCTATCCTGTGCAACCTTCTTCATCTCCCAGTACCTGCTGCAACCTACATCCTACTGGATCTGTTTAGTGTATTCATCTCTTGGTCTCCCTCTAAGATTTTTACCCTCCACGCTGCCCTCCAATACTAAATTGGTGATCCCTCGATGTCTCAGAATATGTCCTACCAACTGAACCCTTCTTCTAGTCAAGTTGTGCCACAAGCTCCTCTTCTCTCCAGACCTATTCAATGCCTCCTCATTAGTTATGTGATCAACCCATCTAATCTTCAGCATTCTTCTGTACCACCACATTTTGAAAGCTTCTATTCTCTTCTTGTCCAAACTATTTATTGTCCATGTTTCACTTCCGAACATGGCTACACTCTATAAAAATACTTTCAGAAATGACTTCCTGACACTTAAATCTATACTCGATGTTAACCAATTTCTCTTCTTAAGAAACACTTTCCTTGCCATTGCCCGTCTACATTTTATATCCTCTCTACATCGACCATCATCAGTTGTTTTTGCTACCCAAATAGCAAAACTCCTTTACTACTTTAAGTATCTCATTTCCTAATCTAAATCCCTCAGCATCACCTGACTTAATTTGACTACATTCCATTATCCTCCTTTTGCATTTGGTGATGTTCATCTTATACTCTCCTTTCAAGACACTGTCCATTCCGTTCAACTGCTCTTCCAAGTCCTTTGCTGTCTCTGACAGAATTACAATGCCATCGGCGAACCTCAAAGTTTTTATTTCTTCTCCATTGATTTCAATTGATTTTAATACCTAATCTGAACTTTTCTTTTGTTTCCTTTATTACTTGCTCAATATACAGATTGAATAACATTGGGGATAGGCTACAACCCCGTCTCACTCCCTTCCCAACCACTGCTTCCCTTTCATACCCCTCGACCCTTATAACTGCCATCTGGTTTCTGTACAAATTGTAAATAGCCTTTCGCTTCCTGCATTTTACCTCTGCCACCTTCAGAATTTGAAAGAGAGTATTCCAATCAACATTGTCAAAAGCTTTCTCTAAGTCTACAAATGCTAGAAATGTAGGTTTGCCTTTCCTTAATCTAGCTTCTAAGATAAGTCGTAGGGTCAGTATTGCCTCACGTGTTCCAGCATTTCTACGGAATCCAAACTGATCTTCCCCGAGGTCGGCTTCCATCAGTTTTTCCATTCGTCATTAAATAATTCACATTAGTATTTTGTGACTTATTAAACTGATAGTTCGGTAATTTTCACATCTGTCAACACCTCCTTTCTTTGGGATTGGGATTATTATATTCTTCTTGAAGTCTGAGGGTATTTCACCTGCATCATACATCTTGCTCACCAGATGGTAGAGTTTTGTCAGGACTGGCTCTCCCAAGGTTGCCAGTAGTTCTAATGGAATGTTGTCTACTCTAGGGGCCTTGTTTCGACTCAGGTCTTTCAGTGCTCTGTCAACTCTTCAGGCAACATCATATCTCCCATCTCATCTTCATCTACATCCCCTTCCATTTCCATAATATTGTCCTCAAGTACATTGCCCTTGTATAGGCCCTCTATATACTCCTTCCACCTTTCTGCTTTCCCTTCTTTGCTTAGAACTGGGTTTCCATCAAAGCTCTTGATATTCATGCAAGTGGTTCACCTTTCCCCAAAGATGTCTTTAATTTTCCTGTTGGCAGTATCTATCTTACCCCTAGTGAGATAAGCCTCTACATCCTTACATTTATCCTCTAGCCATCCCTGTTTAGCCATTTTGCTCTTCCTGTCAATATCATTTTTGAGATGTTTGTATTACTTTTTGCCTGCTTCATTTACTGCATTTTTATATTTTCTCCTTCCATCAATTAAATTCAATATTTCTTCTGTTACCCAAGGTTTTCTACTAGCCCTTGTCTTTTTACCTATTTGATTCTCTGCTGCCTTCACTATTTCATCCCTCAATTATTCCCTTATGCTCTCCCTGAAACTCTGTACAATCTCTGGTTCTTTCAGTTTATCCAGGTCCCATCTCCTTAAATTCCTACCTTTTTGCAATTTCTTCAGTTTTAATCTACAGTTCATAACCAATCAATTGTGGTCAGAGTCAACTTCTTCCCCGGGAAATGTCTTACAATTTAAAACCTGGTTCCTAAATCTCTGTCTTACCATTATCTAATCTATCTGATACCTTTTCGTATCTCCAGGG
Source organism: Schistocerca gregaria (assembly GCF_023897955.1). Taxonomy (NCBI): domain Eukaryota; kingdom Metazoa; phylum Arthropoda; class Insecta; order Orthoptera; family Acrididae; genus Schistocerca; species Schistocerca gregaria. Next base: position 935,551,678 of record NC_064922.1, read on the forward strand.
TTCTTCCATGTATACAGCCTTCTTTTATGATTCTTAAACCAAGTATTAGCTATGATTAAGTTATGCTCTACACAAAATTCTACCAGGTGGCTTCCTCTTTCACTTCTTAGCCCCAATCCATCATACCAATCCATCATACTGTAGTTGGCTTCAAATGCCAGTTTTATAAATTTTCTCAATAGTGCCCCTCAAAAAGAACATCCCCTTTCCCCAAGGAATTCCTATTTGTGTACTTCAAAGCATCTCTGTAACACTTGTGTATTGTTCAAATCTATCAGTAATAAATCTGGAAACCTGTCTCTGAATTGCTTCAATGTCATCCTTTAAACCCACCTGGTCTCTTTTACAGATGAACCACAATTTCCTAGAATTCTCCCAATAAATGAAGTTGGCCATTTGCCAATATGACTTAGACCAAATTTCTAGTTGATGTGATCCATGGCAGCTAGTTCTAAATGTAGAAGAATGTAAGATAAAGTGAATGAGTAGGAATCACAAACTCATATTTGTCGGGTACTACATTAGTAGTATACTGTTTGACACAGTCACATCGTTTGAATACATGGGCATAATGCTACAAAGTGATGTGAAATGAAACGGGCATGTGAGCATTGTGGTAGGGAAGGTGAAAGATCAACTTTGGATTATTGGGAGAATGTTAGGAAGGCTGACCTATTCTTCAGTACTACTTGAGTGTTGGGATCCATACCAGGTTGGATTAAAAGAAGACATCTAAGCAGTTCAGAGGTGGGCTGCTAGATTTGTTACTGGTAGGTTTGAACAACACATGGATGTTATAGAGATGCTTTGGGAAGTCAAATAGGAATCCCTGGAGGGAAAGCAACATTCTTTTTGAGCAATGCTATTGAGAAAATTCAGACAACTGGCATTAGATGATGAATGCAGAATGATTTTGCTGCTGCCACTACACATTTTGTATAAGGAATATGAAGATAAGATAAAAGAAATTAGGGCTAATATCAGCCTTGTAGACAGCCATTTTTTTCTCCTCCTGTTTACAAGTGGAACAGGAAAGGAAGTAACTAGTAGTGTTACAGGGTACCCTTTGCCATGTATCGCACACTGGTTTGCAGAGTATGTGTGTAGATGTAGATACAGAGCTGTGATGCATATGAAACGCTGACTGGGTCCCTAGAGAACCTATTGCAATATGTGAAGGATAGAACACTGTGATTTCTAATGAAACATTTCAGTTGATTTTTGGTCTTCTGATATTAACCCTTTCAGAACTGGGGCAAGGAACATTTTTCTGTATGATTTTTTAATGACTTTAAATGCAAGATTTATACCAAAATATGTACGCATTTTCAAAACATTATTTGCACACTTGGCTTCATTTTATGGAGTAAAATAACTAATTACACAAAATTCTCTATTGTAATAAAAAGAAACTTGATCATTCAATAATTGCCATGCAAAATAACAATATTCAATTATGCAGTGGAATATAGAAAACCAAAACAGCTGTGTATTCTGGTGGTCAGAAGGTGCTGCGCACTGCTGCATTTATTTGGTGATGTTTTCATAGTGATGACCAACAGTCGCAGCCTTGTATATGATCAAAAGGTTGAACATTCACAAATGTGTGCCTAAGGTTTGCTTTGGGAAAAATATATCCATTGCAGCTAAGACACAGTAAAAGTTAATGCACAAAGCCAGCACGGTAGCTCAGTGTGCTCGGTCAGAGGGTTAGCTACCCTCTGTAATAAAAAAAGGTAGCTCAGAGGTAAAATGCCAGACTACAAATCCAAAGGTTTCAGGTTCAATCCTAGGAGTTTTATATCACACATCACTTCTTTCACTTGTGATAATGTTTCTTGATGTGAAAAATTCCAAGTGCACAATGATTCAGGATCCACATTAAACTTTATGTTCCCCCTATCACTAACTGAGTAAGTCAGTTCAAAGGTCAGAGGAAGGCACTTGCACATACCACTTCCTATAGGACTGTGCCTAGTAAAGAATTGCAGTGTTCAAAACAATTTTTGGATTGATGGCTGCTTTACTTTTAAGACTAACCACTGGTGCACACCCCTGATGGCCTTCAGCATGTGTGCTTGAAGAACTGCACCATCTACTCTGCTTCACCATTACACTATATGTGAAATATAAGTGTCATCGTGCTGTCTGTGACATTGTGGCTGCAAAATATAGAGACTGACAAGATGTGAACTGCAGACTGACGTGAAGTGGGAGACCTTCAGGTATGATGCATTTCATCAATACTGTGATTATGACCTGTGCTGTTGTATAAGCCATGTGACCAACAAAGGGAAACTTCCACCATACATCCACATGAAATGCTGGATGGGACAGAAGAATAACCCTGAAAAATCTATGTGCAGGTATTCTCAAGATTCACTGAGTTTGGACCATGTTGACAGTGTGTCTCTTCCTTGTGCTGGTAGTGATGGAACTCAGTAGGTTGTATGGCTGATGCAGTAACAATGGAACACTAAGATGATCACTGGCTGCCCTAAAGTATTTGGGAGGAGGGGTTCAATATTTACTAGTATGGTTCAGTTTCTGCTGAGCTAGAAGTTAAACTGCAATGCAGGACCCATAACCTCCCAGCACACCTTTTACGCAATATCAATCAATCCAATGAGTGCAGCTTACTTGCTATACAGAAGTCAGCTAAAGACAGTACTTTTCCTCCACTGTCTTGAGGGGCAGCAGTAACAATGTTCAGTGCACTGTGTGTTTTTGTCACTGGATCCAGTGATTATCTGTAAATAAGGTCACAAGTCTGGTAAGAACCTCGCATAATCTTTAAACTCTGTAGCAACATTGACTATAGGAGTAGGGCTCTTTGAACTCTGTAGCAACATTGACTATAGGAGTAGGACTCTTTAAACTCTGTAGCGACATTGGCTATAGGAGTAGGCAGCCCTGCTGTTTTTCAGCATGTAATTTGAAGCCCAAAATGGTGGGGTGTTAGATCAACAGTGCATCTAGGGTCAGGGTTCACAGTGACTGCCAGCCCACCACCAGCAACAGTATCATCATCATCATTACCAGCATTGAAATTATCTTACTTTCTTAAGGTTTCCAGTACACATATGAAGATGAAGGCTATTTTCTGAGGAAGCCACAACACCAATGCAACCACCATAACTATGATTACCACCATTCTGACACTAGCCACTGCTATTGCGGTGTCACCAACTGACCACCATCACAGTCTGCAAAACTCACCCAAGAGGAGACAAGCCAAACCAACAAACCTTATAAATGATGGGTCTAGTACCCAAACCTTCTGTGGAATGCAAGTCATGAATTGCCATAGAAACTGAGCATGTCACTTGATGAACACCACTTGCAGTATCTCCTCATACCCTCAAGGGATGTTTTTAGGATATTTTCTAGTTTCACATTTCTTGGTGCTGCCCCTTCCCTCCCTTCACCAATCAGAAATGTGTTTTATTCATTATTTATCTTGCATTCATTGTCTTTAATTAGCTTATACAGGGCATCCCAGGATGAATGGTCAATATTCAGGGATATGACAGGAATGATAATTTGAAATCAAAAACTTCATATGAACATATGCCATATTCTGAATGGTTTTTGAAATAGAACACATTTAATGTACATTGTTATTATTATATTCTGTTTGAATTACACATGTACACATACACAACAGTTAGTAAACATTGCAACATTCATTTTACAAAGAATCAATTGAAAAACACATATTTTTAACATGTTCACCTCTAAGCATCATTGTACATGTTACATTATAGCTGTTTAACATTTCATAAAAAAAAAAGTTTGAATATCCCACTATCAACTACAGTGCATTTGTGCACTCTTGGAAGAACATGTTGTGTTGCTTGTCTGAATGACTCTGCATGTTCCCTGACGAAGGCAGCAGCATCCACGACGCAGTTCATCTCAATTATTCACCTTTAGTTTGTACATCTCAACTTCATCCAGTCCCATAAACAAAAATCTAAAGGCATAAGGTCTGACAGTCTTTGTGGCCAGTTAATTGTATATCATGACCAATCCAGCAATTACAGAAGTGCAGTTCAGATATTCCCTCACATATAATAAATTCCTTTATTTCGATCTATGATCACAAACTTGTTAGGTCCTCAGACTACCAGTTTCAGTCAGCAATGACCTTCTTCAGGTCTGTTTTAAAAACATGGAGCCATAGTGTCATTGTCAAAAGATAAGCACACATTCAAAAATTTTGTTGATTTTGTGTTTATCTTTTGGTGATGCCACTATGGCTCGATTATATTGGGACAGACTTTTAGAACAGATATTAAGATAGTACTTACTTACTGGAACTGATAGTCTGAGGCCCTAATGAGGCTGTGATCATAGATGGTAATAAAGAAATTTATTCTACAGTTCCTGGACCACTGTCAATTCACTACCATGTCGATGCTTGTTCACTCACGTGTTTGGTAAAACGTGTAGGGGCTCCATCATGCTGGAAGTATATTGCAGCCCACATGGTCAAATGAAGGTCCTCAAGGTATCAATAAAAAAAAATTCAAAAAAATGCATGTATTTGTGTTCTGTAATTCACTTTTATAGAATGACTAGACTTATCAACGTGGTACTGATCATGCTGGACCAAATGTTGATCAAAAAATGAACTTTGAAATTGGTTTCCACTATGGGGACTTTTATTTATTTTATTTTTATTTAGCATCCATGTCATCATACAAACGATATTGGACTTCCCTGAGATCACTTTTCATTCTGTGTAAACATGGCTTCATCAGTGAATAGTGAAGTAAATGACGACTGTCATTGACACAGTGACAAAATTAAATTTGTGTGGCCTGTCAGTGACGAGAAGATTGTTGACATGCTGTATGTGAAATGGGTACATGTTCTCCACACGTAATGGTTGTTATACATGCATGCATGAGACACTAATATGTACAGAAAGTTGCCATGTGCTGGTAATAGAACAATGTGTTGCTGTCACTGCACAGGTTGTTGAACTACATTCAGAAGAAAACTGAAAACTTGGAATACCTGTTTCATAAAATATGTTGAAAACTCTGGTAAACACTCTATGATCAGGAATTCAACATGTTGGAAGGCGCTGATGGTATTTTTTGACAGCAGCAAAAGCACTAGCATTGTAGAAGCTGTAAACATACATCACATCTGCATATTCTTCATTGGTGTAGCTGCATGGCATTTTAGCCAGCATGGGTACAAACAGAGTTAATCAATGCTTCTCTCAGCTACTCTCTTAAACCCTTGCAGTACTTCACACTTCATGGACACTATGCATTCAGTGGGCTAATTTAGTGGCAGAAAGACATCCTGAACAAAGAGATTGAAAGCAATGAGGGAGGTGGAGTTAGAATAAAATGTCAAAGGAGGTTGGGTGGGTAGGACACACATGTGTGTGTCACAAGCCCAAGAGGATACTAAATGTGTCCTGTCTTGGAAGCCATTTGGAGTTTTTTGCTTCAAATGAGTGTTCCTATCATATCCCTGAATATTGACCATTCCTCCTGGGACATCCCTCATTTCTATGGAATGAAATTTAATGTAAACAAAAGTGAGAACCTGGTTACAACTACGTCTACATCTACATGGATACTCTGCAAATCACATTCAAGTGCCTGGCAGAGGGTTCATTGAACCACCTTCAAAATTCTCTATTATTCCAATCTTGTATAGTGCACAGAAAGAATGAACACCTATATCTTTCTGTATGAGTTCTGATTTCCCTTATTTTATCATGGTGATCGTTCCTCCCTATGTAGGTCGGTGTCAACAAAATATTTTCGCATTCGGAGGAGAAAGTTGGTGACTGGAATTTCGTGAGAAGATTCCGTCACAATGAAAAATGTCTTTCTTTTAGTGATTTCCAGCCCAAATCCTGTATCATTTCTGTGACACTCTCTCCCATACTTCGTGATGATACAAAACATGCTGCATTTCTTTGAACTTTTTCAATGTACTCTTTCAGTCCTATCTGGTAAGGATCCTACTAGAAAGAAAGATAGACAACTAGTGGAATAAGAACTAGAGATGAATAGTTGAAGAAGATGGAAAGTGCCAAGTACTTGGGATGTGTGATAGAGGAAAATCGCAACCATGCAGAAGCATCCTTGTGAAGTGATAGGAGCCCGGTTTGGAACAAAGATAGCCTACAAACAAGCAAAGAAGTAATATGTAGAAGTTACTACACCCCATTACTGACCTATGAATCTGAAACATAGTTAATAAAGAAAAGAGATGCAAGCATGTGAAATGAAGTTCTCAGAAGTATGATATGAGAAACAGGGAGAGAGAAAATACAAAATGAAAGGATAAGGGAAATGATGAAAGAGGAATCCTAGTAGAGCAGGACAGAAAAGTCAAGACTAAGATCATATGGGAACATAAAGAGAATGGAAAACAGGAGGATTCCCAAGAAGATACGTGAAATGGAAATGAAACGGAAATGACCCCGAGGAAGACTGAGGGAAAGATGTCTGGAAGTTGTGGAGGAATGTATTGAAGAAAGAGGCAAGGACAGGACCAGAGAGAACATGGAAAGGTGATGGAAAAACAGTACTAGATGGTGAGGCTTATGTTCCAACATCTACATCTACATCTACATGTGCATCCATACTCTGCAAGCCACCTGGCGGTGCATGGCAGAGGGTACTTTGAGTACCTCTATTGGTTCTCCCTTCTATTCCAGTTTTATATTGTTCATGGAAAGAAAGCTTGTCAGTATGCCTCTGTGTGGGCTCTAATCTCTCTGATTTTATCCTCATGGTCTCTTCACGAGATATATATAGGAGGGAACAATATACTGCATGACTCTTCAGTGAAGGTAGGTTCTCAAAACTTTAACAAAAGCCCATACCGAGCTACTGAGCGTCTCTCTTTCAAGGTTTTCCACTGGAGTTTATCTATCATCTCCGATTACTATACGATCCTGTAACAAAGCATGCTGCTCTCCGTTGCATCTTCTGTATCTCTTCTACCAACCCTATCTGGTATAGATCCCACACCGGTGAGCAGTATTCAAGCAGTGGGCGAACAAGTGTACTGTAAACTACTTCCTTTGTTTTTGGATTGCATTTCCTTAGGATTCTTCCAATGAATCTCAGTCTGGCATCTGCTTTAACGATGATTAATTTTATATGGTCATTGCATTTTAAATCACTCCTAATGCCTACTCCCAGATCCTGCCCGGGCCTGGAAACTGTTCAAGATGATGATGATGTTGGTGTTGGTGGTGGTTTTATTTCAATCTTCTTGGACGTCTTTACTAAACAAGCTTAATGCTAACTTCTGAATTGAGAGTAAATTATTCTGTTGTTATTGTTTTATACTGAATACTTATTCACAATATTTGATAAAATGTATTAACAAACTCTTCAGTTCAAACTGCAGGACAGGGCTCCAGAGATGAATGAGCACAATATTTTTTGACCTATCAGTTTTATATTTATTGAAATCTAAATTGACCATACATTTCACAGATGCATCCCACTGCAAAGTCCCACTTCACCTCTTTCGCCAGCATCCCAGCAGCAACAAAAATTGTCCAAAATTGAAACACTGAGACTTGCACGTAATTACATATGGGCATTGGCGCAAGTGTTGGCGGAAGGTCATCCAATGGAAGGTAACAGGCTCCTAAGAGTCCTTTCAAGAGGTCTGAGCCAGGCTACTGCATCTCAACTGGCAGCAGCACTTACCTCTCAGGTACGACAAAATTCATCCTTAGATGCTGTAACATGTATCTCCCATATTAACATAAGGTGGCAGTGCAGTGGCTAGTTAGGTCAACTATATAAATATCAGCCTGGTGACTATTAAAAAAATTAATATCAGCATGAAACTAGTTAGTTACTTTATGTTTCTTCCTTAATTTAACTGATAATATAACATTTTTCTTATATGCTGTGTGTTTAACAGTTGCTATTATGGGCTTTTAGGTGTTGTAGACATGACTTAGTAGATAAAGTATTGATGAGAAATGAATGTCCAGAAATGTACCATTTGGATGTAAAATTAGTTTGAAGATCATATTACCTTTTAATATCCCACTTCTAGTGCCTCAAGAATTTGGTGTAAATTCTAGAAACACTCAGCCTTCAACCGTCTCGAACACCCAATATTTTAGGTACGAGTGCGGGAGAGTGAGAACGTTTCAACGGATCCACTTGTTTCTAAATGCAGGTTGGAAGTTTGTTTTTAGAAGACTGTAAGGGGGGCAAGTCACTGACGATGAGAAGTGTTTGCTGCCAGTGCCACAGAAGATGTGAGGAGAACTCAACGAATAATTATGTCATATTCTTAGATGTGTTAAGTGTCTGTGGTGATTGTAAAAAAAGACTATTGAACAATTGAAGATAGAGTGCTATGCACATTCATGCCTTGGTCTCAGAGAAGTCAAGATGCATGTTCATATTTTCATATGGTTTTTAAACCAACTCTTTTGTCTCAGTGTACTTAATTATTTCTAAAGCTCAAGATATGAGTGAGACAATTGTTAATCAACAAGTATGCTGACACTAAAATTCGTATATGTGATCAATAGGTTACAGAAATGAGAAGATATTATTTTCTGCATCCAAAAGCATTAGAACGTGTCAACCTAAGTACAGGACCTGAAGAAAACATGGTTTTAAAAACAGAAATGGAAAGAAGATATTAGGCATTGTCATGACAACCAGGCCTAACAAGATATGAGAATTGTTTCCGGTAATCATATTGAGTCTGATAAACAAATGGAAGAAAGTTGTGAGTGCAACACAGTAAAAACATGAGAAAGTAATAGTTGAGAAAACTGGAAAGAAGACCTCAACTTTTCGACTAAGAAGATTGAGTGTCTTCACACACATTGCACCGACGCCGATGCAGTAACCAGCCATCAAAGCTGACTGAACCAGCGGCTGTTCACCGGTGCTGACTCTGTGTCCGCTCGCCACCGCTGAAATCAACATCTGACGCTGACGGCGCCAGTGCTGTCCACCGGTGCTGATTACACATTCGCTCACCAACGCCCTTAGAACTGTACACTGAGTGAGCAAAAACCGATAACTATTTGGTAAAAGTTGAGGGAACAGGTGAAGGATATACAGTTATTATAGTTGTTATACTCAGGGGTGAATTTCTTTAGATGATTACTAGGTCTAAGAACAATAAAAATATGGATCAAGAACAACAACCAGCAGAACCAGTCACAGTAATTAGAGTGGTCAGGGAAATTCCAGTGAATTTAATTAAAACCCAGTGAGCAGATTCAGCAGCTGTAAATGCTCAGTTTGTGAATTTAAGCAAAAAATTAAATTCTCAGAAAGAAGCTCTAAGGAGAGAAATAGGTTTAGTACATTCTAGATTAGATGTTAAGTTGGATGACCAGAGAAGAGAGTCAAATGCTCATAATGCTTCATTGATAGATGGACTGAGTGTGAATTTGAGTCTTAAGTTAGATTCAGTGAATACTCAATTTAATAGTAACAATCCCAGAGAAGGAAAGGTGCTACTCACCATATAGTGGAGATGCGGAGTTGCAATAGACATGACAAAAAAGATTCACACAATTATAGCTTTCAGCTATAAAGGCCTTTGTCAGCAGTAGGCACACATACACACACTCATGCAAACGCAACTTGCACACACATCTGCAGTCTCAGAGAACTGAAACTGAGCGTGGTTTCAGTTCTCTGAGACTGCAGATGTGTGTGCAAGTTGTGTTTGCATGAGTGTGTGTGTGCGTGTGTGTATGTGTGCCTAACGCTGACAAAGGGCTTAAATGCTGAAAGCTGTAATTGTGTGAATCTTTTTTGTCGTGTCTATCGCGACTCAGCATCTCCGCTATATGGTGAGTAGCAACTTTCCTTCTCTGGTATCATTCCATTCCATCCTGGACTTTCCACTGTTCAATTAAATAGTAAATTAGATGCTCAGAGTGAAATTTTAAGTAATCAAAGTGAAACTTTGAACAGCCATGCAGCAAATATAGTTTTATTAAAGACTGAATTTGACTCTTTAAATGATAAGGTAGAAAATCTGAAGTTAGATATAAAGGGTGATCTCACTAGTTCTTAGAATACTCTCATAACTCAACTGCTCATTGATTTTAACCAGAGACAGAATGAAACTTTAAATATTCAAATTACAAATATAGGTTTGTTGCCCATCGAAACAGATGCTACAAAGCAAAAAATCTAGTAATCAATGTGAAGGCATAGTTACGTTAGAGACTGAGTGTGACATCAAATATAGTAATAATAATAATAATGTAGAATCTGAATTTAGTGAAAAATTGAAGTTTTGTAAAAATGTATGTAATATTAAATTTAATTCTGTAAGAAAGGAAATGAATACTTTGAAAGAGAACACAGAACAACCTAAGGATGTAATACTGATTATTCAATTATATTAAAAACAAAGATTCCAAGACTTACCAAGCGGGAAAGCGCCGGCAGACAGGCACATGAACAAAACACACAAACACACACACAGAATTACGAGCTTTCGCAACTGGCAGTTGCTTCGTCAGGAAAGAGGGAAGGAGAGGGAAAAATGAAAGGATGTGGGTTTTAAGGGAGAGGGTAAGGAGTCATTCCAATCCCGGGAGCGGAAAGACTTCCCTTAGGGGAAAAAAAGGACAGGTGTACACTCGCACACACACACACACACACACACACACATATCCATCCGCACCTACACAGTCACAAGCAGACATATTTAAAGGCAAAGAGTTAAGGGCAGAGATGTCAGTCGAGGCGGAAGTACAGAGGCAAAGAAGTTGTTGAAAGACAGGTGAGGTATGAGCGGCGGCAACTTGAAATTAGCGGAGGTTGAGGCCTGGCGGATATCGAGAAGAGAGGATATACTGAAGGGCGAGTTCCCATCTCCGGAGTTCGGATAGGTTGGTGTTGGTGGGAAGTATCCAGATAACTCGGACGGTGTAACACTGTGCCAAGATGTGCTGGCCGTGCATCAAGGCATGTTTAGCCACAGGGTGATCCTCATTACCAACAAACACTGTCTGCCTGTGTCCATTCATGCGAATGGACAGTTTGTTGCTGGTCATTCCCACATAGAAAGCATCACAGTGCAGGCAGGTCAGTTGGTAAATCACGTGGGTGCTTTCACATGTGGCTCTCCCTTTGATCGTGTACACCTTCCGGGTTACAGGACTGGAGTAGGTGGTGGTGGGAGGGTGCATAGGACAGGTTTTACACCGGGGGCGGTTGCAAGGGTAGGAGCCAGAGGGTAGGGGAGGTGGTTTGGGGATTTCATAGGGATGAACCAAGAGGTTACGAAGGTTAGGTGGATGGCGGAAAGACACTCTTGGTGGAGTGGGGAGGATTTCATGAAGGATGGATCTCATTTCGGGGCAGGATTTTAGGAAGTCGTATCCCTGCTGGAGAGCCACATTCAAGGTCTGATCCAGTCCCGGGAAGTATTCTGTTACAAGTGGGGCACTTTTGGGGTTCTTCTGTGAGAGGTTCTGGGTTTGAGGGGATGAGGAAGTGGCTCTGGTTATCTGCTTCTGTACCAGGTTGGGAGGGTAGTTGCGGGATGTGAAAGCTGTTTTCAGGTTGTTGGTGTAATGGTCGAGGGATTCAGGACTGGAGCAGATTCGTTTGCCACGAAGGCCTAGGCTGTAGGGAAGGGACCGTTTGATATGGAATGGGTGGCAGCTGTCATAATGGAGGTACTGTTGCTTGTTGGTGGGTTTGATGTGGACGGATGTGTGCAGCTGGCCATTGGACAGATGGAGGTCAACATCTAGGAAAGTGGCATGGGATTTGGAGTAGGACCAGGTGAATCTGATGGAACCAAAGGAGTTGAGGTTGGAGAGGAAATTCTGGACCTTTCCAACAAACCTCAACCTCCTCTCATTGCACACAGACCCAGTCTCTCCCATCTACTCAATCTCCCACTTCCAGCTCCACTCCCCCCAACACCTCAAAATTCTAGTCAACACAATCTGGAACCACAACACCCCAATTCAGTAGTTAACCTTTCCTCCAAACCCCTCTCCCAATCCGAAACCTCTGTCCTATCCAAAGGCCTCACCTTCAGCCCCACTCCCAGGTTCAACCAAACTGCCCTTGTCAAGGATTTACTGTCCTACACTCGTAGTCTCTGCTGGAAATATCACTTTGCCACGAAGAAAAACAATCCTGATCCCACTCCTAATGATCCAACTCCCCAAGACACTATCCAAATTGAACCCTGCCTGCAACAGTTCCGTCCTCCATCACAGCGGGACCCACCTCCTCTTCCTCAAAATCACCCTCTCCAAACCTTCCAGGAATTTCTCACTTCCAGCCTTGCCTCTCAATCTTTCTTGAAAAACCTTAATCCTACTCCCAACATCACCACAGCCGAATCCCAGGCTATCCGTGATCTGAAAGCTGACCGATCCATCATCATTCTTCCGGCCGACAAGGGTTCCACGACTGTGGTACTTGATCGTCGGGAGTATGTGGCTGAGGGACTGCGTCAGCTTTCAGACAACTCTACATACAAAGTTTGCCGAAGTAATCCCATTCCTGATGTCCAGGCGGAGCTTCAAGGAATCCTCAGAACCTTAGGCCCCCTACAAAACCTTTCACCTGACTCCATCAAACTCCTCACCCCACCGTCACCTCGCACTCCTACCTTCTACCTACTTCCTAAAATTCACAAACCCAAACATCCTGGCCGCCCCATTGTAGCTGGTTACCAAGCCCCCACAGAACGTATCTCTGCCTACGTAGATCAACACCTTCAACCCATTACATGCAGTCTCCCATCCTTCATCAAAGACACCAACCACTTTCTCGAACGCCTGGAATCCGTACCCAGTCTGTTACCCCCAGAAACCATCCTGGTAACCATTGATGCCACTTCCCTATACACAAATATCCCGCACGTCCAGGGCCTCGCTGCAATGGAGCACTTCCTTTCACGCCGATCACCTGCCACCCTACCTAAAACCTCTTTCCTTGTCACCTTAGCCAGCTTCATCCTGACCCACAACTTCTTCACTTTTGAAGGCCAGACATACCAACAATTAAAGGGAACAGCCATGGGTACCAGGATGGCCCCCTCGTATGCCAACCTATTTATGGGTCGCTTAGAGGAAGCCTTCTTGGTTACCCAAGCCTGCCAACCCAAAGTTTGGTACAGATTTATTGATGACATCTTCATGATCTGGACTCACAGTGAAGAACAACTCCAGAATTTCCTCTCCAACCTCAACTCCTTTGGTTCCATCAGATTCACCTGGTCCTACTCCAAATCCCATGCCACTTTCCTAGATGTTGACCTCCATCTGTCCAATGGCCAGCTGCACACATCCGTCCACATCAAACCCACCAACAAGCAACAGTACCTCCATTATGACAGCTGCCACCCATTCCATATCAAACGGTCCCTTCCCTACAGCCTAGGCCTTCGTGGCAAACGAATCTGCTCCAGTCCTGAATCCCTCGACCATTACACCAACAACCTGAAAACAGCTTTCACATCCCGCAACTACCCTCCCAACCTGGTACAGAAGCAGATAACCAGAGCCACTTCCTCATCCTCTCAAACCCAGAACCTCTCACAGAAGAACCCCAAAAGTGCCCCACTTGTAACAGAATACTTCCCGGGACTGGATCAGACCTTGAATGTGGCTCTCCAGCAGGGATACGACTTCCTAAAATCCTGCCCCGAAATGAGATCCATCCTTCATGAAATCCTCCCCACTCCACCAAGAGTGTCTTTCCGCCGTCCACCTAACCTTCGTAACCTCTTGGTTCATCCCTATGAAATCCCCAAACCACCTCCCCTACCCTCTGGCTCCTACCCTTGCAACCGCCCCCGGTGTAAAACCTGTCCTATGCACCCTCCCACCACCACCTACTCCAGTCCTGTAACCCGGAAGGTGTACACGATCAAAGGGAGAGCCACATGTGAAAGCACCCACGTGATTTACCAACTGACCTGCCTGCACTGTGATGCTTTCTATGTGGGAATGACCAGCAACAAACTGTCCATTCGCATGAATGGACACAGGCAGACAGTGTTTGTTGGTAATGAGGATCACCCTGTGGCTAAACATGCCTTGATGCACGGCCAGCACATCTTGGCACAGTGTTACACTGTCCGAGTTATCTGGATACTTCCCACCAACACCAACCTATCCGAACTCCGGAGATGGGAACTCGCCCTTCAGTATATCCTCTCTTCTCGATATCCGCCAGGCCTCAACCTCCGCTAATTTCAAGTTGCCGCCGCTCATACCTCACCTGTCTTTCTACAACTTCTTTGCCTCTGTACTTCCGCCTCGACTGACATCTCTGCCCTTAACTCTTTGCCTTTAAATATGTCTGCTTGTGTCTGTGTATGTGCGGATGGATATGTGTGTGTGTGTGTGTGTGTGCGAGTGTACACCTGTCCTTTTTTTCCCCTAAGGGAAGTCTTTCCACTCCCGGGATTGGAATGACTCCTTACCCTCTCCCCTAAAACCCACATCCTTTCATTTTTCCCTCTCCTTCCCTCTTTCCTGACAAAGCAACTGCCAGTTGCGAAAGCTCGTAATTCTGTGTGTGTGTTTGTGTGTTTTGTTCATGTGCCTGTCTGCCGGCGCTTTCCCGCTCGGTAAGTCTTGGAATCTTAGTTTTTAATATATTTTTCCCATGTGGAAGTTTCTTTCTGTTTTATTTACATCGTCATTAATTTGAACCCAACAATTATGATTATTCAATTAAAAATTTCAGGTGTTAGTATAAGAGCTGTTACTACACAAGCTGTCAGTTCATGAGTAAATAATGTAGAACAAAATTTCAAAGAAAAAATAGTCAACTTCGATATTATAAAGGTAAGTAGTCTGGCGAAACCAATCAAGCTAATTATAGATCGAGAAAAGGCTGAGCATATAATCTCTGGAAACATAGCGACTATTGCTTTTTCCAACCCTAATGATACCAACAAGGTTACAGACTACTTGTGCAAAGAATTCAAACTTGTCCAGGACAGATCAGAACATACAATAACTTTACCTAATGTTGTGTTACTGAGGAATGTGGTGATTGTTTTATTGTGGGGAGACTTTCACACAAAATTTAATGAAAAGTCCTGGTTTGCACTTGCTCAAGTGAGGTTAATATCAGATCCATGGGATCCAGTTGGAGTCACATCTGTCTCCCAGGGACATTAACTTTCTGTGTTAATGGGCAAAGTGATGACCGTCAGATACCTAGTTGTTTTGGTGTTTCTTCTGTACTATTTTCCCTGCACTGAATTCCCTTCAATTCTTCAACTATTCTGTAATCTATTCTTGAATTCTTAAACTATCCTATAATTTTACTACATATGAAACCAGATATGACTACAAGATTGAGACAAATTTAAGAGAATCACAGATGAACAGTGATCTCTAGACATGAAGTGAAACTAATAGAACGTTGTATTAGTGGAAAGTATAATATGATGGTCCTATTGAAACAATACTGACAGGTTTCAGATATATTATATAATGGTAAGACAGAGATTAAGGAGCCAGGTTTTGAATTGTAAGACATTTCCAGGGGCAGATGTGGACTCTGACCACAATCTATTGGTTATGAACTGTAGATTAAAACTGAAGAAACTGCAAAAAGGTGCTAATTTAAGGAGATGGGACCTGGATAAACTGAAAGAACCAGAGGTTGTACAGAGTTTCAGGGAGAGCATAAGGGAACAATTGACAGGAATGGGAGAAAGAAATACAGCAGAAGAAGAATGGGTAGCTTTGAGGGATGAAATAGTGAAGGCAGCAGAGGATAAAGTAGGTAAAAAGATGATTGCTACTAGAAATCCTTGGGTAACAGAAGAAATATTGAACTTAATTGATGAAAGGAGAAAATATAAAAATGCAGTAAATGAAGCAGGCAAAAGGAATACAAACATCTCAAAAATGAGATAGACGGGAAGTGTAAACTGGCTAAGCAGGGATGGCTAGAGGACAAATGTGAGGATGTAGAGGCTTATCTCATGAGGGGTAAGATAGATACTGCCTACAGGAAAATTAAAGAGACCTTTGGAAAACAGAGAATGACTTGCATGAATATCAAGAGCTCAGATGGAAACCCAGTTCTAAGCAAAGAAGGAAAAGTGGAAAGGTGGAACGAGTATATAGAGGGTCTATACAAGGTCGATGTACTTGAGGACAATATTATGGAGATGGAAGAGGATGTAGATGAAGATGAAATGGGAGATACGATACTGCGTGAAGAGTTTGACAGAGCACTGAAAGACCTAAGTCGAAACAAGGCCCCGGGAGTAGACAACATTCCATTAGAACAACTGACAGCCTTGGGAGAGCCAGTCCTGACAAAACTCTACCATCTGGTGAGCAAGATGTATGAAGCATGTGAAATACCCTTAGACTTCAAGAAGAATATAATAATTCTGATCCCAAAGACAGCAGGTGCTGGTAGTAGGTGACCTCGGGGAAGATCAGTTTGGATTCCGTAGAAATGTTTAAAAACGTGAGGCAATACTGACCCTACGACTTATCTTAGAAGCTAGATTAAGGAAAGGCAAACCTACATTTCTAGCATTTGTAGACTTAGAGAAAGCTTTTGACAATGTTAACTGGAATACTCTCTTTCAAGCTCTGAAGGTGGCAGGGGGTAAAATACAGGGAGCCAAAGGCTATTTACAATTTGTACAGAAACCAGATGCCAGTTATAAGAGCCAAGGGGTACGAAAGGGAAGCAGTGGTTGGGAAGGGAGTGAGACAGGGTTGTAGCCTCTCTCCGATGTTATTCAATCTGTATATTGAGCAAGCAGTGAAGGAAACAAAAGAAAAATTTGGAGTAGGTATTAAAATCCATGGATAAGAAATAAAAACTTTGAGGTTCGCTGATGACATTGTAATTCTGTCAGAGACAGGAAAAAAACTTGGAAGAGCAGTTGAATGGAATGGACAGTGTCTTGAAAGGAGGATATAAGATGAACATCAACAAAATCAAAATGAGGATAATGGAATGTAGTCGAATTAAATCGGGTGATGCTGAGGGAATTAGATTAGGAAATGAGACACTTAAAGTAGTGAAGGGGTTTTGCTATTCGGGAAGCCAAATAACTGTTGATGGTCGAAATAGAGAGGATATAAGATGTAGACTGGCAATGGCAAGGAAACCATTTCTGAAAAAGAGAAATTTGTTAACATCGAGTGTAGATTTAAGTGTCAGGAAGTCGTTTCTGAAAGTATTTGTATGGAGTGTAGCCATGTATGGAAGGGAAACATGTACGATAAATGGTTTGAACAGGAAGAGAAAATAAGCTTTTGAAATGCGGTGCTACAGAAGGATGCTGAAGATTAGGAGGGTAGATCACATAACTAATGAGGAGGTATTGAATAGGTTTGGGGAGAAGCGAATTTTGTGGCACAATGTGGCTAGAAGAAAGGATCGATTGGTAGGACAAGTTCTGAGGCATCAAGGGATCACCAATTTAGTATTGGAGGGCAGTGTGAAGGGTGAAAATCGTAGAGGGAGACCAAGAGATGAATACACTAAGCAGATTCAGAAGAATGTAGGTTGCAGTAGTTGCTGGGAGATGAAGACGCTTGCACAGGATAGAGTAGCATGGAGAGCTGCATAAAACCAGAGTCAGGACTGAAGACCACAACAACAATAACATTGAAACAAAGTGATATCTAGACATCATAAACTGAATGGGGTACTTTATGTGTGCATGATATATAGTATAAACAGAATGACTAAACAGCTATATTATCAAAGTGTATAATTTTTTATTTTTATAGGTTATTTTTATACCTTTTGTGAGATGTAATGTAAAAGCGAGGGTTTGTATCACTTTTGGAAGGAGTGGGTAGTGGAAGTACAAGCATGACTAACACTAATCACACACCCCATCTTTCAGACAACCCTCACAGACAAGTGTAGCTGGTTCTTCATCATTTGCCGTTCCATAAGTGTTCCTAAGTTTTTTCTTCAGGGGCTTCAAAGGTGAAGGTGAGAATGTCCGTTCTGTAGGAGATGTTTAACATCATACCTATTTAGCTTCTCACTGAAGTACCAGTGAAGTAGGGACCCTAGGGAAGGGGGTGGGGTTTTCCTGTCTTTGGGACTATCTTCTTTCTCTTCTTCAATCTTAGCAACCGGTTCTACTTATTCCTTTCTTACTTCTCATTTGAGTACCAGTCTATCTTTCCCCCTTTCTGTGTGCATATACTTCTATCGCTGATGTCCTTCTTGTTTTCTGTGGGTTCCAATAAGGTTCAACTTATTTCATGTAAGTAGGCGAAGAATGAGGATACACAAACATAAATCTACAGACACACAAAGATACACTTAAACACATACAGGATGATTACAAATTAGAGACCTAAAGTGATGTCAGAACCACCAAGGGATTTGGGGAATAAAGATATATGTACATCTGAGTTGATGCACATATTATATTGCTGATATGTGATCGGTCTGCATCATTATTTTTTGTCACGTACATCTGAGTCAATGCACGTATTACATTTTTGATATGTGACAGTTTTGAATTGTTATTTTTCGTCATGTACATCTGAGTCAGTTCACATATTACATTGTTGATATGTGATGGTTCTGCATCATTATTTTTTGTCACTCTCAAATATATATTTAAATGTGCCATGCTAGTCCTTTGCAAAAAGGTGTAGTATCTACTGTGAGTTGGTAAGTATGGGTAGACATAGCCTCTACTATGTGTGGGCATGATATCTGTTTATATGGTACAAGTGAGGAGTAAAGAGGACTCTAGGGAATTAGATGGAGTATTTGAAAGTGGAGTTAAGGTGTAAAGTAGACCTGTAATTTTATCAGAGAATATTTAAGAATAGTATTCATAAAGATGTGTGCTAAGGCAATGAACCTGGAGACCTACTCAAGAAGGATACGGAGGGTGCACTCAACATTTATTGGAAGAGAAAAAGGACGGATAGGCAGACCTATGAAAGGCTGACCTATACTGCATGGACAGGGGCACCAAGAAGGGGATTGACCTGTACCATAGGAGGATAAGAATAAGAAAGGGGTGTACCCACCAAAACAGAAGGAGAAAGGGTACTCCTAGGATCAACTCATGTAAGATAAATGTACTGTTCCTAAAAGGAAAAAGGATAATATCTTGACAGAAGTCACACATTTAAATAGTCAAGGGATACTACATTTTTTCATTTTGTATAGTGCAAAATTTTAGATTTCTGAACATTTAAAGCAAGTTGTCAATCTCTGCACCAATTTGAAATTGATCAAGATATGACTGAACTTCATTATAGATAACTACATCTTCTGAAAAAGCCTGATTTTACTATTAATATTGTCTGCAAGGTCGTTAGTATGCAATATGAATAGCAAGGGCACCAACACACTTCCCTGGAGCACACCTGATGTTACTTCTACAGCTGACAATAACTCTCCATCCAATATGACATGCTGTGTCTATCCCTACCAAAAAGTCCTTAATCCAGTCATGAATTTCACTTGATACTCTTTATGATTGTACTTTTGAAATAAGTGTAGATGTGGAACTGAATCAAATCCTTTTCAGTACTCAAGAAATATTGCATATACCTGGTTGCCTTGACCAAAAGCTTTCAGTACTTCATGTGACAAAAGCATGAGTTATGTTTCACATCATCAATGCTTTTGAAATCCATGCTGGTTGGCATTGAGGAGGTCACTCTGTTCAAGTTGTGTTTGAGCTGAGACTATGTTCTAACATTCTACAACAAATAAAAGATAAATCCAAAACCAAACAACCTATGAAATGAAACAAAACAAACACCAAACAAATGAAATAAAGACCATGAAAAAACAAAATGGTAGTAGCCTCTCACCATCTCCAAAATAGTTAGTTCCAGACTCAAGAGAGGGAAAGATCTTATTCTTTCAGTTAAATCCCTCAGGAGCCCACCTTCTATGGTTGCACTGTAAAATTGCAAACAACTTCACACCATGTATAACAAGTGTAATACAGTGGACAGAAACTGCGTATAGTGGTATATAGGGGTTCCTCCACCTTATATCTGACTACTGCTACTTTGGGATGTTTCTTCATCATATAAGGTTGAATTTGTTATCAAATATACTATTAGATTTACTACACATAAACATTTTACCATTTCAAAAAAAAATGGGTGGGGGGAAGGTTTTGAAATATATCATATAGCGGAGGTGGTGAGCCACGATAGGCACAATAAAAAGATTCACACAATCATAGCTTTTGGCCATTAAGGCCTTTGTCAGCAGTAGAAACACATACACACACACACGTGCACGCACACACTTATGCAAGCGCAACTTGCACACACATCTGCAGTCTCAGAGAGTTGAAACTAGACTCAGTTCCATTTGCATATGGGGAGCATGGGAAAAATGATTGTTTGAAAGCCTCTCTGTGCAGTTATTATTCTAATCTATTCTCATGATCCCTATGTGAGTGATTTGTAGAGCAATCATTTAAAGCCAGTTCTTGAAACTTTGTTAAAAGACTTTCTCAGGATAGTTTATGTCTGTCTTTAAGAGTCTTCCAGTTCAGTTGCTTCAGTATCTCTGTGACATTCTACCACAGATTAAACAGACCTGTGATCATTTGCACTGCCCTTCTCTATATACGTTCAATGTTCTCTGTTAGTCCTATCTCGTACGGGTCCTACACACTTCAGCAATATTCTAGAACTGGTCACATGAGTGATTTGTAAGTAATCTGCTCTGTAGACTGATTGCCCTTCCCCAGTAATCTTCCAATAAACTGAAGTGTACCGCCTGTTTTACCTATGAGTGAATCTGTGATCATTCCATTTCATATCCCCACGGAGTGTTACACCCAGGTATTTGTATGAGTTGACTGATACCAACAGTGACTCTAGTGACTCACTAATGTTATAATCACAGGATTCTATGATTTTTCATTGTGTGAGGTGTAAAATTTTACATTTGTGAACATTTAGAGCAAGTTGCTGATCTCTGCACCATGTTGAAATCTTATCAAGATCTGACTGAATATTTATGCAGCTAGTACTTCAATACAGATAACTGCATCATCTGCAAATGCCTGATTTTACTATTAATATTGTGTGCAAGCTCATTAATATACAGCATGAATAGCAAGGGTCCCAACACACTTCCCTGGTGCAGACCCTAAGTTACTTATACATCTGATGATGACTCTCCATTCAAGATAACATGCTATATCTTCCCTACCAAAAAGTCCTAAATTTAGTCACAAATTTCGCTTGGTACCCTATATGATTGTACCTTTGACAATAAGTGTAGTTGCAGTATTGAGTCAAATCCTTTTTGGAAATCAAGAAATACTCCGTCTACTTGGTTGCCTTGTTCGACAGCTTTCAGTACATCACGTGAGAAAACTGCAAGTGAGGTTTCACATGATCGATGTTTTTGAAACCCGTGCTGGTTGGCTAAGAGGAGGTCATTCTATTCAAGATACTTCAATGGTTTTCAGCTCAGAAAATGTTCTAAGATTCTACAACAAATTGATGTTAAGGATATTAGATGGTAGTTTTGTGGATCACTTACACTACCATTCTTGTAGAAGAGTGTGACCTGTGCCTTTTTCCAAGAACTGGGCATGGTCTATGATAGAGTATAGTTAGAATAGAGGCTAACTCATTTGCAAATTCCAGAGCTGCCACAAGATTTGAGAACTTCTGGAGGCTTAGAAGGATTTTGTAAATGATCTCCACTCTACAGGTGTCTTCGAACTCTGATGCGAATGTGGCAATGTCTGCAGTGGGGACGGATCAACACTCATGCATCAAAGCATGAATGCTAGTTATGACTGGTGTAACACAACAGATCAGTTATGGCAGAACATCATGAGGACTGTGGCTGATCTACTGGCCTAGGACCATGGATGTGGTAGTAAAAAATGAGAGACAGTATCAAAATACTTAAATGTCCTAATATCTTGAACAAGGAGGATGCTACAACAGGCTGCATGTGTTCACCAGCCAGCAACTCCACATGACCCAGGTTCAGCCGTATAAACAAGCAGCTGCAAGAGAACTGCTGTGTGACACCAGTGTCTCACTGCAGGAAATCACTACCTCTGGGTTCAAGCCATCGATTCGGTATTGTCCACGAATCACCTGATGAAGTAGCACAGGCATTAGTCTACCATGCAGCCACCCCTCCATAACGATATTTACTTCAAATAGTCCAGTGGCATCCCAGATGTGATTTCAGTGGCCACCTAACAACCAAAATAAGATAATATGTAGACAGTCACCAGAATCCGGCAGACAGTCGGCCTGAAGAGGATAGCTGCAAATACTGTCGAATCATTGGGATTTTAGTGTCTAATAATGACAAAGCCTAACATCCAAAATAATTTCATTCACATATACTATTGAATCACCTCATTTTTGTCAGCATAATCAAAATTTTATGAACTGTACATGTGCAATAATATTTATATGTACATAGTACAGAATGATATTCATATAGCCAACGATGGGGATGATGAGGTGACTATGTTCACAGGAAGTTGAATGGTTGAGGGTTGAGGCTGGGTGGCAAGCCAATGAAGGCCCAGAGAGAAGTGGTTGGTAGAATAAATAATTTATTTTTTTTTCATGTACATCAGCACTGTGTTAATATGGGAAGGCAACTGCACCCTGTCCCATGGAAAGAGGACCAGTAGCTCTCCAGGTGGTTGCTAGCAACCGGCCAGCTGGCTGCAACATGTGCTCACACACTGTTGTGCTGACTCTTCACTTGCTGCCTGGCATACATCACTGTTGTGTGAGCCACCAGCATTGGTGTCAGCTGCAGGTGGAGATGGACAGAAAGCTCACACAAGTAGCAAACTCTGTGATGAATGACTACACGTAGGTGGCTGAAGCATGCAGCGAGGAAGTGCACACACTGAGTTGTCAAAAGGTGGCTGCTGGGCCCAGAGTGTGAGCTGCTGCCCCTGGGCAGGAGTGAGTTGGGAAGGTCCACTGTGCTGTGGCTTCAAGTCCAGAGGGCAGACTTACTGCCGGAAGCTGGAACCATGACAGAGCCATAGCTGCAGCTGGTGGCACCATGATGCCATCTCTTCCTAGTGGACTGCTGGGCTGCAAAACGAATCTGTACAAAATCAACAGTTATTTATACCAGACAGAAGGGTGCCTATTATTCCAATGTGCCACTTATGGTCACATACTTGGCAACACTACCAAAACCCTGATCATGGAGAAATACCCTTGCCTGTGCCATCCATTATTGCTGCGCTGGCCATCTGCATTGAATAAACCTAGCCTGCCTTGCCATAATTCAACATCATTGTTGCCTTAGCGCAAATTATGAGATGGGTTAGAGGTTTATTAATTGTCAGCAGTTCAAACATACACTGAATGATGTCACTCCTTAGGGAAATGCAGCAAGGGACAGGAAAGGACACCAGTTGCACTCAGCATGTATGCCTGGGGGCCTCATTCAGCTTGTTGAAGAGGCTATTCCAGCAGCCATTGAGGGAACAGTGTGCAACCAACTGCAGATTGTGGTGCATGTTGCAACAAATTATGCCTGCCATCTGGGTTCCAAGGTCATTCGTGGTCATCCCAGCAACTGGCAGAGAAGGCTGACAAGACCAGCCTTGCATGTGGAGTTCCAACAAAGCTTAAAATTTGCAGCATTTTCCCCAGTACTGATTGTGGCCCTTTGGTTCTGAGTTGAGTGAAAGGACTGAACCAGAGACTTCAAAGGTTTTGTGACAAACTAAGCTGCAACTTCCTGGACTTGTGCCACAGGGTTTAGAACTGTAGGGTTCCCTTAAATAGGTCAGGTGTGCACTACACATCAGAGGCTGCTATTCAGGTAGCTGGCTGCGTATAGAGAGCACACAAGGATTCTCTAGATTAGGTGACTCTCCATCCAATAAGATAATGGTAGCTGTAGGAAACCCAGAAGTAGCAGTGTAAGACCAAAATAAATGCTTCCCACAGGTGAGAGTATTCAAATCCTAATAGTAAATTGCTGAAGCATTCACTACAAAGTGCCAGAGTTCAAACTGCCCATGAAAGGCCGTGAAGCTCACATCGTACTAGGTAGAGAAAGTTGGTTGAAACTTGAAATTGATAGCAAAGAGATTTTTGGGAAAATCTGAATGTACATCAAAAGGATAGGCAAATGGGAAAAGGATGTGGTTTATTTGTCACAGTAGGTAAGAAACTCAGATCTACTCAGGTAGAAATTGAAGCTGCATGTAATATTGCTTGGGCAAGAGACAGTATCAGGGGTGGGCATAAAGTGATTATTAAATCATTCTATCAGCCACCAGACTCATGACCTGATGTAACCAAAAATCTTAGAGAAATCTTCAGTTTGGTTGTAAGTAAGTTCCCCAATTATATTGTAATCGTTGGTGGAGACTTTAATCATCCAACAATTAATTTGGAAAATCACAGTTTTGTTAGTGGTGGATGTAATAAGACATCCTATGAGATTTTACTAAAAGCCTTCTCAGAAAATTAGTTAGAACAGATAGTTAGGAACGTTAATCATGACGGAAATATATTGGATCTAGTGGCTACAAAGACACTTGACCTCTTTGAAGACATTCACATCATAACTGGTATCAGTGACCATGATTCAGTTGTGGCAACAATGATAATCAAAGTACAAAGAACAACTAAACCAAGTAGAAAAATATATACATATGTTCAGTAAACTAGATAAAAAATCAGTAGTGTCACATCTCAATGAGAAACTTGAAAACTTCAGCACAGGCAGGAGCATGTAGAGGAATTCTAAAACCTCTTAAAAGAATAGTTGACCATGCATTGGATAGATGTGTATCCAGCAGAACAGTTCATAATGAGAGGAAACCTCCATGGTATACAGTCACTGTAGATAAACTTCTAAAGAAACAGATATTACTGTATAATAGGTGTGTAGGAAAGTGTAGGGCTCTAGACAAAGAGATGCTGAATGAAATGTGTTTGGCTTCAAGAGGGCAATGCATGAACGCATAAATGACTACAATTGCAAAATATTATCAAGTGATCTTTGATAGAACCCCAAAAAAATTATGCTTGCATGTAAAGGCTGTTAGTGGCATGAAAGTTAGTGCCCATTCCCTTGTGAATGAGACATGAACTGAAATTGAGGGTAGAAAAGCAAAAGCTGAAATTTTTAACTCAATTTTCAAGTGTTCCTTTGAAAATAAAAACCCAGGATAACTATCAAATTTAATTCTTGTACCACTGAAAAGATGAATGAAGTAAGTATTAGTGTCAGTAATGTTGAGAAACAGCTGAAATTGTTAAAACTGAACAAAAGCCCTGAGGCCCGATGGAATCCCTGTCAGATCCTACACTGAATTTGTGGCAGAGTTAGCCCCACTTCTAAGTATACTCTATTGTAGAGCCCGCAAACAAAAAACTGTGCCCAGTTCTTGGAAAAAGGCATAGGTTACACCCGACTACAAGAAGGGTAGTAGAAATGATCCACAAAACCTACCGCCCATCAGAGGAAGAAAGCCGAGGGTGGCCAGAGAGTGTGGTCTTTTCAACGGTGGGTGAGGTAGGGGAAAACTCGACATGAGCAGATTTAACCCTGTTGAGGGAGACAGTAGTTACTGAGCCCTTAAGTATGATGTCCATTATGTTACTGTTTTTTTTTTGACAACTCTGTACGGGCCTGTGTAAGGGGACTGTAATGAGGCTTTTACAGTGTCATCATGAAGGAACACAAATTTGCAAGTGTTGAGCACCTTGGGAACATATGTGTACAGCTGAGTGTGGCTGGAAGGGGGTGGGTTACAGTGTAACCTCACCCATTCTACCAAGGACGGCAGTTCGGATGGTTTGGAGACTGGGGTAGGAGCAAAACGTTCGCCTGGCAGTGTAAGGGACTGGTCGTAGATGAACTCGGCTACTAAGTCTTTAACGTCTTCCTTGAAAGCGGTCCGCTAACTGAGTAAGACGAATGGTAGGGCTTTTGTCCAAAGGAGGCCATGGCAACATAGGGCTGTCTTAACTGTCCTATGCCAACGTTCCACGAGGCTGTTGCTTTGGGGGTGGCATGCTGTTGAATGAATTTTCTTGATGCCACACACCCTACATAGCTTGACAGACTTAAGTTTAGTGGGACATCCACGTTGGGGCCCTGGTTGTGGTTGGAAACTGGCGTAGCTGCCGGACTGCTGGGCACGGTGTTCACGCAGTAGAGCGGAGTAAGCATGGTCGGCAGCAGGCAGGCATTCACTATTTGGTCTATCTTCATAGGTGGAGATGGCAGTTTGGACAGACAGAGGCAGCTTTTCTGTCCAAATCTCGGTGACCGTGGTGTCTGGCATGCCGCATTCACCGACAAGAAGTCAAAGGCATTGCCACAGCTGGGACGGAGATCTGTCACCAGGGCGTTCTTCATAGATGAGCTGTCGAACATTTTATCTTCTTGTCTTGGAGTCACATTCCATTATTGCCTGTTTAGCTGTAGCATACTTATCGTTTGGAGGAGGTGACTTAACCAGGTCATAAATTAAGTCGACATGGTCATGGAGGTGGTTCATAATGCATGTGAAACGGGCGTTGTCATCAAGTGCACAGACACTGAAAGTTTGCTCGACCAGGTTGAACCAGAATTCTGGGTGAACAGGTTTGAATGCCGGAAGTTTCAGTAGATTCGACGAATAAGGTGGTCGAAGAATGCGGACAGCCACTCGCGGACGCAGGAGTAGGCAAGTCAAAATTAACTCTGTGTTGTGAGGGCGGTAGAGAGGAAGCAGGCGTGCCAGCTGTGTTCATAGTAGCTGGAGGGGAAGCGAAATCTGGCGTGGAGCGAAGCGGGACTGTTGTTGCGGCAGAAGGTTCAAATGGCTCTGAGCACTATGGGATTCAATTTCTGAGATCATCAGTTCCCTAGAACTTAGAACTACTTAAACCTAACTAACCTATGGATATCACACACATCCATGCCTGAGGCAGAATTCAAACCCGCGACCATAGTGGTCTCGCGGTTCCAGACTGTAGCGCCTAGAACCGCACAGCCACTCTGGCCGTCGCAGCTGAACGTCAAGGTGGTCACGGCGGTTGCTTGACAAGTTATTATGCAGTTGGTCCTCCACATCTGAAGCGAAATTGTCCATCACAGAGTCACTGATGAGCTTGGTGGAACCTGATGCCCTCAAATTACTGTGCTGATGAACACTTGGAGTAACAGGCTGGCGAATGTCAATCACGTAATGTGCAACCGGCACAGAATGATACACACGTGGAACTTGCACATTCAAAAAGGTGTCCTGTTGTGGCACATTATGAAAACTATGCTCCTCACTATTTACAGTACTTGCTTTAAAGTTTGGTATCAGTGTGTAGTGGTTTCTTGTACTGCTGTGCGACGAAAACTGAAGCACTTCAGGGCTAACAAAGCTGGAGTCAGAGACCACTGGCATCATCTTCAAAACCATAGCACCTGATGAGGTCCCTGGGTTCTTGAGGCTATAGGACTGCAGAAATTCACATCGGACACCAACTACAGTTGGCGTGCTTGAATTTAGTTGCTGTTGCTGGTGAAAACTGGGCAGCGGCGGTGTGTTGTAGAAGGCCATTGTGTAGCAGACAAAGGTCCACGCGGAATGCGGAATCCGGCACGGTAGTCACTTTGTACTCGGTTCAACGGATTATTCGAACTTCGGGGTCACCACTGAAGGAGATATCAAGGTGGTAAGGTAATGACCACGTTCTCTCTTCTAATCATCAATACTTTTATTACACGACAAATGTACAGGTCAAAGACTAGGCGGGAACTGAGGTCCCAGATGTATACCAAAACAAAGATCAGCTCTAAGACATAATACACATATGATGTTCTGGCCTATCGATCCGTGGATTGATGCTACAACTATTAGTTGTTCTTCCAAATGTTTATACTTCATGCAGAATTTACATTTGTTTATATGTCAACTATACAATTTAAGTTACGAAACAATTACTAATTTTGCCTTATTATGGAAGATACTAGCTAGGAATAGTCAATATAAATTAGAAAATGAATTACATACGTAAAAGTAAGCACAAAATTAGATCTGGTGTTATTTACTTTAAAACTGAGGGCCAATCTTTCTCTTTTATGGAAATGCAGATTATATTCATGGAAGTTAATGATAATTAGTTAAAAGTAACAAAATGAATGTAAGGAGGCAGAAGGCAAAATGAGATGGGAATTAAAATTATCCCAGCTTGCTTCATTACATGGTTTTTCTGCAGAGCTTCATGTTCAACAATGTGCAACAAACGGTGTGCACCGAAACACTTGTGGAAGCACCAGTATTGTGCCCTTTTGGCAGAGATACCCCAGATCACCATTTGTCCTACTTTACAGAGCAGACAATCCTCCAAACTTCACTTTCTGTGAAGAGTCATGGATGTCCAACCATTTAGTGCCTACTGGCAATTTCACTGTCCTTCTACCTCTTTCCATGGATGCTTACAACAGTAGGACATGAACATTTGACCAGCTTTACTATCTTTGAGGTACTCATTCACAGGACCTGTGTAATGATAATATGCACTTTGTCAGAGTTGTGTATCTCCATAGATTTCCCCACTGCAGCCCATATCGCCCCTAAGGTGATCCCCCATCCTTGTCTGGTTGGCTTACATTATTTTGTTACTGCATCATGTGCCTACTATGCCACCAGGAAGCATCCATTGTCACAGTGGGCAGTGGTCACAATGTTTTGGATTGTCAGTGTATTCTTTTCATATTGTTGTTATCCTACCCTGGACTTTCCATTGTTTGATGCATTAAATCATTGTGAAGAGAAAACTGGGAACCTCTGAAAATGACTCAGGCTCCACCTGTAATTGATCCTACTTCAGAACTAGCTGGAACACAACTGCCTTGCTGCATATGGAAAAGCCCTCAATAGAATAAGAATGTCACATGGCATCTGTTATGACTTATTCTATAAATGGGGAATAACCAAATCACTGACCTGTGGCTGTGGAGAAACTTGTCAGACTGTTCACTACATTGTCCTTGAATGCCCCCTTACAGCATATTCAGGACAAAAATGTGATTTCTTTAAAGCTTCAGACTCTGTACTGGGTGGGATTAATAGTCTCAACTTTAAAATTTAAATTTATGTACACACTGTTTGTATGATCTGTTTTATCCTTGCGACTACATTGTGAAATATTTTTGCTTTGTTTTATATATATTATTTTTATGTATTACATTAAATCTATGTAAGCCATATGTTAAACAACAATGACAACAACTACAACAACAACAATAATAATAATAACTGATAAGCATGTAAACAAGGCTGTGAACATAGCTAGCTTTCTGTTGAATTTTTCTTCATAGCAGTAGAGCACAAGTGCATTCAGATGGATACTCACTCATATACCTGCAAGGCTGTATTGTCCCTGCTAAATACATTGTGCCAGCACTGCACTTTGACTGTGATGTGAAGTTGTATCAGGTAGAGTGGGCAAGGGGAGAATGGGATGGACAGAGTACAGAAGGTTCGAGGAATGGTGGCTGATGTATAAAAGGGACGGACAGTAGGTACACAGAGTGGGAATGTGGCAGTAGTGAGCTTGTTATGGCCACAAGACGGTGTAACTGTGCACAGGACACTATGACATGGAAGAGTAGATTGGGAGGTGGAGATAAAACAGATGGAGAGGACATTGCAGACAGTTGGATGTGAATGTGTGATGGCCCATGGAGCCAGGGTTGTGGTGGGTGTGGGGTAGTGGCTAGAGAACAGTGAGACCAGGAGGATTTCATGATCAAAGCTTATGCTGTAAGGACAATTCCCATCTGAGTAATTCAGAAAATGTTGAGGTATGAGGAATGATCTGGGTGGCTTGGGTTGTGAAGCAGCTACTGAAATCAAGTATGTTGTGCTCAGCAGTGTGTGTTTGCACTAGGTGGTCAACTCTGCTCTTTGTCACAGTTTGGTGGTGGACATTCATTTAAGTGGACAATAAGTTGGTAAGCAGAAATGGTAGCAGAGTTGGTGTGCAATATGGCTGCTTTCACAGGTGGCCCTGTCTCAGGATAGGATAGGATAAGGTAAGCCTGTGACAGGAGTGGAATACAATATATGTAACTAAAGATACTTATATAGTGATTCAGAGATATTTTCTGTACTTTAACTGCACTTTATTTATGATTTTCTATTAAATATATACAATATTAAACATACAACTACATAAGACTCCCAGTGGGAAATTGACTGGAGGGACGTTTAGAACTTTGTAATTTTGTGCATAGACAGACATGACAATACACACGGTCATTTATATATTGCAGTGATGTACCCATCTTACTGCTCAAATTAACAGCAGTTATTTGTGTCGCTTTGGTGAACTGAAACATGAAAATGATATTACTTATACAAAAAGTTACAGGGCTGCCAACTAGCAACAGGCTGGGGTCTCAATCAAATATATAGTTGTGATATGCATGAAATACACAATACCATCTACAATGGAAATGTGTCTGCACTGAGCAATGGATACTGTCCTGGCTTCTTACCACAACAGGCTGATGGCAACCTCTTATACAGTTGTCCACGCCAAGGCATATCATGTGGTTACAGTGGTGTAGATTGCCACTGGGATGATCAGGTATGTTTTTTTAATTTTATTTTATTGCCAGAGTAAATTTACTTGCCTTTTTACACAATAGTTTAAGTGTAATGCTTAACCCAAGACCAGTGAACTATAAATTTTATTGTGAACTATGTTCATTATTATTGTAACAAGTAAAGTCATTGTTAAGATTATAATTAAAAATTAGGAAAATCATCTTGTCTTGGAAATAAAAGCTGCCTCCCTCACATTATATTATTTATCCAGTTGCTATTTACCTTACTGAATATTACCAGAATTTTGACACTTACTATTATGTATTATTTAAATTGAGCAAAAAAGGATATGTCCCATTACAATGTTAAAACAGGCATTTAACCACATTTATTACCAAAAAATATGTTTTTTTCATCAAGTGCTGCACAGCTTATGAGTGCTAGTAAAATGTTTTGACATTATCTCAAATCTTCACAACATACACATAACTTTCATGGCTAAAACAATGTTCAGTTTTGAGAGCTTTGTTTAATGCCACTCTTCTTGCACTATTTTCCATTTTAATATTATATAGCTTACTTTGGTTTGTCCATCATCCATCAGCTTCCAAGTAATGTGAAGTTTGCCGTTGAACTCATACTTAAAACAGGTCCCTAAAACGTGTCGTGACACATTTGAGACTTAAAATTATCATGAGGAAGGACTGGGCCTGGGACAACATGTAGAAGTGTCAGGCAGCAGATCAGCTTCCAGAAACTTGTTTATTTGTAAGCCCCTCAAATGAGCATACATGCCACTTTGGGGTGCTGTAAATGGTGTAGAAGTGACATCAGACAGTCACTTGATCTTCCATCACTCATGTAAGTCAAGGCAGTGAAGTGATGTGTATGTGCAAGTCAAATAGATAGAGAAAGATTGGTGGAGGTGGAGAATGGCAGAAAGGAATTACAGTGATTGGACATGTCCATGACTGCACAGCAAATGATATCATCCAATTTATTGATATATCAATACAGACTGTTCAATAAGGTATCAATTCCAGCCATATAACACAGCTTAATAACAGTGGCCATAAAAAAATTCTAACTGACAGGGACTGAAGAAGGATATCACAATCAATCAATCATAACTGGTTTCAAACCCAGGAGGAATTATTACTGTCAGTGAATGTAGATGCATGTTAACTTGTTTCCAAATGAACATTGCAAAGGGAACTGCATGCAATGCAAATTTGGAGTTGGGTGCCTTGCAATAATCCTTTGCTCAGAGCAGCAGATAAAGCTGAATGCCTTCGGTGGGCCAAATAACATAGAAGTCAAACAAAAGCTGACTGGAGGCATGTAGAGTGGTCTAAGAGTCACAGTCTGGTCCCTTTCCAAATCATGCATGGCACTGAATGCACTGACAGCTGTATGAGGCATTTAATCTGCAGTGTATGGAGAATGTATTTCATAATTTCTGTAACGTTTTTGGGATGTTTTTTGTACTATGACTTGGGTCTTCTCATTGATGTTACCAAGACCATAAATCAGGGTATTTCTTCCAACATTCAAGGTGACCAAGTATTGCTCTTTCATCCACATCTTTAAGATATGGGTGATGTGGACAGTCTCTTCTTCAAAGATAACAACAGTTGTGTTCAGATGGCTGGACATGTATATTTCTCATTTGACAACCACTTACAAACTCCACTACACTCTGACTGATTCATTAAATCAACCATTGTGCAATTATTTATAACAGTGGATAAAATGTAACAATAAACATTGCTGCAGTTTGGAAGGTCTATGAAATCTAATCCTCAATTAGCGGCTTCAGCTGGGTATGGTATAATTAATGAATCTTGTGAACTCTGTTCCACACTGAACAGGAGCTTTTGTCAAGACTAGAGGCAGCGGGACATTGCATTAAAGTGATGTCTCCTGAGGGGTGATTAATTGTTTGTCTGGTGTGCTTACACACAGGTACAGTAAACACAGAATTTCCTCTCTAACGATACTGAAATGCAGCAGAGAGAACACAAGTTGAAGCCGAAGTTACCATTTTTTTCAACATCTTATTTGTTTGCTAGTCCACAATTAAAAGATTCTTCAGTGTGCTCAGTGGTTGTATTTTTAATGCTAGTGTTTATATTGCATTCATTATTTTCCACTAATATATGTTTCCATTAGCAATTATTTACTGTTCAGTTTTTCATTGTAAATGATAATTAATAAAAGACATTTGTCAAGTAATAAATGTATTATTTTTCCCACAGGACACATCATCATCCTTCACATCTGTCAATCTGAGTTCTCAGGACTCATCACCTGAGCACACTTACACCTACCAGGCACAAGCATGCTGCTATCAGTGGTAAAATGTGTCCAAACTAGTCCTTGTATCTGTACAAACTGATCTCATGGTAATGTTTCTTAAATATGTTGAAAACTGATTTAAACATTTACTAGTTGTAACTTGGATACAAATAAATAAATTACTTAACAAATATGCTAATTACTGATTAATTTCCTTGAATCAAAACTTTGAAATGGATTATATAATTTAAAAATTCAAACAAAAAATGGAAACACGCTGGCAACAAAAATAAATGTTCTAACGATTCTAATGAAAACAGTAAAAAAAAAAGGTAACTAAATGTAGTTCAGCCATGCTTTGTACTATGCTCAGTTACTTACTATGTAATGGATCTCTTCCACTGGTCCTTTCACAGACAGACTGAAATATGCAGTTGCCAATCCACTCCAGCTTCAGCATGTGACTGATTCGCCTTCTAGTTTGCATCTCACACCTCGTGTTACAATCAGCAATGAGTCACCTGTGTATGCAGTGCACCCTCCCGTTTCTCTCATGGTTCCAGACTTCTCTGGGAGCACTTAAATATCAGTTTCACAGAAGGGCAAGTCACAAACTGAAATGAAATGATCGTATGGCGTTTATTGGCTGGGATATTCCCTTCGGAGTTTGGCTGCCGAATTGCAAGTCTTTTTATTTGATGGCACTTCGGTGACTTGTGTGTCAATGATGATGAATATGATGATGAACACACAACACCCAGCCACTGCCAGGAATCAGACTTGGGCCCCCTTGCGTGGTACGCGGTAACGCTACTGCTGCGCTACGGAGGTGGACCCCACAAACTGAATCTCGTGGACATCATTTAATTAATTCCTTCACACACTGCTTCCTGGGGCAAGTCACTTCTGGCTCTTCCACCAAAGTATTT
Source organism: Schistocerca gregaria (assembly GCF_023897955.1). NCBI lineage: Eukaryota > Metazoa > Arthropoda > Insecta > Orthoptera > Acrididae > Schistocerca > Schistocerca gregaria. The sequence goes on from NC_064922.1 coordinate 935,585,454, forward strand.
ATCTCTTATACTATCTTGCAAAACTTCTGAGTATCTCATTTTCCACAGTTATCTAAACAAGGTGACCTACTCCAGGTTATCTAAAGCATCCATATTTTTCACAAAAATCCTCATTAGGTACTTTTCTGATGAGATTCCAACAATACATGAGATGAAATTTATGATGTCTCATTTTATTTTTTCTTTCTAAACCAATACTGATTAAGGTTTATTTTTTGCAAGAATTAAGCATCTTTCTAAATGATTGTGCCATGGTTTCTCTTGACATATGGCTTATCACTAACAGTTGTTCTTATTTATACAAAAGAATAGGGCTGTGACCCCATACCAACTCAGGACTGTCCTTGCTGATACCACCAGAAGGATATGCAGGGGGGTTCATAAGAGGACATATTTCAAGGGGTACATCAACATAGAAAGTGAACTGCAGATCAATAGATGATCATTCTCATTGCTTATACATTAATGTATCAGTTAAGCTTCTAAGTCAGAGATTCTTTGAAAAAAAAATAGATTCTTCACTTATCTACCTTGGTATATGTTCTACTTTCTGTTGCTGTCTCTTGCAGACTTTTGTTTTTTGAATTGTCTCCCAAGTATTCCCCAGGCTACAAAGGTGATTGATTACAAATCACTCATTCACCCTTTTCTAGAGTATTGCTCAAGTGTGTGGGACCCATACCAAGTGAGATTAACAGAAGATATTAAACATATATGGAGAAGGGCAGCACAAATGTGTGCAGGTTTGTTTAATTCATGGGAGAGTCTCAGAGAGATACTGAAGGAACTGAACTGGAAGAATCTTGAAGATAGATGTAAACCATCCTGAGAAAGTCTGTTAACAAAGTTTCAAGAAATGGCTTTAAATGACGACTCTAGGAATGTACTGCAATCCCCTACATATTGCTCACACAGGTATCTTGAAGATAAGATTACAATAATTACTGGACACACAGAGGAATTCAAACAATCGTTCTTCCCACACTCCGTATGTGAATAGAATGGAAGAAACCCTAATAACTGGTACAATGGCATGTACCCTCTGCCATGCACCTCACCGTGGTTTGCTGACTATAGATGTAGATATAGATGTGTTCCTTCAGCTATCTGTCATATTTTATTACTACTATTTTCACAGTTGTTGTCCTGCTTGCAGCTGTAATATTTTCCAACTTCTTCCAGAAACCTGACTGAATATTATCATTTTTTAGTTTGGCTTGTAGATGTGATGTTGTGACTCTGGTCTAGCTATTGTATTTTACTCACTTATTTACATGAGTTTCCTTAAAAACAGCCCACCCTGAAGTGGCTTACAGTATAGTTCAAAATGGAAATGCTGCTTAATGGCTGGCTGAACTATATATGTCAGCAAAATGCATAACATGTTTTGTTTTGTGCTGGAGAGAGGGGTCTTTATAACAGGTCCAACTGATGCTACTGAATGAAACAAATTCTGGTATAAAATGTTTATGCTACATTCACATTTGAATAACACATTTGCTGCTACCAGGTCTGGCCTAACGCACAATTATTGATGTAAATTCAAATATTTGCTCATTCAATAGTAGCCAACTTAAGTATAGAACTTGTGACCTTCTGTTTAAAGGACCACAACTTACAAGAGTCAAAAACGTTTTTTTTTTTTAAGTCAACAACAGTTGTCAGTTTTGGTATGCTTATTAAATATTGCACAGTTCACCAATTCAGAATTATGACTACATAGCATGCCACATATAATTTTTAAGCCCCTCAGAAGAAAATCTCAACATTCTCTAAGGTTCTGGAAATTTTATGTGATCTTCATCACTGTCTGAAATATTCTGATTCTTAATGACAGTAAATTAGAATATTTTCATAAGCACACATAAGTGTATTTCTATGCACTACTATACAACTTGCAAGATGCATGCACACATGAAAAACCTCTCTCTGCCAGACTGTGGGAACATTCTCTCTTCTGATTGGCTGCAACATAATGCAGCCAATCAGCTTTACAGTTTTTCACATGCAACCCAGTAATTTCCATCCTGGACCAATCACCAATTTCCAATTTACTTTATACAGTTTCCAGTATCCGTTATTCCCAACAAATAAATGAACTGTAAATAACCTCATCTTTACTTCTCTTAAGACACAAAATTAAGATTTTGTTTCTACAATTCAAAATCTGTCTACTATACGTTAAGCACATCATACCATGTATGTGACTCACTGCCTGGTTGCACAACATTAGTGCCATGCTCATTCATCATAATCTGTAATAAATGTCAAGATTCATATGTAACATACACCCTTTATTTACCCCCTCACACCCTCTGACAGACAAAAATAATGATGTCAAAGAAACTGAAAACAAAAATACATTTGTCAGTTGAGAACGTTAAGTAACTTGTATTGTTAAACAAAATATTGTTTAACTAACTATTTTGTTGACTAAGTATTGAGTTTAGGTCATCCACTGCCGCATTTATAAGAACATATTAAAGTGTCTCAGTGTTGACTGTAAGGAGAAGTTATACATTTTACTTTTTAGGTAATTTTAAATATCTCCAGAATTATTTTGAGTATTAACTATCAATATTGAGTATTAACCATCAATATTCTGAAAGGCTTTACAAAATTTCATCTTGATTAGTGTATGGCAAATGACTTTATTAATTCACAGGCTGCTGTGCAATTTAGATGAGCTGCAAGCCTTACATGTGTGATCATCTGCAACCATTAAGCAAGCATAGATATAACATATAGCATGCTTCCAAGCATGGGAATACTTTCTGTGGGTCACTTGGGATACTAATATAAAGCTTACAGCTTCCTAAGTATCTACGCAAATCACTGCACCACACAGTCTCCAACAATTATAATTTCTAACATTCCCCTGGACTGCGAATTTTGTACATTCTTTTGAATTTTACACTGCTCTTTGTCATTACTAGCTTATACTCAAAATCAGCATCAGCTTAAAAAAAAAGAAAGAAAGAAGAATAAGAATATCTGTTGAGCCATGGTATAATTAACTTAGTACCAATGAATCTTAAATAGATATTTAAACAATGGAAAATCCAAGATCCTGTAATGACAATATCATGAAAAGCTAGTCACCATATAGAGGAGATGATGAGTTGCAGACAGGGACAACAAAACGACTGCTAAATATGTGAGCTTTCAACTAAAAGGTTTTTTTCTGAAGTAGACAACAAAAATATTCACACAAGCACAACTCACACATACATGACCACTGTCTCTGGCGACTGATGCTGGACTGTGAACAACTGCACATGATGGGAGAATCAATCTGAGTGGTGGGTGTGAGGATGAGGCTGGGGTGCAGACGGAGAGGAATAGGAGGGTAGGGATGGGAGATGGTAAAGTGCTCCTTATGGGAGCATGCTGAGACATGGTGGAGATGGGGTAGGGCAGCTAGTGCAGTCAGGAGGTTAGACAACAGGAGGAGAGGAGCAGAGAAGGAGAAAAGTGGAGAGGGGGAAAAAGATTGTGGATATGTTGGTGGAATAGAAAGCTGTCTAGTGCTGGAACGAGGGCAGGGAAGGGGTTTCATCTAGGTATTTTACAGGGATATCAGCTATGGGGCAAGGGGTTAGGAGCTGCTGTGAAAAGGGACAAACAAGGATATTGCATAGGTTGGGTGGGCAGCGGAATACCACAGTGGGATGAAGGGAGGATGTTTCTGGGCATAAAAAGAGATAGTCAAAATCCTGGCAGAGAATGTGATTGAGTTTCTCAAGTCCTGGATGGTAATAAGTCATGAAGGGGTCATTTCTTTGTGTCAGGTCAATGGGTAAGTGGGGGATGGTGGGTGATTGAGGAGACAAGGCATGGGAGATCTGTTTCTGTACAATGTGGGAAGCATAATTTCAGTCTGTGAAGGCCTAAGCAAGACCCTTGATATATTTAAAGAGGGACTGCTTGTCACCGTCCATATGATGATCTTGGGTGCTAGGCTGTATGGAAGGGACTTCTTTTTTGTGAAAGGGATGGCATTCATCATAATGGAGGTATAGTTGATGGTAGGCCTGATGTAACCAGAGGTACTGTGAGACCCATCTGTGAAGAAGAGGTCAACAGCAAGCAAGAATAGAATAGAATAGAATATTTTTATTAGCCTTTCAGTATTTTTCATACAATTGGCTTCGTCAAAGTTTACAGAAGGTTTTACTTTCAGTACGATATTCAAATAGTTACAGAAAGGGGAGAAAAGGAACTAAAGACCTTTTCGTCAGCATTATGTAAAACAATGTTTTATACAGTAATTAAATACACACATAAGAAAAGAATCACAGTAAATAACTAACTTATATAATATCAAAACATTTTCTTCATAACTTAGGTAAAACATATATTTTGACGATTAGTTTCTAAGAATTCTTCAGTTGCATAGAATTCGTTGTTTTTTAGCCAGGTTTGCAATGCATTCTTATATTTATTTAGTGGTACTGCACGAGCTGAGCATGGTAACTTATTGAAAAATTTTATGCTTAAATACTTGTAGTTATTATGGACTACAGCAAGTCTTGTGGAAGGCAAGACCAGCAGGTGACTGTTTCTTGTACTGTGTGCATGCACATCACACCTCATGTTCAATTTTTTCAGATTTTCTCTGGCATATATTAGACAGTTATATATGTACATTCTTGGCACTATCATTACGCCAAGAGATTTAAAATAATTTCTGCAGGACTCTCTGGGTGCTAACCCCTCCATGCACCTGATTGCTTTCTTCTGCCATCTGAAAATACATTCAGCCCCTGGGGAGTTACCCCAAAGCAATATTCCATATTGCAGTTGGGAATGAAAAAAAGCATAGTACAAGTGGAGTAGCAATTGCTTGCTCACACTGTTTCTTAATTTATACAATAAGAAAAGTACTCATGCTAGTTTACTACATAGATAATTGGTGTGTCCTTCCCATGAGAGCTTTTGGTCTATGATTAGCCCAAGTAATTTCACTGTTTTGTTTTCATTTTTAGTTACTTTGAGATTAAATATTATTTCTTCTGCTTTTTTTTGATTTATGCACAGCTGGTTAGCCTGACACCAGTAATAAGCCATTTGCATCATTTCTCTATTTTTATCCAGTACACTCTGTAAGTTCTCTCCTGTACTTATTAATGTCATATCATCAGCATATAGTATGCTCTTACATGGTATGTATTTCAAGAAGTCATTGACATAGACAATGAACAGAAAAGGTCCAAGAACAGAGCCTTGTGGTATTCCTCTTTCTATAGGGAGTATTTCTGACCTCTGCCTATTTGCATATACAAGTTCTAACCAATTGCTTACATAAGATCTGAATAGTCGGAGTGTGTCACCTTCAATGCCATAGTATTTTAATTTTTTGATGAGTATGTCATGTGACACCGAGTCAAAAGCTTTACTTAGGTCAATAAGTGTTCCAGACATTGATACCCTTTTTTCATACCCTTCATAAACATTGCTTACCAAAGCTTCTACTGCTTTTACAGTTGATAGGTGTGACCTGAAGCCAAACTGTTGTTCATTTAAAATATTGTTGGTTTCAAAATACCTGTATGTCTGCTTATGCACACAATTTTCTACTAACTTGGATATGATTGGTACTATTGAAATGGGTCTGTAGTTATTTGGGAGGTTTCTTTCATCTTTTTTATACACAGGCAATGTAACTGTGAGCTTAAGACAGTCGGGGAATATTCCTTCATCAAGTACTCTGTTTGATAGTGAGAGAAGTGGCATTTCAATTTCTTTTCCTAGACATTTAATGATGAGATTACTGAGTCCATAATAATCTTCTGTTTTTGAATTACTTAATTTGTTTATTGACTTGTGAATATCATTTAATGTGATTCGGGTCCAAGTGAACTTCTCACTTCTTGTCTGTTTTGCACAAGTGAGCAATGCTTCTGCATCAGAGGCAGAATTGATGGTTGGGGTGGTGATGCTATTTACAAAATATTCATTGAGAATATTGCAGTCAATAGGGATATTCTTTTCTTTATTGGTATTATTTATTTCCCTTTTAATGACAGTCCAGACAGCTTTACATTTATTTTTAGAGTGTAAAATATATTCATAAGATGGCTTGATGAGTGAAGTGAGGAGGCCTAGGTGAAACAAATGGGATAAAAGGTGTTGAGTTTCTGAAAGGGTGTGGATAGGGTGTTTTCACCTTAAGTTGAGATCATGAAGATGCCATCAGTGAATCTGAACTAAATATAACAAATGGGAGAAAAGGTGCTGGACTTTAAGAGGAATGAGGATATGGTGTCTTCATCCTATGTTCAGATCTTAAAGATGTCATTAATCAAGCTGAACCAGGAGAGGGGTACCAAACAACTATCTTTCCATCCGCACAATGCCGAGGGCTGTAAGAGAGCTCATATCTATGCAACTCACTGCAGAATGACATAAATACCTTTTTAAAGAACTCCTCTGCATTTGTTTGTTATCTTATTCAATATTTACAGTATCTGGTAACAAATCCCTTATACATAGGACAACATAGCTGAAGTGAATTTCAGAACACCACATAAGAGAATGCATTTCTCCACAGTTTCTATCAACTGTTTTTGAGTGTTTAAGTTGCCAATGGAGATGCTTCCTCTGTGCCTTCCAAAACAAGTATAAATGCCACCCCCAGAGCAGGCAGAGAGACTTTTGACAGCATCACACCTTCCCTATGTCCTGTGCTCACACATCTCACTTCATCTCTACTCAAACCTAAACTGAAACACACACAATGGAGATTCACCACATGCTAACTAGCTAAACAATGTTATTTACAAAAACATCTTTTATCTGATTATCAGGAAGAGATGTAACAACCTATACATCACAGATCCCCCAACTAAGATGAAAGATGTCATGTAAAATAACTAAATTAACTAAGTTGTTGTTGTTGTTGTCTTCAGTCCTGAGACTGGTTTGATGCAGCTCTCCATGCTACTCTATCCTGTGCAAGCTGCTTCATCTCCCAGTACCTACTGCAACCTACATCCTTCTGAATCTGCTTAGTGTACTCATCTCTCGGTCTCCCTCTACGATTTTTACCCTCCACGCTGCCCTCCAATGCTAAATTTGTGATCCCTTGATGCCTCAAAACATGTCCTACCAACCGATCCCTTCTTCTAGTCAAGTTGTGCCACAAACTTCTCTTCTCCCCAATCCTATTCAATACCTCCTCATTAGTTACGTGATCTATCCACCTTATCTTCAGTATTCTTCTGTAGCACCACATTTCGAAAGCTTCTATTCTCTTCTTGTCCAAACTAGTTATCGTCCATGTTTCACTTCCATACATGGCTACACTCCAAACAAATACTTTCAGAAACGACTTCCTGATACATAAATCTATATTCGATGTTAACAAATTTCTCTTCTTCAGAAACGCTTTCCTTGCCATTGCCAGTCTACATTTTATATCCTCTCTACTTCGACCATCATCAGTTATTTTACTTCCTAAATAGCAAAACTCCTTTACTACTTTAAGTGTCTCATTTCCTAATCTAATTCCCTCAGCATCATCCGATTTAATTTGACTACATTCCATTATCCTCGTTTTGCTTTTGTTGATGTTCATCTTATATCCTCCTTTCAAGACACTGTCCATTCCGTTCAACTGCTCTTCCAAGTCCTTTGCCGTCTCTGACAGAATTACAATGTCATCGGCGAACCTCAAAGTTTTTACTTCGTCTCCCTGAATTTTAATACCTACTCCAAATTTTTCTTTTGTTTCCTTTACTGCTTGCTCAATATACAGATTGAATAACATCGGGAAGAGGCTACAACCCTGTCTCACTCCTTTCCCAACCACTGCTTCCCTTTCATGCCCCTCGACTCTTATGACTGCGATCTGGTTTCTGTACAAATTATAAATAGCCTTTCGCTCCCTGTATTTTACCCCTGCCACCTTTAGAATTTGAAAAAGAGTATTCCAGTCAACATTGTCAAAAGCTTTCTCTAAGTCTACAAATGCTAGAAACGTAGGTTTGCCTTTTCTTAATCTTTCTTCTAAGATAAGTCGTAAGGTCAGTATTGCCTCACGTGTTCCAACATTTTGACGGAATCCAAACTGATCCTCCGCGAGGTCTGCATCAACCAGTTTTTCCATTCGTCTGTAAAGAATTCGCGTTAGTATTTTGCAGCCGTGGCTTATTAAACTGATAGTTCGGTAATTTTCACATCTGTCAGCACCTGCTTTCTTTGGGATTGGAATTATTATATTCTTCTTGAAGTCTGAGGGTATTTCGCCTGTCTCATACATCTTGCTCACCAGCTGGTAGAGTTTTGTCAGGACTGGTTGTCCCAAGGCCGTCAGTAGTTCTAATGGAATGTTGTCTACTCCGGGGGCCTTGTTTCGACTCAGGTCTTTCAGTGCTCTGTCAAACTCTTCACACAGTATCGTATCTCCCATTTCGTCTTCATCTACATCCTCTTCCATTTCCATAATATTGTCCTCAAGTACATCACCCTTGTATAAACCTTCTATATACTCCTTCCACCTTTCTGCCTTCCCTTCTTTGCTTAGAACTGGGCTGCCATCTGAGCTCTTGATATTCATACACTTGGTTCTCTTCTCTCCAAAGGTCTCTTTAATTTTCCTGTAGGCAGTATCTATCTTACCCCTAGTGAGATAAGCTTCTACACCCTTACATTTGTCCTCTAGCCATCCCTGTTTAGCCATTTTGCACTTCCTGTCGATCTCATTTTTGAGACGTTTGTATTCCTTTTTGCCTGCTTCATTTACTGCATTTTTATATTTTCTCCTTTTATCAATTAAAGTCAATATTTCTTCTGTTACCCAAGGATTTCTAGCAGCCCTCGTCTTTGTACCTATTTTATCCTCTGCTGCCTTCACTACTACATCCCTCAGAGCTACCCATTCTTCTTCTACTGTATTTCTTTCCCCTACTCCTGTCAATTGTTCCCTTATGCTCTCCCTGAAACTCTGTACAACCTCTGGTTCTTTCAGTTTATCCAGGTCCCATCTCCTTAATTTCCCACATTTTTGCAGTTTCTTCAGTTTTAATCTACAGGTCATAACCAATAGATTGTGGTCAGAGTCCACATCTGCCCCTGGAAATGTCTTACAACTTAAAACCTGGTTCCTAAATCTCTGTCGTACCATTATATAATCTATCTGATACCTTTTAGTATCTCCAGGGTTCTTCCACGTATACAACCTTCTTTCATGATTCTTAAACCAAGTGTTAGCTATGATTAAGTTGTGCTCTGTGCAAAATTCTACTAGGCGGCTTCCTCTTTCATTTCTTAGCCCCAATCCATATTCACCTACTATGTTTCCTTCTCTCCCTTTTCCTACACTCGAATTCCAGTCACCCATTACTATTAAATTTTCGTCTCCCTTCACCACCTGAATAATTTCTTTTATTTCATCGTACATTTCTTCAATTTCTTCATCATCTGCAGAGCTAGTTGGCATATAAACTTGTACTACTGTAGTAGGTGTGGGCTTCGTATCTATCTTGGCCACAATAATGCGTTCACTATGCTGTTTGTAGTAGCTTACCCGCATTCCTATTTTCCTATTCATTATTAAACCTACTCCTGTATTACCCCTATTTGATTTTGTGTTTATAACCCTGTAGTCACCTGACCAGAAGTCTTGTTCCTCCTGCCACCGAACTTCACTAATTCCCACTATATCTAACTTTAACCTATCCATTTCCCTTTTTAAATTTTCTAACCTACCTGCCCGATTAAGGGATCTGACATTCCACGCTCCGATCCATAGAACGCCAGTTTTCGTTCTCCTGATAACGACATCCTCCTGAGTAGTCCCCGCCCGGAGATCTGAATGGGGGACTATTTTACCTCCGGAATATTTTACCCAAGAGGATGCCATCATCATTTAATCATACAGTAAAGCTGCATGTCCTCGGGAAAAATTACGGCTGTAGTTTCCCCTTGCTTTCAGCCGTTCGCAGTACCAGCACAGCAAGGCCGTTTTGGTTAATGTTACAAGGCCAGATCAGTCAATCATCCAGACTGTTGCCCCTGCAACTACTGAAAAGGCTGCTGCCCCTCTTCAGGAACCACACATTTGTCTGGCCTCTCAACAGATACCCCTCCGTTGTGGTTGCACCTACGGTACGGCCATCTGTATCGCTGAGGCACGCAAGCCTCCCCACCAACGGCAAGGTCCATGGTTCATGGGGGGAGTACAACCTCATTAAATTGTTAGATTTTTCAATAAATTTTTAATATCACAAAAGTAACTGTCTCATAGCACTGAATTCAGTTTCTGCACTAAATAAATCAGTCATTTTTAACTAACAATCACTTGGTTTACCAAGGGTAAGTATCATAGCTTATTTTCCCATTTTTGGATAATATCTTTAGCATGTAATTTTTCTTAGTTCATATCTTTATTTTCTCTCATTTCATAAGCTACTATTGTCACTTAACTACTTCGTAATTACAATGTTAGCTTTTCATAACAGAACACAAACCCATAGGATATTCATACTGTTTGACCAGGCTAAATCATTAGCTCATTACTTTTGCCCAAGGGCAATTAACTTAATGTTGTTTTTCAGTCATTGTATACCATGTCACCAAGTTCTCAAATTTATTGAGATAAAATGAAGGTTATTTCTTTATATTGCCCCCTATGAACCATGGACCTTGCCATTGGTGGGAAGGCTTGCATGCCTCAACGATACAGATAGCCGTACCGTAGGTGCAACCACAAAGGAGGGGTATCTGTTGAGAGGCCAGACAAATGTGTGGTTCCTGAAGAGGGCCAGCAGCCTTTTCAGTAGTTGCAGGGGCAACAGTCTGGATGATTGACTGATCTGGCCTTGTAACACTAACCAAAACGGCCTTGCTGTGCTGGTACTGCGAACGGCTGAAAGCAAGGGGAAACTACAGCCGTAATTTTTCCCGAGGACATGCAGCTTTACTGTATGATTAAATGATGATGGCATCCTCTTGGGTAAAATATTCCGGAGGTAAAATAGTCCTCCATTCAGATCTTGGGCCGGGACTACTCTGCAAACAGCTGAGAAGTGCATGACAGAGGCTACTTCCTATTGAACCTAACCTGCCTCCCCCCTTCCATTCACATATGGAGCATGGGAAGAACAGCCTCTGTTTTTTCAGTAATTGGTCTAATCTTATTCTAGCAATTCCTAATTCCTATGGAAGCAATACATAGGGGGTTGTAGTATGTCCCTAGATTTACCATTTAAAGTTAGTTCTTGCAACTTATTAAGTAGGCTTTCATCAAATGTTTTGCATCTGTCTTTAAGTCTTTGCCAATTCTGATTTTGCAGGATCACAATGGTGCTCTCCGTTTGGTTAAACAAGCACATGACCATTCATGCTGCCCTTCTTTGTGTACATTGACTATCTCCTGTTAGTCCTATCTGACATGAATCCCACACACTTGAACAGTGTTCTGGGATGGATCATACAAGAAGCATTCTCCTTTATACACTGATTTCATATCCCTAGTGTTCCACAAATGAACGGAAATCTGCTGCCTGCTTTACTTATGACGGAACCCAAGTGACTGTTTCATTTCACATCCCTACAAACTGATGTGCCCAGGAATTTCTATCATTTGACTGATTCTATCTGTAACTCATTGATCATGTAGTTATAGGATACCTAGATCTTTTTTTATTTTCTAAAGTGCACCATTTTAAACTTCTGTACTCTTAAAACAAGTTGTCAAGCTCTGCAATGCTTTGAAATCTTATCACGGTCTAACAGAATATTTGTACAGTTTTTTAGACAATACTTTATTATAAATATCTATATCATCAACTAAAAGTCTGAGGCCACTATTGTTATTGAATGCAAGTTCATTAATATACAACATAAACAGCGAATTTTCCGAGACACTTCTCTGGGGCACACCTGAAAATTACTTCTACATCTGTTATGACCCTCCGTCAATGGTAACATGCTGCATCCTCCCTCCCAAAAAAAGTTCTCATTCCAGCCACAAATTTTGCTTGATACCCCATGCAATCATACTTTTGAAAATAAATGTAAGTTTGATGTAAGTTTGATACTGAGTCGAATGCTTTTCAGAAATTGAGAAATACTACATCAATCTGACTGCTTTGAGTAATGGTTTTCAGGGTGTCACATGAGAAAAGTGTAATTTGAGTTTCATGTAACTGATGTTTTCAGAATCCATGGTGGTTGGCATGGTGGATGTCATTCTGTTCAAAATACCTCATGAAGTTTGACCTCAGAATGTGTTCTACGATTCTACAACAAATGGATGTCAAGGATATTGGTTAGTAGTTTTGTGAGCTACTTTTGCTACCTTTCTTGTAGAAAGGTGTGACCTGTGCTACCTTCCAACTACTGGATTCAGTTTTATGTTCGAGGAATCTATGGCAGATCATAGTTAAAAGAGAATAGTGAGGCACCTGCCTCCTCCCCTGCACGCACACACACACACACACACACACACACACACACACACACACACACACACACACACACACTCTCTCTCTCTCTCTCTCTCTCTCTCTCTCTCTCTCTCTCTCCCCTCCTGTATATGTGCCAGCTGCAAACACAGTGCCCCTACAGCATGCAGGCTGGGGTGAGGGACTGTGTTGTGTGGATGGACACGACAACCAACCAACTGTCCATCTGAACGAATGGCCACTGCCAAACTGTAGCCAGCTGCAGACATCCTGCTGAGCACAATATATTCAATTTCAGTGGTTGTATCACAACCTGTGGCCAATCAAATCAAATCAAATTTTTGTTATCACATAGCATTTCTCATACAATCAAAGACTGTAACATAGGTGACTTGTCAGTTTTAAGACTAAGATATAGATTAATAAACTTATCTAAACGTATTACTTTATATGGTTATATATTTCTTTTAAAAATCTACATCTATATTATATATGGTGTTACTTTTTAGAGAGATAGTGTATTACATGGCCATCTTTCAAGAAGTCCTCTATGCTATAGTAGCATTGAATTTTAAAATATTTTTCCAGGTCTCCTTCACTATTTTTGAGAAGTGGATCACTTTCATGCCCATGTAGTGTGAGTTTTTTTATATAGTTTGAGTCTGTGGGTAGGCAGCATGTAACATGCCCTATGTCTAGTCTCATACTGATGCAGGAAGCAGTTGTCCTCAAAAAGTTGTGGGTTTCTCTTTGTGAAAATGAGAATCTCATGTATATCTATGCTTGGAATGGACATTAGATACTGTTTTTCAAACAGAGGTATGCAGTGTTAATTCTTTTTAGCTCCTACCATTGCTCAGATGATCTTCTTTTTTTAAGTCTAAAGCTTTGAGCAGATTGTATACTATACTTAACTACTGAAACAAAGTATGCATATAGACAGTTATTTAACTGCCAAATCGGAGATACTAGATAAGATATTCACAACATACACAAGTTCAGTTGACTAAGAATGCTGTCTACATGATCACAACACAATACCTTTTTAATTGTCTTGTGTCTGTATATGTATGGATGGCTATGTGTGTGTGTGTGTGTGTGTGTGTGTGTGTGTGTGTGTGTGTGTGTGAGAGAGAGAGAGAGAGAGAGAGAGAGAGAGAGAGAGAGAGAGAGAGAGAGAGTATCTACCTATCCTTTTTTTCCCCTAAGGTAAGTCTTTCCGCTCTTGGGACTGGAATGACTCCTTACCCTGTCCCTTAAAACCCACATCCTTTCATCTTTCCTTTTCCTTCCCTCTTTCCTGACGAAGCAACCGCCGGTTGCGAAAGCTCGTAATTTTGTGTGTGTGTTTGTGTGTTATTTTATTGTGCCTGTCTACCGGCACTTTTCCGTTTGGTAAGTCTTGGAATCTTTGTTTTTAATATACCTTTTTAATTATTAACACATCAAGGAATTTGAGACATCTTGCATCCATCTTCTTTCTCCCAACACTAACTTTTATGAACTACACAGATATGAGCTATCTCTTCAGACCATCTTTCATTTACATAGTCCTCCTGGTCTCAATCCCCACAACCCCCTGCACCCACACCTCTTCCCTACAGTCTCCCCTTCCTCTGTATGGTCACCCCATCCCAGTCAGCTCTCTCACATCATCATCACCTTGCACTGCCTGACTCAGTGACTACAGTGTCACACTTTTCCACTTTTCTCTCCCTCCTGAATTTCTGTCTTATATTCCTGTTGCATCCATCCAATCCATCATTCATCCTTCCCCAGCCATCCCTCTTTTCACAAGCTATTCATTCATTTCTTTTGTCAGTCAACTCGACTGAACTGAGTTATCGAGTAGTTGTACTTTCCTATGTAGCACGTGCGTCCGCATCATCGTATTTTATACATTTCTGTTTGGAACATAGATAGCTAAAACACAATTATGAGAAAAGTCGCGGCCATCCTAGTGATCTCGATACATTATTCTGTATGGTTATGTTGAACACTCTCCCTGACATTGATTGTCCTATTGATGATGTAATTAACCAATTCGCCAGGAAGAATTCGTGGATAGAATTCATCAATTAAGGAAGAGAACCACAATTGTAAGTTTTTTATTTCATAGGATGACATTATCTAGCATATGAATATAATCAGTTTAAATAAAACTTTCTTTAACTTTACATGTGACCTGATTATTTTTTTATTATGGTAAAAGTAAAGGTAGCTCAAGATATCCTTAGCACCACCACCTTGAGGTTTTTCTGTATCTGCCACTGATCCTGGCGTAATGTACTTGCTGGTAGCTTAAAGAGAGAGAGAGAGAGAGAGAGAGAGAGAGAGAGGGGGGGGGGGGGGGGAGGGGAGGGATTTGTTACTTTTACTCCTTTATACTCTGCCAGAACTTTCCATGCTGTATTCACTCCTTAAATAATATCTTGAAGTGTCTAAGAAACTGCATCTGCTGCAAAATACCTACAAAAGCACAAAGATACAGAAAGGTGGGTGTTTGACAAATCAAATTTGACTAATGTTAGGACAATGGACAGAGCCTTAAGGTAAGAACCATATTGAAGCCTTATCACTGCACATTTGCAAAAAATGCAATAATATGGAACATATGTTTAGGCATTCAGTGTCTCAAAAGGTAGTGTCCAAATACATTTATTTTGAGCCTGATCACTTAACTTACATAAATAGGAGATGTATGTGTTACTTCTGTAGCCTAATTGTTAATGTCACACATGTGGATTGTGGTGACACCCTGTATTTCTGCCATGGAGCAAGTCTGTGAGATTTGCTCTCTGAAATCAAATGAGGCCCTGTTCAAGAAAATAGGAAGTCAATCTAATACAGAAACTGCTGTCCTGTAATCACAGTGAAAGTCTTACAGTGGCTTGGGAAAGGTATTGTGTTTATTGATTTTAATTGAGATAATTCTTTTAATGAGTACTGTTTCATAAATATACCAGAAAACTTATAAACTGACTTTTTATATTTTGTAACAAATCAAGTGATAATGTAGACTTACACGGTATTTTAGTAAAACTGGTGTTTGCACTGTTAACTGTGTACTGTTCGTCTTCACACTATTTTATAAGACTGCTTCAATTATAAATCCACACTTTATTAAAAAAACAATGGAATAACAACACAAACATAGTAAACTTAAGATTATTCCAAGCTGTTGCAATCATATAGATATCTATATCAATGTGTACGTTCTCCATGTTTCTTAACAGATCGAAAATATTTTTGTTTAAAAATGACCTAAGAGACAATTTTGACACTAATAGTAGGCTTAAACTATGATTCGTATGCAAGTTCGTGAGAGTGCACCAATAACAATTTTATCTCAATTCTCAAGACCCTTTTTTAGATTATCAAGAATTCAATGATTCACCTCAAAACTCTGAGTAAGAGAAACTCCCCTCCCAAGTACTTTGTGGGAATATAAATACTATATCAATATCAATGCCTTTAATGTTGTATTTTTGGCAAGTTTACATATCTCATTTCTGCAAGTTTTAACAGTCTTCTGACAATCAGATTCTAAATTATTCCAGTGATACAATTTGTCCACAACATGACATATTTCCAAGTAACTTGTCCTAGAAAAAAATTCACTGGTAGTAGTTAAGGCTATTTATGAATAAGGCACTCATTTTGTATTAGTGTCCTATAGCATAAACAAACCAAGTTTAATCACTGTGTTCTGTTTATTTATCTAATTTTGACTCTTTTTTTCGGATTACTGGTAGTTACTACTAATGCATATTATTTTCCATTGACTTTGTGCTGTTTCCTATCTGATATATTGATTCCCCACATGAGTTAATTAGTGCAAAAGATATCACATGTAACTTTACACTAAACAGTTGTCAGACCACCACTTTCTCCAATGCCGTCCTGTTATTCAGTAATTATCTATTCAGTGTAATCAGTACATCATCATTTGAAGCATTCTGAAAAATATGGTATTACTTGTATGGAGTATTGAAGGTAAACTGCAGGATAAGCGCAGGACAAGGGTGGCATAACAAAAACAAACACAAAATTTTACGAAAATAATATTTATTGTACAAAACTAATCATAAAAACAATGACTCAATCATAAACTACAAATTGTTAAATAAATATAATGAAGATCAGAGGAACTTAAAATTGAATTCAGTCTTACATAAATACTATGCTTATAACAGCATGTGTATCAGTCAACAAGAATGCAGACAAAAACTACACAAAGAAAGCGTCTTGGAAATGTGAATGCTTCACTCTCCTATGCTATGTACACCACATTTTAAATATTACACACAGTGACACATAAAACCGCTTTTATATTAACAGTTCAGTTAGTCAACCTCCTCAATAGTTGGTCCACCTGCGTGTGCCGCTCCTGTACCTGCTTGTTGCCCGCAGCTACTGCTGGGATCCTTAGTGCCCTGGTGCAGCTTAGTCATTATGGGTGTGCATACCCGCTGCAGCTCCTGCAGCCGACGCTCACACTCACCACAGCTCGCCTGGGCATTGTTGTCGAGCCACAGTAATTCCTCCTCACAACGTGCCATTGCTGCTGTCTTGTCTGACTCAGATAGCCTGCTGCCTGCATCCGACAGTGCCTGCTTCACAGACAGGGCATAGCCCTCTAGTCGATGTCGTGCCTCAATTCTCTCACGTTGCCGCTGGTCTTCCTCCTTGAAGCGCTCTGCATCAGCTACCATCTGATCTATTTCCTCCTTGGAAAGCCGACCCTTGTCATTGCGGATGGTGATGTTACGAGACCTTCCTGTGCTCTTCTCTTGGGCGGACACAGTTAAAATGCCATCTGCATTCAAGTCAAATGTAACTTCCACTTGAGGCACACCACGCGGTGCTGGTGGAATGCCAGTGAGGTCAAATGTGCCCAGCAAGTTGTTGTCCTTTGTCATTGCACGCTCTCCTTCAAACACCTGAATTGTAACTGCTGGCTGGTTGTCCGAGTATGTGGTGAACGTCTGTTTTTGCTTGCAGGGGATACGTGCATTGCGCTCTACCAGCTTAGTCATGACACCACCTGCTGTCTCAATGCCGAGCGATAGTGGTGCTACATCTACCAGTAACACATCCTGAATTGCAGAGCTGGTATCACCACTGAGAATGGCTGCTTGCACAGCTGCACCATATGCCACTGCCTCATCCGGGTTGATGGACAAATTCAGCCGCTTACCAGCAAAGTAGTTCTGCAGCAGAGCCTGAATCTTAGGGATGCGTGTTGAACCACCCACCAACACAACATCGTGGATTGACGCTTTGTCCATCTTGGCATCGGCCAGTGCTTTCTCGACAGGTTGTAGCGTTGAGCGGAACAGATCAGCACAAAGTTCCTCAAACCGCGCTCGTGAAACTTTTGTGTAGAAGTCAGTACCATCTAATAGTGCATCAATCTCAATACTGGCCTCCGTGCTGGAAGACAAAGTACGCTTGGCACGTTCTGCTGCCGTACGCAGTCGACGCAAAGCACGTGGGTTGGAACGTACGTCCTTGTGGAATTTACGTTTGAACTCATCAGCCAAATGATTCACAAGCCGATTGTCAAAGTCCTCGCCTCCCAGGTGTGTGTCTCCAGCTGTTGCTTTCACTTCAAACAGTGAACCCTCCGAAATGCTCAGGATGGACACGTCAAAGGTGCCACCACCGAGGTCAAATATGAGCACATTGCGCTCACCTTTCAGGTTTTTGTCGAGGCCGTATGCGAGTGCAGCTGCAGTTGGCTCATTGATAATCCGCAGCACCTTCAGGCCTGCTATGGCGCCTGCATCTTTGGTAGCTTGCCGCTGTGAGTCGTTGAAGTAGGCGGGCACTGTAATAACTGCCTCTCGAACCTGCCCACCCAAGAATGCCTCTGCTGTTTCCTTCATTTTCACGAGCACCATAGCGCTTATCTCTTCTGGAGCGAAAGTTTTGGTGGTGCCTTTGAACTGGACCTGTAGCTTAGGCTTGCTACAGTCGTTAATCACTTTGAATGGCCAATGCTTCATGTCTCCCTGCACCTTTGGGTCGTCAAACTTGCGGCCGATGAGTCGCTTGGCGTCGAAGATGGTATTCTGCGGGTTCATCGCAACCTGGTTCTTGGCAGCATCGCCGATCAGCCGTTCCGAGTCGCAAAAGGCGACGTAGCTTGGTGTCGTCCTGTTGCCTTGATCGTTGGCGATTATTTCCACCTTGCCTTGTTGCCACACTCCCACGCACGAGTACGTGGTTCCCAAATCGATCCCCACTGCTGGAATCTTCGGCATTTTCTTCTGTTAGCTATGTCACAGTAACGTAGACGAATATAACTGCGTAGCGAATCTGCGATCACGTCTCGAAGCACTAACTTCGCGTCGCTCTCTCGTAGTGAACTGAGCTGTGACGCGCCTGCGGCTCTTTTAAATAAGGCGGCTAAACGTCTAGGGAGCTGGAGATTATTCGAGAGTTGTCACATTACGTCAGCAGAGAATCTGCGTCGTAATTGGTCGGAGGGCGGAGCTACCAGAATCGGCAATGGCTGGAAAGTTCTGTGTAATTTCTGTACGTCTCTCGTGTTTTCTAGAGAAAACTGGTAGTGCTTCAGTGTTGCCGCACCAAGTTTTCTATTAATTTTAACTCTTTGCATTTCTTTTATTCGGAGTTGTATACGGATGTCATTTGATGTTATTTCATATAGTGAATAGCCCAGTCCATAAAATAATATTCCATTTTCTCATGTAAAGGTGTCAGGAAGGTGATGTTTTAAGAAGTAGCTAGTGTTCCTGTTGTGTGATAAGCACATTTTTCGTACAGCATTCGATAATATTACGCGGAAACGTACGAATTTCGAAAAAAATGTGTGTTTTATAAATTTCGTTATTCTGCTTAACTGTGACATACCTATTTGTAGTGGGAAATGGTGCCCAGACAGGTATAAACATTAATTTTATATGCATGAAAGTCTCAAAACAAAGGCTCAAATTTGTTCTAGAAAAGTGAAGTGATCATAGGACATAGACATTAACAACGGGCGGAAATTCCTTTTCCGCGCAGCGGCTTGTGGAAATGAAAGCGGGCGCTTCGAATTAACGCCTTCGTGGATATTGAATAAACTAGTAATTAGGCTTATCTACTGACCTAGCTGTAGGCCGGGAGCCCGCAGGTAAAATAAAAAAAATTATACGTGATTTCTGCGCAAGGAAAAAGCAGCTTAGTTTTTGGATTTTCAAGTTTGAATGCAAAAAACATTGAATAAACTGACGTAGGTCTACGGAACTTACGTTTTTTTTTTTTTTTTTTTTTTTTTTGTGAATACAAAAAAGGGAAAATACGTATGGAGTGTGCATACACTTTTAAAATAATTTTTAAGTTTTAGTCATTTTATGTTATATGGTCAAGGGAGTGAACAAATCTTATTGTGTTATATACGACATAGTATGTCTGGTTATTTTATGAAATGTAAGTTAATTTAGACACAAGTTAGAGAAATCTAGGTCATTATCTGAGTTGGTGTGCTCAGCATCATATTTTCTCTTCAGAATGAAATGGCAATGTGTTTAACATAAAGAGATTTTGATTAGGAGGCGAGGTTGGTGTTCATATCCTTGCCTGACCCTCTTTTGTGTAACATTTCTTATGATCAGTGGTGATGAAAGCTGGACTGGACCCTCTGGTGAGAATACAAGTTATTTCCCCCTCCAAACTTGGTCAACTGCTAAATGCTTTACCAACAATGACTTTCCATGTTATGATGACCAGTTGTTACCTTCTTTTACCAATGCCCACTGGAAAGGTGTATTACCAGCTATGGTCACCCTTGGGTCAACTCTGAGAGATAGTACTTACTGTTTTGGCAATTTAACTTAACAGTTTCATTAATGAGCTCATTGACTTGAAGAATATTTCTGAGGGTATCACATTCTTGTTTTGGGCACCTGTAGCCCCATGACCAAAACTTATTTCACCTTGTGATCCTGTGTGTGTCATAAAATAATTTGTAATACATTTGACACAGCTTGACTAAATCAAGTGATGGATTGATAGGACATATCCGAAGGCAACAAGAAATAGACAGTGTGGTAATGATGGATGTTGTGGTAACATTGTGGAGGAAGATACAGGCCTGACTCCAGTAAACAGATTCGAGTGGATCTTGGTTGCAGGATTTGCATTTAGATGATTAGACTTGCATAGGTTCAAATAGTCTGTCGAGTGCATCAAAACCACTGTTGGGACTAAAGACTGCAACCACATTGGAGTATAATATTCTGTGTTGAAATTTTATAACAAACTTGACAATAGGCACCTAATTCCTCAAATTATGTGCAAGTTAGGGGGGAAATTTGACAGCTGTTAACAGTGACATGTCCTTTGACTTGCATTCACTGAGATTTGTGAACCCATTTCTTGTTTACAGTTTCTTTTATTGATCTCTTTACTTTCGTATTAAATCACATTAATCTGAAACTAGTGGCATTTGTAATTACACATGATTAACCACAGCACAAAATAATATATTTAACTACAGACAACTTTTAATTGCTTATATTCTCCTCAGGCATCTCAAAGAATTTTTTAGTTAAATATATTATTTTGTGCTGTGGTTAATCATGTGTAATTACAAAGTTTATACTATAAACAATAAAATACCATATTGTATTAGATTATAAGATAGCTTGTTTCGTTAACTTTTAAAAGCTATCCTTTGTAATTTGGTACACGGCCATGCTTCGAATGTATTCTGTAATGTATTGACAGAAGTTTATTTTATTGTTCTGTATGTACTAATACATCTTGTATGACGAAGTGAATATCATTGTAAAATGATGTACGGTGAATAAAATTCTTGATATTCTTGATTACGTTATTAAATAAGTTATTTGTAAAAAAAAAAGTATGGTGTGCCAGGAGTAAATCTAATGATAGTCTCTAACTAGAAGTCTGTAAATATGTGTGTATACGAATTACCCTATTTTAAATTGATTTAAATTCATAAATACTTTGACATGTCCTATATCCTTGTAAAAAGATATCTACAGACAAATAAAGCTATTACTACTAGTTCAACTGGACTACAGATACAGATAATAAAGGAGAGGATGAAATCCTGTAGCCCTAGTTCGTACATGTGGATGTAAATGTTGTAAACAAGTACTAGAAGCAACTCTTACTTGCTTGCTCAGATATAATATTTCATGTTTTCTTGACAAGTCATTGACATAAATGCAGGACAAGGAATGAGAAGTCTGTTGGTGTCTTGCTCTGTTACTGAGACTGGTTGTTCTGCCATTTCTTCAGCATGAGTGACATGCACTGTCAGAAGTTAATCCTCCATTATTGAAGCATAAGAACAGGCAGAACATCAAGAAGTAGTCAAGACAGTTAAATAGTTTTGTGGACATGAGAAGTTTTATAATATAGTAGCTGTTGAGCCATGGAAAACACTTTTTATCCAGTCATGTATCACAAATTGGGATGGATTCCCATCCCTGTATTCAAATTGAGCCCTCACCTTTTTATGATAACAGACTGACATGTAATGAAAATTTTTAAAGAAAACTAGCATGTAAGTCTCCAATCATACTGGCATTAATGATGGAGACTTTAAATCAGTCAGTTGGGAAAATTGCAGTTTTGTACGTGGTGGCCCTGTGAAACAGTGCTAAGTACCTTCTCTGAGAACACGCTCATGATGAAAATATATTGGGTCTAATAGCAACAAAAAGACCTGACCTCTGTGACGATGTCCACATTGAAACCTGTATCTGTGACCATGCTGCATTCCTAACAACAATGATTAACAAAATGTAAAATGCAGCTAAAACAAATACATAGATTTGTATGTTCAGCAAACTACATAAACGGGTAGTAGTGTCATATCTCAGTAAAAGAACTTAAAACCTCAGCTCCTGATAGCAGCATGTAGAAGAGCTGTGGCTCAGGTTTAGAAAAATAGCTGACTCTACACTTGATAGATACATGTCTATTAAAATAGTTCATTTCTTGTTGGGAAGAACCTTCCATGGTATACATACAGTCATTGTAAAGAAACTTCTAAAGGAGCAGATACTACTGGATAAATGGTGTAAAATAAAGCATAGTGCTATAGATAAGTAGTATAGCAATTCTGGAAAACCTGGAATATTCAGGGAATTACATTTTACCTGGAAAAATCTGGGAAATCTTAGGGAATTCTGGAATTTCTTTATGTCTCAGGGATTGTGTGTTTTTAACCTAGCATTGAAATATAATTTTATGAGTCTTATAAATCACAGATTTTAAAATCCTTAATATTACTAAGTGTGTTCATTGTCTGAATATTATTCCACGTAAATGATCTATGTTTAAATATTGTGGTTAGGCTGTTGCTTATGGCTTATATATATCAGCTGAGAGGAAAGAAAGAAAGAAAAATCATCATTGTGGACTGCCTCCCCCCACCCCCACCCTCCCTGCACAACTGACCATCACTATATCAGGAGCTGCCTGACACCATGTTCCTCCTGTGCCTGAAATTCTAAGGTTTTTTAAATTTTTTCTTTTAAATTTGAAAATCCTTTCTCATAAGAAGCTGCTGAGTGAAACACTTGTTGCTGTCAAGAGAACAATGCCTGAAGTCTTCAGTGTCTACTGTAGCAGAATATTATTAAAGTATCTTGGACAAAAAATTGAACAAATTCTTGTAATATGTGAAGACTGATAGTGGTTCCAAAGTTAGTGTCCAGAAACACAGGGGCCAAACAGGAACTGAAAATGAGGGTAGCAAAGCAAGTATACATATGATGAACTCCTTTCTTAAATTTTTCTTTACAAAGGAAAAAACAGTTATATTGCTGTAATTTTAATTCTGCACCACTGCAAACATAAAAGATATAGATATTAGGGTTACTGGTGTTGATATACAATTGAAATAAATAATTAGAATGAATGTCCAGAGACCAGTGCCTTCCCTGTCAAATTCTGTACTGTGTTTGCAGCTGAGTGAGCCCCTCTTATAATCAACCGTAGACCTGTCGAACAAAAGAACCGTGCCCAGTTCTTTGAAGAAATCAGAAGTCGCATCCATCTACAAGAAGGGTAGCAGAAGGGATTCAGTAAATAACCATCCAGTATCTGTGACATCTGTTGTAGTTCTTAGAGCATATTGTGAGCCCAAATGTAATAAGGTGTCTTGAACAGAATAACCTCTTCCATGCCAAGCAGCATGGATTCCAAAAACCAATATGTGAAATCCAACTTGTACTGTCCTCGCATGACATTATGAAAGCCATGCATCAGGGCAGTCTATTAGATGCAATATTTCGTGATTTCCAATAAACAATTGGCTTAGTACCAATTCGACATTTACTGTCAAAAGCACGACATTGGGTATCAAGCAAAATTTACGACTGGATTGGGGATTTCTTTGTAGGAAAAATGCAGTAAGTTATCTTGTTTGGAGAGTCATCAACAGATGTGAAAGTAACTTCAGATGTGCCATAGAGAAGTGTGTTTGGACCCTAGCTGCTCTTATTATTTATTAATGGCCTTGTATACATTATTAATAGTAACCTCAGGCTTTTCGCAAATGATGTAGTTATCTACAATGAAATACTGTCAAAAAAAGTTGCAGTTAGTTCTTGAAAAAATTTCAAAGTGGTGCAAAGGTTGCTTTAAATGTTCATTAACACAGAATTGTGTGCATCAGCAAATGAAAAACCTAGTATTCTGTGACTACAATATCAGCAAGTCATGACTAGAACCGGTCAACTTGTACAAATACTTAGGTATAACAATTAGTGGAGGTCTGAAATGAAACACTCACATAGAATACAAGGGAGAAAATTGCTTAGAAAACTCTTGTCGACATATCATAGAATATTGCTTACAAAACACCTGTCGCCATTTCCTAGAATGTTGCTCAAGTGTGTGGGACCCATACCAGTCAGGACTAATGGTGGATATTGAACATATACAAAGAAGGGGAGCACAAATGGTCAGATCTTTATTTGACTTGAGGGAAAGTATCAGTTATGCTGAAGAAACTGAACTGGCTGACACTTGAAAAGAGATACAAACTACTGTGACAAAGTGTACTCATAAAAGTCTCAAAAACCAGCTGTAAGTGATGAATTTAGGAATATACTACTACCCCGTCATTATCACTTTTGTTGGGATCGTGAGAACAGAAGTAGATTAATTACAGCATGCATGATAGGATTTAAACAGTCATGCTTCCCATACTTGACATGCGAATGGAATGGGAAAAATACTCTGCCATGCGCTTCGTAATTGTTTGCAGATTATGGATGTAATGTAGATATTTCTTCATAGTACATAAATTTTCCGCAAGCCACCATATGATGCGGTGCAGAGGATACATCATAACATTGTAAATCATTCCCTTTCTCATTGCACTTGCAAATGGAGTAAGGAAAACACTAATGTTTGTGTGCCTCCCTACAACCCCTTAACTTCTCTTATCTTGTCTTCACGGGCTTTTTGGGGAGAAGCACATTGGCGGCACAAGATCTATTCTGTAATCAGTCACAAAGGCCAGTTCTCTAGTTTCTCAATAGAGTTTCGTGAAAAGAGTGTTATCTTTCGTCCAGGAATCCCCGTTCAGGTTCACAGAACATTTCCATAAGACTCGTGTGTTATCGAACTTACTGATAACAAATCTAGCAGCACACCTCACAATTGTTTGATGTCTAACTTTAAGCTGACCTAGTGGTGATCACAAAAACTTAAAGAATGGTTCATACAAGTGTTTGATATGCTGTCCCCTTTATAGATGAGCTATATTTCCCTAGAATTCTCCCAATAAACTGAAGCTGACCATTCGCCTTCTCTACAACAGATGTTATGTGCTCACTCAATTTCATATTACACCTAGATGTGATTGTGTCAAGTAGCTTTCTCCTAATACTGTAATCGAACTTCACATTATAATTTTTCCTGCTTAGCTGCATTAGAATAGAAGCTATGGACAAGATAACTTGAGTGCATTTATTTTCTAGTGACTTTTAGTGCTTTTTGCCACTACAGTTATATTTTAGTCAGTATTTTGAGTACAATTGCTATCTTAAAGTGCCTGCGCAGTAAAATTTTCAAATTAATATGTCTTGTTAACGCATGCAGAAACTTACCTAGCAGTTTTAGTTATTTAAAAAAAAAAATGTTAAATATGAGGCAAATGTTTGCTAATGCCGATTAATACTTATATGATAAATGGCTGAACCAGTAACAAGCAGTGTTCACAGGCCACCATAATGGAATTTCTGGAAAGGAGCTAGTAATGAACATAGACCTATGGCGACACTACTGATTAGTTTGTCATCACAAGCAACATTTTGTGTGGAGTCACAAAGACACTCAAATCTAAAATGTTATCACAAGTCAATGATAATAGTAATTATGAAAGAAGATTACTTTGTGTCATTACAAGTTGTGTCAAAACATAATCGACATTAAATACTTGTTCCATTATTAAAACTAAATGTGTACTGGAAAAGACAAGCTGCAAATTAAAATTTGTATGGATAATCTTTAGGAGACGTAAAGTGTTACATTAAATTTAGGCTGGGATATTTATAATCTTATTTAGATAATCTCTCAGCTCTCCTAATAGGATATCGTGTTTTCTTGACACACTGCTGAGAAGGCATGACATCTCAACAGCATATCCCTGAGGAAGCACAAAACATAAGAATTTCTGTAATTATTCTTCCCCATAGTAAACTTACATATGTAGGTGAAGACCCAGTTGTGAATTGTGTTAGTCTACAGTGTTAATTCTGGATTTGAAAGTATGATAGTATAAAGAATTTGTACATTTTATGAAGTAATTTAAAAACTGTTAATGATTTGTAGGTACTCATTCAATTGCTCACAAATTGCTCTGTGTAAATCCCATTATTAAAGCCATCACAATGCCACTTCTGTAAAGTACATCAACAACAAATAAAGGCTAGTGCTAATCTACTCACACTGATAATAATGGGAATGACTTCTAGATTACTTAATAAATGCATATAAAGAGAAAACAGCTAATGTGAAAAAAGCCACTGCTCCTTCTGATATACTACTCAGCAGCTGTTTGTATCTTCAAATATTATAATTAATTGTATCAAACAAAAATCCAATAAGAAAACCTTATAAATTGCTGTCCATCACTTGCACTCAGGAGACAAAAAGTGTAGTACTGCTGGTAGACACATCTACAATTAAAAGGAGCACACTTTGTGTCTTTCAGAACTAATAGTTGTTTTATCAGTGTGGGGAGAGGGATATGTTGTGGAAGATTAATAAAGAAGGCAGGTCATTCAGACCCAAGGATGAGACAAACTAAGCTGTACAGAGAACGAGGAAAGACAAATATCCTTTAAACTTTTATATGTGTCTGCTGGTGGTACAATTCATTTCCCTTTCTGAAGTTAAGTTCTGTCCAACAATTCTCTCTCATAATTTATTAAATATTAAAATTGTGCATAATTTACATACCTGAGTCACAATATTGTTGTCAGTTGTAAGGGTGACTAAAGTGGGTAGTCTTTGTCAAAATGAAGTATTCTTTTACTTTATTTTGTACATTCCAAGATTTTCAATTTTCTGCTTGTGTCCACCAGCATCGTGACTAAAGACAGCTAAAATACAATATCACAGAAATAAATTTTACACAATTTAGAGAAAGATGGTGCACATGATTTCCCTTCCTGGATTTGACTGATGACATGAAAAGCAGTGGATGTTATATGAAGGAGTGAATGCTAGTAAAGAGGAAGAGATTTAACTGCAATGATCATCAGTGACCGTATGTATTCTTGCATAGGTGTAAGAATCACTAGATTCCCAAAGAAGCTTCTACAAGAAGTTTGGTTATCAACTTTTCACGTGTTCTTATGGCACATCTGTAGAGAAAATATTGTTGTCATCTTAACTGAAGTGCCCCACTGTGAACAGTGTTGTCCCGTGGGACAGTATTGAGGGAAAGTATGCTAGCAATACTGTCGCAGGTCAATACTGTGAGATATCTCTTTGTGCAAAGCAGGCAGAACTGATATAACTTATCCACATGCTGGTACCACCTCAGTTCATAATCCCTCTGGACGCCCTGGAACTTCACGCATGGGCCTCATCCAGATTAAGCCCATTCTTACACACTCTGAAGCCTCAACATATGAAAATTGACAGAACTGCAACAACATAGAAGACCAAGTATAACAAGTACAAATCATAAGTGCAACAATAAACAGTTACTAACATACATTAATAAAAGTTTTTAAGAGTAAAATTTCCTTAAGACTTGTTATTACTGGCACCATAAAAGTTTTATTTTTCAACTCTGTCAGACACTGTAAAAATTATTTAGTGGCATGTGAATGTCATTGTGAAGATGGTTTTCATTTTGCATTTTTTTCGTACACATTTACTGTGCTGGTTACGTATCTGATCCATCTCTCATATATAGTGGAATTTCACATCAGCGAGCATCATTGTCATGAAAGACAATTCCTGGCCAACCGGAGTGTGCTTGCATTATGCTCTCAAAGAATGTGTACTCTGGTGAATGGTGCAGTTCCAATGAAAGGATGACTGAACCAATACAACTTTTTTCACAACTTCATCGGCATTTACAGACTGAGGTCCAGTTATTGATAAGGACTCACACACAATTGATTCCTGGTGATTCATTTTGTGTTCTGAGCTGGAAGAGGAAGTGCGTTTAGGGAATGATAGGTGATTGGTTCGGTGGCATAGTGAATATCACAAAATAGTTCTGGCTCGTCTGTCAGTTCAGCAGGTTGATACTTATATCAAAATATATTAAGTTGTATTTATCGTCTGACCCAGAAATATCATCTTGATTTCCACAAAAACTCCATACATCATTCTGTAACCAGATGTCTGCCAAGCTATTGAAACCTCCAGTGTCCGCTGGTCAGCTGTCATCACCACCACCACCGCCACCGTCATCATCTACCCACCAGTCGTGCGCCAAAGTCTGGAGTTTGGGGTTGCATTATGCCGTGCATCTATGTTGCTGCACAGCACTCTGGACAACACAGCCAGCACCAGCCAAGCTTCAGTTTCAGCACCCTGTGTGTCAGCATCACCGACCCACCATGATGCTACCTCTCCTTTTTGCAGAAATTCTATTCCCAAGTTTACCTTTGTGTTGCACCAATGAAGAACAAACGCAATTAGGAATGACACGTCTCTTTATAGCCCCTCATCAGGTAGGCACGGTCTAACATTGATCTGCAGTGTCTATATTCTGCGAGCATGAACAAGTTCACACAAAGTAAAGCAGTGCTGCAGCAAGTGATGTTGGGGGCAGAGGTGTTGCTTTGTGGTACTAATAATCTGGGTGCTGAGACAGTAGCTGGCAGTAAAGGCCTCTGCTGCTCAGAGGGCACTAGTTGGCATCATCCGCCATGCCGAACGGCAGCATGAGTTGGGGCAGCATGGTGCCCTGAATTCCAGACTTTGGCATACAAGTGGCGGTCTGGTGATTATGATGGCTGAGCAGTGGATGCTGCTGGGTCCAGCAACACAGTTGCCATCTGGTTACAGCTGCCAGTTTTATCCTGTACGGCACATATAAATTATGTCCCAGTGGTTGTGTGGCACCAATGGAAGGCACTGCCAGTTTGCACAAAGCTGCGGTCATGAGGTGTTGTTAGCACATTAACACAGATGGACATAACATGGGGGGCAGTTTGCAGATCGACTGTGTATTCAGCTGTGTGCCTTAGGGCAGTAACTGGAAGGTATGTTCTGAATTTTCTTGGTGCCATGATATTCTCTCCGTACTGCTACATATTACTCAAATTACAGTTTTGTCCAATATTCCAAGCAAACTTTATGCAGTACAATATCAGCTGGGCATTTGGAGCTAACCAGAATATACAGCCAGAAGCCCATTGTGGTGATAAATTGTAGGAGTGGCTAATAAGGTATACTTTTCCTTTGATTTGAAAATATGGAGAATTTAAATTTCCTGTGTGATCTCTACTAGCAACCTATCATAGATATTTGGACCATACTATAAACCTCCATTCTGAATGCTAGATAGAGATGCGTAGTCTGTGTGAAAATTATTATTATTATTATTATTATTTTTCTTGTCCTGTGAATGTCAATTGCACTGTTCATTCTAAATTTATTCTGCTATCACAAGCACCATCATAGAGTAAATGTATTGGCATTTAAGTATAAGAGTCTGTAGCTCCCTGAAATTGTTTCTGCAAGATGTTTGATTATCAACTTTACACATTATACTTTCTGCATGCTTGTGTAAAATAAATACTTTTTTGGCATTAGCTGGACTGTCCAGGAAATTATTTGAAATGATAGAACTGAGTTAAAGTATGCTAGTTATGCTTTGTGCAGCTGAAGACAATGAGAAGTTTCTAGTTACAAAGCAATAACAACTCAGCTTTTTGCTTTACTTATCCATATGCTGGTGACCCATTTATGTCTGTCTGGAGGAATAACACTATGGAAAGATTCATTTCACAATGGAATAAATATACAGGATGAGTCATGAGGTTTTCCCTCCGTTGTTGGAAGTTATTCCTTAGGTTATTTGGAACAAAAAATGTAAATACAATAATGTGATCAGATCCATAATTAAGGAGCCTCAACAGAGTTCCAAAACATGCCATAGTGTATCAAGCACTACACTTGTGTTCACAGGACACATGATTAGTCTTAGGTAGACAAGAGCAGCGAGTGGGATGTTTGCATAACAACCACATTGTTGATACTACAGCCACTGTTTACTGTTACTGTCTCCTGTGTACAGTACACTTTGCAATGCCGTGCAAGTTTTCACCACAGGAGTATGGAGAGATAGTGTAAATTGTGGGCTTATGTGATGGTAATGCAAAAGCTGCTGTTGCTGAATATCACTGTTTCCTAATCATAGTGCCAAAACATTTAGTGGAACATATCAAACGTTGCTAGAAACTGGGACTGTTCCCAGTATTTGTATTCACTCCGAAAGACATAGCGACATTCAAGAAGAGGAAAATGTTCTTAATTCAGTAGAGCGCAATGCTTGTTCAAGTACAAGATGCCTAGCTATCTCTCAGTTTCAGTGCAGATTCAATATCAATGTCAGTTATAGTGTTGTGTGTGACCAGTTACTGGGACCGTTCATTCTATCGGGAAATTTAAATGGTCAGATGTATACTAACTTTTTACCAGAAGACTTACCGCAGCTTCTTGATGTTCCTCTGGAGACAAGACGCCACATATATGTCCAATATGACTAGGCACCTGCACACTTCCACCATGTGGTAACAGATTATCTTAATCAGCAATTTCCACATTGATGGATAGGACGTGAGAGCCCTGTCAACTGGCCTGGCAGATCCCCAGATTTATCACCCCTAGATTTCTGCATCGGGGGCTGGATGGAACACATCGAGTACAAAAGTAAGGTGGAAACACAAGAAGAATTGATACAATGCATTTTCGATGCCGAACGTCAACAAGGATTGAGCATGTAAAATTATGAAATGCTACTCACGCAGTTCACTCCCGTTCAAATCTTTGCCTTTAAATGCAGCGAGCAAATTTTGAACACTTGCTTTAGATCCACTCTGAATGCAAGAGACTGCTACAGAATTGTTTAAATTAATTATTATGTACATTTTTAATAGTGAAATCCTACAATAAAAGTTTTTTCTGCCATTTTCTTGAGTTTTTCAATTGCTGTAGCTGCTTAATTATGGATCTGATCCAATCACTTTATTTACATTTTTTGTTCCAAATAACCTAAAGAATACCATCCAGAAATCGGGGGAAAATCTCATGACTCACCTTGTATAGTGCACTAAACAACATTTTATTATTGTTTTTATGACCACTGAAACTGTAAACTACCTACTACGAGAGTCTTCACACTTGAAGCTTTTACTAAGTATACATGGTTGCTTCATCAGGAAAGAGGGAAGGAGAGGGAAAGACCCACATCCTTTCGTCTTTCCCTCTCCTTCCCTCTTTCCTGCTGAAGCAACTGTGGGTTGCGAAAGCTCTTCAGTGGTCATTTCTTGGCTCTGATCTTCCACAAGCTCATTGATATCACTGTTATCCACTTCTAGTCCCATGCTGTTGGTCAAAGACACAATCTCATTGACTACAGGATCCACAGGTACTGACTCAAATGCCTCAGAGTCATATTCAACAACACACTCTGGCCAAAGCTTCTTCCAAGCAGAAGTGAGACTTCCCTTGGTAACCCTTTCCCACACCTTTTTGATCATCTTTATGCATGCAACGATATTGAAGTGATGTTTCCAAATCTCTCTGAGAGTGAAGTTGGTAACTCCAGTCAACTCAAAGCAATGCTTGAAGAGTCCTTTAGTGTAGAACTTCTTAAAGTAAGAAAAAAACTGCTGGTACATAAGCTGGAGAACGGGGTAGTGGCAGAAATTGGAGACTGTTGAGGATAGTGCAAATTATTGATATAGACTGATTGTATGTGTGTGATACATCAGCAGCATGCACACCAAATTTGTGTTTTTCAGTGATTTTATGTTTCATTTCTAAGGTCATTTTGTTTCTCTTATGGTTGTCTTCTTGTTGCTTTATCTTCAGGAACGTTCCTGTGAAAATTATTAAACTTTGCACACAAAACAGCACTCTGTGAATACAAGTTTAGAAAAATGTGTGATTACAAGCTGCAATAAGATGATAGCAGAATGACCACTAAACCCACACTGCAATGCATATAAAAGACATCATTCACATGCTGCTGCCAACAACAAACGGTGTTCATATTGTTGAAGGCTTCACCCTCCATGCATAATCGGCTGGTGACATCACACCAAATCACTACTTGTTACGTCAAACATCCCCCCCCCCCCCCCTCCCCCATGAATCATGGACTTTGCCGTTGGTGGGGAGGCTTGCGTGCCTCAGCGATACCGATAGCCGTACCGTAGGTGCAACCACAATGGAGGGGTGTCTGTTGAGAGGCAGACAAATGTGTCGTTCCTAAAGAGGGGCAGCAGTAATTTCTTGCAGGGGCAACAGTCTGGATGATTGATCTCGCCTTCTAACACTAACCAAAACAGCCTTGCTGTGCTGGTGCTGCGAACAGCTGAAGGCAAGGGGAATCTACAGCCGTAATTTTTCCCCGAGGGCATGCAGCTTTACTTTATGGTTAAATGATGATGGCGTCCTCTAAGGTAAAATATTCTGGAGATAAAATAGTCAAGAGGACATCATTATCAGGAGAAAGAAAACTGGCATTCTACGTATCGGAGTGTGGAATGTCAGATCCCTTAATTGGGCAGGTAGGTTAGAAAATTTAAAAAGGGAAATGGATAGGTTAAAGTTAGATATAGTGGGAATTAGTGAAGTTCGGTGGCAGGAGGAAGAAGACTTTTGGTCAGGCGAATACAGGGTTATAAATACAAATTAAATAGGGATACTGCAGGAGTAGATTTAATAATGAATAAAAAAAATAGGAGTGTGGGTAAGCTATTACAAACAGCATAGTGAACACATAATTGTGGCCAAGATAGACACGAAGCCCACACCTATTACAGTAGTACAAAGTTTATATGCCAACTAGCTCTGCAGATGAGGGGGAAATTGAAGAAATGTATGATGAAAAAAAAAGAAATTATTCAGATTGTGGAGAGAGACAAAAATTTAATAGTCATGGGTGACTGGAATTCGAGAGTATGAAAAGGGAGAAAATGAACGTAGTAGGTGAATAAGGATTGGAGGTAAGAAATGAAAGAGGAAGCCACCTGGTATAATTTTGCACAGAGCACAACTTAATCATAGCTAACACTTGGCTCAAGAATCATAAAAGAAGGTTGTATAAATGGAAGAATCCTGGAGATACTGACAGGTTTCAGATAGATTATATAATGGTAAGACAGAGATTAGGAACAAGGTTTTAAATTGTAAGGCATTTCCAGGGGCAGATGTGGACTCTGACCACAATCTATTGGTTATGAACTGTAGATTAAAACTGAAGAAACTGCAAAAAGGTGGGAATTTAAGGAGATGGGACCTGGATAAACTGAAAGAGCCAGAGGGTGTACAGAGTTCCAGGGAGAGCATAAGGGAACAATTCACAGGAATACAGTAGGAGAAGAATGGGTAGCTTTGAGGGATGAAACAGTGAAGGCAGCAGAGGATCAAATAGGTACAAAGACAAGGGCTAGTAGAAACCCTTGGGTAACAAAAGAAATATTGAATTTAATTGATGAAAGGAGAAAATATAAAAATGCAGTAAATGAAGCAGGCAAAAAGGAATACAAATGTTTCAAAAATGATATCGACAGGAAGTGCAAAATGACTAAGCAGGGATGGCTAGAGGACAAATGTAAGGATGTAGAGGCTTATCTCACTTGGGGTAAGATAGATACTGCCTACAGGAAAATTAAAGAGACCTTTGGAGAAAAGAGAACCACTTGCATGAATATCAAGAGTTCAGATGGAAACCCAGTTCTAAGCATAGAAGGGAAAGCAGAAATGTGGACGTAGTATATAGAGGGTCTATACAAGGGCGATGTACTTGAGGACAATATTATGGAAATGAAAGAGATGTAGATGAAGATGAAATCGAAGATACAATACTGCGTGAAGAGTATGACAGAGCCCTGAAAGACCTGAGTCGAAACAAGGCCCCGGAAGTAGACAACTTTCCATTATAACTACTGACAGCCTTGGGAGAGCCAGATTCCGTAGAAATATTGGAACACACGAGGCAATACTGACCCTACGACTTATCTTAGAAAATACATTAAGGAAAGGCAAACCTACATTTATACCATTTGTAGACTTAGAAAAAGCTTTTGACAATGTTGACTGTAATAATCTCTTTCAAATTCTGAAAGTGGCAGGGGTAAAATACAGGTAGCGAAAGGCTGTTTACAATTTGTACAGAAACCAGATGGCACTTATAAGAGTCGAGGGACATGGAAGGGAAGCATTGGTTGGGAAAGGAGTGAGAGAGGGTTGTAGCCTCTCCCCGATGTTATTCAATCTGTATATTAAGCAAGCAGTGAAGGAAACAAAAGAAAAATTCGGAGTAGGTATTAAAATCCCTGAAGAAGAAATAAAAACTTTGAGGTTTGCCGATGACATTGTAATTCTGTCAGAGACAGCAAAGGACTTGGAAGAGCAGTTGAACAGAATGGATAATGTCTTGAAAGGAGGATATAAGATGAACATCAACAAAAGCAAAATGAGGATAATGGAATGTAGTCGAATTAAGTCGGGTGATGCTGAGGGAATTAGATTAGGAAATGAGACATTTAAAGTAGTAAACGAGTTTTGCTATTTGGGGAGCAAAATAACTGATGATGGTTGAAGTAGAGAGGTTATAAAATGTAGACTGGCAATTGCAAGGAAAGCGTCTCCAAAGAAGAAAAATTTGTTAACATCAAGTATAGATTTAAGTGTCAGGAAGTCATTTCTGAAAGTATTTGTATGGAGTGTAGCCATGTATGGAAGTGAAACATGGACAATAAATAGTTTGGGACAAGAAGAGAATAAAAGCTTTTGAAATGTGGTGCTACAGAAGAATGCTGAAGATTAGATGGGTAGATCACATCACTAATCAGAAGGTATTGAATAGGACTGGGGAGAAGAGAAGTTTGCGGCACAACTTGACTAGAAGAAGGGATCAGCTGGTAGGACATGTTCTGAGGCATCAAGTAAATCACCAATTTAGTACTGGAGGGTAAAAATCGTAGAGGGAGACCAAGAGATGAATACACTAAGCAGATTCAGAAGGATGTAGGTTGCAGTAGGTACAGGGAGATGAAGAAGCTTGCACAGGATAGAGTAGCATGGAGAGCTGGATCAAACCAGTCTCAGGACTGAAGACCACAACAACAACAACCACATGTCAAACATTGCGCGTTGTGTGTCACTTTTTTCAATTTGTTTTACTCGTCATGCTCATTGTGTGTTATGGGAAGTGCTCATTAATTAAGGTGCCACTGACTGTTTTGTGACTACTGCAAGTGTTTGCCAGTTTTGTTTTTTTCAACATCTTCGTGACGTGCTCCCATCAGTCAAACAAATATGACCATTCATGCTGTCCTTTTGGTATGTTCAGTATCCGCTATTAGT
The DNA here is from genome assembly GCF_023897955.1 of Schistocerca gregaria. Lineage (NCBI taxonomy): Eukaryota > Metazoa > Arthropoda > Insecta > Orthoptera > Acrididae > Schistocerca > Schistocerca gregaria. The sequence continues at coordinate 935,620,937 of NC_064922.1, forward strand.
CCTACATATTCGAGAAATAATTTTAGAATGGGTAACACATGAAACAGTCTCCTATGTATACATGGTCCAGCTGGTGGATGCACTCATTACCCAGGACCACTGAGTGACAGTGAATCCCATAGCTGCTGTGGTCGGATTGAGCATCGGAAGTGTTCACACCATCATGAAGGAACGACTGCACATGCGCAAAGCGTTTGCCCCACAGTCCACAGTCTTCAACCACAACAGGAAGCAAGTTGAATGGCCCACTGTCTTGCTCATCTGCTTGGAACGGGAATGCGTTCCTGGCACGAGTGGTGGCTGGAGACGAGTCCTGGTGTCTACACTTTGAACCACAATCAAAATGACAAAGTCTCCAGTGGAAGCATCCAGGGTCACCACAACTTGTATCTGTCTGTAATGAAGAATATTCAGGTTGAACATTTGCTTCAAAAATGGGCAAGATCATCATGACAGCTGAATAAAGGATTCATGGTCACTGCCATACGGTACCAGAATTGATGATTTTGTACATGAGTTGAATTTAAGCCATTGTTCAGGATTTGCAGTTGCCCCCAAGTCTCTAGTCTATTGTAAATTTTGTGTTTTTGGGTACCATGTAAACTGACAGACAAACACAAAAGCAACAACTGCAGATATCATAACCACATTTAAGGCATTTTGAAGACCAAGAAGATGACTCTTAGTTGCCTAGTGATCACTGATAAGACACGGGTCCATTACCATGACCCACAGAATAAATGCAGAAACATCAGTTTTCACTTATTATAAAAGGGTCCGCTCCTGATTCATTATACTCCTAACGGTCAAATATTGAATGACAACAGCTACTGTGAGACCCGAAATCCGAGTTCAAAATGAAGAGGAGAGGAAAGTTTTTGAAAGGTGTGATTTTGCTTCAGGGTAATGCCCACCCTCATAAATCCCAGAAAACAATCTAGTGTATTAAAAATCATGGTTTTGAGCTGCTGAAGCACTCTCAGTACTGTTATGACATGATTTCCACCTTTACAGACTGATGAAGAAGCATCTACTTGTTTGAATCTGAATTTTTCTCAGTTGATAAGGCTGTTGAGATGATGTAAGGGTCAACGAACATGACTCAACAAAGCTTCTTCCAGGATGGAGTTAGGGTGCTGGACCAGGTACATAGAAGTTGAGGGTGATTATGTAGGGAGTTTGAAACAACCTGTACTTTTGGACTTGCCCTTGTAGTTTGTAAAAGGCTTATATTTTTGTTTGATGAACTTAAAAATCTTAAAGATGGCTGCAAAACTGCAACTGTGTAAATCTGAAGAGGTTGAAAAATCAGCCAACCAGCTGCAAACAAAGGATTATTAGCCCTTGACCTAGGTTTTGATATTTGTAAAAATATGTTCTTCAGAACTTATTTTTGCAAGATAAACCAGCTTTATGCAATTTTGTCATATGATGACATGATGGAGACCATGGCTGTTATTTGAAGACAAATGTTGATGGTGTTAGGACATCTTTGTCATTCATATTAGTAGCAGATATCTGCTTATCATATGCATCACAGGTTGAACACATTAGGCAAGGGATATCTAATTGATATATCTACATCTACATTTATACTCCGCAAGCCACCCAACGGAGTGTGGCGGAGGGCACTTTACGTGCCACTGTCATTACCTCCCTTTTCTGTTCCAGTCGCATATGGATCGCGGGAAGAACGACTGTCTGAAAGCCTCTGTGCATGCTCAAATCTCTCTAATTTTGCATTCGTGATCTCCTTGGGAGGTATAAGTAGGGGGAAGCAATATATTCAATACCTCATCCAGAAACGTACCCTCTCGAAACCTGGTGAGCAAGCTACACCGCAATGCAGAGCGCCTCTCTTGCAGAGTCTGCCACTTGAGTTTGCTAAACATCTCTGTAATGCTATCACGGTTACCAAATAACCCTGTGACGAAACGTGCCGCTCTTCTTTGGATCTTCTCTATCTCCTCCGTCAATGTGATCTGGTACGGATCCCACACTGATGAGCAATACTCAAGTATAGGTCGAACGAGTGTTTTGTAAGCCACCTCCTTTGTTGATGGACTACATTTTCTAAGGACTCTCCCAATGAATCTCAACCTGGTACCCGCCTTACCGACAATTAATTTTATATGATCATTCCACTTCAAATCGTTCCGCACCCATACTCCCAGATATTTTACAGAAGTAACTGCTACCAGTGTTTGTTCCGCTATCATATAATCATACAATAAAGGATCCTTCTTTCTATGTATTCGCAATGCATTACATTTGTCTATGTTAAGGGTCAGTTGCCACTCCTTGCACCAAGTGCCTATCTGCTGCAGATCTTGCTGCATTTCGCTACAATTTTCTAATGCTGCAACTTCTCTGTATACTACGGCATCATCCATGAAAAGCCGCATGGAACTTCTGACACTATCTACTAGGTCATTTATATATATCGTGAAAAGCAATGGTCCCATAACACTCCCCTGTGGCACGCCAGAGGTTACTTTAACGTCTGTAGACGTCTCTCCATTGTTCTGTTTGCTAAAAACTCTTCAATCCAGCCACACAACTGGTCTGATATTCCATAGGCTCTTACTTTGTTTATCAAGCGACAGTGCGAAACTGTATCAAACACCTTCCGGAAGTCAAGGAAAATAGCATCTACCTGGGAGCCTGTATCTAATATTTTCTGGGTCTCATGAACAAATAAAGCGAGTTGGGTCTCACACGATCACTGTTTCCGGAATCCATGTTGATTCCTACAGAGTAGATTCTGGGTTTCCAAAAACGACATGATACTCGAACAAAAAACATGTTCTAAAATTCTACAACAGATCGACGTCAGAGATATAGGTCTATAGTTTTGCGCATCTGCTCAACGACCCTTCTTGAAGACTGGGACTACCTGGGCTCTTTTCCAATCACTTGGAACCTTCTGTTCCTCTAGAGACTTGCGGTACACGGCTGTCAGAAGGAGGGCAAGTTCTTTCGCGTACTCTGTATAGAATCGAATTGGTATCCCGCCAGGTCCAGTGGACTTTCCTCTGTTGAGTGATTCCAGTTGCTTTTCTATTCCTTGGACACTTATTTCGATGTCAGCCATTTTTTAGTTTGTTCGAGGATTTAGAGAAGGAACTGCAGTGCGGTCTTCCTCTGTGAAACAGCTTTGGAAAAATGTGTTTAGTATTTCAGCTTTATGTGTGTCATCCTCTGTTTCAATGCCATCATCATCCCAGAGTGTCTGGATATGCTGTTTCGAGCCACTTACTGATTTAACGTCAGACCAGAACTTCCTACGATTTTCTGTCAAGTCGGTACATAGAATTTTACTTTCGAATTCACTGAACGCTTCACGCGTAGCCCTCCTTACGCTAACTTTGACATCGTTTAGCTTCTGTTTGTCTGAAAGGTTTTGGCTGCGTTTAAACTTGGAGTGAAGCTCTCTTTGCTTTTGCAGTAGTTTCCTAACTTTGTTGTTGAACCACAGTGGGTTTTTCCCGTCCCTCACGGTTTCACTCAGCACGTATCTGTCTAAAATGAATTTTACAATTGCCTTAAACTTTTTTCATAAACACTCAACATTGTCAGTGTCGGAACAGAAATTTTCGTTTTCTTCTGTTAGGTGGTCTGAAATCTGCCTTCTATTACTCTTGCTAAACAGATAAACCTTCCTCCCTTTTTTTATATTCCTATTAACTTCCATATTCAGGGATGCTGCAACGGCCTTATGATCGCTGATTCCCTGTTCTGTACTTACAGAGTCGAAAGGTTCGGGTCTGTTTGTTATCAGTAGGTCCAAGATGTTATCTCCACGAATCGGTTCTCTGTTTAATAGCTCGAGGTAATTTTCAGATAGTACACTCAGTATAATGTCACTCGATGCTCTGTCCCTACCACCCGTCCTAAACATCTGAGTGTCCCAGTCTATATCTGGTAAATTGAAATCTTCACCTAAGACTATAATATGCAGAGAAAATTTATGTGAAATGTATTCCAATTTTCTCTCAGTTGTTCTGCCACTAATGCTGCTGAGTCGGGAGGTCGGTAAAAGGAGCCAATTATTAACCTAGCTCGGTTGTTGAGTGTAACCTCCACCCATAATATTTCACAGGAACTATCCACTTCTAATTCACTACAGGATAAACTACTACTAACAGCAACAAACACGCCACCACCAGTTGCATGCAATCTATCCTTGCTAAACACCGTCTGTGCCTTTGTAAAAATTTCAGCTGAATTTATCTCTGGCTTCAGCCAGCTTTCTGTACCTATAACGATTTCAGCTTCGGTGCTTTCTATCAGCGCTTGAAGTTCCGGTACTTTACCAATGCAGCTGCGACAGTTTACAATTACAATACCGATTGCTGCTTGGTCCCCGCATGTCCTGACTTTGCCCCGCACCCTTTGAGGCTGTTGCCCTTTCTGTACTTGTCCGAGACCATCTAACCTAAAAAACCACCCAGTCCACGCCACACAACCCCTGCTACCTGTGTAGACGCTTGCTGCGCGTAGTGGACTCCTGACCTATCCAGCAGAAGCAGAAACCTCACCACCCTATGGCGCAAGTCGAGGAATCTGCAGCCCACACGGTCGCAGAACCGTATCAGCCTCTGATTCAGATCCTCCACTCGGCTTTGTACCAAAGGTGCGCAGTCAGTCCTGTCGACGATGATGCAGATGGTGAGCTCTGCTTTCATCCCGCTAGCGAGACTGGCAGTCTTCACTAAATCAGATAGCCGCCGGAAGCCAGAGAGGATTTCCTCCGATCCATAGCAACACACATCATTGGTGCCGACATGAGTGACCACCGGCAGATGGGTGCACCCTGTACCCTTCATGGCATCTGGAAGGACCCTTTCCACATATGGAATGACTCCCCCTGGTATGCACACGGAGTGCACATTGGTTTTCTTCCCCTCTCTTGCTGCCATATCCCTAAGGGGCCCCATTACGCGCCTGACGTTGGAGCTCCCAACTACCAGTAAGCCCACCCTCTGCGACTGCCCGGACCTTGCAGACTGAGGGGCAACCTCTGGAACAGGACAAGCAGCCATCTCCGGCAGAATATCAGTATCAGCCAGAGACAGAGCCTGAAACCGGTTAGTCAGACAAACTGGAGAGACCTTCCGTTCAGCCCTCCGGAATGTCTTTCGCCCCCTGCCACACCTCAAGACGACCTCCCACACTACCACAGGTGAGGGATCAGCCTCAATGTGGGCAGTATCCCGGCAGCCACAGTCGTAGTCCGATCGGGGGATGCGTGGGACGAGCTGGCCGTCCCCGACAAACTCCCATCCGGACCCCCACAGTGATCCCATTGGCAACAGCCTCAAGCTGTGTGATCGAAGCCAACACTGCCTGAAGCTGGGAGCGAAGGGATGTCAACTCAACCTGCATCCGAACACAGCAGTTGCAGTCTCTAGCCATGTGAAAAACTTGTGCAAAGAACGTCTGAATTAATCTACAGATAGCACAAACAAATCGACAAAATTTAAACGGTTATTAAAACACAAGATTGCCTAGTAAATGCAGTAATGCTGCTACTAGCACCCTGCTGATACACTGCTTGGCGGCGGAAAGAGACTACACGATTTTACACTATTCAGGTAATAAAACGCGATGCTACAACTCTCAAATACTACAATATGCCCGAAATTTTGAATTAAACAATGCAAGTACCAAAAACACGCAAAGAAATTAAGAATTGTACTATGTAAGAAATGAGTGAGTTAGGAGTATACGACTTTCTGCTGGCAGCTGCTTATCCAACAGCAGCAGGGAGCACACTGGCTGTGACCAACCGACACTGGCCGTTCAAAACAAAAACAGAAGACAGAAGACTACGCGAATTTACACTTTTCAGGTACTAAAACACGATGCTAAAACTCACAAATACTACAATACACCCGAAATTTATGAATTAAACAATGCAAGTACTAAAAACATGCAATGAAATTAAGAATTAAACTATGTAACAAATGGGTGAGCTAGGAGTATGCGACTTTCTGCTGGCAGCTGCTTATCCAATGGCGGCAGGGAGCACATCAGAAGTATCAAATCTTTAGCACTAATCTTTTTGTTATTTTAAGGGGTGGTTGGATGCCCTCCCTGTTGCCACCTTGTTACTCCCCAGGACAGAATGCGTGTGTCCCAACTGTCTGCATGCAGTGTTATCCATGTGAAAGTGAGCAAAATGTTTCCTAAATATTTTTCAAATCATGTAACTGAGGTGGGACTTGGTTACTAGTCAGGTATTCACTTAGTGGGATGTCGGAAACTGCCTAAAAACCACATGTAAGGCTGGTCAGTACACCAAACCTCATTGTTAACCCACCAGCTGAATTCAGTTCAAGGCTGGCACACTTTCAAATCCTGGAAGTGGCAGTTTAACATGCATGGCTATCCAGATGGATAGAGATATGGAAATCAGTTCACCCTGTACATTAAGAAGTGACAACAGAAAATTTTACCGCCAAAAGAAAAAGGAAAAACAAAAATTACAGTTATCTATGACCATCTTCAAAATGATTTACTGGAACACTTTTCTCAGTGTGATTTACAAATTCACATCGCTTCTTCCTTTCTTACACTCAAGTGCCAAAGAAACTGGTACAGCAATGCATATTCAAATATAGTGATATGTAAACAGGCAGAATATGGTGCTGCAGTCAGCAACACCTGGATAAGACAACAAGTGTCTGGTGCAGCTGTTAGCGCAGCTATTACTGCTACAATGGCAGGTTATCAATATTTAAATGAGTTTGAACATGGTGTTATAGTCAGCACATGAGCGATGGGACACAGCATCTCCGAGGTAGTGATGAAGTGGGGTTTTCCTATACGACCATTTCACAAGTGTACTGTGAATATCAGGAATCTGGTAAAACATCAAATCTCTGACATTGATGCGGCCGGAAAAGATACTGCAAAGACAGGACTAATGATGACTGAAGAGACTCATTCAACATGACAGAAGTGAACACTTTCCCAAATTGCTGCAGATTTCAATGCTGGGCCATCAAGTGTCAGCATGTGAACCATTCAACAAAACATCATCGATATGGGATTTTGGAGCCAAAGGCCCACTTGTGCCCTTGATTACTGCACGACACAAAGCTTTACACTTAGGATGGGCCCGTCAACACCAACATTGGATTGTTGATGACTGGAAACATGTTGCCCGTTTAACGGACCTCTTCCTAAGATTTCCACAGTCTATAAGTTGTCCAACTCCTTTGTCCACATGGTGACTTCAGGCACTACAGGAGATTCAAATTTATAGGCCAAGGTCGTTAACAAGTACGAACAGTTTCGTACTTAACACATATCGATGGCTGCGTTGTCTTCGTGAAGTCTAGAGATGATTCCACTGCGATGTTCCCATGGTTTTCTTTGTGTTTGGATGAGACTAACTGGTTTGTAGGGCGACATGGTATTTTTGTTTTTAGAGAGCAAACGTTACATTATTTTTGCACATCACTATTTAATTCATTTATTCACATTTAACACTTCTACAATAATATGAAATAAGACATTGTTTTACACCACATTTGTATCGCCACCTCCTCCAACCCCCGCTCCCGATCCAAAGCCCAAAAGCCACCACCTTCAAAGCTCGACCTCCTTCCCCCATGAGCAAAGATAACCATCTCTTAGTTGTTACACTCGCAGTCAAAGGCTATATTTACATAAAACATTACATGTAAAGAAATTACTGACATACATGATTTTACGTTCTGTTATAATATTGTGTGTCACTATGGAATAAAATAATCTAATACACACATCATGATAAAATTTCCAGTTCCGAAAGTTAGTAATAAAATTGGTTTTCCAAGTGATCTTAGTTATATATATACTTTCCAAGATATACAATTTGAAGGATACATTGGCTGTATTGAGTAATAAGTGTAATGAGTTTATAACTAACAATAAAATATGGCACCTTGAATTTAATTGATCATGATAGCTGCAGTGCCATGTTAAGATGGGTACATAATTATATAGTATATGTATACACTCAAGTTTACTTCAATACTGACTTAATGCATCTTAGTTAACATTATCAGTGGTTTCTTTAGAATGTATTAAGTGAACTGTGAAATGATGCATCTCTCACAATCTTTTAATATTAGTGCTGCAATATAATACCTTATGGCATAGCTTGTGCCCAAAACAACCATTAAATCTAAAGAAATCATTATTCTAAAATAAACAGGTTCTTTTAACCACGTACATAAAATAGACATAGTTCAAAATATTGTAATACTTATACAAATGTTAAATGGTTGACTCTTAGGGAATATTCATGTATATGTGATGAATATAATCACATGGTAGATCCAGTGCAAATTCAATTATGTGTGATCAGCACTGTATTTTCAGAGTCAGATTGGTTTACATATTTATGATTTAATGTTCCTTTATAATGAGGTAGCTGAGACGTTCCATATATGATTGTGACTATCTTTGCAGTATCCTCACATTGTACATCTACGTCAGCTTTATAGGTCAAACTATGACAAACTCTACACTTAAATTATGTAAGATTGTTAGTATTTATACCTTAACTTTACATCATTATTAAACAGTGTTTCATTTTTACTCACTCTCTTGTGCTCAAATAGCATATTGCCATGAATAGAAATCATTTCAAATTGTGTAACAGGGTATGGGATAAATTCCTAACAGCTTTTCATTCACTTTAGCATTAAATTATCTAAGCTATTACAACATATTCTCCCACAATACAAACTTCAAAATTAGTATCACATAATCTTCAATCCATCACAGGGGTTTCAAATGTAACACAGTAACATCTGTCTCCATAATGCTCTAAACCTCAATATATTCTTAATTTGCATAATTAAATTTCACGACTATCCACTATATTTTTAACACACTATAATATGTCTGGTCTTTCAATGCACACTCTCATAATCTGACAAGTACCTCCAGTTTGCTTTATCCATTAAATAATGTCCCATCTGACATAGCTTACAATTGACAAGGTTTTGTCTTCTTACACACAATCATTATTCATATCTTATTACTTTAAAAGTGTCCACATCATTAACTTTGGTTTTTGTTAAGAGACATTACTATGACACTGAAGACTGGTTCGTAGTCTGACACGATAATCTCATACCAAATTTAATGAATGGGTATATTAGAGAACAAAGAGACATTAGTACAGACATAATTCACATACACAAAATCTACTTCATACTTTCAGTTGACATAGTCCCACACTTTGACATGAAGTTTTCCTTGAATGATAAAGCAATAAAGTGATATAGTTGGGACAGTCAACTAGTTCTTTCCGAGCAGTATTTTACTTATTAATGACTATTTTATGGGTTATGTTTGTAGAGTTTTAACTCTGTAACATTGCGCAGTCCAAATAACTTCTTGGATTTTGGGTAGATTAACCTATAGGCATTAGGGTGCGGGTTTTACTTGATTTAAAAGGGGCCTATATAGATGTCGAAAAATTTCTTTATTTCAGAACTCATCAATTTAGATTTTTCCTGTGTTTTTACTAAAACCAGATCTCCCGTCCTGAACTGTACTCCTTTACTTCTTGCATCATGTCTCCATTTTCTTACCTCTCCCTGCCTTTTCATAGTGTTCCTAACAGCTGTCTCTCTTTCCTGGGGTGTCATAGTTTGACAAGGTGGGAAATCAACATTCTCAGAAATCAAATTTGCAGGTTGTCTATTAAACATTACTTCAAAAGGTGAAAAACCAGTTGATGAATGCTGTAGGCTGTTCATTATATCTTCGAAGTCAGTAACATTTTCAATCCAATTAACATGATTTTTACTACAGTATGTTCTGCAGAGCCTTCCAATTTCCCTCGTGTACCTTTCTGCTGGGTTACTCGATGGGTGACAAACCGAAATCAAAATATGTTTTATTCCTGTATCTTCAATAAAAATTTTCCATAATTTAGATGTAAACTGTGACCCATTATCAGACATGATGGCCTGGGGTATACCAACATTTGTGAAATAATGATTCTTCAGCTTGATGATAATTTGTTTACTGGTTGCTCTCTTTAATGTATACAATATAAATTTAGAGAAAACATCAACTATAACAAAGATGTAACTGTACCCTCCCCTTGATCTTGGTAGTGGTCCATATAGATCAATAGCTGTCAATTCAATGTTTTTATTTGGTAAAATGTTTTGCATCAATCCTTTAGAAGTCTGGTTACTCACTTTTATCCTCTGACAACGATCACAGGTTTCAAGTTTTTTCTTCACTCTCCTACTGATATTATAGAAGTATACATTTTCCTGTATCTTCTGTATACATTTTGTTGCTCCGCAGTGTCCGAAGGTTTCATGTATGTACCTGATTAACGTGTCAATACATTGCTCAGCCCAACATAGTTTCCAATTGTCTAAGTCAGTTCTAGGTCTCCTGAACAAAATCCCTTTTTGTACTATATAATACTGATCTACCTTTTCTCCTCCCTTTTTCCCTATATAACTTTTAACCAACTTCCAATTTTCATCATGGTTTTGGTTTCTACGAATATCATTACAGATTTTCAGTGTTTCAGCTTCATCTTTTACACCCTTTAAGTACATAAGTTTGAACTCTTTCTCCTCTTTTCCATAAGTATTTTCAACATCTGCACCTACTGGTAGTCTGGAAAAGGCATCTGCAATGACATTATGTTTACCCTGAATAAATTTGATCTCATAGTCAAACTGTTGAAGGAATAAAACCCACCTTGTTATACGGTCATGATAGAGTCTGCACTCCTGAATGTAAGACAGAGCTTTATGGTCAGAGAAAACAATTACCTTGTGCCCTAACAGATAACTTTTAAACTTATTAAATGCCCAGTGGATGGCAAGTAGTTCCTTCTCTGTGACTGTATATGATTTTGCATACTTTTGTAAAACCCAGCTAGCAAAAGCAATACAATGGTGTTCTAATTTTCCTTCTACTTCTATGTTTTGAAACAAGTGTGCCCCTAAACCTGTCTCACTATTATCTGTCATTATACAGAATGGTAACAACATAACAGGTCTATACAACATCTGACTTTGGGACAGTTATTTTATTTCCACGAATGCATCCTGACATTCTTGTGTCCAATCCCAAACAGTATTCTTTTTTAGTAAGTTACATAAGCAGTTTGCATTTAAAGTTTGGGTACTAAGAAATTTTCTATAGAATCCAGTGAGACCAAAAAAGGACTTGAGTTGTTTTTTGTTCTTGGGGGTAGGGAAGTTTACAATGGCCTCAAGTTTGTCCTTATCAGGTAAGATTCCCTTTTCTGAAATATTATGCCCCAAAAATTTCAGTTCATTAACTCCAAAACAACATTTTTCCAATTTTACAGTCATTCCCCCTTCCCTCAATTTTGAACAGACTTGTCTCAGAAGGTTTAGATGATCTTCCCAGGTTTTTCCAGTTACAAGAATGTCATCTACATATACTATTAATTTTGAAGACAATTCATCACCTAATACAAAATCCAGTGCTCTGATAAATTCAGCCACAGATACATTCAATCCAAAAGGGACAACACAATATTGGTAACTTTTGCCACCATACAAAAAGGCAGTATACTTTTTAGAATCAAGTTCAAGTGGTATTTGGTGAAAGCCAGATGTCAAGTCTAGGCTACTCATAAATTTTACATTATCAAATTTGTGCAGAAGTTCGTCCATATTGTCAGGATGGTCTTTTTCTCTAATCAAGAACTTATTAAGGTGCCTAGAGTCAAGCACAAGTCTAACCCCACCATTTCTCTTAGACACAACTACTAATGGGTTGTTGTAAGCACTTCTACTTCTTTCTATAATCCCCCAAGTTTCCATTTTTTGGATTTCCCTTTCTACATCTTTTTTTCTGGAGAATGGAATGCCATATGGTTTTAAGAAGAAAGGATGATGATCTCTGAGTTGAAGTCTGCACTGATAGTCTTTTACCTTCCCTGGTCTCTCACTAAATGTATCCTGAAATTCCCATAACACTTCTCTTAACTGATTTTTCTGACTTTCACTTAGATTTACAGTTTCCTTCAATTTGACTTCGACTAATTCTTCGAAATTTTGTTCATTTATAAGGTCAAAGGGTGTGTTATCACTTATGGGCTGATTATCTACCTCGCTTACAACAGCTTTGATAAGGTTGCAAGAATTACTACAGTTAAGGATGAACATTTCTGTTTTCAGAATACTATTTTTCTCAGGTTCAGTAATTATAACACACTTATCTTCCCAAGAGAAGCTTACACCCACTTTTAAGACCCAATCCATGCCAAAAATGATATTTTCTCCTAACCTTGGGACCACAAGGTAACCCTGCTCAAACTCCACATTTTCAATTTCAAATGTTAACAATACTTGACTCTTAACTACATTACTTTGCCTACCAGTGGCACCTCTGATATTTACCCCTACAACCGGCATTTCTACAAAGTTCTTACCATCTCTAATTTTATCTCTAAATTTTTCTGATATTGCACATATGGGGCTTCCTTTATCAATAAGACAGTGTCCTTCCCATTGATTGACTCTTATTTTAATGTCCTTTTCATCTGCCTTCCCCTCAGGGCCTTCATATAATAAATCTTTTTCAATTTCTTTATAATTTCCATCTACTTCCTCCCTTTCAGTCTTCATCAGGTTTACCGGAGTTTCAGATTCTAAGTTACCAGTGTCAAGTTCACACTTTGGCTGCACACAAAATATCTCCCTACTGTTTATGTACCTTTCACTCAGACTCTTTCTTTTACTCTCCCACCAGTGTGGGCATAAAACTCTACTAATTATACTTAGATGATACCAAAACACTTTGCTACTACCACTCTCATTATACTGGTTCCACAGGGTTTCTAAAAATATGGCTTCCTTTACTTTCAATATCACGCAAATCTAATTCTTTCACAATATTTTCACTTTTGTTATCACCACTTTGATTAACCATGAAATCATCAGGACAGACATGTAGCAATTGATTTTCAGCTGTCACTTCATTATTCTTGCCATATTCCTTTGATTCATCACCACAATTATCATCAAGTTTCAACACTTCATTATTTATTTCAATAAAAACATTGTACTCACGTGGTTTACTTACCGTACTTTTCACATCAATAATACTAACATCATCACTACTATGGTATACTTTACTGCCAGTTTCATCTATTTCTCTCTGTTTCTCACTTTCTATGGCTGATTGTTTTTCCTGTTGCTTAGGTATATCATTAGCTGATTCACTATTACCCTCTTGTGTGAACAACCCCCCCACCCCCCAATTCTGAACTAAAACATTTATTACTCTCTTCATCAGTAGCTTGCTCTCCCCTTTTTGCCTAGCAGTAAAAATCATTTAACATCTCCTCATCCAGAATTGAGTCAGAACTTTGATCTATCCTATGTTTATTTTGTGGTGGTCTACTGTGCCACATAGGATCCCAAAATTTTTTATCAAAATTTATATAATTCACTTGATATTCCTGGTTTTTAACCTGTTTGTTAATGGTACAGTTATTTACACTATTGGGTTTTGTGTGAACATTAGTGGTCCTATTATATTTAAATCTGTTCGCCCCAAAGCTGTGGACCCTCATTGAGGCGGACCGGAGTTTTCCGGATGTCTACCTCTATTGTCACTCCTCCAATTTGTATTCATTCTGTTGTTACGTTCCCATCTGTTGTTCCTAGTTACATCACTGTTTTCCCAGTTACTCCCTCTCCCATTAGCATTGTACTCTCTTGTTCTATCAAATTGGTGTTCATTCCGAAAATCTCTATCGTCCCTTATAGTGTTCTTCCCACGGTAATCAGAGTTCCACCTGCCACTGTAATGGTTTCCATTACTAAACTGTTGCACATTTCTCTCCATTGCCCTGTCTAATTTGTCTATATATTTTAGACACTGGTCTAAACAGTCATCATGTCCGTGCACTAATTCCCACTGTATTCTTTCTGGTAACCTGCTTTTAAGGGCATCAATTTGCGTCATTTCGTCGAAGGGTTTATCTAGATGCACCAATTTCCTAAGTTGATCCCTGCAAAAGTCTTTCATTGAGTGGTTTCTGCCCCTGAAACTAGGTCCATTTAAAAATTCAGTTTTTATTCTACCCTGTTCAGTCTCAGACCAAAACTTATTTAAGAAACTCTTCTTAAAATCATCAAATGTTTTCCACTCATCAAAATGTTGGTTTGCCCAAGACAAAGCTTCTCCCTCAAGGAAATTTTTTACAAACTTAATCTTTAGATTATCAGACATGCCAGGAACAAGATTGTCAGAGCAGTGTTGTAAAAAGTCTACAGGGTGTAAATTATCACAAGGAAAACTTTTTACAGGTGAATTACTCCACACACTACCACCATTCATACATAAATTTCTAGACACAAAATTATCTTGCATTTCAGTGAATCTCTTGTCTATTACACTTAAATTACATGTTACAGACTCTTGTATCTTATTTAATTCATCATCTAAGGCGGTAACTTTTGATTCTGTATCTAGACTTAATTTGTCTACTCTCTCCTCCACAGTTCTTTGAGCTGCAGTTAACCTTTCAATCTCTTTTCCTTGACTTGAGCTAACTGTGGCCAATTTATTTTCTAAGGTCACAAATTTATTTTCTATAGCCTCAATTTTGGAGTTCACGCCCTTCAAACTTTCTCCTAATTGAAGTTTTAAATTTGAGATCTCTTCTTTCAGTACATCACCGTTGCTTTTCATTTTTGCTTCCAGCAATTCACTAGTTAAGTTTAATTTCGCTTCTAGCGACTCACTGGATGCATTTATTTTTGATTCTAGGAATTCACTATTTGAATTCATTGCCATTGTTAATTCGGACTGCATTTGTCCCATTCTGGCAAAGAGTAAACTTACCCAGTCCTGTTGATCCGGTTTTCTTTCATTTTGTGAGTCATCTGGATTGTCACTTACACTGCACACGTTCGAGTCTAACGTTTCTCCCACTTCCTTTTTAATTTCGTCTGATAGCGTCACGATGGCACCCCGTGTTTGGACACAGTTTTGACGAAAAGTTTAAAACAAAACAGAATTGTACTTATCTTTTCACACCACAACGTCGATCACAGGTCCACCTCTCTGATAAGCCAGCACTTTCTTGGTTCTCACACTACTTTTTCTGGTCCAGGAAACATGTACAATGTTATTCATATTTTACGAATTATAAAATTTATAATGTTCCGCAAACAAAGCACAATTAGTCTCATCGCATTTAACTGTAATATCCCGGACGAGCCCCCAAGTTTAACGGACCTCTTCCTAAGATTTCCACAGTCTATAAGTTGTCCTACTCCTTTGTCCACATGGTGACTTCAGGCACTACAGGAGATTCAAATTTATAGGCCAAGGTCGTTAACAAGTACGAACAGTTTGGTACTTAACTCATATCGATGGCTCAGTTGTTGTCTTCGCGATGTTCCCGCGGTTTTCTTTGTGTTTGGATGAGACTAACTGGTTTGTAGGGCGACATGGTATTATTGTTTTTAGAGAGCAAACATTACATTATTTTTGCACATCACTATTTAATTCATTTATTCACATTTAACACTTCTACAATAATATGAAATAAGACATTGTTTTACACCACATTTGTATCGCCACCTCCTCCAACCCCCGCTCCCGATCCAAAGCCCAAAAGCCACCACCTTCAAAGCTCAACCTCCTTTCCCCATGACCAAAGATAACCGTCTCTTAGTTGTTACACTCGCAGTCAAAGGCTATATTTACATAAAACATTACATGTAAAGAAATTACTGACATACATGATTTTACGTTCTGTTATACCCGGTCAGACGTGTCTCGTTTTAAATTGTATCTTGGGGATGGATGTGTAGGGTTATGGAGACAACCTCATGAATCCATGGACCCTGCATATCAGCAGGGGACAGCTGCAGGGGACTGTTCAAGCTGTGTAGTCTCTGTAATAGTGTGGGTCTTGTGCAGCTGGAGTGATGTGGGACTCCTGATATGTCTAGATACAACCCTGACAGGTGACACATACGTAAGTATCCTTTCTGATCACCAGCATCCATCCATGTCCATTGTGCATTCTGATGGACTTGGGCAATTCCAGCAGGACAGTGCAACATTCCACATGTCCAGAACTTTTACATAGTGGCTCCAGCAACACACTTCTGAGTTGAAACATTTCCACTGGCCACCAGACTCCCCAGACATGAGCATATGTGGGATTTATGGATAGCCCTGCAGGATTCATGTTGTCAATTCCCTCCAGCACTACTTCAGATATTAATTGAGTCCATGCCAGGTCATGTTGTGGCACTTCTGCATGCTCGTGGGGGCCCTGCATGATATTAGGCAGGTGTACCAGTGTTTTTGGCTCTTCAGTGTGTTACAGTCTACTTTCTTTCTTGGCATCTTCAGTTACTTGGCAGCAGAACACTGTCTTCAGTATTTATTACCAACTTACAGAGACTGACTTAATACAGGAAACAACTTGTTTGACACCACACAACTTTTACTGGCACGGTGACAAAAAATATTCAGGCTCCACTACCACTAAAGTTTTGTTTCTTAAATGCAGTCCCCATATTTAAAACTTCCTTGCATCACATGACCGTTACCACTGACAGCTCCGAGCATTCTGGTTGGAGCAGCCGGTGCTAGTGGTCATGTGAGCATGACGTATGGTTGCTTGTATGAATGAGTACGTGTTCTCTTTCGTGAAGAAGGGTTTGGCCAAAAGCTATAACGTGTAACAGTCTTTTCAGTGTGCCTGTCTGCAACTCAATGGGTCATCTTTACAGTGAGTAGCAATCTATGCTTTTTCTAATATTGCTGGTATTCCAACCTGGAGTTTTCATTGTCTTATTTTACCGAGTTAATTTTTGTTTATTTGCAAGTACATATCTGCAGTCCAGAAATCCCATGCCACAGTATTGTAGTACCACTTCTGTGGCTGAGGTCGCTAACACATGCTTGTGCAGCAGTGGTCAACGCCTGTTCAGATCCTGGAGGTGGACTAAATGTTCACTGCTAGTATCTGGCTGGCAAGGGGAGGAGAGGTGGTGGTGGTGGTGTAAATTTCCTGATCACTAGAGTTTGTGCCAACACCCTGGTTTAAATACCAAACTTCTCCAGAGTGTCTCATGAAATGAGGTCATGTGGCCTGTTGATAGTGATCTGTCAGTCGTATGTGAGCATGTGTGTGTGCGCACACACACACACACACACACACACACACACACACACACACACACAGACAGACAGAGAGAGAGAGAGAGAGAGAGAGAGAGAGAGAGAGAGAGAGAGAGAAACATACATGCAGTATTACACACAGTATGTAAGGGAGCATGTTGCAAATAGACAAACAAACAAACAGTAGTGTAGCACACCTATACAGAAATTAAAAAAAAAAAAAAATGGCACAGCCCGTCAATAAAGTAGAGTATTGTGAGGACATTTGTTTTCTCAATTTGAAGGGGAATATTGCTGCATCTACCCATGCTTATTTGGTGGAGGTACTTAGCAACATTGCTGTTTCCAGTATGATTAAATAAATTTGAATGAGAAAGAAGCAGACCATCTCTCTCTGTGAAGAATGGGGAATCATAAGAGAGGTGGAGGCCCTGGTGCTGGGATACTGGTGTATTGCAATCAAGGCGGCAGTGGAAAAAATGAAAATCAGTCATGGATCAGGTTTCAAAAACATGGCTAGACATTCTGAACACAACAAACATCACCAATGGCTGGGTTACTCAACTGTTCACACCCATTCAAAATGTTTGCTGAACCAAGGGCGCAATGGAAATGTTGCAGTTGTATCAGAGCAATCCAGTGACTTCTTTAGGTACCTAATCACCATGGATGAGTGTTGAGTTATCACAATCACGCTGAGACAAAGGAGCAAAGTGAGGAGTTGAGACATGTGGGTTCATTACTGTTGAAAGAGCAGGATAATGCTAGGTGTTGTTGGGACTGGTAACAGGTAATGCTTGTGTAGGGCAAATCATCACAGGAGCACACTGGTGAAATCTTGTGGTGAGGTTACAGGAGGCTGTCAAGATTATGTGTCACAGGAAGCTGTCTGAAGCAGTGTTGTTGCTCCACAGCAAAATGCCAACTAATTTTGCTCAGAACACATTTCCATGTGCTGCTACTTCGGGCTATCAAATTTTGCCTCACCCCTCTGAATTCTTCCTCTTTTCATAGATAAAGAAACCATTTCCAACACGATGATGAGATGGTATATTTGCTAGATTTTGATCATGGAAGATCACCAAACTTATTTGAGAAGCTATTTTATTTTATTTTGACTAACAGTTTTGGCATTCCAGCATGCCATCTTCAGGCCCCATATGCACGTCATGTATACTTCAGATATATCAATATACTGATAATAAAATTAAAATAAAGTAACTTCTCAACTATGCACAGCTGTTTGGAGATCTTCCTTGATAAATATTTGACCAGCTGCTGTCCTGAGTCCACAATGGATCAGCAGAGATATTTCCTGGATAGTCAAAATGCAAATTGCTACAATCATCTCTGCCAAGTCATCCATAATTGGCAATAACTGTGATGCATTGAGGAGAAAATATGCAGAGGAGGATTAACATGATCACCTAGCTTCATAGTTGCAGGTAGATTGTTTTGAGGTGATAATTAGAACTTTATGACTGTTGCTTCATAATAGTATACACAGGGGAAATCATATGAATGAGTTATTTTATTGTCACACACTTTTTGTTCTTTTGCTGCAAACCGTTAGTTCTTGTATTCATTGTAAAAGGAGACAACTCATTGTGGCATTTGATTTAGACAATACAATGACAATTTTCATTTATCTGAAAATGATGACCAGAATAAGAGATGCAACAAATGTCACAGCATGTATTTTTATTTGAAAATTATAATCTCCCATTCTTTAACTGTTTTCTGCTACAGTCATATTTTCTGAAATTACAAGATGACTTGAAAAGACCCATGAAAACATAATATACATGACATTTATCAGAAACTGTGCCTTATAAAGTGAGAAACACAGCAAATTTCCACTTTCATGTGAATCCTTGTGTGTTCACAAAGAGTGTAATAACATCCTATTTCTCACACATTTTATTCAATTGACACACTGCTGTATTTTTGTTACCTTTTCAAGTCTTCAAAAAGTAACCACAGCTCTTTTCAGAGCCCAATAAATGGCTCTTTCATGCAAATATTCCAGTATTCAGCAACAAATAATTTACAACACTGATCAACACACCAAACAGCAGAAAAGGTGTCCTTAGAGAACCAGCTGCTGAGAGAGTTGTAAATTAGTTACTTTTTTGAAATCTTAACACTCTCTTTATCATTGACATTCTTCTTAGATCTATCTTTCACTTGTATTATATAAGTGTGTTTTTCAATGAACTCATCACTAACTATATAGTTTCTGCTTTTGTTAGCAATTTTATCAGAAGAGACTTTGGTTGATTCTGTTCGTACGTTGGTCGGATCTGGTTTGATTTGGTACATAGCAGGAACTGGTTTCCGTTCTCCACCAACACGCTCATCTAGTTGAAGAATAGCAGAGCAGTAGATGCACAAAATGGGTTTGCCTAGAATTGCTGAAAAAAGGAGCAGATATATTATGTCAAAAATATACAACTACCAAAAATTTTGTAATGAATACAAACACAGTCTGTGTGAACATCAAAACATTTATATACCATTACTCAACCAAGAATCAATGATGCAAGAATTTTATCAATGAAAGACAAGACTACCAAGTTCCATAAATACCAGTAATACTATTCAGGGTCAAGAAAATAATGAATTATTGTACTTTCAGATTAAGTATTCTCTATGAGAAATCAATAAGGAAAAGGAAGAAGAAAAAGATAGATAAAACACAAAGTCAAAGTAGGAAAAATTAAGTGAACCAAAACTGGCAAGTCAAAACAAACAAAATGCCACCACAAAAAGAAATAAAATTATCTGCATCCTTCTTCATAACCCCCCATCTGTCCCTCACCCCAGATTTTTTTCTCCCTGTAAATGCAAAATATGCTTTCGTTTATTTGAACTCAGATCTAATTTGCTTCAGTATTGACTGGAGCCTCGTCAGATTTACACATACAAAAGCATTTTTCCGGTTCTCACTTTTCATGCCTCAATACAGGGTGCAGGGTAACAATAGTGACTACAATCCTTCCAACTTGCACTTAAATTTGACACAGAATATTTTACTGATGCAAATTATAGAATATCCTCCAGAGACGTCTTTCTAAATTTTGTCTTGTGACATTCAGCTGCATTTTAAAATATAAGCCTGATAATGGCAGATAAATATTCACATAATCAGATTGTTAATTTTCACAGATAATAACTGCCTGCATCTGTTACAACAATGTTCTACTTACACTACATTACTACTTGTAATGCAGGCTTATAAGGAACTCTGCTATTTGCCAATCAGGTAATAGAAATATTCAATCATTAAATCCTGATAATTTGTTGAAAGAGTTGAGAATGAGGCATGTTTGTCATTTTCTTTTGTATTGGCAAGGGTTCTTATTTTCTTGCATTATATTAGGTGGGGGCTTGTGCAACAGAGTACATCATTCCGTGCTGGACACATGATAAGAAAGCAAAGATTTAAAGAGACCTCTGCAAGTTGTACAGTTACCCATTTTATGCAATATTCTTATGGCTTGCTCCTGCCACTTTATTTACTTCAGATTCATGCTTCAGAAGACAGTTCCAAAAGACAACATGCAAACCAAATGCCCTTGTCTTCATGTTATTATAATGAGAGATACTTACTTCTAAGTACAAACTACACTTAATTGGGTGTATTCATTAGTTTACCTATGATTTTAATGTAATAATTTGATATCCAAGACTCTTTCATTTATCAACATGTACAAACAAGGAAAATTCAATATGAAATAGGGTATATTAAAAATAAAGATTCCAAGACTTACCAAGCGGGAAAGCGCCGGCAGACAGGCACATGAACAAAACACACAAACACACACACATTCTGTGTGTGTGTTTGTGTGTTTTGTTCACGTGCCTGTCTGCCGGCGCTTTCCCGCTTGGTAAGTCTTGGAATCTTTATTTTTAATATATTTTTCCCATGTGGAAGTTTCTTTCTGTTTTATTTACATCGTCATTAATTTGAAATAGGGTATGTTTGATCTATGGAGCAGACTGGTTGAAACATAGCCAGATTACTCCATTTACTACCAGTGTACACCTTTACATAACTGTTATAGTAAACTGGTTAGACATTAGTTCACAACAATATTTTTACTACAAAACCAATAATAATATGAAGAGGGCTGTAAGTAAACTGGTCATCACTGGAATATGCTGTAAGGAAAAAAAAGTGAAAAGATCTCAAATTAATGGTGATGTGTCTGTTACTGAATTGCAAAACCAACAATCAAAACAATGCAAGCATATGAGACTTCAATTCTCCATGCACCACCTAGGACATACAGTGAAACCCACAGGTTAGTACCAACCACAAGACTAATCTCCTTATACCGTAAGTTTGATATCTAAATAAATTGTGGAATTATGATATGGGGAGTTCAGACAGAATGTAAATAATTTAGGAGAAAAGAAAACAACTCTCCAAATGCTGGAAGCATTGAGTGTCAACAGGCACACACAAAAAAATGAAACTTCATCTATATTTACATGTACTTCACAATAATTCTCTGTTATTCCAATAGTCAAACAGTGTGTAGAAAAAACAAACACATATATCTTTCCGTGTGAGATCTGATTTCCCTTATTTTATTATGATGATTGTTTCCCCATATGTACAGTGCTGTCAACAAAATATTTTCATATTCAGAGGAGAAAGTTGGTGATTGAAATTTCATGAGAAGATCTTGCCGCAATGAGATATGCCTTTGTTTTAATGGTGTCCATCCCATTCAATATGAAATGGGGTATCTTTGACCTAAGGAGGGCACTGCTGAAACATAGCAAGATTGCTCCATTTACTGCCAGTGTATACCTTAACATGATTGTAATAGTAAACTGGTTAGATATCAGCTCATTTATATTTGGCATGCTTTTTTCATTTTTTCTACAGCAGTGTTCTGACTTGTTGCGTGTGCCATGGGGGATGAGCTCTGTTGTTTGTTAATTTATTTGGTATAAATCTCTCAATTGCTATTGATACTATTTCCTTGAATTGAGGCCACATCTGGTCTGCACTTACATTGTTAGTTTGAAAGCCCTAGTTGATGCAAAAATGAAAGATGTGCTGAAAGGGTAGCTACCACCTATGTAGTTCTGGTGCTGGTGGAAAGCAGGGGGGGGGTGGGAGGTGGGATGGGCAGAGGGGGGGGGGGGGGCAGGAGCCATTGATCTCAAGCAAATTATACTCAGTTGTGAAGCGAAACAAGCACTGTTTCGTGTGTGAGATACAGAGGTGAGCGAGTGTGCCAGGACTCTCCCCAGTTAACTGCTAGTAGCGCCACATCACGTTAACACATCCGTGAGTAGCACATAAGTATTGCACAACAATTAAGTATAACATTAAAAGTCAAAATTTCAATTTTAAATTCTGTCAACATATATTTCATTGTAATAATATTTTAAATATCAAGTCTTAATGTAACTAAACCAATAGTTTTTGTAAAAATGCAGTTTTAAGAATAAAGGTTAGTGGTGCTAAATAATAAAGCTAGAAAGCCAGAATTTGGTCAGACTGTGCCTATGGAGGTCAGAAATAAGTGGTGCAAGTTTCACAGTAAAATAATGAAAATTACAACCAGAATCCACATTTTTAAGAAAAATTAAGGGCTCTAAATACTGAACATAAAAATGTAAAAATTTGCTACATGGTTCAGTTCACTCTAAAAATAATAAGTAATAGGCCACATTAAGCTACCTCTTATAGTTTTTGAGTAATTTAATGAAAACCAAATTTGTAACAAAAATATACCCGTCTGTAGTAGATTAAGTACTTGTAATTTAAATGATAGAAAATTTTGGTTCCAGCACATGAGAAAACCTACTAAATAATACAGCTATACCAAAGTTTAGAACCATCTTACATAAGATCCTAGTGCATCCCTGTGCCAGTCTCACTCCCAACCAGTTGCCACAGGTGTTATATCCCTATGGACAACCCAGGTGCAAGACCTGCCCAGTTCATCCACCTTCCTCAAGTTCTGTCATAGGCTTATCCTATCCCATCAGAGGCAGAGCCATCTGTGAAAGCAGCCATGTCATACACCACCTCTGCTGCAATTTCAGGACAGCCCATTTTTGTGGGCATCGCTGTGAACCAGCTGGCCACCAAAATAAATGACCACTGCCAAAGTGACCAATAGCAGTGTTGACCACCCAGTGGCAGAACATGCTGCTGAGCACAACATGGTTCAAATGGCTCTGAGCACTGTGGGACTTAACATCTGAGGTCATCAGTCCCCTAGACTTAGAACTACTTAAACCTAACTAACCTAAGGACATCACACACATCCACGCCCGAGGCAGGATTCGAACCTGCGACTGTAGTGGTCGCGCGGAGCACAACATGCTTGATTTCAAAGGCTGCTTCACTGCCCATGTCATCTTGATCCTTACTCCAAGCACCTGGGCTTCTGAACTACATAGATAAAGAATTATCCTTGTAACACTCCTTTATTCACACAGCCTTCCTCCCCTCAGCTTCCACTAACCCCTTCACCCACACCTTCTTCCCAACAGTCTCTCCTCCCACTGTTCTGTCACTCCTGCCAAATGCACTTCCCCATTTCATTGTCACTGTGTGCGCTCCACACCAGCTCCGGTTCGCATGTGCCGCATCCCTGTCCCACGAATCTCTTGCGTCACCCTCATGCTTTCCTATCCTGCAAACCTGCTGCCTCCCTCTGAGCCATCAGCCATCCTACACCAATCCTTCCTCCTGCTACCTTCCCCTTTTCTCCCCTCACCCACCCCACCCAACACGACGACCCGTCCCAGTGTACCTGTCAAACTGCAACTGCAACATTGTACTCTGATGGATAAAAAACTGCAACGCCAAAAATTAATTAACGTAGAGTAATGAAATTTTGGGTATATATTTGTCTAGATAACCTATTTAAGTGGTTGACGTTGCAAAGGTTAATGCAAGTGCAAGATAAGTAATGGCAAATTGAAATACTGTTACATTCATAATTCGTGTAACCGCCAAATGTTGAATGCAAGCATGAAACATGTGCATTGTGCTGCACAGGTGCTGGATGCCAGTTTGTGGAATGGCATTCCATGCCTACTGGACACAGTCGGCAAATGCAGGAAAGCTTAACGTGGGGTTACGGGGGACACTGGAGTTGTTGTCTGACAGTGTCCCATATGTCTTTAATTGGAGACAGATCTGGTGATCAAGCAGGCCGAGGCAACATGTCGACACTCTGTAGAGCACGTTGGGTTACAACGGAGGTTGGTAAACACACTGGAATGCTGTTCATGAATGCAGCACAACAACTCGAATCACTAGATTGACGTACAAATTTGCAGCCAGGGTGCAATGAATAATCACAAGACTGCTCCTGCTGTCATATAAAATTGCATCCCAGATCATAACTCCAGGTGTAGGTCCAGTGTGTCTAGCATGCAGACAGGTTGGTTGCTGGCCCTCAATTGGCCTGGTTGCAACCATCGCACAGCCATCACTGTAACCGAGGCAGAACCATCTATCACCAGAAAACATAAAAAACTTCCACCCTGTCCTCCAATGACCCCTTGCTTGACACCACTAAGTCGCAAGTGGTGGTGGTTTGGAGTCAGAGGAATGCTCACTAAAGGGCAACTGGCTCGGAACTATCCTCGATTGAAGTAACGGATATGTAAGAGTTTTCTGTATCACTGTGGTGTCACCTGCTGTTCAAATTGCTGCTGCAGATGTGACACGATGCCCAGAGCCGAACTCCGAACTCAATGGTTTTCCCTCTCGATACTGCAACATGGCCATCTGGTGCCCGGTCTTCTTGCAACTGCACATTCCTGCGACCACTGCTGCTAGCAATCATGTACAGTGGCTACATTCCTACCAAGCTTTTTGAAGTATTGTACAAGGAACAGGCAGCATCTAGTAGCTCTGTTCATGACCTCTTTCAAACTAAGTGAGATGCTGAGAATGGCATTTTTGCTGCCTTAAAGGCACTGTTGACTAACATCAACTTATCCTGTCCAATCTCAAAGGTAACTAATGCTCACAACTGCTACAACATGTATTTAAAGCAAACTTGATTTGCATCCCCATAGTGGCACTGCAAGCCCACTCTTATGTGACTGGCATGAAATTCAAATAGACATTGTCTTCCAGATGTAGAAACACTCCTACCAATTTTCATTTATGTCATTCAACTCGTTCTTGGAGACATAATTTTTTGTTTACTACAGTACATATTCAGCCAGCAGAATAAAGCTCTTTGTGTGCGGGGGGATAAATGGTTTGGCTTGACAACAATTAACAGATATTACAAGGCAGCGACAGAGAGAATGTCTAAATTTAATGACTGTGACAAATAAATTAAATTGAGACCAAGACTGTATATTCTATGAAAACACAACATTGAGTAACTACTACAAAGATGAAAAATGGGTCATTTTCAAGAGGTACTTCCAGAAGAACTCATTACCTTTGTACATACGCATTGAGAAAAAATTATACAATAAACTGAACAACAAGATCATATTCAAACTCTCCACTTTCACTTTACACACAGTCTAGTATAAGTACAAATGCTACTAGGGCACAAGTGGTGTCATTAGCATGAATGTTAATCTCCTTAAGTAACACAGCAATATGCCTAAACTGAAAGAAAGTATATAATAACTGTCATGAAAACATACTTACCACAATCTTTGTGTGCGACTGCACAGCAACCTGGCGTTGGGCACAAGAAGTATGGTGGCAGCATACACTGTCTCAGGCTTTGGCTGCACCGAGTCAGTTTATGCCCATTTGAACACTTAGATATCTGATAATCAGCTGTCATTGGGGACTGTGTTTTGGAGTTAAGTAATATATGTGCATGAAATGTTGCAGTTGAAACAAAGTCAATCAATTGACTTGGTGAGGATGGGAAAAAGAAGGGAAAAGAAAAAGTGAAAATGCACAAAAAGATGCAAAGAAGAAAGAGCAGGTCTATTTATGGATGTGCATTAATATTTATTGCTAAACTCCAGTTTATTAGAAGGTATGAGAACTGTATACTACAACCCTATATGTATTACTCTCATGTGGACCATGAAGACAAGATTAGACTAATTACAGCAAGTACAGAGGCATTTTTTCTTCCCATGTTCCATTTGTGAATGGGATAGGAAGAAACCCTAATATGTGGTGCAATGAAAAGCACCCTGTCTCATGCAGTTCAAATTGGTGTGCACAGTATGGGTGTAGATATCTACTGCATCATGATCACCTTATTGATGAAATGAACTTGTCATGTTCCTCTATTATTCATGTAAATTACAGAATTTGAACAGTGCCACGCATGATGGACCCATTTATAAAAACAAGAAATTTCTCAAGTGGTAAAATCAAAATTTAATTCAGTTGTTCACATTCATCAGATAGTCAGAAGAGAAACAACACTACAAAACCAAGGACCAGCTTAGATGCCTACAAGCATATATCACGTTTATATACTCCTACTAGCATATATCACGTTTATATACTGCTTACATTGCTCACAATGATCTTCCTTCATCATGGTAGTCTTGCCATGCTGCTTTTGTAAGGGGAAAAAAGTAAATTTTTGCTTTCCATAGGTCAGTCACCTCTAATGGAGCCCAATTATAAGACTAATCTTTTATGGTAGCTGAAATACGCATTCAAAATTTTTGGTAACATTTTTGGAGAACATCAGTCTTGTAAGATATATAAAATTATGAAATATGTATTTTGAAATATGCATTTTTCTTTTTTCATCCGTAAAATCCTGTCAGTTTTAATGGAAAACCAACAATGACATAGCACAAGAGCTATTACTCTGAGAGTCTTTAAACGAAAAAAACTTAAAAATTTTAAAGGATATCTTGATTGCATATTGCACATTTCTCTTCTAGAACTTCATTGGTAACTGGTAGTGGATCTGCAAGAGCTTCATTAATAAGATCTACAATAGAATCAGAAGCTGTTGATAAATATATTCTTAGCCAGGTGTCCATGAGATGTGCAGACTTTTGTTCATGCATGTTCAATGGCTTTTCTCTTGCAGTAAACTTCAGACTTTTTAGGGCAGTGGTAGCATGCAGCACCTGGAGCAGCTGTTCCAGCTCTGTTATGTATTTCTGAGAAACAAGAGAAAAATAATTGTTATAATGTTAATGATAATAATAATAATAATAATAATAATAATAATAATACAGGTGGCACTAACGAATTAGTTCACAAACATTGTTACTTCAGTCTAGCAGTGAATGATTTGAGACAACACTATGAAGTTGAATTAACTGCCTTTTTTCACACTGCCATGAATCAACAGACCAATACAAAGTTATAGAAGCTGAAAAATCATTTAGTTTCTGGAACCTGAGTTTGTTTTATCTCAAAAATAGAGAAAAAAGGGATATTTTACAGTTGAAAACAGGAAAATAAACTGCAACCATAGTTCAAGAATGAATATAACACTGGAAATCTTGAATATTGACAACAAAATACCAAAAACAGAAGATATGAAGTTGCTGAAAGGACAGCCAGCAAGGCATAAATAAGAGAAGAAGAAACTATGAACAGAATCATACACAAGACTACTTATGTTACAGGGGAATGAGAATGAAAGAAGTAGAAAATTTTAGGAAGATAAACTCAAGCAAAAGAAGAACTCTCTCGTAACTGGTTTGAAGCCCAGCTGAAAAAGGAGGAAAGAAGAGGAGTAGCACCCAGTAAAAAAGTTCAATATAGTTCCAGGTGACAGCATCTGTGAGAGCCCCTCTTGAATGTTACAAATGAAAAAGACTAACAGCTTCAGTAGTGGGCAAATGGGATAATCTCAGTGGTGGAGTAGATGGCAAAGCCTGTCTTACAAAAAGGAATTAATCCAGATACAGCATGAGGCAGATGCAGGTCAGCATTTGAGCTCCATGTTCTACTGCATTCTGGGAATCACAGGCTCAGCCTTAAGTTCTGGAATGCAGCAATGCATTTCTCAGAAGCTGTGCATGATCAAAACAAAATACAGAAGACACTGCTCTTGGTGGTAAGCCGAAAGGTGAATCCATCTTTGCAACAAACAATGCAATTGGGCCCCTGGATTCTGAAGAACCCAAACCAACATGTTGGAATATGAAAGAATTAAAGCCTCCTACCAATGAGATTTCTAACATATGACCAAAATATATATATTTGGTTAACAACAGTTTAGACAAGAATAGAAAAGAAGCTTTCGAAATGAGATGGTACAAAAGATCAGTAGATCACATAAATAATGAGGAGGTATTGAATAGAAAGAACGGGAATTTGTGGCACAACTTGACTAAAAGAAGGGATTGGTTGGTAGGACACCTTCTGAGGCATCATGGGATCACCAATTTAGTACTGAAGGGAAGTGGGGAGAGTAAAAAAGAGTCAGACCAAGGAATGAATACAGTAAGCAGATTCAGAAGGATGTAGGTTGCAGTAGTTACTCAGAGATGAAGACGCTTGCACAGGATAGAGTAACATGGAGAGCTGTATCAAACTGCTCTTTGACTGAAGACCACGACAACAACAACAACATACATTCCAAAATATTATTTTTGTGAACAAATTATAAGTTTTTATCACATTACATACATAGAGTAATACATGAGTTATGGCAGTAGTTTGTTTTGTAATAAAGCTTACAGTGAACTAGATGGCAGCTAAATGCATCAATAATATATGTAGCTACAAGTTTGGAGGTCATCATAAAGAGTGAGTCCATAATTTTGGAGACAAGTTAGAGATAATTCACTAAGTCAAGTGTAAAAAGTGGGCCTGTCATGTATTATTCATGTTTTTGTTGTTGTTGTGTGGTGGTGGTGGTGGTGGTGGTCTTCAGTTCAATGAAGTTTGGTGTGAGATTTCACACTATTCTGTGCAAGCTTCTTCATCTCTTTATAGCTATTGCAGCCTACCTCCATTTGAATCTGCTTATGGTAATCAAGCCTTGATCTCCCTCTACAATTTTTAACCCTCACACTTCCTTCTATCAACAGATTTATGAGTCATTGAATCCTCAGGATGTATTCCTTCTTTTAACCAGTGGAAAATCCAAGATATAATAATGACAGTATTATGAAAAAGAAAGGTTGCTACTCACCATGTAGACAAGATGTTGAGTCACAGACAGATGCAACAAAGAGACTGTCATACATGTTGAGCTTTCAGCCAAAAGGCCCTTTTCTAAAGGAGACAACACACACACATTCACGCAAGCACAATTCACATACACTACGCGTACGTGTGAGTTGTGTCTACATGAGTACGCATATTTCCTGATATCCTGGATGGAGAAGGTGCAGCTGTGTCTGCAGTTGACACTCATAGATAAGCTCAGCAGGGCAACAGGAATCTATAGAAGCTGTCTGGAAGGCCATCAAAAATGCTGTATTGCCTTCTTGGTGGGAAAGCCCTGCAGCTATTTTTTTCATCTGGGTTTTAGAGGTGTAAACCATACATTCAGTCTCCCTGTTAGATTTGCGGTGAAAAGGAGGGGTGTGAACAAGGCGAATACTTGACCACACACAGAAAGCACAAAATGCCTGGGACAGGAACTGAGGTCCATTGTCAGAAACGAGAGTAGCCGGGAGACACTCCGTGGATTTTTTTTTATTTTTTTTTTTGAGGAAGCACAAATAGTGACTTTGATAGTGATCAAGGAGCACCAGACCACATATGGAAAACGGGTCAATGACAATCAACTAAAATACATCCACAAATAGACCTGCAAAAAATACACCATGCTGTCTTGCTGGAGGCCAGAGGGAGAATGAAGCCTTGGGCACTGCATGTTGACTAGCAGACTGAGGACCTGCAACAACCAAATGCTCCAGCTCATGGTCAATGCCAAGCCAAGCTTAGGTGCAGGAAATACCACAGTGACCCTCATGTAACGGTTGTTAGACTTCCCACTGCCAACTCCTCAGAATAAACACCCTAGGGTCTGTGTCATCTGTAGAGAGGAGGAGGACCCTGTCTAAGACTGAGAGACAGTGGTGCAAGACAAAGTAGTTACGAAGTGGATTGGAAGTGCGGCCCAGAGGATGAGACGACCATTCATGCTGGACAAAGTGGATGACCTGCTGAAGAAAGGGGTCACATGCTGTGTCCTTGCCGACCTGGGTACTAGTGATGGTAACTCCATCCACCACTTGGCGGCAGGCAATATCATAGAGATATTTGGAGAGGAACAAGGCCTACTGCTGCAATCTGTGGGTCAATTTGTTGGCAACCGAGGAGGATTGTGTATGGTTTGTTGTTGGCGTCTTCAGTCCTGAGACTGGTTTGATGCAGCTCTCCATGCTACTCTATCCTGTGCAAGCTGCTTCATCCCCCAGTACCTACTGCAACCTACATCCTTCTGAATCTGCTTAGTGTACTCATCTCTCGGTCTCCCTCTATGATTTTTACCCTCCACGCTGCCCTCCAATGCTAAATTTGTGATCCCTTGATGCATCAAAAGATGTCCTACCAACCGATCCCTTCTTCTAGTCAAGTTGTGCCACAAACTTCTCTTCTCCCCAATCCTATTCAATACCTCCTCATTAGTTACGTGATCTATCCACCTTATCTTCAGTATTCTTCTGTAGCACCACATTTCGAAAGCTTCTATTCTCTTCTTGTCCAAACTAGTTATCATCCATGTTTCACTTCCATACATGGCTACACTCCATACAAATACTTTCAGAAACGACTTCCTGATACATAAATCTATATTCGATGTTAACAAATTTCTCTTCTTCAGAAACGCTTTCCTTGCCATTGCCAGTCTACATTTTATATCCTCTCTACTTCGACCATCATCAGTTATTTTACTTCCTAAATAGCAAAACTCCTTTACTACTTTAAGTGTCTCATTTCCTAATCTAATTCCCTCAGCATCACCCGATTTAATTTGACTACATTCCATTATCCTCGTTTTGCTTTTGTTAATGTTCATCTTATATCCTCCTTTCAAGACACTGTCCATTCCGTTCAACTGCTCTTCCAAGTCCTTTGCCGTCTCTGACAGAATTACAATGTCATCGGCGAACCTCAAGGTTTTTACTTCGTCTCCATGAATTTTAATACCTACTCCAAATTTTTCTTTTGTTTCCTTTACTGCTTGCTCAATATACAGATTGAATAACATCGGGGAGAGGCTACAACCCTGTCTCACTCCTTTCCCAACCACTGCTTCCCTTTCATGCCCCTCGACTCTTATTACTGCCATCTGGTTTCTGTACAAATTATAAATAGCCTTTCGCTCCCTGTATTTTACCCCTGCCACCTTTAGTATTTGAAAGAGAGTATTCCAGTCAACATTGTCAAAAGCTTTCTCTAAGTCTACAAATGCTAGAAACGTAGGTTTGCCTTTTCTTAATCTTTCTTTTAAGATAAGTCGTAAGGTCAGTATTGCCTCACGTGTTCCAACATTTCGACGGAATCCAAACTGATCCTCACCGAGGTCTGCATCTACCAGTTTTTCCATTCGTCTGTAAAGAATTCGCGTTAGTATTTTGCAGCCGTGGCTTATTAAACTGATAGTTCGGTAATTTTCACATCTGTCAGCACCTGCTTTCTTTGGGATTGGAATTATTATATTCTTCTTGAAGTCTGAGGGTATTTCGCCTGTCTCATACATCTTGCTCACCAGCTGGTAGAGTTTTGTCATGACTGGCTCTCCCAAGGCCGTCAGTAGTTCTAATGGAATGTTGTCTACTCCGGGGGCCTTGTTTCGACTCAGGTCTTTCAGTGCTCTGTCAAACTCTTCACGCAGTATCGTATCTCCCATTTCGTCTTCATCTACATCCTCTTCTATTTCCATAATATTGTCCTCAAGTACATCGCCCTTGTATAAACCTTCTATATACTCTTTCCACCTTTCTGCCTTCCCTTCTTTGCTTAGAACTGGGCTGCCATCTGAGCTCTTGATATTCATACACGTGGTTCTCTTCTCTCCAAAGGTCTCTTTAATTTTCCTGTAGGCAGTATCTATCTTACCCCTAGTGAGATAAGCTTCTACATCCTTACATTTGTCCTCTAGCCATCCCTGTTTAGCCATTTTGCACTTCCTGTCGATCTCATTTTTGAGACGTTTGTATTCCTTTTTGCCTGCTTCATTTACTGCATTTTTATATTTTCTCCTTTCATCAATTAAATTCAATATTTCTTCTGTTACCCAAGGATTTCTAGCAGCCCTCGTCTTTGTACCTACTTTATCCTCTGCTGCCTTCACTACTACATCCCTCAGAGCTACCCATTCTTCTTCTACTGTATTTCTTTCCCCTATTCCTGTCAATTGTTCCCTTATGCTCTCTCTGAAACTCTGTACAACCTCTGGTTCTTTCAGTTTATCCAGGTCCCATCTCCTTAATTTCCCACATTTTTGCAGTTTCTTCAGTTTTAATCTACAGGTCATAACCAATAGATTGTGGTCAGAGTCCACATCTGCCCCTGGAAATGTCTTACAACTTAAAACCTGGTTCCTAAATCTCTGTCTTACCATTATATAATCTATCTGATACCTTTTAGTATCTCCAGGGTTCTTCCACGTATACAACCTTCTTTCATGATTCTTAAACCAAGTGTTAGCTATGATTAAGTTGTGCTCTGTGCAAAATTCTATTAGGCGGCTTCCTCTTTCATTTCTTAGCCCCAATCCATATTCACCTACTACGTTTCCTTCTCTCCCTTTTCCTACACTCGAATTCCAGTCACCCATTACTATTAAATTTTCGTCTCCCTTCACTATCTGAATAATTTCTTTTATTTCATCGTACATTTCTTCAATTTCTTCATCATCTGCAGAGCTAGTTGGCATATAAACTTGTACTACTGTAGTAGGTGTGGGCTTCGTATCTATCTTGGCCACAATAATGCGTTCACTATGCTGTTTGTAGTAGCTTACCCGCATTCCTATTTTCCTATTCATTATTACACCTACTCCTGCATTACCCCTATTTGATTTTGTGTTTATAACCCTGTAGTCACCTGACCAGAAGTCTTGTTCCTCCTGCCACCGAACTTCACTAATTCCCACTATATCTAACTTTAACCTATCCATTTCCCTTTTTAAATTTTCTAACCTACCTGCCCGATTAAGGGATCTGACATTCCACGCTCCGATCCGTAGAACGCCAGTTTTCTTTCTCCTGATAACGACATCCTCCTGAGTAGTCCCCGCCCGGAGATCCGAATGGGGGACTATTTTACCTCCGGAATATTTTACCCAAGAGGATGCCATCATCATTTAATCATACAGTAAAGCTGCATGTCCTCGGGAAAAATTACGGCTGTAGTTTCCCCTTGCTTTCAGCCGTTCGTAGTACCAGCACAGCAAGGCCGTTTTGGTTAATGTTGCAAGGCCAGATCAGTCAATCATCCAGACTGTTGCCCCTGCAACTACTGAAAAGGCTGCTGCCCCTCTTCAGGAACCACACGTTTGTCTGGCCTCTCAACAGATACCCCTCCGTTGTGGTTGTACCTACGGTACGGCCATCTGTATCGCTGAGGCACGCAAGCCTCCCCACCAACGGCGAGGTCCATGGTTCATGGGGGTAGGTGTGTATGGTAATAAAGGTAAAAGGCCAAGTCATTGATCTGTAGGTAATGCCAGCCATGAACTGACCAAGCAAGGGGATTTGCATCAACTTGGTAGCAGGGAGCTATAGGAATCTGCCTAGCATGGAAAAAATCCAGGACAAGCCGACTGCTTCAGGGTTATGTAGGCTTGCAAGTCTGTGGTGCTCCCTAAGCCTTCCACAAAGATATCCTGAAATTCTGAAAACAGTTATTTCAATGATAGGTAGGGGACTTCACCAGAATACCAACTGTATGGAGTCCACAGCTGAAAAACCAAAGGCCTGAAAGGCATCAAACCCGAAAAGTTTTACTGAACTAGCATTGTGGATGGCAATAAAAGCAATAGGCTGAGTCATTGATCCATAGGTAATGTCAGCCATAAACTGACCAAGCAAGCGGATTTGCCATTTACCATATCCCCATAGGCTTCTGTTTATGTGTGACAGTGGCACAGAGCCAATATCTGAAAATGTTTAGGCATTAAGAAGGGAAACTGCCATGCTGGTGTCTACCTGCTGCTGCAGCTATTGCAAGAGAACCAAAACCTCAATACAA
Organism: Schistocerca gregaria; assembly: GCF_023897955.1. Lineage (NCBI taxonomy): Eukaryota > Metazoa > Arthropoda > Insecta > Orthoptera > Acrididae > Schistocerca > Schistocerca gregaria. The sequence goes on from NC_064922.1 coordinate 935,655,222, forward strand.
GGCTTGTTGGAATCCTGATCAGGAACTGGCCCTGACAATGTCACTTCCTTGATGTCCATATCCATTTTCTCCCATGCTGCGTTCTGTGCAGTTAAGTGGCAGACTACTACAATGTGGCCTTTTTTTCGACACTTACAACTGGTAACTCAACAATGAGGCAGGAGACACATCCAGCCATCCTGTACTGCAATGACATCACACCATGCTTCCAGAAGCTGACCAGTGGTGTACGAGATCTCATACGACTGCACAATGGACAAAATGCATTGGTAGAATTCAACCCTAGCGAACATGACGTTAGTGCGGAAGTCATAATAGGAAGACAACAACGAGCATAAATTGTCAAATGAAAATGAGGAAGGTTCCTGTAACAGGGTCAGCTGCTGCAAGGTGGGAGAAATCAAAGAAAAAACAGTGCATGACACCTATACATCCACAGATTGGGAAGTGTACAAACACCACTTACAGCAACATTTCCATAACCTCCACAGTGTGGAGGGCCAATGCAAGAAGCAACCCTATCAGTGTTATCAAGCGTGAGCCATGATCCTTGATGGCTTTAGTCACTAGTGCCTTTTTGTTATAGCCAGTTTGAAAGAGCTGTATGTGGACATCATGTTCACGATGTTATCAACTGCTCTGTCCCAGATAAGGAAGCCTGGCCCTCCAATTTGAAAACCCTTCCTCCTTAGAGGTTTTGTCCATTGTGCAGTTGTATGAGATCTCACACACCACTGGTCAGCTTCTGGAAGCATGGTGTGATGTCATTGCAGTACAGGATGGCTGGATGCGTCCCCTGCATCTTGGGAGGACGATGTCGCTGCACTGCAATCCGGCCAACCAGGCAAGTTCTGCACAGAACATAAACAGCATTCCAGCCACCACTCTGTCAAGCAGTGGGAATGTAGGAGGAAACATAGCTGGAGGCAAATGGAGAGAGCAATACCAGCCCATTTTGTTGCAGGACTGTAAGAAGTTCCATCTATTGTTGCAACAATTTATGAAGTAGAGACTCCATGTCACAACAAGATGTGGAAAAGAACCACACAAAAAAACACATGAAACAAGACCCTACTCACTGCCAATGTGTTCTGACCACAAGAACATACAGATAATACTTACCCAAAAAGACACTTGCCATGGAGTGGCTACACTATTAGTCCAATAAACATAGGCCAAACATCAACATATGAATGAGAGCGAGGCTGGCCAGGCCTGACTCTATAAACTGTCGGCCAGCTTGTAGAGTGCATTTCAAAGAGGCTGCACTAGCTTCCAAGAGTAGTGGCCTCTGCTGGCACTAGCATCTTCTGACATTTGAGGTGCACCATACAACTGTGCACCAGGATCGTGGGTGTGGAATTCATGTAGGTCACTATCAATGCTTTCTCTCTGTGGTCAATAGTTATAAATTTGTTTCATAGTGTTGTTATTGCAGAAATAGTTTAGTAATGCAAGCCACTTTGATTCCTGTAAATGTAACCTCTATCTGTACAAAACACATTCAGCCTAGGATGATCATGAACAAGTTTTGGAGCCCAACAATGGTCTCTTCATTTTAATGGCTGTCATCTGTTTCACATCAAGAAGTCCAATCCTTCTACAATCTACCATGGAGGCAGAAATTAGAAGGAATAACTTTGGCAGACCCATTAAAAGTGCACAGTTAGTTGATAACCAAAACTCCCATCATATTTCCTTCTCTAATCACAACAAGATCATTGTTGTTACAAATTAATCAATGCTCAGTATTCCCCTTGTCAATCAATGTATTCAGAAGAGTGCAACATTAGCAACAAGGCCACATTACTCCTTCTCTCCAAATCTATTTCTTCATTGTTATTCCTCAGCTGACTAGTAATTCATTCACTTTATCAATTTAATCAAATAATATATTAAAAACAAAAATTCCAAGACTTACCAAGCGGGAAATGCCGGTAGATAGGCACAATGAATAAAACACACAAACACACACACAGAATTTCGAGGTTTCACAACCGGCGGCTGCTTCGTCAGGAAAGAGGGAAGGAAAAGGAAAGATGAAAGGATGTGGGTTTTAAGGGAGAGGATAAGGAGTCATTCCAATCCCAGGAGCGGAAAGACTTACCTTCGGGGAAAAAAAGGATAGGTATATACTCGCGCACACACACATACACGCATATCCATCCATACATACACAAATAATGATGCACATGTTCTGTCAGTAGAGGATTATAATATGGACAGTCAAGACTTTAACTGATAACAGTGCATTATGAGTCACATTATGTATTGTTTATTATTGCCATTATTCTTTCTCCTAAATATAAAACTTACACTTTGATTTAAAAGAATCCTTTATGGCCCAACACATAAGGTACTTCTTCACAATGAAACATCAGGTATACTGTAAATGTGGTGAGAATGATTAAACTGAACATAAGATACATGTAATTTCATCCTTGTTATACCAATATATACATCTCCATGCATTTGTATATCAAGAGTGTTGCCAACCAGTTATATCAAATTCAGATATTATACCCAGTGCATGACATCACAAAAAATGATAATTCATAAAACATCGTCAGCAGATAAAAGATTACTTGTTACCATTGGCTACAGTTTAACCAGTTGTTGCTTCACCACTATTGATACGCATTATTCAGCAACTTTAAAGAATAAACTTTAAAAATGCTAGAAAATGTAAACAGTTATGAAAAGAATAGATTGATAACTCACCATGCAGATGAATCATTGAGTTGTAGACAGAACTATTTTCAACTCAACCCATCATTATAGTGAGAAAAAAATCTATCCTTTTCATAATTGTTGGTATTCTGACCTGGACTTTCCAGAAAATATAAAATAATATGATATGAGAAGATGTGAGATCAAGTCTTATCCTTGACCACAACTTTGACTATTACCATAATCTTGCCATAAGAAGAAGGGTCATACCCAAGATCGTCTTCTCCCCCAGCAAATGGATATTCTGCCACCATATAAGCTATGCAGTATCCTAGTCCATCCCTGTGTCTCTCTTGATCCCCGATTCCTCATCCCAAGGATCATTCAGATGTGCGAAATCAAGATGGTTGTATGACTAGGTCATAAGAGAAAGTACAATCTCAGACTAGGGAAGGAACCAGGCAGAGTACTTTCTGAAAGGAAACATTACAGTATTTTCCTAGAACAGTCAGAGAAACTATGAAAGACCTAAATATCGATAGCCAGTCTTCTCAAATATGACTCCAAACTCAACATGCCACCACACTCCATAACATAGTGAGGCATTTAATTGTCATTCTAAGACTAACCATCCAAAGTGGATTTCAGTTGTTGGCTGTTGTAAGGGATTGGTCATATTCCAGGAAAAGTCTGACCAGACACACACAAGGACCCCTTAATACATATTTTTCCTGAAATATATAATCAGTGCATTGCTGTTTCTCACCTGAGTAAGTTTCATTTGCTGATCCTTGTCTTCTTCTCCACTATTAGGAAGCAGAACCAGCTTTGTATGTGCCAGCCAGAATTCCACTCGCAGCCTAGGAATGTCCCAAGGAAATGGTTTTGTTGCACATGGAAGGTTCTGAAGCAGTGGGACTGCCTTGTTCTTTAAACAGTTCATTCTGCACAAGACAAGAGTTGGAGACTTTCTGCACTTTCTAAAGCGGTACTAAATATGAATCATTCAAACTACAAAATTTGTTTATCACATTTAAAATATATTTCAGAATATAATTTCAATCATTCAGAAAAGATATACAACATTTTACGATATAACAACTCATTCCCTGTTATCAATTTTAAGGCTGAATTTGTCACTTCACATAATCCTGGTAAAGGCCCACATTTGATACATAAATAAGAATGAATAATTTAAACTGCATTCTCTTAAAACTATTTCTTATGCTTCAAAAAAGATGTTTATCAATATGAAAGCATAAGAGACTTGATAAATGATGTAAGATTTATAATTAACATTTTGGACATAAGAAGGTGGTTGTTGTTGTTGTTGTTGTTGTTGTTGTTGTGGTCTTCAGTCCTGAGACTGGTTTGATGCAGCTCTCCATGCTAATCTATCCTGTGCAAGCTCCTTCATCTCCCAGTACCTACTGCAACCTACATCCTTCTGAATCTGCGTACTGTATTCATCTCTTGGTCTCCCTCTACGATTTTTACCCTCCACGCTGCCCTCCAATGCTAAAATTGTGATCCCTTGATGCCTCAGGACATTTCCTACCAGCCGATCCCTTCTTGTAGTCAAGTTGTGCCACAAACTTCTCTTCCCCCAATTCTATTCAATACTTCCTCATTACTTATGTGATCCACCCACCTAATCTTCAACATTCTTCTGAAGCATCACATTTCGAAAGCTTCTATTCTCTTCTTGTCCAAACTAGTTATCGTCCATGTTTCACTTCCATACATGGCTACTCTCCATACAAATACTTTCAGAAAAGACTTCCTGACACTTAAATCTATACTCGATGTTAGCAAATTTCTCTTCTTCAGAAACGCTTTCCTTGCCATTGCCAGTCTACATTTTATGTCCTCTCTACTTCGACCATCATCAGTTATTTTGCTCCCCAAATAGTAAAACTCCTTTACTACTTTAAGTGTCTCATTTCCTAATCTAATTCCCTCAGCATCACCAGAGTTAATTCGACTACATTCCATTATCCTCATTTTGCTTTTGTTGATGTTCATCTGATATACTCCTTTCAAGACACTGTCCATTCCATTCAACTGCTCTTCCAAGTCCTTTGCTGTCTCTGACAGAATTACAATGTCATCGGCAAACCTCAAAGTTTTTATTTCTTCTCCATGGATTTTAATACCTACTCTGAATTTTCTCTTGTTTCCTTTACTTCTTGCTCAATATACAGCTTGAATAACATCGGGGAGAGGCTACAACCCTGTCTTACTCCCTTCCCAACCACTGCTTCCCTTTCATGTCCCTCGACTCTTATAACTGCCATCTGATTTCTGTACAAATTGTAAATAGCCTTTCGCTCCCTGTATTTTACCCCTTCAACTACAGGCCACTTATCCTGTGGATACACGTAGTGGTTTTCATTGCCTTCTGCATCCTCATGTCGTTGATCATTGCTGATTCTTCCGCCTTTAGGGGCAGTTTCCCACCCCTAGGACAAGAGAGTGCCCAGAACCTCTATCCGCTCCTCCGCCCTCTTTGACAAGGCCGTTGGCAGAATGAGGCTGACTTCTTATGCCGGAAGTCTTTGGCCGCCAATGCTGATTATTTATCAAAATTTAGGCAGTGGCGGGGATCGAACCCGGGACCGAAGACGTTTTGATTATGAATCAAAGATGCTACCCCTAGACCACGAGTAGTTGAAGAAGTGTCATGATGATCTCTCCATTGGCAAAAGATTCCGGAATAGTCCCCCATTCGGATCTCTGGGAGGGGACTGCCAAGGGGGAGGTTACCATGAGAAAAAGATTGAATAATCGATGAAAGGATAATGTTCTACGAGTCGGGCTGTGGAATGTCAGAAGCTTGAACGTGGTAGGGAAACTACAAAATTTGAAAAGGGAGATGCAAAGGCTCAATCTAGATATAGTAGGGGTCAGTGAAGTGAAGTGGAAGGAAGACAAGGATTTCTGGTCAGATGAGTATCGGGTAATATCAACAGCAGCAGAAAATGGTATAACAGGTGTAGGATTCGTTATGAATAGGAAGGTAGAGCAGAGGGTGTGTTGCTGTGAACAGTTCAGTGACCGGGTTGTTCTAATCAGAATCGACAGCAGACCAACACCGACAATGATAATTCAGGTATAAATGTCGACGTTGCAAGCTGAAGATGAGCAGATAGAGAAAGTGTATGAGGATATTGAAAGGGTAATGCAGTATGTAAAGGGGGCTGAAAATCTAATAGTCATGGGCAACTGGAATGCAGTTGTAGGGGAAAGAGTAGAAGAAAAGGTTACAGAAGAATATGGGCTTGGGACAAGGAATGAAAGATGAGAAAGACTAATTGAGTTCTGTAACAAGTTTCAGCTAGTAATAGCGAATACCCTATTCAAGAATCACAAGAGGAGGAGGTATACTTGGAAAAGTCTGGAAGATACGGGAAGATTTCAATTAGATTACATCATGGTCAGACAGAGATTCCGAAATCAGATACTGGATTGTAAGGCGTACCTAGGAGCAGATATAGACTCAGATCACAATATAGTAGTGATGAAGAGTAGGCTGAAGTTCAAGACATTAGTCAGGAACAATCAATACGCAAAGAAGTGGGATACAGAAGTTCTAAGGAATGACGAGATACGTTTGAAGTTCTCTAATGCTATACATGCAGCAATAAGGAATAGCGCAGTAGGCAGCACAGTTGAAGAGGAAAGGACATCTCTAAAAAGGGCCATCACAGAAGATGGGAAGGAAAACATAGGTACAAAGAAGGTAGCTGTGAAGAAACCATGGGTAATAGAAGAAATACTTCAGTTGATTGATGAAAGGAGGAAGTACAAACATGTTCCGGGAAAATCAGAAATACAGAAATACAAGTCGCTGAGGAATGAAATAAATAGGAAGTGCAGGGAAGCTAAGACAAAATGGCTGCAGGAAAAATGTGAAGACATCGAAAAAGATATGATTGTCGGAAGGACAGACTCACATATAGGAAAATCAAAACAACCTTTGGTGACATTAAAAGCAACGGTGGTAACATTAAGAGTACAACGGGAATTCCACTGTTAAATGCAGAAGAGAGAGCAGATAGGTGGAAAGAATACATTGAAAGCCTCTATGAGGGTGAAGATTTGTCTGATGTGATAGAAGAAGAAACAGGAGTCGATTTAGAAGAGATTGGGGATCCAGTATTAGAATCGGAATTTAAAAGAGCTTTGGAGGACTTATGGTCAAGGGAGAAGGGATAGATAACATTCCATCAGAATTTCTAAAATCATTAGGGGAAGTGGCAACAAGATGACTATTCACGTTGGTGTTTAGAATATATGAGTCTGGCGACATACCATCTGACTTTCGGAAAAGCATCATCCACACAATTCCTAAGACGGCAAGAGCTGACAAGTGCGAGAATTATCGCACAATCAGCTTAACAGCTCATGCATCGAAGCTGCTTACAAGAATAATATACAGAAGAATGGAAAAGAAAATTGAGACTGCGCTAGGTGACGATCAGTTTGGCTTTAAGAAAAGTAAAGGCACGAGAGAGGCAATTCTGACGTTACGGCTAACAATGGAAGCAAGGCTAAAGAAAAATCAAGACACGTTCATAGGATTTGTCGACCTGGAAAAAGCGTTTGACAATATAAAATGGTGCAAGCTGTTAGAGATTCTGAAAAAAGTAGGGGTAAGCTATAGGGAGAGACGGGTCATATACAATATGTACAACAACCAAGAGGGAATAATAAGAGTGGACGATCAAGAACGAAATGCTCGTATTAAGAAGGGTGTAAGACAAGGCTGTAGCTTTTCGCCCCTACTCTTCAATCTGTACATCGAGGAAGCAATGATGGAAATAAAAGAAAGGTTCAGGAGTGGAATTAAAATACAAGGTGAAAGGATATCAATGATACGATTTGCTGATGACATTGCTATCCTGAGTGAAAGTGAAGAAGAATTAAATGATCTGCTGAGCGGAATGAACAGTCTAATAAGTACACAGTATGGTTTGAGAGTAAATCGGAGAAAGACAAAGGTAATAAGAAGTAGTAGAAATGAGAACAGCAAGAAACTTAACATCAGGATTGATGGTCACGAAGTCAATGAAGTTAAGGAATTCTGCTACCTAGGCAGTAAAATAACCAATGACGGACGGAGCAAGGAGGACATCAAAAGCAGACTCACTATGTCAAAAAGGCATTTCTGGCCAAGAGAGGTCTACTAATATCAAATACCGGCCTTAATTTGAGGAAGAAATTTCTGAGGATGTACGCCTGGAGTACAGTATTGTATGGTAGTGAAACATGGACTGTGGGAAAACCGGAACAGAAGAGAATCGAAGCATTTTAGATGTGGTGCTATAGACGAATGTTGAAAATTAGGTGGACTGATAAGGTAAGGAATGAGGAGGTTCTACGCAGAATCGGAGAGGAAAGGAATATGTGGAAAACACTGATAAGGAGAAGGGACAGGATGATAGAACATCTGCTAAGACATGAGGGAATGACTTCCATGGTACTAGAGGGAGCTGTAGAGGGCAAAAACTGTAGAGGAAGACAGAGATTGGAATACGTCAAGCAAATAATTGAGGATGTAGGTTGCAAGTGCTACTCTGAGGTGAAGAGGTTGGCACAGGAAAGGAATTCGTGGCGGGCCGCATCAAACCAGTCAGCAGACTGATGACCCCCCCCCAAAAAAAACCTGCCACTTTTAGAATTTGAAAGAGAGTATTCCAGTCAACATTGTCAAAAGCTTTCTCCAAGTCTACAAATGCTAGAAACGTAGGTTTGCCTTTCCTTAATCTTTCTTCTAAGATAAGTCGTAAGGTCAGTATTGCCTCACGTGTTCCAGTATTTCTACAGAATTCAAACTGATCTTCCCCGAGGTCGGCTTCTATCAGTTTTTCCATTCATCTGTAAATAATTCATGTTAGTACTTTGCAGCTGTGACTTATTAAACTGATAGTTAGGTAATTTTCACATCTGTCAACACCTGCTTTCTTTGGGATTGGAATTATTATATTCTTCTTGAAGTCTGAGGGTATTTCGCCTGTCTCGTGCATCTTGCTCACCAGATGGTAGAGTTTTGTCATGACTGGCTCTCCCAAGGCCGTCAGTAGTTCTAATGGAATGTTGTCTACTCCCAGGGCTTTGTTGCGACTCAGGTCTTTCAGTGCTCTGTCAAACTCTTCACGCAGTATCGTATTTCCCATTTCGTCTTCATGTACATCCTCTTCAATTTCTATAATATTGTCCTCAAGTACATCGCCCTTGTATAGACCCTCTATATACTCATTCCACCTTCCTCCTTTTCCCTCTTTGCTTCGAACCAGGTTTCCATCTGAGCTCTTGATATTCATACAAGTGGTTCTCTTTTCTCCAAAGGTCTCTTTAATTTTCCTGTAGGCAGTATCTATCTTACCCCAAGTGAGATAAGCCTCTACATCCTTACATTTGTCCTCTAGCCATCCCTGCTTAGTCATTTTGCACTTCCTGTCGATATCATTTTAGAAACATTTGTATTCCTTTTTGCCTGCTTCATTTACTGCATTTTTATATTTTGTCCTTTCATCAATTAAATTCAATATTTCTTCTGATACCCAAGGATTTCTACTAGCCCTCGTCTTTGTACCTACTTTATCCTCTGCTGCCTTTACTACTTCATCCCTCAGAGCTACCCATTCGTCTTCTACTGTATTTCTTTTCACCATTCCTGTCAACTGTTCCATTATGCTCTCCCTGAAACTCTGTACAACTTCTGGTTTAGTCAGTTTATCCAGGTCCCATCTCCTTAAATTCCCACCTTTTTGCAATTTCTTCAGTTTTAATCTACAGTTCATAACCAATAGATTGTGGTCAGAGTCCGCATCTGCCCCTGGAAATGTCCTACAATTTAAAACCTGGTTCCTAAATCTCTGTCGTACCATTATATAATCTATCTGATACCTTTTAGTATCTCAAGGATTCTTCCATGTATACAACCTTCTTTTATGATTCTTGAACCAAGTGTTAGCTATGATTAAGTTATGCTCTGTGCAAAATTCTAACAGACGGCTTCCTCTTTCATTTCTTAGCTCCAATCCATATTCACCTACTATGTTTCCTTCTCTCCCTTTTCCTACTGTCGAATTCCAGTCACACATGGCTATTAAATTTTCGTCTCCCTTCACTACCTGAATAATTTCTTTTATCTCATCATACATTTCTTCAATTTCTTCGTCATCTGCAGAGCTAGTTGGCATATAAACTTGTACTACTGTAGTAGGCATGGGCTTCATGTCTATCTTGGCCACTATAATATGTTCACTATGCTGTTTGTAGTAGCTTACCCGCATTCCTATTTTTTATTCATTATTAAACCTACTCCTGCATTACCTCTGTTTGATTTTGTATTTATAACCCTGACCAGAAGTCTTGGTCCTCCTGCCACCGAACTTCACTAATGCCCACTATCTCTAACTTTAACCTATCCATTTCCCTTTCTAAATTTTCTAACCTACCTGCCCGATTAAGGGATCTTACATTCCACACTCCGATCCGTAGAATACCAGATTTCTTTCTCCTCATAGCGACGTCCTCTTGAGTAGTCCCCGCTCGGAGATCCTAATTGGGGACTACTTTACCCCGCCATCATCATTTAACCATACAGTAAATCTGCATGCCCTCGGGAAAAATTATGGCTGTAGTTTCCCCTTGCTTTCAGCCGTTCACAGTACCAGCACAGCAAGGCCGTTTTAGTTATTGTTACAAGGCCAGATCAGTCAATCATCCAGACTGTTGCCCCTGCAACTACTGAAAAGGCTGCTGCCCCTCTTCAGGAACCACACGTTTGTCTGGCCTCTCAACAGATACCCCTCCGTTGTGGTTGCACCTACGGTACGGCTATCTGTATTGTTGAGGCACGCAAGCCTCCCCACCAATGGCTAGGTCCATGGTTCATGGGGGGGAGGCATAAGAAGGTGAAAACTTAAATTTTCATATTCTATAAGTTGTCTTTCTCTGACAAGTACCAATTGCAATAACAGGAACTGTGATACATTAATTAAAATTACAATATTATGAAAAGGACAGGTTTCTGCTCACAATACAGAGGAAATATTGAGTTGCAGACAGGTACGAAATTAACTGCTAAACAAGTAAGTGGTGGTCATGTATGTGAGAGTTGTGTGTGTGTGTGTGTGTGTGTGTGTGTGTGTGTGTGTGTGTGTGTGTGTGTGTTGTCTAATTTAGAAGAAGGCCTTTTGGCTGAAGCAGTCTTTTTGTTGTGCCTGTCAGCAACTTAACATATTCACTATTTAATGAGTAGCAATCTATCCTTTTCATAATATTGTCACTATTCCATCCTGGATTTTCCACTATTTGATTAATTAAAATTAAACACATGAAAATTAGTATGATTAAATATATTGCAAATTTTTACCCTTAACAAGATAACTAAAACTTGTTTGAACTATTTTAATTACCTTATTAATTCCAAGTATTCTCCAGTGTCTATAAGTGCTTTAGCTGCATTGTTTACAAGACAGGAACTTAAATTATCTTCAGGTATATACGAGCAAAATATTACTTGACCAGGTTTCCGAAGGACAAGATGGTCATATAACTTGCATATACTGTGGATGTAAATAATAAACAGCAATATTAACACTTACAGTATACTACAATTATTACTCTGCTATTAGTGTTAGTAACAATGATGCCATAAAATGAATTGTTGCTGTAAATGATAAAATACAATACATTTACTTCAGAATAATTAATATAGGCGAAGAGACAGATTATTACATCTTGAAGAAAGAATGTCGCTGAGAAATGATTTAGCCACATCTTAGTAGTTGTTTCCAGAATGAATTTTTCACTTACAGTGGAGTATACTCAAGTACTTTTGTGAAGCTTGGATAATACAAGAGGAGTACAGGCAGAAACAAATCTGTGAGTCATGCTATGGTAGCTGTGTCAGTAATGACAGCCAGTTACAGCAGTGCCCACGAAAGTCAAGTATCTGGGCTCACAGTTCGTTATGGCACACAGTTTTAATGTGTGAGGAAGTTTCAAAATTGTTTCACCTGTTCATTGGATTCCAAAGAAGTTTTTGTCCTAAACTGTTGCAGGTAATAAAATGTGGTGTTGTAGATATAACCCAAGAACAAAACAACAACCAAGCCTGTAGAATATTGCTTCATCACAATAACAGAAGATAGCAGAACAGGTGAAACATACCATCAAAATCATGTTGGTTTATTTCATCAACATGATGAGGATTGTGCCTATAATGAATGTTACCTGTGGATCAACAATTAGTCATGCCAAAGACCTTTGAACAAAATGAGATGCAATATGGTGATATGGCAATCAAAGGATTACTCCTCTACCACAACAGTCCTGGCATGGTCATACAGTGTTGATTACTGTTTTCTAAAAAATAAAGTGACAGTGATTTACTTCAAAACCTTAACACCTGACATGTCCCTCAGTGTCAAAATTCTTACAGTAGTTCCTTCACGTACAGAAAGAATAATGAAGGGAGAGGGGGGACTAATTTAACCACCTCTGTAGCCAAACGTTTAGCATCACTGCCTTAAGTGCGGAAGTACCTGAGTTTGATTTGCAATACATCCTCAGGTTCTTTTCTGAGCTAGAGAGGTCTGGAACAGCCTTATGAGGTCAAATGAGAAGCTGCTTGAATAAAGAAGCATAAGCATCATCATCATCATCAGGATTCATTTACTGACAATACCAACTAGAGGGATCAATAAAATAATGATCACATATCCCACCATCATATATTACTCTTAAGGCCTAATCCTTGTGTGTGGTGTCTATGTTTATGTATAGATGACTTGGCATTGTAGTTAGCATTGCTGAAGGGAATTAGAATACTAATTTGTTTTTGATCAGAACTTACATATTTGTATATTAATTGTTACCAGAATTAATTCCATGAAATTTATAGAGTAAAGCTTTTCATATTATGAAACAGTTCACATAAAATGCACTTTATTATTTGCTGATTGTATTATCACATAAAAATAATTTTGTACAGGTTTTTTGTCCATTGTAAAATTTTGTAATTATAACAATACAATAAGTGTCATTCATTGTCATGAATCTATATACAAGCCAGTGTTAGGCCAAAGCAAGTTAGCTGTTGGAGAGCAGTAAGAAAGCAGCTGTGACCAGTACATTAGTTGTTGGAAGTGAATATTGTTAATAAAGGAGGAAATGACGTAACTTGGATGTTTAGACTTATTTAAAAAGGAGTAACCTATTCCATACCATGAATCTAATTGACAAAAGGAAAATTCAGGATTTTTGCCATTGGAAAGGAATGAAGAATTATTGCAACCAACAATTGTCGTCAGCATCAGTCTTTCTAAGTAAAGAATACAAGAAATCATGCCATTTTTCTTGCTTCAAAACTCTTAAGGTACTGAAATAATGTCATTTTATTACTTGAGAGTCATGACTAATAATTTCCGTATACACTGATAATTGAAGTATTACAAGTAGCAGAAAGGAAATGTTTTGAGGAGTTAGAAGAGATGAAACAATTCTCACCAAATACACTATATGGTACATATAAATGCAATCACTTTGACCAAAGTGTCAATTCCATATAGACTACAGTTAGTCAAATTATTCATAACAATATGCAGTAGAAACACCTAGCAAGAGATTGCTTCACTACTTTCTTACTGTATCTATGATAGAAATTCTTTTGTAACCTCCCCTCACACAAATCCTGCCACAAACACACACACACACACACACACACACACACACACACACACACAGCACAAAAACATAAAGTTACAGACTAATTACACTACATTACTTGGGGGAACGACATTCAATCTTTTGTGCCTTAACAAATATTATGCAGTAAGATGGATTAATGAAAAAATATCAATAGATAATTTTGTGGGGAAAGTGAACCAGAGACTATGTTTTACTGGCAGAACACTTATCAGATGCAACAAGTCTACTAAAGAGACTGCCTACACAACACTAGTCTGTCCTCTTTTGGAGTATTGGTGGGCGGTATGGGATCCACATCAGACAGGACTGACCAAGACATTGAAAAAGTTCAAATATGGACAGTTCATTTTGTATTACTGCAAAATAGGGGAGAGTGTGTCATGGATACAGTCCACAAGTTGGGGTGACAGGATGTTTTCCTGAAATTTCAATCACCAACTTTCTCCTCTGAATGTGAAAATATTTTGTTGGCATCCACCTACACATGGAGAAATGCTATTCATAATAAAATAAGAGAAATTAGAGCTCACACAGAAAGATTTAAGTGTTTGGTTTTGGTGTGCGCTGTTCAAGAATGGAATGGTAGAGAAATAGCTTGAAGGTGGTTTGATGAATCCTATGTCAGACACTTAAATGTGAACTGCAGAGTAGACATGTAGGTGCAGATACAGGTGTAAATAAACCTTGAGGTGTTTGATGTACTTCTAAGGCACTAGTTACCACTGCATTTTGGTTTGAAATTGCAGGTCAATAGTATTTATTTTTGTAGGATATTATTTGGAAAATTACCAAGTGACCCCATTAAACATATTTACAGCTCACAACATGTTGGTCCAGCACCTGAGCCAAGGAACAAACAAAATTCCAACATTCCAATTAAGAAATGATCAGAGGCTAACCCGTTAAAATGTATATGTACGGTTTAACAATCTACAATTTCATAGAGGTAGAAATTACTACTGGCAAAATCTTTACTTTGTAGTAGATAAGACAGGCAATGGTATTTAAGAGGCACTGAACCTTCATGTCAGTTATTCAACAGGTTAATGATAAGCAGTTTATTCGAAAACATAACAGTTATCAAATTAATGTACACCTTTCACAGTAAATCATAGTCCTGTATTGTTGACTGATACAAATGGGGCATGTTTATGTATTCATTGTAACCTGAGAACTTGATGCTTCAGGACTGTGAACTATGTTGTAGTGTGCATTTTGAGAGAGAGGGAGAGGGAGGGGGGGGGGGGGGAGGGGAGGGAAGAGAGAGAGGAGGGGGGAGAGAGAGAGAGGGAGAGAGAGATGATACAAGTTCAGTACTTGAGATACAATAAGTATCACTGTTCAGTTTTTCCACTGTACAGTGAGCCCTCATTGGAAGTAATGAAAAATACATAATTCCATTATGTTCAGAAATAAGAAACAACATGAAGAATGTGCATTTTGTAGTAAAACATAAGGCAGATCCAATTTTTAAAATATAGCAAATGATTACTGGAAGAGAACCATCATTAAGTTAAACATCAACGTATGCCTGTCAGCAGTGAAGTAACAGTTGATGAACAAGACTGAAGGTCAAAGATAAGATACTGAGAGACATGATGCATATGTAAGCCATGTAATAAAAACATCACCAGAAGATGGGGAAAAAAGATCGTATTCTCTAAACTTTTCAAATGCCCTGTGAGTTATGCAGTTGGTAATTCACAATTTTACTATATCAACACAGTAAACTAAAAACTTAAATCTTCAACTGCATTCTCTGAGAAATTATGCTTACTTCTCAAAATTAAAATGAATACGTTACTATGTATTTAATGATTAAAAGTCTCTCCAACACATTAACAGTTCAATGGATTACCTTGTAACTAGTGCCCATACTGCTTGGTTTCTGCTGCATGCTAATCCATAGAAAGCAACATCTTTCGTTTTGAAATTTGTTACAATATTTTCAGATTCAACAATTATATCTTCACTTTCATTCACCTTGATGTTGAGCTTACACACAATGCCCGTGTGTGATGTCAGTACCACTCCTTCTGCACTTATTGGTACTAAACCTGTGGAAAGAACAGTGTTGTTATGTGCCAATAATGACTGACTATACCAATAAAATAATAATAAAAATATGAACATTTAAAAATTTGTTGAAACTCTTACCATAGGAATAAACAATCACAAATTGATTGTCAGTAAAGGTACAGCATATAAGGGTAAACATAGCAAAAAAAGATGATAGTTTTACTAATAAAAACAAAGAAGTACAAAAAAACTAAAGTGTTAATTGTTTTAAGCCTAATGAGTCAGACAAAGATAACGGAAACTGGAGTATACACAGCATGTCACTCATAACTAATGATTAAAAGAGCTGTGTATAGAGCCAGTATTTTGGATATTTCTTATCTAAACAGAGGTTTGAATTTCAATGCTAAGACAATGTACCAGCTGACTTTTCCCTATTTAGGTGATAATACAGCACTGCTGAAGCTACTTATGGCTGAATTTTTTTCCTGTTTTCAAAATGGGATTAAAATTACTTCTTTCCATGACCTGGCTAGTAGTTTTGTCAGTTAAAACACATAAGGTACTTTAAGATGAGTATCTTTGTATGTCCACCTTACAAAAAGGAAGGAAGACTGGTGTTTAATGCCCTATTGATGACAAGGTCATTAAAGACGAGAAAGTACATGGAGTATATCAGCAGGTTAAAAAAGGAATACACAACACCTTAATCACATCACTATTTTTAATATATTATTGTTACAGGTTCCACAGTCACATTGTAAGCTTCAATAACTTGGTGGTACCTGAAAAAAGAAGGCTTCTACCGAAATGTCAGTAAGACTTTAAAAAGAAATCCTTATATGATACACAGTTCATCTTCATCACATGCAATGTCTTGTAAACCATGGACTATTGCAAACAGGTAAAGCTTTATTTCTTTAAATGGCAGAAACATACAAGAAAATAATGTTTCATATAAAATACTATGACAAAAATGTTATAATGTCAAGTTGAACAAATACATTTCTAGGACGACACAATACATGTAAGTCACAGATCAAGTAAACAAAGTAAGACGTGTGCACACTGTAACAGTCAAATCAGCACTGAGTCCAAGTCTAGCGGCCGCTGGCTGTCTGGCCGCTTAGGTGGCGCGGCTGCTACATGGCTGGCAGACAGCGCCGCATGTAGAGGATGCGCTTAACTGCGTGGCAGCACTTTGAAAGATCGGCAAGTTACAACACTTTTCTCCTCTTTGAATTTTTTGCACTGGTCTTGATGGAGGTGGCCTGTAGATTGCTAACGTCCATAGGTGTTGTTTGACTGGCCATAAAGTCTCGAGGAGGAGGCTTTCTGTACGGACGGAACTGTCCCCGATGATAATGGGTTGAGATGACAAGAGACATGGGGGTTGAATCTGATGGAGCCCCATGCCCCAATCTGCCCATTGCGGCAAGTCCGGTTGTTATAACAGGAGACATGGACGATGTGTCGGCGTCCGTAGGAAAACAAGGTGAGTAGAGTTGCTCCGACAGATGATGGTCATCCGGTTCCTGCATGGGCACGTTTCCTGGTGGCGTCAGTTCTTTTGCTGGCACCGAGATGATGGTGAGAGGACTGCGTTGTGAGTAATGAGAGATTCCAAGATCCCGAGCATCAGGTAGAGCCGAAGGTGGTGTAGCGGCATTCGGAACAGGTGTTGCCTGCACACGAGGCCGAAGCTGGTCCAAATGACACACTGTAACACCTGTGTCCATCTGGATTTCATACAGGCGTTGGCCATGGTGTTGTAGATGCGGCCAGGACTCCATTTTGGCCACCTGCCATATCCCCATACAAGGTCTCCGGCATTGAACTGGCCAAGCAAAGGCACCCGCAGCCGTGAGGTGGAAGGCCGCAGAAGATGAAGTAGCGTGCAGGGCTGTCGGCCATGTAAGAGCTCAGCCGGGCTGTGGTCGCCCATGGGGGTGAAACGGTAAGAAGCCAGAAATTGGAGAAGCGCATCATCAGCAGCAGAAGAAGTCAGGAGTTTCATCATCTGAGCCTTAAATGTGTGGACCAGTCGTTCAGCCTCACCGTTTGTCCGTGGATGGAACGGAGGGGCCGTGACATGCATGACGCTGTGATGGGCACAAAAATCCGCAAAATGGGAAGAGGCAAATTGTGGACCATTATCAGTAACAAGAATAGAGGGAAGGCTTTCCAAAGAGAAAATGTGGGCTAGAGCATTGGTGGTTGCCTCGGTGGTAGGTGATGTGCAACGGACAATGAAAAGAAAGTTAGAGTAGGCGTCAGTAACAAGAAGCCAATAAGTACCTAAAAAAGGTCCCATGAAGTCAGCATGAATACGCTCCCAGGGCTTCTCAGGCAAAGGGCACAGTGACAAGGATGACTTCGGGGCGGCGGCCTGTTATGCACAAGGGCCGCAGGCAGTGACCATGTGTGCATCAATGCTGGGCCAGTACACATGAGGGCGCCAGAGATTTTGTGCGAGAGACACCCCAGTGCCCTTGGTGAAGGTGCACAAGACCAAAGCATGCAAAGACGCAGGTACCACAACACATGGCGAAGCATTGTCGGTGGAAAGGAGGATAACACCATCCTAGCTGTGAGGTGGGAACGCAAAGCGTAGTAGTTCCGCAATGAATCAGAAGTCTTAGCGGACGGACGGTCTGGCCAGTCCTTCTGAATACAGTGTAAAACCTGGGAGAGGGTTGGATCAGAACCCGTAGCAGCCGCCAGCCGGTCCCCGGTGATGGGGAACCTGTCCACAATCTGCTGCTCGGCAACATCCAGGGGTAAACACAAAAGTTCGTCCCTATCGAATGCCAGATCAGGACCCATGGGAAGGCGAGACAGTGCATCAGCATTCGCATGTTGAGCCGTTGGCCGGAAATAAATCTCATAATTGAAACAAGAGAAGTAAAGACCCCAACACTGGAGGCGGAGTGCAGCCTTGTCGGGAAGCAACTTTGATGGATGAAACAAGGAAACAAGTGGTTTGTGGTCCATAACAAGATGAAATTTGCATCCATACAGAAAAACACCAAACTTATGAAGAGCATAAATAATGGCCAAAGCTTCTTTTTCAATTTGAGAATATTTTTGTTGGGCATCCATGAGCATTTTGGAGGCATAAGTAATGGGTTGTTCAGAACTGACAGAAAAGTGGTGCGCAAGGACTGCACCAAACCCGTATTGAGAGGCGTCTGTGGCAAGAACAAGATGTTGGCCAGATTGATAAGTATCCAGGCCTGTTTCAGCATAGTCTTCAATTTCTGGAAATCCGCATCCCATGACATGGACCAGTGAAAGGGCACGTTTTTATGCAACAGGCGATGCAACGGCTGAGCCACCGAAGCCGCAGACTATAAAAACCTGTGATAGTATGCTATTTTCCCCAAGAAGGCATGCAGTTCCTTAACAGATGTAGGGTGAGGAAGGGCATCAATCGCAGCGACAGTTTGCTGAAGCGGACGAATACTATCCTGAGAGAGTTGAAACCCCAAGTACATGATAGACGCCTGCAAAAATTACACTTAAGATTACACTTAAGACCGGCAGTCTGAACGACATGAAAAAGTGTGCGGAGATTCTGGAGATGTTCTTCAGTGGTGGAGCCAGTGACAACAATGTAATTTATACGCCCAGGGACAGGGAGCAATAATTGTTCCAAGAATCGCTGAAAGAGAGTAGGGGCACTGGCAACCCTGAATGGCAAGCATTGGTACTGATAGAGGCCGAAAGGAGTGTTAAGGACCAGGAACCACTGGGAAGCAGCGTCGAGAGGAAGTTGATGATAAGCTTCTGACAGGTCAAGTTTAGAAAAATACTGGCCTCCAGCAAGTTTAGAGAACAGTTCTTCAGGTCAGGGCATAGGGTAAGTGTCAATGAGGCATTGAGCTTTTACAGTGGCTTTGAAGTCGCCACAGAGACAAATATCACCATTGGGCTTAGCAACGACAACAACAGGAGAGTACCACTCACTGGAAGTGACAGGAAGCAAGACCCCTGAAGCAGTGAGACACGATCCAGCTCCCGTTTGACCCGATCAGGAGGGGCACACAGGAATGGGCCGAGCCCGAAAAAACTTTGGCTGAGCTGTGGGTTTGAGAGTGATATGAGCTTCAAAGTCATTTGCACGGCCTAACCCAGGAGAAAAAAGGGATGAAAATGTCATCGACAAGGAATCCAATTGAGCATAAGGAATAGCATCAGAGATGCTATTGACAGAGTCATCTATGTACACTCCTGGAAATGGAAAAAAGAACACATTGACACCGGTGTGTCAGACCCACCATACTTGCTCCGGACACTGCGAGAGGGCTGTACAAGCAATGATCACACACACGGCACAGCGGACACACCAGGAACCGCGGTGTTGGCCGTCAAATGGCGCTAGCTGCGCAGCATTTCTGCACCGCCGCCGTCAGTGTCAGCCAGTTTGCCGTGGCATACGGAGCTCCATCGCAGTCTTTAACACTGGTAGCATGCCACGACAGCGTGGACGTGAACCGTATGTGCAGTTGACGGACTTTGAGCGAGGGCGTATAGTGGGCAAGCGGGAGGCCGGGTGGACGTACCGCCGAATTGCTCAACACGTGAGGCGTGAGGTCTCCACAGTACATCGATGTTGTCGCCAGTGGTCGGCGGAAGGTGCACGTGCCCGTCGACCTGGGACCGGACTGCAGCGACGCACGCCAAGACCGTAGGATCCTACGCAGTGCCGTAGGGGACCGCACCGGCACTTCCCAGCAATTTAGGGACACTGTTGCTCCTGGGGTATCAGCGAGGACCATTCGCAACCGTCTCCATGAAGCTGGGCTACGGTCCCGCACACCGTTAGGCCGTCTTCCGCTCACACCCCAACATCGTGCAACCCGCCTCCAGTGGTGTCGCGACAGGCGTAATGGAGGGACGAATGGAGACGTGTCGTCTTCAGCGATGAGAGTCGCTTCTGCCTTGGTGCCAATGATGGTCGTATGCGTGTTTGGCGCCGTGCAGGTGAGCGCCACAATCAGGACTGCATACAACCGAGGCACACAGGGCCAACACCTGGCATCATGGTGTGGGGAGCGATCTCCTACACTGGCCGTACACCTCTGGTGATCATCGAGGGGACACTGAATAGTGCACGGTACATCCAAACCGTCATCGAACCCATCGTTCTACCATTCCTAGACCGGCAAGGGAACTTGCTGTTCCAACAGGACAATGCACGTCCGCATGTATCCCGTGCCACCCGACGTGCTCTAGAAGGTGTAAGTCAACTACCGTGGCCATCAAGATCTCGGGATCTGTCCCCCATTGAGCATGTTTGGGACTGGATGAAGCGTCGTCTCATGCGGTCTGCACGTCCAGCACGAACGCTGGTCCAACTGAGGCGCCAGGTGGAAATGGCATGGCAAGCCGTTCCACAGGACTACATCCAGCATCTCTACGATCGTCTCCATGGGAGAATAGCAGCCTGCAGTGCTGCGAAAGGTGGATATACACTGTACTAGTGCCGACATTGTGCATGCTCTGATGCCTGTGTCTATGTGCCTGTGGTTCTGTCAGTGTGATCATGTGATGTATCTGACCCCTGGAATGTGTCAATAAAGTTTTCCCTTCCTGGGACAATGAATTCACGGTGTTCTTATTTCAATTTCCAGGAGTGTAGAACCCAAAAACATGAAAGGCATCGAAATCAAAAAGATTCTCCGCATTACTATGGTCGATCATAAATATGGGAACAGTGTGAATGATGGATTTGTAAACACCTCAGCATTAAATTGTTCCAAGAGAGAAATCTTCTGTTTATTGTACGTGCGTAACTGCCTAGTGACAGGTGACAGGATTGGAGAACCCAACTGAAGATACGTCTGAGAATTGATGATAGTGGCAGCAGAACCAGTATCCCCCTGCATGTGAACATCTTGACCAAGGATTTGGACAGTGAGGAATAAGTTCCCTGAAAGGGAAGAAGTACCATTGACAGATAACACAGAAGCAGAATCAGCGTCAAGTTCATAAATGTCAGGTATGCTGTTGGATTTGCAAACGGATGGCACTTGACCCTTCTTTTTGAATTTATAACACACGGCCCAACATTGGAGACTATCCTCGTGTGAATGTTTCGCAAAACACTGCTGACATGAAGGAAGTTGCCGGCGATTTTGCTGCAGTTTCTTAGAAGTTTTTTTATGGTTAGGCCGAGGCTGCACTTGGTGCCAATCGGATAATAGCATCCCTTACCATGGAATCGGCATAGGATTCTTTGTGAACTTCAGTAACAAATTGACAGTTTCTACCGAGGCCATGAAGTTCAGCAGCCCAAGTGCGATAGGATTGGTTCAGTTGTTTTTGACAATGATAAAAGGCAACATGAGAGGCTACCACATGCGTATGCTTTTGAAAATATATGGACAGAAGTGAGTACATTTCAGTAAAGGACAAAGACGCAGGATCTTTCAAAGGAGCCAATTACAATAACAATCGGTACATTTGAGGTGAAATCCATGAAAGGAACAGAGACTTACATGTTTGCTCGTCTGTGACATGAAATGCCAAGAAGTGCTGTCAAAGACATTTTTCGTAATCAGACCATTCTTCCGCCGTCTCCTCGTAAGGAGGAAAAGGAGGTAGAAACAACGCATTGGATATCGCGATGAAATCACGAGAAGCGTTTGCTGTTCAATGAGACCTTGCAATAGTTGCTCTAAAGTAACCATAGAAACCTGTGGGTCAATGATAAAAAAGAAAAATTCACTACCTCGTCGCCAAATGTTATAACATCAAGTTGAACAAATATATTTTTACGATGACACAATACATGTTAGTCACAGATCAAGTAAACAAAGTAAGACATGTGTACACTGTAACAGTCAAATCAGCACTGAGTCCAAGTCTAGCAGCCACTGGCTGTCTGGCCGCTTAGCTGGCGCGGCTGCTGCATGGCTGGCAGACAGCGCCGCATGTAGAGGATGCGCGTAACTGCGTGGTGGCACTTTGAAAGATAGGCGAGTCACAACAAAAAGTACTTTCAGACTGTCTGCAGACAATGCTTTTATCTACACAAAAATATCAAGAAGAAGCAGCAGCTCAGGATTTGACCTCACATTGAATAGGAGGACATTACAGACAGACCATAAAATTTGTTAGTGTAAAGAAGAGAAAAGAAATTCATTTTGGAAGCAACCAAACTGGCATTCACCTGAAGTGAAAACTATGGAAAATCTAAATCTCTATATCTGCTCAAGGATTTGAATACCACTCCTCCATATGCCAGATGTAATGAACAGACTCCATTACTGATCATTAGTTAAGTATACAACCTGATGCATTAGAGTACCATTAGGTAAATATATGTATATGATTACATTTTAAGTTTCCCAGCTTACATTAATTATTCTTAATGATATTTAATGAAATAAATAGACATAAGTTTGACTAAGTCTTTGACCAATCTTTGTAAAATTATGTATATAATTGTTCATAATGAAAACAGATGTCATATTGATAATCTTCTTTACAGTTTGGATTGAAGCAATTTTCATAAAATGATACAAGCTGCCACACGAAACCACTACAACTGAAGCCAAGTGAAATTATAGCTTACTTCAGTTTAAAATTAACATTTTGTAATATTAACTGTTATAAATACTCAGAATGTAATTTTTGGAACTGAAAGTGTCTTTAATTGATAACAGTGACCATAAAATCTACATTATATTCTATGCTCTCGGAAATATTGTGCTTAATTAATTTTAAACATGTCTTTCAACATGCGTCCTGTTGCATACCAAGCAAATGGTCCTAATTACTTGTTCCATATGTGATGGCATCAACACATATAAGATTCCAATGGTGTCCTGTGGCATAGCCATCCATGCTGATTCACCTGGTCCCTAAGTTCATCTGTGGTGGTTGGCACTGGGCCACAGCACTGCACTCTTTGGTTCACCATATTCCACACATTTTCAACTGGCAGCAGGTCTGGTGATCTCGCAGCCCAGGACAAAAGGCTGACTCCTGTGACACCAAGAAGACACGTGTTTGTGCAGCGACATGTGGTCACGCATTGTCTTGCTGAAAAATGGCGTCTGGGGTGTTGTGAAGAAAGGGTATGGCTACGGGTCACAGGATGTCATTCACGTTGGTCACACTGGTCACAGTGCTCCGGACACGAACCAACTGTGAGTTGTGGTTGTACCCAACAGCATCCCACACCATATGGCCTTGAGTTGGCACTGTATGTCTTATGCAAATGCAGTCACTGTGATGTTGCTCCCCCTATCTGTGGCTAACCAAAATGGGCACATCATTTTCAAACAAACAGAACCTGGATTCACATAATTAATAAAGTTTACATTTTACAGAACCTGGATTAATCCAAAAACACTGTTTTATGCCTTCCCTGTCCACAGTGATGTCGTTCCATACACCAATGCCGTCTACCATGTTTCTGCACATTTGCCAAGGGTAAGCAGAGAAGTGGACGATGTGCATGTAATCCACACCATTA
This sequence comes from Schistocerca gregaria, assembly GCF_023897955.1. Lineage (NCBI taxonomy): Eukaryota > Metazoa > Arthropoda > Insecta > Orthoptera > Acrididae > Schistocerca > Schistocerca gregaria. The sequence continues at coordinate 935,679,124 of NC_064922.1, forward strand.
TAAACTGCAACCAACTGTCACCCCTGATAGTTTATGGTGTCTTAACTATTCCACTGCTGCACCAGAGTTGAGAAGGACGCAGATCTGTCTTGAAAAGCCAGTTGGATGAGGTGTCAATCTTCTCGGGGGATGGTCTGGGTGGTGTGACCTGACCCACCTCATTATATTCAACGGCCTTCTGTGAACCATTCTGCACACATCCATTGCACTGCCAAAACTCTTCATCCCACATGAGCAGAAATTTCCCAGGTGGATACACTTCATTCTCTCATGCCTATAATGCACCCTCTTTCAAACACACTGATTTGACGGTAAGTTTTGCACAAACATCTGCGATGCATCCTGCACATCTGTTCAAGTAACACTGATCCACTGCCTTCGGTTTATAGTGACAACAAGACCCATAGGCACATTTTACTGGAAGGTGCTGCTGTTCCACGATATCAATGTTGACCTTAAACCTGCAGGCCAATGCAATCAGCATGCAATTCCTCATCCAAATTCAAGGCAAAAATGTATCAAGCAAAACCTAGTCCCACCAATCCACTGAGATGTTTAATACAAATACGATTTACCAAATAAGGCTTTAGTAATGTCGTAACTGTCTGCAGCATGGCCAAGAACAGGTAGCATCAACTCTGCGCTGTCAAGAAGCTGTCCCATTAGCTCAATGTGCTCGTGCGGTTGCTCAGCATGTTCAGGCAGAGGGCTGCTTGCCCTCTGTAATAAAAGAAAACTGAATGAAGTATTCAAAGATGAACTTGAAGGTGTGTCATGCGATGACTGATCAGACAAAAAGTCGAGAGCAATCACTGGAAAAAAAAAAAGTGAGATGAGATAATGCTATGCGGAACCTATATGCAAACTCACTGATGTCTGAGTCATGTTTGCATTGAACTCTTTTAATTTTCTTAGTTTTCTCCCGGTTAAAGCATAAAATTGTATCCAATTTACATCCACACAATGTGGTAACTTGTTTAGTTTTTTTTGTTACTGTTAGCTTTGTTTAAACATTAAGACATAACATGAATTTCTTACAGAAGTAAATGTTGTTGTTGTGGTCTTCAGTCCTGAGACTGGTTTGATGCAGCTCTCCATGCTACTCTATCCTGTGCAAGCTTCTTCATCTCCCAATACGTACTGCAGCCTACATCCTTCTGAATCTGCTTAGTGTATTCATCTCTTGGTCTCCCTCTATGATTTTTACCCTCCTGGCTACCCTCCAATACTACATTGGTGATCCCTTGATACCTCAGAACATGTCCTACCAACTGATCCCTTCTTCTGGTCAAGTTGTGCCACAGACTTCTCTTCTCCCCAATCCTATTCAGTACCCCCCATGAACCATGGACCTTGCCGTTGGTGGGGAGGCTTGCGTGCCTCAGCGATACAGATGGCCGTACCGTAGGTGCAACCACAACGGAGGGGTATCTGTTGAGAGGCCAGACAAACGTGTGGTTCCTGAAGAGGGGCAGCAGCCTTTTCAGTAGTTGCAGGGGCAACAGTCTGGATGATTGACTGATCTGACCTTGCAACATTAACCAAAACGGCCTTGCTGTGCTGGTACTGCGAACGGCTGAAAGCAAGGGGAAACTACAGCCGTAATTTTTCCCGAGGACATGCAGCTTTACTGTATGATTAAATGATGATGGCATCCTCTTGGGTAAAATGTTCTGGAGGTAAAATAGTCCCCCATTCGGATCTCCGGGCGGGGACTACTCAGGAGGATATCGTTATCAGGAGAAAGAAAACTGGCGTTCTACGGATTGGAGCGTGGAATGTCAGATCCCTTAATCGGGCAGGTAGGTTAGAAAATTTAAAAAGGGAAATGGATAGGTTAAAGTTAGATATAGTGGGAATTAGTGAAGTTCGGTGGCAGGAGGAACAAGACTTCTGGTCAGGTGACTACAGGGTTATAAACACAATATCAAATAGGGGTAATGCAGGAGTAGGTTTAATAATGAATAGGAAAATAGGAATGCGGGTAAGCTACTACAAACAGCATAGTGAACGCATTATTGTGGCTAAGATAGATATGAAGCCCACACCTACTACAGTAGTACAAGTTTATATGCCAACTAGCTCTGCAGATGATGAAGAAATTGAAGAAATGTACGATGAAATAAAAGAAATTATTCAGATAGTGAAGGGAGACGAAAATTTAATAGTAATGGGTGACTGGAATTCGAGTGCAGGAAAAGGGAGAGAAGGAAACATAGTAGGTGAATATGGATTGGGGCTAAGAAATGAAAGAGGAAGCCGCCTAGTAGAATTTTGCACAGAGCACAACTTAATCATAGCTAACACTTGGTTTAAGAATCATGAAAGAAGGTTGTATACGTGGAAGAACCCTGGAGATACTAAAAGGTATAAGATAGATTATATAATGGTAAGACAGAGATTTAGGAACCAGGTTTTAAGTTGTAAGACATTTCCAGGGGCAGATGTGGACTCTGACCACAATCTATTGGTTATGACCTGTAGATTAAAACTGAAGAAACTGCAAAACTGTGGGAAATTAAGGAGATGGGACCTGGATAAACTGAAAGAACCAGAGGTTGTACAGAGTTTCAGAGAGAGCATAAGGGAGCAATTGACAGGAATAGGGGAAAGAAATACAGTAGAAGAAGAATGGGTAGCTCTGAGGGATGTAGTAGTGAAGGCAGCAGAGGATAAAGTAGGTACAAAGACGAGGGCTGCTAGAAATCCTTGGGTAACAGAAGAAATATTGAATTTAATTGATGAAAGGAGAAAATATAAAAATGCAGTAAATGAAGCAGGCAAAAAGGAATACAAACGTCTCAAAAATGAGATCAACAGGAAGTGCAAAATGGCTAAACAGGGATGGCTAGAGGACAAATGTGAGGATGTAGAAGCTTATCTCACTAGGGGTAAGATAGATACTGCCTACAGGAAAATTAAAGAGACCTTTGGAGAGAAGAGAACCACGTGTATGAATATCAAGAGCTCAGATGGCAGCCCAGTTCTAAGCAAAGAAGGGAAGGCAGAAAGGTGGAAGGAGTATATAGAAGGCTTATACAAGGGCGATGTACTTGAGGACAATATTATGGAAATAGAAGAGGATGTAGATGAAGACGAAATGGGAGATACGATACTGCGTGAAGAGTTTGACAGAGCACTGAAAGACCTGAGTCGAAACAAGGCCCCCGGAGTAGACAACATTCCATTAGAACTACTGACGGCCTTGGGAGAGCCAGTCATGGCAAAACTCTACCAGCTGGTGAGCAAGATGTATGAGACAGGCGAAATACCCTCAGACTTCAAGAAGAATATAATAATTCCAATCCCAAAGAAAGCAGGTGCTGACAGATGTGAAAATTACCGAACTATCAGTTTAATAAGCCACGGCTGCAAAATACTAACGCGAATTCTTTACAGACGAATGGAAAAACTGGTAGATGCAGACCTCGGGGAGGATCAGTTTGGATTCCGTCGAAATGTTGGAACACGTGAGGCAATACTGACCTTACGACTTATCTTAGAAGAAAGATTAAGAAAAGGCAAACCTACGTTTCTAGCATTTGTAGACTTAGAGAAAGCTTTTGACAATGTTGACTGGAATACTCTTTTTCAAATTCTAAAGGTGGCAGGGGTAAAATACAGGGAGCGAAAGGCTATTTATAATTTGTACAGAAACCAGATGGCAGTAATAAGAGTCGAGGGGCATGAAAGGGAAGCAGTGGTTGGGAAAGGAGTGAGACAGGGTTGTAGCCTCTCCCCGATGTTATTCAATCTGTATATTGAGCAAGCAGTAAAGGAAACAAAAGAAAAATTTGGAGTAGGTATTAAAATTCATGGAGACGAAGTAAAAACTTTGAGGCTCGCCGATGACATTGTAATTCTGTCAGAGACGGCAAAGGACTTGGAAGAGCAGTTGAACGGAATGGACAGTGTCTTGAAAGGAGGATATAAGATGAACATTAACAAAAGCAAAACGAGGATAATGGAATGTAGTCAAATTAAATCGGGTGATGCTGAGGGAATTAGCTTAGGAAATGAGACACTTAAGGTAGTAAAGGAGTTTTGCTATTTAGGAAGTAAAATAACTGATGATGGTCGAAGTAGAGAGGATATAAAATGTAGACTGGCAATGGCAAGGAAAGCGTTTCTGAAGAAGAGAAATTTGTTAACATCGAATATAGATTTATGTATCAGGAAGTCGTTTCTGAAAGTATTTGTTTGGAGTGTAGCCATGTATGGAAGTGAAACATGGACGATAACTAGTTTGGACAAGAAGAGAATAGAAGCTTTCGAAATGTGGTGCTACAGAAGAATACTGAAGATAAGGTGGATAGATCACATAACTAATGAGGAGGTATTAAATAGGATTGGGGAGAAGAGAAGTTTGTGGCACAACGTGACTAGAAGAAGGGATCGGTTGGTAGGACATGTTTTGTGGCATCAAGGGATCACAAATTTAGCATTGGAGGGCAGCGTGGAGGGTAAAAATCGTAGAGGGAAACCGAGAGATGAGTACACTAAGCAGATTCAGAAGGATGTAGGTTGCAGTAGGTACTGGGAGATGAAGCAGCTTGCACAGGATAGAGTAGCATGGAGAGCTGTATCAAACCAGTCTCAGGACTGAAGACAACAACAACAACAACACCTCCTCATTAGTTATGTGATCTAGCCATCTAATCTTCAGCATTCTTCTGTAACACCACACTTCGAAAGTCTACAAAATCTAGAAATGTAGGTTTGCTTCTACTTAATCTTTCTTCTAAGATAAGTCGTAGGGTCAGTAGTGCCTCATGTGTTCCAACATTTCAATGGAATGCAAACTGATCTTCCCTGAGGTTGGCTTCTACCACTTTTTCCATTTGTCTGTAAAGAATTCACATTAGTATTTTGCAGCTGTGACTTATTAAACTGATAGTTTGGTAATTTTCACATCTGTCAACACCTGCTTTCTTTGGGATGGTAATTATTATATTCTTTTTGAAGTCTGACGGAATTTCACCTGTCTCATACATCTTGCTCACCAGATGGTATGGTTTTGTCAGGGCTGGCTCTCCCAAGACTGTCAGTAATTCTAATGGAATGTTGGCTACTCCCGGGGCCTTGTTTCGACTTAGGTCTTTCAGTGCTCTGTCAAACTCTTCACTCAGTATCATATCTCCCATTTCACCTTCACCGACCTCCTCTTCCATTTCCATAATATTGTCCTCAAGAACATCGCCCCTGTATACACCCTCTATATACTCCTTCCACCTTTCTGCTTTCCCTTCTTCGCTTAGAACTGGGTTTCCATCTGACCTCTTGATATTCATGCAAGTGGTTCTCTTTTCTCCAAAGGTCTCTTCAATTTTCCTGTAAACAGTATCTATCTTACCCCTCATGAGATAAGCCTCTACATCCTTACATTTGTCCTCCATCCGTCCCTGCTTACCCATTTTCTCTCCTTGAAACTCTGTACAACCTCGGGTTCTTTTAGTTTATCCAGGTCCCATCTCCTTAAATTCCCACCTTTTTGCAGTTTCTTCAGTTTTAATCTACAGTTCATAACCAATAGATTGTGGTCAGAGTCCACATCTGCCCCTGGAAATGTTCTTACAATTTAAAATAGGGTTCCTAAATCTCTATCTTACCATTATATAATCTATCTGAAACCTTCTAGTATCTCCAGGATTCTTCCATGTATACAACCTTCTTTTATGATTCTTGAACCAAGTGTTAGCTATGATTAAGTTATGCTCTGTGCAAAATTCTACCAGGCGGCTTCCTCTTTCATTTCTTAGCCCCAATCCATTTTCACCTACTACATTTCCTTCTCTTTCTTTTCCTACTGTCGAATTCCAGTCACCCATGACTATTAAATTTTCGTCTCCCTTCACTACCTGAATAATTTCTTTTATCTCATCATACATTTCATCAATTTCTTCATCATCTACAGAGCTAATTGGCATATAAACTTGTACTACTGTAGTAAGCATGGGCTTCGTGTCTGTCTTGGCCACAATAATGCATTCACTATGCTGCTTGTAGTAGCTTACCCACACTCCTATTTTTTTTATTCATTATTAAACCTACTCCTGCAGTACCCCTATTTGATTTTGTGTTTATAACCCTGTATTCACCTGACCAAAAGTCTTGTTCCTCCTGCCACTGAACTTCACTAATTCCCACTATATCTAACTTTAACCTACCCATTTCCCGTTTTAAATTTTCTAACCTACCTGCCTGATTAAGGGATCTGACATTCCACGCTCCGATCCATAGAACGCCAGTTTTCTTTCTCCTGATAACGACGTCGGCTTGAGTAGTCACCGCCCAGAGATCCAAATGGGAGACTATTTTACCTCCGGAATATTTTACTCAAGAGGATGCCATCTTCATTTAATCATACAGTAAAGCTGCATGCCCTCGGGAAAAATTACGGCTGTAGTTTCCCCTTGCTTTCAGCCGTTCGCAGTACCACAACAGCAAGGCCGTTTTGGTTAGTGTTATGGGGCCAGATCAGTCAATCATCCAGACTGTTGCCCCTGCAACTACTGAAAAGGCTGCTGCCCCTCTTCAGGAACCACACGTTTGTCTGGCCTCTCAACAGATATTCCTCCATTGTGGTTGTACCTACGTTACGGCTATCTGTATCGTCGAGGCACGCAAGCCTCCCCACCAGCGGCAAGGACCATGGTTCATGGGAGGGGATATTTAATGTATGAGAAATTATTTTCTTTCTTTTAAAATATATTAAAAGAAATATTTTAAAAGAAAGTTAATAATTTCTCACATTTAATGTAAGAGAAATTATTTTCTTTCTTTTAAAATATTGCAGCGAGACTATTGGAGTAACTTTAATGTAATCTCTTAGTGAGGAGATCATTGGCAGAATATGTTGTAGTTAGACTTAGTGTTGTTTGTATGAGTTAATGATGTAAAGTGAGAATGTGAAAGACTGCAAAATAATGAATAAACTGTAGAATATTCAAACTAATTATATTAAAATAGAAAATCCAGGATGGAATAATGTCAACATTATAAAAAGGATAGATTGCTACGCACTATGTAGCAAAGATGTTGAGTTGCAGAAAGGCACAACAGACTATCAGACAGGTAAGCTTTTGGCCAAAAAGGTCTTCATTGGAATTAGACAAAAACACACACACACACACACACACACACACACACACACACACACACAGAGAGAGAGAGAGAGAGAGAGAGAGAGAGAGAGAGTGTCTCTGGCTACCAGGACCAGACTGCAAGCAGTGGTGGATGATGGAAAAAGGAATTTGAGTAGTGGAAAAAAGGGGTGGCTGGAACAGGGAGGGGGAGAGGTTGCAGGGAAGAGGTGGGTGATGCTAAAGTGTTGCTTGTGAGAGAGTACAAGGACAAGGTAGAGAGAAGTCAGGCAGTCAGGAGGTTATACGAAGGGTAGGGGATGGGTAGTTTGGTAGCATGCGGAAAATGAGAGAAGGGATATGAGCCATGAGGTAAGTGGTAGAAAGCAGTGGTTCTGTAAGGAAAGACGAAGACATTGCATAGGTTCAGTGGGGAGCAGAATACCACTGTGCAACGGGTGGCAAGGATAGTGGGTGCAGCAATCCTCATTTCAGAACACAACAAAAGATATTCAAAACCCTGGTGGAGAATGCGATTCAGCTGCTACAGTCCTGGGTGGTACTGAGTTATGAGGAGAATACTACTCCGTGGCAGGACTGTGCAATTTTGGGAGGTGCGGGGTAACTGGAGAGATAAGGTACTGGAAATTTTTTCTGTATGAAGTTGGGAGGGTAATTATGGTCTATGAAAGCTGTCAGTGAGACTCTTTGATATATTTCGAGAGGGGCTCCTCATCATTACAGTAACAACGGCCAAAGGTGGCTAGGCAGTATGGAAATGTTCTTAATATGGAATGCATGGCAGCTGTCAAAGTGGAGGTATTATGCTGCTGGTTGGTAGTGTTGATATGGATGGAGGCACTAATGTAGCTGTCTTTGAGGTGGAGATCAACATCAAAAACTAGGGTGTCCTTACCCTCAATCCAAATTACAGAGATGTTGCGGTGGGGTGGGGTTTATCGTCGTTGCTCGTTCATATTGTCTCTCTCATTAATTGTCCACCTACCTCAGTCCAGCTTCCCTACGATGTCCCTTCACTCTGCAGTAGTAGATACTAGCTATGCAGTGTAAAGCAGCATTGATGAAACCACTACCTAATACCTACCACACAGAAGCCACATAACTCAAACTGCAGATCAGTTCCTGTAAGTTCATTTTAACAAATTTTGGGTGGTGAGAAAATGCAGTTTAGCTGCTGTAAGCCTTCAGAAATTCTATTAAACTGGTTTTTATTTTTATGGAAGCACATAAATTTGCTATCAAGTCCAAATTTACACCAAAATTTCACACGGAAAAGCAGCCAGAATATCGACCAGTCCAACCCGACTAATGTTCGATCTGACAGTCACTGACTACTATAGCGAGCTAAAACTTCTGTTGAATCAGTGGTCTTCAATGTCTGAAGCACTCGCCTAAATATTCCCTAGAAATACCCACAATATGCTATGCGGAACATCACTAAGATCGTAATATCACACACTCATAGCACATCAATTAATCAAATTGTCCTCAAAATGTTCGTAACTTACCTAAACTACCTAAGTCATGACACTGCCTAACAGCAATGAACTCAACAGTTCTTCATTTTACAAGTTATTTTCTCTGTGACATTTAGCATGCCACCCCACTCTCTGCCTACCTAACTTTCTGCGTGTGGGTACAGCTTAATTCTGATTAGCTAATGGTCTGAATGACCAATCAGAATGATCCTTCTAGATCATTCTCACGGCTGAACTTGCCTGAGCCAATCACTAATCAGAAAATCATTTATGTCATTCCAATGCCATTTTTAATGTAATGTTTAATAAAACTGACCAAAATGCAAAATAATCTTTAAATTAATTTTGAAACTTTTTCCACTTCCAACTTTTATCCTGGCTGCTCTCTTACAAAAACAAGCACACATTGACATACATCATCAGCTTCGTGGTTACAACACTATTCTCCCAAGGTTCAGTTTCATAAATTTTTACATAAAATAGTATTAAGTTTTTTTGTATGTCCCACAGACACTCACTCATTCACACACACACACACACACACACACACACACACACACACACACACACACACACACACAACAAAATAATAAGCATATAATTCTTTTGAATAATTTTTACACTACAAAATGCAGAGTAATTAAAGTTTTGAAAAAATTCAATTAAGTGATTTTATACACTGAGAACTCTGTTCATGACTTTAGATGTTAATAAAAGACAGACTACTATTGTTCGTAACTGAGTTTTGAAACGCAAGTGTCGGTTTTTGTACATTAAAGTAATTTTCCCAATCTCCGGATCTATAAGAGATAAAAGTCTGAAATTTTAACAGGTTCCTTTACTTAATAATAAAAGATTGTGTACCAAGTTTGAGCAAAATTTGATGGTAATTACTGTAGTTTATTTAGATTCATGTTGTTGTTGTTGTTGTCTTCAGTCCTGAGACTGGTTTGATGCAGCTCTCCATGCTACTCTATCCTGTGCAAGCTGCTTCATCTCCCAGTACCTACTGCAACCTACATCCTTCTGAATCTGCTTAGTGTACTCATCTCTCGGTCTCCCTCTACGATTTTTACCCTCCACGCTGCCCTCCAATGCTAAATTTGTGATCCCTTGATGCCTCAAAACATGTCCTACCAACCGATCTCTTCTTCTAGTCAAGTTGTGCCACAAACTTCTCTTCTCCCCAATCCTATTCAATACCTCCTCATTAGTTACGTGATCTATCCACCTTATCTTCAGTATTCTTCTGTAGCACCACATTTCGAAAGCTTCTATTCTCTTCTTGTCCAAACTAGTTATCGTCCATGTTTCACTTCCATACATGGCTACACTCCAAACAAATACTTTCAGAAACGACTTCCTGATACATAAATCTATATTCGATGTTAACAAATTTCTCTTCTTCAGAAACGCTTTCCTTGCCATTGCCAGTGTACATTTTATATCCTCTCTACTTCGACCATCATCAGTTATTTTACTTCCTAAATAGCAAAACTCCTTTACTACCTTAAGTGTCTCATTTCCTAAGCTAATTCCCTCAGCATCACCCGATTTAATTTGACTACATTCCATTATCCTCGTTTTGCTTTTGTTAATGTTCATCTTATATCCTCCTTTCAAGACACTGTCCATTCCGTTCAACTGCTCTTCCAAGTCCTTTGCCGTCTCTGACAGAATTACAATGTCATCGGCGAACCTCAAAGTTTTTACTTCGTCTCCATGAATTTTAATACCTACTCCAAATTTTTCTTTTGTTTCCTTTACTGCTTGCTCAATATACAGATTGAATAACATCGGGGAGAGGCTACAACCCTGTCTCACTCCTTTCCCAACCAATGCTTCCCTTTCATGCCCCTCGACTCTTATTACTGCCATCTGGTTTCTGTACAAATTATAAATAGCCTTTCGCTCCCTGTATTTTACCCCTGCCACCTTTAGAATTTGAAAAAGAGTATTCCAGTCAACATTGTCAAAAGCTTTCTCTAAGTCTACAAATGCTAGAAACGTAGGTTTGCCTTTTCTTAATCTTTCTTCTAAGATAAGTCGTAAGGTCAGTATTGCCTCACGTGTTCCAACATTTCGACGGAATCCAAACTGATCCTCCCCGAGGTCTGCATCTACCAGTTTTTCCATTCGTCTGTAAAGAATTCGCGTTAGTATTTTGCAGCCGTGGCTTATTAAACTGATAGTTCGGTAATTTTCACATCTGTCAGCACCTGCTTTCTTTGGGATTGGAATTATTATATTCTTCTTGAAGTCTGAGGGTATTTCGCCTGTCTCATACATCTTGCTCACCAGCTGGTAGAGTTTTGTCATGACTGGCTCTCCCAAGGCCGTCAGTAGTTCTAATGGAATGTTGTCTACTCCGGGGGCCTTGTTTCGACTCAGGTCTTTCAGTGCTCTGTCAAACTCTTCACGCAGTATCGTATCTCCCATTTCGTCTTCATCTACATCCTCTTCTATTTCCATAATATTGTCCTCAAGTTCATCGCCCTTGTATAAGCCTTCTATATACTCCTTCCACCTTTCTGCCTTCCCTTCTTTGCTTAGAACTGGGCTGCTATCTGAGCTCTTGATATTCATACACGTGGTTCTCTTCTCTCCAAAGGTCTCTTTAATTTTCCTGTAGGCAGTATCTATCTTACCCCTAGTGAGATAAGCTTCTACATCCTCACATTTGTCCTCTAGCCATCCCTGTTTAGCCATTTTGCACTTCCTGTTGATCTCATTTTTGAGACGTTTGTATTCCTTTTTACCTGCTTCATTTACTGCATTTTTATATTTTCTCCTTTCATCAATTAAATTCAATATTTCTTCTGTTACCCAAGGATTTCTAGCAGCCCTCGTCTTTGTACCTACTTTATCCTCTGCTGCCTTCACTACTACATCCCTCAAAGCTACCCATTCTTCTTCTACTGTATTTCTTTCCCCTATTCCTGTCAATTGTTCCCTTATGCTCTCTCTGAAACTCTGTACAACCTCTGGTTCTTTCAGTTTATCCAGGACCCATCTCCTTAATTTCTCACATTTTTGCAGTTTCTTCAGCTTTAATCTACAGGTCATAACCAATAGATTGTGGTCAGAGTCCACATCTGCCCCTGGAAATGTCTTACAACTTAAAACCTGGTTCCTAAATCTCTGTCTTACCATTATATAATCTATCTGATACCTTTTAGTATCTCCAGGGTTCTTCCACGTATACAACCTTCTTTCATGATTCTTAAACCAAGTGTTAGCTATGATTAAGTTGTGCTCTGTGCAAAATTCTACTAGGCGGCTTCCTCTTTCATTTCTTAGCCCCAATCCATATTCACCTACTATGTTTCCTTCTCTCCCTTTTCCTACACTCGAATTCCAGTCACCCATTACTATTAAATTTTCGTCTCCCTTCACTATCTGAATAATTTCTTTTATTTCATCGTACATTTCTTCAATTTCTTCATCATCTGCAGAGCTAGTTGGCATATAAACTTGTACTACTGTAGTAGGTGTGGGCTTCGTATCTATCTTGGCCACAATAATGCGTTCACTATGCTGTTTGTAGTAGCTTACCCGCATTCCTATTTTCCTATTCATTATTAAACCTACTCCTGCATTACCCCTATTTGATTTTGTGTTTATAACCCTGTAGTCACCTGACCAGAAGTCTTGTTCCTCCTGCCACTGAACCTCACTAATTCCCACTATATCTAACTTTAACCTATCCATTTCCCTTTTTAAATTTTCTAACCTACCTGCCCGATTAAGGGATCTGACATTCCACGCTCCGATCCGTAGAATGCCAGTTTTCTTTCTCCTGATAACGACATCCTCCTGAGTAGTCCCCGCCCGGAGATCCGAATGGGGGACTATTTTACCTCCAGAACATTTTACCCAAGAGGATGCCATCATCATTTAATCATACAGTACAGCTGCATGTCCTCGGGAAAAATTACGGCTGTAGTTTCCCCTTGCTTTCAGCCGTTCGCAGTACCAGCACAGCAAGGCCGTTTTGGTTAATGTTGCAAGGCCAGATCAGTCAATCATCCAGACTGTTGCCCCTGCAACTACTGAAAAGGCTGCTGCCCCTCTTCAGGAACCTCACGTTTGTCTGGCCTCTCAACAGATACCCCTCCGTTGTGGTTGCACCTACGGTACGGCCATCTGTATCGCTGAGGCACGCAAGCCTACCCACCAACGGCAAGGTCCATGGTTCACGGGGGGAGGATTTAGATTCATAGGGGGTATGAATTTACGTTCCTGCTAGATGTTACTGGAGATCGTTCTCACGGCTGGTAGCGTCAGCTGTGCTGAGAGTCATAGCAACAACAGAATTCTGCAGCCACCATGATACATGACTGCGTGCTATACTGTACTGAATGTTATCCTGTAATAACGTGCTATGTTACAATGTCACCAATGAATCTGAACATGATGAAGGGTTTAGGATTCTGGGTGGTTAGAAAGGACTCCTCTAGATGGCCTATGAATAGGGTGGCATAGTGTGGTGCCATGCAGTTGCCCATTACCATACTCCAGATTTTCTTATAGGTGATGTCTTCAGAGGAGATGTACTGTGGGTGAGGATACAGTTAGTCATGGTGACTAGGAAGGAAGTTGTAGGTTTGGAATCAGTCAGGCACTGGGAAAGGTATTGTTCAATAGCGACAAGGCTATGGGCATTAGGGATGTTAGTGTAAAAAGAGGTGGTATCCATAGTGATGAACAGGGCACCATGTGGTAAAGGAACAGGAACCGTGGAGAGTCAGTGGAGGAAATGGTTGTTATCTTTTATATAGGAGAGTAGGTTGCAGGTGATAGGCTGAAGGTGTTGGCTGAAGAGAGCAGAGATTTTCTCAGTGGTTGCACAGTAAACAGCCACAAAAGGATGTCCTGGGGGATGGGTTTATGGACTTGAGGAAGCATGTAGAAGATAGGAGTGTGGGGGAGTGGTGGGGAAAGGAGAGAGGTGGACTCCAGGGAGAGATTTTGGGATTGGCCTGAGAATCTGAGGAGAGAAAGGAGATCCTGCTGGATTTATGGAATGAGGTCACTGTGGCACAGCTTGCAGCAGGTGAATGAATCTGACAGCTTGTGGAATCTGTCTGCCAAGTCATCTTTGTGGTTCAAAATGGGGGTTGGGGCCTTTGTCAGCAGCCATCGCGATCGTTCTTAGGTTGTGGATTGTGGTTCTTCCCACGGATTAAGGTTGGCTTGCATATTGAGGGCTTTGGGGAATGATTCAAGAGTCAGGCAGGGTTCAACATTGGTCTTTGGTTGAGTCCGATTGGTGGCAAAAAAATATTTCCACTGCAGAAGCTGATAGAAAGAGAAGGTTTTCAACAAGTCCTCAATGATTTAATTTGGGAATGGGGCAACAGGTGAGACCTTTGGAAATGATTGATACTTCTGCGGGGCTAAGGTATTTGGAGGAAATATCCCTGACTGTGTTTTGGGTCTCTTTCGAGTCTGTATTCTGTATAGTGGTAGGGTGGGATAAACGTAGTGGATCCACTATGAGGAGATGTGGGAGAGGTTTGGAGGTTGTTGTAGAGGTACTATATAGTGGTAGTCCAAGGCAGGAGTAGGAAGTGAACAGGTTGCAGAGTCTTTTGAGGTAGTGTTTTGCTTGCTGTTCTAGTTCCTTCAGGGCAAGAGTCTCAGTGTGTCATATGAGAATCATGAGTTTGGGATTGCATAGCAGGATTTTACTTATGGAGAGGAGGTATTGAAAGGAAGTTTGGACATAATTCACAGGGCTTTGCAGCAGGACCGTGAGGGTTAACGACTCATGGAATATGAAAAGATAGTGGTCATTGTGGAATTTGGGGTTGCAGCTGGAGATGGTAAGTTGATGGTAAGGCCATTTGGAGGGATTCCATGAACCAAGCAATATGCAAGAAAAGTATGTGGGACTGGGTTCTGTTTAGGTGTAAAGAGAGTTTTCTGTATTGACAGAGACTGAAGAAGGAAGAAGCCAAGGTTCAGGATAAAAACATGTGAAAACATGTATAAATATGCGGGGAAAAAATTCCCAAAAATACGCCAAAATATGTTGGAAAAATCATGAAATGTCAAAACAGATGAAGTACTGGAAATCAAAATTAAATCTGAGGGAGTAGGCCGATAGTGAAAGGCAAAAGAGAACTGAAATCAGCGTGAAAACACTATGAGACCAAAGAATAAATAAATACAAAGATTTTATTTTGGGTTGCAGGACTGTGGGTGGATAAGTGTGAGAAGGGGGACAGCAGATGTGACTAGATTAGGTGAAGTTAGTATGTGCAAACACTCTTATTTGAGAGGAGAAGGAGTGGTAGTTGGGGAGTGATTGGTAGGATTAGGTACAAGTTTGTGTGGCACAGGAATGTGCAGAAATTAAAATATGAAAATACTCAGAAAGAGTGATCACTTTGAAGGTCTAAGAATAATGATATTGGCAGGAGTGATGTGGACATGAGATGTAGCACCAACAATCAGCACAGTCTTGCAACTATCTATGGTTTCTGGATGAGATGGTTGATACATTGTGGCTTGTAAGCAGAGCGTGTGGTGCAGTTTGGAAGGCGAAAAGTGAAACACTGAGTATAGTAATGCATTAGAAAAAAGTGACAAAGTCAAACATATTGGAAAATCCATGATGGAATAATAACAATATTACAAAAAGGATAGATTGCTACTCACCATATAGTAGAGATGTTGAGTTGAACATAGGCACAGCTGCTCGGCTGCTCGCAATCTAGTTTGCGTGCGTGCGTGTGTGTGTGTGTGTGTGTGTGTGTGTGTGTGTTGTCTAATTGTAATGATGGCCTTTTTGATTGAATGCTTACTTGTCTGACAGTCTTTTTTGTTGTGCCTAGCTGCAACTCAATATCGCCACCATATGGCGAGTAACAATCTATCCTTTTCACAATATTGTCATTATTTCATCCCAGATTTTCCATTGTTTGATTTTACCTAATGGCTTTTCTTTGATCCCATAACCCACAGCTGTTTTCCTTCATAACTACTTACTAGTACACTGCTTCAAACCTCCCCCACATCCTCTCATAGGTGACAAACCATGTCTCACAGAAGTACTACATTTACCCCACACTCAAAAACTCCATCCTACCACCATACAGAGTCCAGAACCTGAAAGACAGTCATGAACCTTTCTTCCAAAAGCCTTAGCTCCATAGAATCAGTCCTTTCCAAAGGATTTGTTAAAGACCTTCTTTTCTTCTCCCAGTTCCTACAGTGGAAACACTTTTTAGCCACCAACTCCACGAATCAGATGCAACCAAAACACCGAGTGTAAACCCTGTCTGACAAAGCTGACACCTCTATCCAACTGTGATCCACAGCCATTGCCCCCAAATCACCCACTGTTAACTTTCCAGAATTTCTTAACCTCAAACCTTGCCTCACCATCATTCCCCAAATCCCTCAACATGCAAGCTAATCATATATATCTAGAAGGAAATGATGTCCACCACCTGAAAACTTGTCACAACCTTATAATCCTACCTGCTGACAACGGCTCCACTACTGCAGTTTTGAACTACAAGGATTGTCTGGCAGAAAGTCTCTTCCACCTGTCAGATTCACCCAACTACAAACCCTGTCACAATGACCCCACTCCAGAAATTCAGCAAGACCTCCAGTCTCTCTTCAAATCCTTAGGCCCATCACAGAACCCCTCCCTGGAGTCCACCTCTCTACTCACCCCTACCACTGCCCACACTCCTACCTTCCACATGCTTCCTAAAGTACATAAACCCAACCACCAAGCACATCCCATTGAGGCCGATTACTGTGCCCCCAATGAGAGAACCTCTGCTTTCACAGACCAGCATCTTCTGTCTTTTACCTGCTACCTACCATCCTATAAAAGAAATACCAACCATTCCCTCTACCAACACTCCACAGTTCCTGTTCCTTTATTACATGGTGGCCTGCTCATCACTATTGATGCCATCTACCTTTACACTAACACTCCTAATCCCCATCTTCTTGCTGTTACTGAACACTAAATTTCCCAATGCCCGACTGATTCTAAACCGACAACCTCCTACTCAGCCACCATAATCAACTATATCCTCACACACAATTACTTCTCCTTTGAAAGCATCACTCACAAACAAATCCAGGATACTGGTGCCTTATCTGTCAAGTGGTGCCTTATCTCTCAAGTCATCCTATCAATCCCCAAAGTTCCACCATCCAACCGTAGATGAGCATTCCCCTTGCCACTCAGTAGCACCCAGGACTGGAGCAGCTGAATCACATACTCCACCAGGGTTCTGACTATTTTTTGTCATGCCCTGAAATAAGGAAATGTCCCACCGACTTCCTTCCCATCTATCCCACAATGGTATTCCACAGCCCAGGGAACCTATGCGATATCCTCATCTGTCCGTACACAGCCCCTGTTCCCAATCCCTTGCCTCATGGCTCATATCACTGTAATGGACCTTAGATGAAAGACCTGTCCTATACATTTTCCTGCCACCACCTACTCCAGTCCGGTCACAAGCATAATCTATCCCATCAGATGCAGTGCTACCTGTAAAACCAGTCATGGTCTGCAAGCTAAGCTGTAACCACTGTCCTGCATTCAGTGTAGGCACAACAACCAACAAGCTGTCTGTCCGCACGAACAGCCACTGACAAACTTTAGCTGAGACTCAGCTGGACAACCCAGTCGCTTAACACGCTGCCCAACACAACATGCTACGTTTTAATGACTGCTTCACAGCTGGTGCCATCTCTATCCTCTCTGCCAACACCAGCTTTTCTGAACTGTGCAGATGGAAACCCTTCCTGCATATATCCTACATTCCCATAACCATCCTTGTCTCAACTTTCATTATTCTACACCCACCTATCTCCTCCTCTGTTTCCACTCCAGAATTACACAACACTCTGTTCCACCACGGCACCCAATGTCTCTTCCAACTGCCTCCTACCTACCCTCGCCCCCCGTCCACTACTAGCTGCCCACCCTCTCTCCACCTTGTCCCTGTATGCTTCCACAAGCAGCACATTATCGTTCCCCACCCTACCCTGCTATCCCGCCCTCTCCCCACCCAGCCTTCTCATTAGCCCTGCCGCCCAGACTGATTCTCCCATCGTGCACTGCTGCTTACACTCTGGCCTTGGCAACCAGAGACTGTGGTCGTGTGTGTGTGTGTGTGTGTGTGTGTGTGTGTGTGTGTGTGTGTGTGTGTGTGTGTGTGTGTGTTTTGTCTAATTCCAATGACTGCCTTTTTGGATGAAAGCTTACTTGTCTGACAGTCTTTTCGTTGTGCATAACTGCTACCACCGGTGAGTGTGGGCTACTCATGGCGACTCCCTCCATTTTTTCGTAGTATTCTCCATTAAAAAGAAAATACATGGAAATCAAGACATGCCTAAAAAGTTCAGTGGTCTTCCAGTCAAACTTCTGACTAATCAATTCTAGTGGCTCTCGCAGGGGTACCCTCGTAAACAAGGAAACGACGTCAAAACTCACCATGATATCTGACTTATCCAACCTGAATCTATCAAGGCGTTTAACACAATCCACGGAATTACGGATGTGATGAGGGAATTTACCCACATAAGGACTTAATATTCCCGTCAGGTATATGGCCAACAAATATGTAGGTGCCCTGATGTTGCTGACAATGGGCTGTAATGGTACCCCCTCTTTGTGAACCTTCAGGAGTCCATATAGTCTAGGTGGTACCGGACCTTGGGGTAACAATTTCTTAGCATCACCCGCCGGTAAATCTGCATCCTTGAGAAGCAACCTAATCTTGTTCCCCACCTTCTTTGTAGGGTCAACACTGATTTTCTGGTAGGAATTGTCATTTAGCAGGCTCTGCATCTCATCAGTGTAGTTCTTATGGGAGACAACAACTGTAGCATTGCCTTTGTCAGCTGGTAAGACAACAATTTCAGAGCACTCCCTCAGATCACGAATGGCCGCCCTCTCTTTACTGGTGATATTTGACTTCATCAGCTGGGATTTCGTCAACGCACGACAAGTTTCACGGCGTATTTCCTCAGCTGATTCAGGCGGAAGTCGAGCTGCAACCTGTTCAACAGCAATAACAGTTTCTGTGACCGGAGTGAACTTGGGGGTGGGAGCAAAGTTGAGAGCTTTCTGCAAAAGGTCGTATATTGGTCAGACGATGCGTACCGTCGAGGATAGATGCCGTGAACACCAGAGGCACACTCGACTGATGCATCCGAGCAAGTCGGCGGTTGCTGAACATTGGTGGTCAGAAAATCACACTATGGAATATGAACGCACGAGGATTCTGGTACAGATGTCGAGATACTGGGACAGCATTGTTAGAGAGGCCATCGAAATTTGCACCAATGATGACCTCATAAACCGTGACTGTAGCTATAATCTTAGCAAGGCTTGGGAACCAGCGATTGGGTTAATCAAGAGTAAATCGAGCAAATGTATAGTTGTGATGACCACGGCAGACAGAGCCATCACTCCGACGTCATCTCAGACGCCATCGCAATCTGTTCCACCGTGCGACCTTGGTGCGGGACACGGACAGCGGAGGGAGCGCGCCGCGGGCGGAGGGTATTTAAATCGGCCGCTGCGACTGAAGTCAGTTCCCTCTGAGCAGCCATAGCATACAGATCTCTGTGCCGGCACGTTCACAGGAGCTCAGTCCGTCAGTTCATGATGGCGACATGTATGATCGCCGAAATATTGTGCCTGTTGAACACTGTAGACCGGCAGTACACCCATGGATATTTTGGTTATTAATTCCATTATTTCAGAATAGCAGTAATAAGTGGGAGGTTAGGGTAAGTATCCCAAATTGTTTACAATGAGGCACTTCTTGTAGAACGATAAAAGAAAATTTACAGTTTGGAGCATAATAGTGTCTAGCAAGTCCCATTTGCTCTAAAGCACTATGTACATGATCTTTGGTGTTACAAAATGTTTCCTTTGTGATTTTCAGATATCTAAATGCCTTCATCCAACAATAAGGTACTTGATTTTAAAAATAGCATCTATCCTGTGATGACCAAACTGCAAAATTAATGATCCGTGGGAATGTAATGGGCAATACATCCAATGCAAGAGTTTGGTACAGCTTCTTGTGTTCTTCTGTTAGTATGATCTGGACCCACATTCATTCCAATATCTGAGGCTAACAACTACATACACGAAACAATTACAAACTCTCTGGAAACTAGAATGCAAATGTCATCACTGTCTACGATAGTTGTTCCCTCACTGCCACAGAAATACTTCCCATCAATTAGTTTATCATTTTTGTTGGTGGACCATTTTGTTCTTCACTGTAAGCAATCTCATGTCATTGGTGATCAAAACTGGTAGTCTAGTATTAAAAATTATCTTTTCTTTTGAAGTAGCTATTACTCTAACAATATCAAATTCAAAGTGAGCAATAAATATACTGTAATATTAGTTCTTAATGGTTCTCTGAACAATATGCCTTCAGAGACCTAACAGAATTCCCAAATCCAACAGTTCCTAAATGAAACTGTATCAAGCTGTATTTTAGCTGTGATACTTCACTACACTAAACGGCATCTCAAGAGAGTTTTATAAATGTGAGATATTTTTGAATTTGTTATATGACATTGTCAGTGGTACAGAATGGGTGGGGTGCGACTACTTAGCTGTGCAAGGGCAGGTAACCTACAGAGTATGTAAATGCTCTTTCCTCAGAAGGACATTCACAAGGCAACTTGGATAGCACCAGATGATAGAACATAAAATCACACAGACCATGCCCTGGTTGACCAAAGGTATAAAGGCAGTGTAATGAATATGAAAGCCATGAGAGTAGTCGAAGTACAAATAGACTAATACCTTATCATGAAAGAGGTATGATAACAAACAGCTGTGGAAATGCCAAGAAGAGAAAAGAGCATAAAAGAATACAGTACTGATATAGACAAATTAAAAGACAATGACATGACATAGGAATTTATCTTAAGCTTCAATGGAAGACGACCTAATATATATGCCCGGTGGAAAACGAAAATAACAAAACAAGCAGCACTAGAAATGTCTGGAAAAAAGTAAAGGAAGAAAAATGTAAGGTTCTAAGAAGAATGACAATATTATGAAAAGGATAGTTGCTACTCACCACATAGCCAGAGATGCTGAGTAGCAGATAGGCACAACAAAAAGACTTTCAAACAAAGATTTATATTCATCAGAACAGACTACACAAACACACACACACACACACACACACACACACACACAGATACACACACACACATGCAAACACAGCTCATGCACACATAACCACGGTCTCAGGCTGCCAAGGCAGCCAGAGACGTCATACATGTGTGGGTTGCATATTTGTGTGTGTGTGTGTGTGTGTGTGTGTGTGCGTGCGTGCGTGTAGTCTATTCTGATGACTATAAATCTTTGTTTGAAAGTCTTTTTGTTGTGCCTATCTGCTACTCAGCATCTCTGCTACGTGGTAAGTAGCAACTATCCTTTTCACAATATTGTCATTATGCCATTCTGACCTCTCAGAAGAATGTGAGGAAAAAGTGAAAGAAAGAAGAGAAGCAAAGTAACACCACCTACAGGAAGATTCCACTGAAAGCAGGGAAGCATATAAAACTGGTAATACAGGAACCAAAACTTTTCCCAGAAAAAAAAAAGGAAGAACATGTGGAGAGTATAATTAAAAGAACAGAAAAGGATGATACTGAAGGGAATGCGAGAGATTTTTGGAGGTCAGTTAGCTTCTTCAGAAAAGGACACATACCATGAATGTATGGCATTAAAGATGAATATGACAATAAATTTAGGAAAAAATGAAAGATTTGGAAATTTTGAAGAAATATGTTAAACAGCTTTTGTTGTTGCTGTTGTGGTCTTTAGTCCTGAGACTGGTTTGATGCAGCTCTCCATGCTACTCTATCCTGTGCAAGCTTCTTCATCTCCCAGTACCTACTGCAACCTACATCCTTCTGAATCTGCTTAATGTATTCATCTCTTGGTCTCCCTCTATGATTTTTACCCTCCACACTGCCCTCCAGTACTAAATTGGTGATTCCTTGATGCCTCAGAACATGTCCTACCAACCAATCCCTTCTTCTAGTCAAGTTGTGCCACAAAATTCTCTTCTCCCCAGTTCTATTCAGTACCTTATGATTAGTTATGTGATCTACCCATCGAATCTTCAGCATTCTTCTGTAGCACCACATTTCAAAAGCTTCTATTCTCTTCTTGTCCAAATTATTTATTGTCCATGTTTCACTTCCATACGTGGCTACACTCCATACAAATACTTTCAGAACCGACTTCCTGACACTTATCTATACTCGATGTTAACAAATTTCTCTTCTTAGAAATGCTTTCCTTGCAATTGCCAGTCTACATTTTATATCCTCTCTACTTCAACCATCATCTGTTATTTTGCTCCCCAAATAGCAAAACTCGTTTACTACTTTAAATGTCTCATTTCCAAATCTAATTCCCTCAGCATCACTCGACTTAATTCGAGTACTTTGTTGCTTTTAAATATCAAAAATGGAAGTATAGACATGGAGGAGGAACATAAATATTAGCATGTGGGGCCTTTAGTTGCACTGTCAACAATGAAAGAGACTACTGATGCAATCAAAATACCAAAGACAACAAAGCTCCTGGGAGAGTCACATTTTAAAGGAGAAAGAATAGCAGATGAGTGGAAAGAAATGAACACAGTATCAGTCCATGAAAAGACAATAAACAAGAATTCAGGAAATATAGGGGTATCTCATTAATTCACACAGCATACAAAAGTGTTATCCAATATTCTCCAGAAAAAGTTAGATCCATATTTACAGGAGGTAACAGGCGAGAAACAAGTGGGATTTATGAAGAGTCGAACCATCTCTGAACAGAAATTTGTACTGAAAGCAGCCATATATATAAATACTGAGAATCCAACAACACAATGACGATATTATTAGTTGATATCTAAAAAAGCCTTCAACAGCAAAAAAAAAAAAAGTAAACTTGTGGAAGTGGAGAAGTATGGAATACCAAGGAAGGTTGCAAATCTTGTAGAAGTTACACTGGTAGGCTTGGAAAGCATAATGAAAATGGATGGGGAATGCTCCATGGAATACAAGAAGCACTGGATGCAACACGTGAACCAGAAGAGGGAATTAACACAGGAATAAAAATGAAAGTACTAGCCTTTGCAGATGATGAAGGATTAATCACTGAAAATCTTTGTGACCTGAAAATACTGGATAGAAAGCTATTTCAAAAAGCAAAGGAAGTTTTATTAGAGATAAAAGAAAAAAATCCAAATTCACGAGGGCAGAAAGAAACTACAAGGCAAACAGGTGGGAAGCCATGCAGATTGATGACAATGTGTTTGAAGAATCAGAAGAGTTTACATACCTGAGGGTTGTGTTAAACAACAGAAATTATGAGAAATAAGAAATAGAAGTGAGAACCAAAGCAACATCCAGAACATTATACCAACGCAACAAATTACTCTCATTCAAATTTCTTTCAAGAGGAACCAAAAATAAGGATATATAAAACTATAATTAGACCACATCTGGTACTTTGCACCATAGTCCTTCTCCTTTGCTCTGAATGATATACTACAATAATAATTTTCATTACAGTTGTTTTCACACCACAATACTACTTCTAGCTCTTCTCACACTGTGTATTCTAACCTCATTTTTGTCATTTTCTTTATTCCCTCTATATATCTCTACGTCTGCTTTACAGCTGAGCTACAATAATTAGCACATTTTTATGTGCTTGGCCAGTGATACATGTCCCTTCTACATAATGTGTGTTTGTCTTCCCTCGCACATTAAAAAACAAGTTTATGCTAGAAATGAATAAGATGCATGGACTACTACTGAAGCAAGTTGTAAGTGTAGTATGCATGTCAATTAACTGCAGAGCAGGAGTTACTCTAAAAAATACAAAATATGTTAAATAACTGTATTTGGAAGACCTAAGAAACAAAACTGACAAAATCAGGAAACTCACAGACAAACAAAACAGACTGCAAACAAGAATCAACAAACAGACAATAGGTAGGGTGATTTCTGATGAAGAAAGAAGGATGAGATCTGAGAGAATGAAGAAGTACTGGGCTGACAGGAAACTGAAAAATTCTTTGTATAAAGTTAGCTAGAGTGGTCCAATGAAGGCCATAAAATGTAAATAATAAAAAAAATGTATTTGTTTATTGTTCATAAATCCATTAGCTCATATATAATGTGGGAAAAATTATTAACACTTACCAGAAATTGCAAGGCCACCCACTCGGTGAAGATATTCAGAGATCTTTTGGCCATTCTTATTCAGTACAAAGACAATCATAAATGTTTTTTTCACTGCAAGTATTATCCACTTGCCAGTGGATTCACATTCCGATGACTGTGGAAGTGAGCTTAGGGCATTAACCTTAATGTGGTCTTCTTCATCCCATAGTACATAAGGCATTGCAGTTTCTGCTGGTACATCTTTAAAAACATCTGGCAGGACTGAAATGTGACCATCCAAATCACCAACTACAGTGCCTGTGAATTGAAGACCAGGAGTATTTATGAGTACCGTATCATCAGAGAGAGCTTAAAATATGCCATCACTGCATCCTACAGAATCATAATTTCATTCTCTTGCACAGTGGCAAAGTGTAGTGTTAAAGAAACAGGAGTGACAAATGCTGTGAATATATTCTGCTCGTTACTGAAAAACAGCTTTCTAACATTAATAAAGTCATCAACATGGTATGAAGGCCTCTTTTAATATCCCATTCAATTGCAATACAATAAACAAACCACAGACAAATAAATAATTGACAAAATATAATTACCAAAGTGGGTAACAATTTGTTTTTCCTAGAGAGATTTTATGATTAAATGGGAAGCCATTGTAACACAAATTATATACAAGATCTGTCCAAAAAAATCCAGAACGTTGCCCACAAAATTTTTCTACACCTCCCTTTTACGTATTGTGCATGGTCTCCTTCAAAACACTCCCCTCCACAATTGATACACCACTCCCAATGCTGTTTCCACTTCCGGAAGCAGTCTCGGTACGGCTCTTGGTGGTTTTCGCAAAGCACCATCTGTAAATTTTCTTTTATGTCATCTATCGTTGCAAATCTTCATTCTTTCAATGGGGTTTTCAACTTTGAAAATAAGAAAAAAAGTCCACAGGGGCCAGGTCTGGAGAGTATGGGGGATGAGGCAGCACAGTGATTTCGTATTTTGTGCAATAGTCACAAACAAACAGGAATGAATGTGCAGGTGTGTTACCATGATGCAAGAGTGGTGAATTGTCTCATTGCATTTCAGGCTATTTTCTTCCCACATTTTCTTGCAGGCATCGCTACATGTCCTGATAGTGCCATTGATTAACAGTTTGTCCCTGTGCCATGAATTCATGATGAACTAATCCTTCAAAGTCAAAGAAAACTATCAGCAAGGCTTTGACATTTGACCTGACCTGACCAGCTTTTTTTGGTCTTGGAGATCCTTTCCTGACCCATTGTGAAATTGAGCCTTGGTCTAAACATCATAACCATAACCCACATCTGATCATGTCTTTATGGTCTTAATTCATGAGCATAGGATGAACTTGACAGCAACGTGATGAATTCCAAGATGCTGTGTCAGAATTTCATTAAATGATCCAACTGAAATGTTACATTCTCCTGAAATCTCTTGGACAGTCAGTCTTCAATTGATGTGCACAATTTTGTTGATGCTCCTGACATGAAGATTGTCAGTAGACTGCAAAGGGCATCCTGAAAGGGGTCATCTTTAACTTCTGTCTGAATGTGAACCATTTCTAACACTAAGCATGGCTTAAGCACCCATCACCATATGCTTCCTACATCATTTGGTGTGTCTCTGTAAAGGTTTATCAAGTTTCACACAAAATTTAATGAAGACACACTGCTCCTCTAACTGTGCCATCTCAAAATTCGCAAACTGTGTGACACAACATTCTACTCAATACAGTACTGAACAATAACTAACAGACATACATCAGAACAATGAAACTTCCAACAGGTACTGCAGGGAAGCAGCCTACTCACGCCGTATAAAATTCACATCAGTCTTTCCATTGTGTGCCACCCAGTCCGCTGTAACTAGCTCTGACCTCATAAATGTTGTGCAATACTTTAAAAATCAAGTAAATAACCTGAAACGTTTCTAGCATGTCAGGAGTAATACTAAATCAATATGTGTTGAATATCAGTTCAATAACTGTAACCATTTCCGAAATTTGGACGCTTTTCTGAAAAAAATCATTGGCGCAACAGAAAAGAGCTAGAAACTTAAAAATTTATATTTAGATTCCTTTTTCATAATAGTTTGTTAGAAACAGTATTCTGGATCTCACGAATTAAAATTTTAGTTGACATTCATGATTTTCTGGTTTTTGTCTTAAAAATTAAGGAAGCAAGATAAATTAAGTAGGCAAATAAATAAAGCTAGGATGTTTAAATTTAAGTAGCAGGGAGATCTGCTGTAATCATAAAGATGTGAGAAGTTTCAACTGAATAGCTATAAAACAATAGCGATAGCGTATCTCCAAAGAGCCAGTTCAGAGCTCGTCTACTGCGTGTAGTGTAATTAAATTAATTCTCTTGCCCAAAATATTTGACTTAGCCACATCAGACTTTTATTATGATTACTTACCTGTGTGCTGATTGCACATTTAAATTGACAACTTCATCGGCCATCAGCAAAAGGAAGCAATGATTTATTCAATAACTTAAAGTGGTGGATTACTAGCTCAGCGGCTAGTCGGGAGAGCGGATTTGATCAGGCGTTCCCTTAGCCGTCCGCACCACGGCTTTATATATAAGAACGCTGCGTGTGAGAAGAAGGCCCCCGTTCTCTCCAGACGCTGATTAGTGCACCACCTGTGCCGGGAGTCACGTCGCGTCGGTATCATTGCTATAAACAGCCTCGGATGCCGTAATAAGTTACTCGGGATATGCGTAACCATGAAATAGTTTTTGAGTGAAGTGTTAATTCTGGGATGACTTTAATGATCTATCTTCAGTTTGCGTATGTTGTATTTTCACGTGCCGTCGCGGGACAGACATTCTACCATTATTTAGCTTGGCATTTGATGGACAGTGTCATCAAATTATGGCAAGAATTCACTTAAACATTTAATTTGAACAGTTATAGTTGCATCAGCGCATTAGATTCTGAACTGCTCTGGTAGTTGGATTGTGTGGATTCTTTTTGGTCTGTGACTTTCAGAATATAGTGGACATTTTAGAGAGAATCGTTTTTGATTATGAATCCCAGACAATCTCCAAATGTCTCAGGCCTATAAGCTGTAGCTATAAATGTATTTCTCAGATGAAGTGGGCACTAGGAATTCTAATTACAGGCATTCATGTTTTGCTAATCACTTTCTGGTTGCCAATATTGTAGTTAGAGAGCCAGTGTTGAGAAAGGCAAACAACAGCATTAAATAAATAATAAGAACATTTAATATAAAAAAACTATTTTCCACCCGCCGCCCCACAGTACACATTAAACGCAAATGTGTGCAGGGATGTTAACCACTTTTCACTCCAACACACAGTTCATCCAAAATTACGAATGTTCTGGAATTTTTTTAACAGACCTTGTATTCCATTTTCTCAACAAACTCATCTGTGAACTAAAGTTATGAATCAAATGAAACTTACCAATGGACAGACAGAGTAGTGCAGATGGGAGGCTCATCTTTGTGTCCACAACTCTAATTAACTGAACACTTGCTGCATCCCACTGTGCCTCATTCATCACTGCTATTTCCCATACTGATATACTTGCATCAGTATGAGTTACAGCAAATCTGCACGAGTCTTGTTTCAACTGGCCCCAGGTAATCACTACAAATTGTGGTGATAGAAATGACTATTAGTCTACACAAAAGGAAACACAACAAACAAACAGAAAAAGGGAAAAAAAGAAATCAGCTCTTTAATAAGAGGTACATAACTGACTCGGGCCAATATAGAGGAACAGTTTGTGTATATTTACTGAGGTAGAGGCAGACAGATATTCACTGTTCACACTACTTGTGATCTGCTGCTTTATTCATACAATTATTTCACCTGCCAAAAATAATTAAATAATACTTCATTAGTAATTAACTATATTTCCATTGCAATATGAATGGCTGACAAAGAAGAATTAAAATATTCCAGAGCTGATTTCCTTGCTAATAACACACAAATATTTCTTAATAAACTCTTAAGGAGCTTACCAGAGTATACCACACTTGAGACCAAAATTCGGATGACAAGTTCATTTGCTAAAACAATATTTCACCACTGGATTCAAAATTCCTAGAATGGAGCAGGGCAATTCCCTCAATGAAGACCACAAAGCATAGTATACAAAAATAAGTGTTGTGGTATGATGAGTAATACAATGTATGCAACTTATCATTTCTCTCTGTACTGGATATGAGCAACTACGAGTTCAATATTTATGGTGTAATAATAACTCATCGAGCAGTGTGTGTCCTTCACTTGCCAAACATAATCATTTCCAGAATATCAGATGGAATTTCAAAGTGAATTTGGTGAGAGAAGGCACCACTGCATAGTGTTGCACTTAGAAATTGTAGCATCTAAAGAAAGGAGCCAAAAATTCCACATGTCATATTTTGTAGCTCTTAATGTTCAAATTTAGTTATTATAACACAACGATAGCTGTCTGCAAAGAAGACTGCAAGTAGAATTCACTGCTAGGGAACTAATTTTCTTTACAGTTACTACCTCCTCCACATATAAAATTTCCTATCCCATAAATTAACCACTGACTGCACTAAAATCTGTTCAAATACAGTTTCCCCAATACATAAACGACAATTTTTACAAATGATTCCATTCGTTACTGTTACCCAACCAGTCATTTCGACCATCACAAGATTTGATGAACCACCACATAATTTCAAGAAACCTAATCTCAAACATGTCACCCAGCCTGTTAGTATAGCTATGGTTACCTCAAGCTGGGATTCAGCATGAAAACTCTTCTTAAAAATCTTCCACTCACTCCCAGAACAGTTTTACTATGCTCTCTCAACCACTGGAATGTCTGTGGGGCACTATGTTCCTCTTAAATTCTTTCTCTGGTAAGTGGTTCATATTTAAGCTAGATCACTGGCAAAGCCTCTCCAATGTGTCTACCCATCAGTGACTCTACTACTTTCTCCTCAATCATTAATCAATATGCAACAATGTTTACTTTACAGTTTGTGTCAGAAATGCTTGTATATCAGATGGCTGGTCATGGACAAGTGTATGCTTCCTTTGTGTATTACTGATTTCATATGAACCTGAAATTGCATTTTCTGTGCTCCATGTTTCTGATTAATTGGCATAAACCTATTTTCTCATGATATCTCACTCATCAGATTGAATGGAACTATATACGAGGGTTGGAACTAAAATAGTGGAAACTATTTATTCACAACCGATACAAAAGAGTTACATGTTGCACCTGTTACTGTCCTTCAAAGTAGTCACCAACATTGTGTAGAACCCATTGCCAGGGATGTGGAAGGTGGAGTATACTTTTAACAGAGCCTGTTCTGTTGATGATGCGAATGAAGCAGTCTACTGCCTGTTGAATCTCTGGAACAGTTCCGAAGTGAATGCCACGAAGCCAAAACTGAAACACCAATAGATTAGATTAGATTAGATTAGATTAATACTTGTTCCATAGATCATGAATACGACACTTCGTAATGATGTGGAACGTGTCATGGCATCATTATGCATCGCCGCAAAACTCAAATGTGCATCAGAGCCCCAGTATGGTGAAAGTTATGGTGATTCTCATGTATGACTGTGATGGTGTTATCCTAAAGGATTACGTTCCTCCACGGCAGACCGTCAATGCACAGTATTACTGTTCATTTTCGGAGCACCACCTGCAACCAGCTTTGTGAAAGAAGCGGCGACACTTTCTGTACAACCCATCCATCATTTTGCATGACAATGCGCAGGCACACACAGCACAAGCTGTGGCTACTCTGTTCAGTCGATGGGATTGGGAAGTACTGTACCATCCACCACACTCCCCGGCCTCAAGTCCTTGAGGCTTTGATTTTGTTCTGAAGATGAAGGAACAACTTCATGGCATTCGCTTCAGAACTGTTCCAGAGATTCGACAGGTAGTAGACCACTCCATTCGCACCATCAACAGAACAGACTCTGCTAACGGTATACTACGTCTTCCACATCACTGTCAACGGTTTCTACCCAACGCTGATGACTACTTTGAAGGACAGTAACAGGTGCAAACATGTAACTCTTTTGTATCGGTTGTGAATAAATAGTTTCCACTATTTTAACCTGTATGCAGAAAACAGATGGGGTCACAAAATTTTTATAAAGGAGAGATGCTGGTTGTTCTAGAAAAAAATGGGCTTTAGAAATGGCTGAAAACATTGTGTGTGAACAGAAAAACAATTGAAAATCTTACAAAAATGTGGAAATTGTATCCCAGGTTTATTTTATTTACTTAATTGTGAAAATATTACTGAGTTATATTTATAGTCACTAATAAATGTTCAATGATGTCAAATAATTTTTATTTTAATACAGACCTTACTAGTAATTAATGTATCGGAGAAAGAAACTGAAATAATACATTTTTGTATGCCTGGAAATTTTGAAACAATTTTGATTACAATGCACTTTGAGTGCAATGAATTCTGTATGTTCTACTAACAGTTCCATGAAATATGACATTTTCGTGACACAGTACAGGTGGGCTAGGAATAAAGCATGACCATACTGGACCTTTGTGATGAAACATTTGAAACAGTTTCTAGTGCAGCCATGATTTCATACATCACACACAAATAGAGACAGCACTGATTTGGGGTTACCATCTAAATGCAAAAGGCTAGGGTTGAGACAAACTGGATAAGAGTATAACCAAGTTATATTAACACGGGTTTTCCTAGCTGTCACACTATGCAACAACGAGAACTGTTATGAATTTATCACATTTTCAGAGGAGGCATATTAAGGTATTCTTAAAAAAGTGTAAACAAATTACAAGATGGCCTCAGCTGACTCTCCCCCCCCCCCCCCAATCCTCTTTCAGCTGATTTTATGTTCCACAACCATAAGCTCACTACATTCCATTAATACTTGTGGAACATGTCAGTTTAGTTTATGTTTTCCTTGCAAAATTCATCTGTTGAGTAGAAGGAGTTGTCATTCACATATTCTTTTAATTTGTTTTTAAACGTTGGTTGGCTATCTGTGTGACTTTTAATGCTATTTGGCAACTGAACAAAGATTTTTGTGGCAGCATTATTCACCCCCTTTCTGAGGCACAGTCAGATTTAACCCAGAATAGTGAAGGTCATTCTTTATTCTAGTTTTGGAGCTGTGCACTTCGGTATTATTTTTTAACTGGGATGGTTTCTTAATGGCAAATTTCATAAGCAAATATATGTATCCCAAGTTCCTTAAATAAATGTCTGCATGGTGACCTTCGGTGGGCTCCAGCTATTATTCTGATTACATGCTAATGCACAATGTATACTTTTTCTCTTAATGACGAAGTACACCAAAATATAATCCCATATGAAAGCAGTGAGTGAAAATAGGCAAGTAGGCTAATTTACTGATATGTTTATCACCAAAATTTGCAATAACCCTAAAAGCATACATAGCCGAACCTAACCATTTCAGCAGATCATCAATGTGTTTCTTCCAATTCAATTTATTTTCGATGCACACACCCACAAATTTGGAATATTCTGCCTTAGTAACAGTCTGTTCTAACTCTATGTTTATTAATGGCGTTAAGCCATTTACTGTACAGAATTGTATGTACTGTGCTTTCTCAAAATTTAGTGAGAGTTCATTTGCAGAGAACCACTTATTCTGAAAGACATTATTTACAACTTTCTCAGCTTATTTTTGTTTGATTACTATGCTTGTCATTGCTATACTTGTATCATCACAAAAAAAGGAGTAGATTTGCATCTTCATGAATATAGATTGATAAGTCATTAATATAGTGTAAGTACATATATTAAGAACAATAAGGGATCCAAGACTGAGCCCTGTGAGACACCATTCTTGATATGTCCCCTATTAGATGACTGTGCTGATTTTTGTAGGCTATCTGTACTCTTAATTTCAACCTTCTCCATTCTTCCAGTTAAATGAAGTCGAAGTCAAAAACAAAAAGTATATTGCAGTTACTTATATTCCAGATGGTTTCTGCAAAAACGTAGAATGTCCTGTGGCCCAACATACAGAACCATAAAAGAATCGCTCATTTTCTTTTTCCTTGATACTGATTTTCAAAATGAAATCTGGAGTACTTACTATTCATTTTTAAGGCTGCTGTCCTCCTCTTAAGCTGGTCATATTGTTCTGCAACTGTCTCAGCTGGCTCCATTTCTTCCCAAAGCTTTCTGCAACGTTTTAACCAAATTTCTGACAAGTTGCACACTACCAACCATTTCCAAGTACGTGGGCCAAACAGCAGAATTGCTCCTGTGTTCAGAACCACTGCCAGCAGGCACCTAGAGTAGAAAAATATTTATGATAAGAAGCAAATAAACTTGTGTCATTTTTAAGTAATACTGTGTCCCTTAAAGATGACTTCAATTCATTACTTATGAGTTAGTTGTTTCATACAGTAAATTCTCATATTTCTCAAGCCTAGACAAAAGTGACACCATCTAAAGATAGCAGTTATCCATTTAAAAGTCATAGAGCACATATCAATACAACCAGAATCAAAATAATTAAAGTTAATCATTTACTCTCTTTTCAACCTTTTAGTTCTCAATAATTAGATTACATGAAAAACATTCAGTAAATAAGGGGAAGACCTACCACAAAACAGTGGAAAACTGTTTTTAAATGTAATCTCTTTTCACTGAAGCACATATTATAGTGTAAATGTCATTTTCTGTTCTTGTAGGAAAAGGGATCACTGCAAGATTATATAAAATACTGTTCAACAAAATCAATTCAATCCCCAATTTCTGATCCCCAGTCAAACATATGAAATTATAAAATGTAAATAATAGTGAAACATGGTGAGTCTACTGGGTCGTACAGCAACTGATACCCAAGTTCATATAATTTGACCACTTATGCAGAGTCTGCAGAATTTATTCCCTTACCCTTTTGCAAGTTATTTTTGAATGTTTTAACTTAATTTCTTCATATACTAAACAAAGGTTATATAATTCTGTATGTCAGTATTATTGCCTTACCTTTCATAAAAAGCCTAAGTCATTACTTCTCTCATAAATGTGTTGTAATTAACAAGCTCCACTTGTAAATACAAATTTCATAACATATCTTCATTTGTTTTCTAGAAAACATTTTTCATTATATTTTTATTTTTTTATGGCTCACTATTTCCTTCATTTTCTTTTTCATGTTCGTTTGTTCTCCTAGCCTTCTCACCCATGTTTCTCTTTCTCCCTACTTCTTGATTATACTCTTCATTCTCATGCATCTTAATCCAGTTTTACTTCTCATTCTGCCCTTGTCATCTCTGGACTGACATTGGCAAAAATGCTTACAAAGGCACTATCTTTGACATTTGATCTTCTCCATCTCCTCCTCTCTGTACCTGTCCCCTTCCATATTTGTATTTTCTTGTTCTCAAAAGAGGAGGGTCCTCTTAATATGGTCTGAATGACTGGCCATTCCTCTTAACCTTCTTCATCCTATCAATCTTTTCCCAGGGATGAAACAATCAGTTCTGAAAGCTACGACAGTGTCACATACTTTGATATATGCCTATCAGCAGTACTGATACTTTGCTTCCTAAAGGTAAGTACTGGTGACAATTCTGTCTCATCATCTTACAGAAGATACAATGTTTCCTCCAGAATTACTGAAGATAAGAAAACTACCATTTTTTCCTAATTTGTATCAGTAGCATATGTACCATTAATCACAATAATAACATAAATGCTAATTACACCAAGCACAGCTAGAAACAGGTGAAATGGTATGCTACAGACAACAATTGAATTTAATATTTATCAAATGATGTACTTACGGCAGAGGTTAATTATTACCAAGGAGATGACACAATAAAGTAATGTATGATGAACAATTCCTTCTGCTTAGCAAGAGCGACAAGAAACAGATTTCATATTATATGACCGGTCAGCATAAAATTTCATCTCCAGCACTAACAACATTGAGTAATGATGGACAAAGTTCAAGAGCACTGTACAATATGTTTTAGACAGGTATATGTTAAGCAAAGTTGTGAGAGATGGAAAAGGTCCGCCATTGTTTGACAGCTATGTTCGAAAACTACTGCAAAAGCAAAGACAGCTTTACTGCAAATTTAAACATAGGCAAAGCCTCACAGACAAACACAATCTAAACAAAGCCAAAATTAGCATAAGGAGAGCCATGTGTAAAGCATTCAACAAATTTTAAAGTAAAAATTCTGTCTACTGGCTTGGTGCTTTTTGCAGATGATTCTAGTGTTACAATAAATCCTATTAGAGAGAAAGTAACAGAAGAGTTAGTAAATAATATTTTCAAAGAATCAGTAAGTGGTTCTCTGAAAATGGACTCTCCTTAAATTTTGAAAAAAAAAAACAACCCAAAAACACTACATTCAATTCTGTACAATAGTCATAACAACAGTCACGTGAATATTAATAAAATCTTGAACTAGAAGAAGCATATTACTGTGCTTCTCAAACAATTAAGATCAGCTATTTTTTATTCTCTTTGTATAATTGCTAATCTTGGAAAAAATCATATCAGCCTCCTGACATATTTTGAATATTTCCACTCAATAATGTCATACAGAATAATTTTATGGTGTAATTCATCACTTAGAAAGAAAGTACTGACTGCACAAAAGCAAGCAGTAAAAATAATTGGCAGTGTTCAAACCATGGACGTCATGTAGGTACCTCTTCAAGGAGCTGGGCATTTTAACTGCGCCATTACAATACACATATTTGCTAATTAAATCCATCATAAGTAATTCATCACAATTTGAGAAGAACAGTGATGTACACATCTATAGCACTAGAGGGGAAAACAACCTTTATTGCCCATTATTAAAGCATTTAGTGGCCCAGAAAAAGAGTTCAATATGCAGCAACAAAAATTTTTGATCATTTGGCCAGTAATATAAAATGTCTGACAGGTAGTGAAGCAAGTGTTAAATATAATTTAAATCATTCCTCCAAGACAACTCCTTCTATTCCATAAATTTCTACTTAAGAACTGGCAGTCAGTATAAAAGAAAAGAAAAGAAAATTAAGTGTAGTTGCATGAGGTAGGATTAAAAGTAATAATGTGCTCATTAATGTTAAAACTAATCATGCATACATATCCAAGTCAATTGACTCATTCCACCTCATTTCAATCAAAGAATCATTCAAATGATCTATGGAACATGTAATTAACTAACAGAAAATCCTAAGAAGGTTTGGTCTTAAGTTAAATCAGTAAATGGATGAAAGTCGCCTGTCGAGACACTTTGTGACAATAATGGAAGTGAAATGAAGGATGACACAGAAAAGGCTGAAATATTATGTGTCTTTTTGCAATAGTGTTTCAGAGAGGAAGATCACACTATACTGTCAATTTTAAATCATAGAACAAACAACAAAATAGTTGATACTGACATAAGTGACCATGGGGTAGAGAAGCAACTGAAATCGCTCAATTGAGGGAAGGTCACAGGATCTGACAGAATACCAGCACAATTCTATGTAGAGTATATGAAAGAAATAGCCTTCTTCTAGCAGCAGTGTTCCGTACGTCTTTAGAACATACCTTCACCGAAGAGTCAAGCAGTATATTGCTCCCTCCTACGTATATCTCGCGAAGAGACCATGAGGATAAAATCAGAGAGATTAGAGCCCACACAGAAGCATACCGACAGTCCTTCTTTCCACGTACAATACGAGACTGGAATAGAAGGGAGAACCGATAGAGGTACTCAGGGTACCCTCCGCCACACACCGTCAGGTGGCTTGCGGAGTACGGATGTAGATGTAGATGTAGATGTAGAAGAGTGAACTATTGCTGATGATCGGGGAAAAAAAATTACAGGTCAGTGCCATTTTCGAGAAGGGTCATTGAACAGACACACAAAACTATAGGCCTGTATCACTGATATCAGTTGGGTGTTTGCATATTACAACATTTTTGGAGGTCAAAAAAACAACAATGTTGTGAAACCCAGCTCACTCTGTTCATCCATGAGATCCTGAAGGATGCAATGTTCCTTGACTTCCAGAAGGCATTTGATATGGTTCTGCATTCCAACCTGATGAAGAAAATGTGAAACGTTTCTAGGAAACAGAACACAGCATGCCATTCTGAATGGAGAGAAGTCTTCAGACATAAAAGTGACTTCAGGCATGACCCAGGGGAGTGTCACAGGACCACTATTTACACAACATAAATAAATGACCTAGCAGATAATGTCAGAAGTTCCATGGGACTTTTCATGGATGAAGCTGTTGTATACGGAGAAGTTGTCATGTTAACAAACTGGAACGAAATGCAGGAAGCCCTGCAGATGATCGATGCTTGGTGTAGGGAGCAATAATTGATCCTCAATGTAAATAAATGTAAAATATTTCGAATACATGATTAGAATGTCCATTTACTGTATGATTACACAACAATCACTGGAAACAGGTAATTCTGTAAAATGCTTATGTATACACAAATGGAGCGATTTGAAATGGAAAAACCACATAAAACTAATCAAAAGTAAGGCACATACCAGGCTGAGATTCATGGAAGAATCCTCAGAAAATGTAGTCCATCAGCAAAGAATGTAACTTACAAAACACTTGTGTGACCAATGCTTGAATATTGTTTGTCAGTATGAGATCCGCATCAGATAGGTCTGATAGAGAAAATACAAAAAAGAGTGATGAATTTTGTTACAGGTTCATTTACTAATCACAAAAGCATCACAGAAATGATAACCAACTCCAATGGCAGACACTGCAAGAGATGTGTTCTGCATCATGATGTGGTTTATTGTTAAAGTTCTGAGAGTGTACTTTCCTAGAAGAGTCACAAATATATTCCTTCCTCCTATGTCTATCTTGCAAAATGACCATGAAAATAAAATTAGAGAGACTCAAGCCCACATGGAGGCTTACTGGAACTTATTCCTCCTGCAAACTATTCGTGATTGGAACAGCAGAGAGAGTAAGTGATGGTGGTACACAAAATACCCTTTGCCACACATCGCAAGGTGACTTGCAGAGTATAGATGTAGATATAGAAATGACTTTCATCAATGTTTCATGTTTTACAAAAGAAAAAGACAATACTGTATCAACTGTGGTTGGACAGCAGCGCAGAACAAATTGTAATATACACTGAAGAGCCAAATAAATAATATTGTGAAGGGCCTGAGCACACAGAAGTGCCACAACACGGCTTGGCACGGACTCGAATAATGCTTGAAGTCATGCTGCAGGGAATTGACACCATGAATCCTACAGGGCTGTCCATAAATCCATAAGAGAACGAGGGGGTGAAGATCTTTTCTGAACACCATGTTGCAAAGCATGCTCAATATGTTCATGTCTGGGGAGTTTGGTGGCCAGCAGAAGTGTTTAAACTCAGAAGAATGTTCCTGGAGCCACTCTGTAGCATTCTGAGTGTGTGGAGTGTTGCATTGTCCTGATGGAATCGCCTAAGTCCATCGGTATGCACAATAGATATGAATGGATGCAGGGGTCAGACAGGATGCTTACGTATCTGTCACCAGTCAGAGTAGTATCTAGGCATATCAGGAGACCCATATCACTCAAACTGCACACGCCCCACACCATTTCAGAGCCTCCACCAGCTTGAACAATCCTCTGCTGATGTGCAGTGTTCATGGATTCATGAGGTTGTCTCCATACACTTACACATCCATCCGCTCGATATAATTTTAAACAAGACTCGTCCAAACATGCAACATGTTTCCAGTCATCAACAGTCCAATTTCAGTGTTGGCAGGCCCACGCAAGGCATAAAGTTTTATGGCATGCACCTATCAAGGGTACACAAGTCGGCCTTTGACTCCAAAAACCCATATCAATTATGTTTCATTGAATGGTTCGCACTTTGACATTTGTTGATGGCCCAGCATTGAAATCTGCAGCAATTTGCAGAAGGGTTGCACTTCTGTCACACTGAACAATTCTCTTCAGCTGCTATTGGTCCTATTCTTGTAGGATCTTTTTTGAGCCACAGCAGTAGGAGATCTGATGTTTTACCGGATTCCTGATATTCACGGTATACTCGAGAAATGGTCATACGGGAAAATCCCCCCTCATTGCTACCTCGGAGATGCCGTTTCCTATCGCTCATGCACCAACTATAACACCCCACTGAAACTCACTTAAATCTTGATAATCTGCCATTATAGCAGCAGTAACCAATATAACAACTGCATCAGACACTTGTTGTCTTATAAAGGGGATTCAGAAAGAAACGAGCTGGAGTCTGGAATGCGCAAACTGGTGACAAGAGTGTAATATCATGGCTTGTGTAACAAGGTGTGGTTCCGACAAGAACGTGGAATTTCTCAGCTCATCTCTGGACGGCACGCGTGCATGTCACATGACTATACAGAGCTAGCAGCAGCACGCATCAATCATCCAACGGTGCCAGTCGCATTGCAAACAGTGACATGGAGGCATCAAAATATGAGCAAAGAGGTGTTTTTCATTTTCTGACAGCGGAAGGAGTAGGAGTAACAGACATTCATTGATGAATATCACAAGTGTACGGTGAATACTACATGTTCCTTGCAAGGATCAAGGCATGGCACAAGCACTTCAGTGAAGGATGGGTGTCATTAACCAATGATGCATGGTCTGGAGCACCACAATGCATTAACAAAGACATTGTCCAGCTGCTGGATGCACTCATTACCCAGGACCACCGACTGACAGTGAAAGTCATAGCCGCTGCGGTCAGATTGAGTGTCAGAAGTGTTCACACCATCATGAAGTAATGACTGCAGATGCACAAGGTGTTTAACCAATGGGTGCCCCACAGACCACACCAGGAAGCATGTCCAAGGGCCCACTGCCTTGCCCATCTGCAGCGCAATGCTCGGGAAGGGAATGCATTCCGGCATGATGGTGGCTGGAGATGGGTCATGGTGTCATCACTTCAAAGAATAATCAAAACGACAAAGTCTCCAGTGAAAGTATACAGAGTCACAACCACCCAAAAAAAAGCCAAAGCCATCCAAACGAGTGCAGGGTAGGTTATGCTGATGTTCTTCTTTGAGCAAGATGGCCCCTTTCTGATTCATTTCCTGCAGCATGGGACAATAGTGAATTCCCAGTGTTACTTGAAAACCTTGACCACCTTTCACCAAGTGATCAAATCAAAATGACCAGCCAATCTCATCTAGAGGGTCATTCTGCCCCATATGACCAGCACAGTCACAGCACTCATGCAGAAATTCAAATGGGAGATTCTCAGCCACCCTCCATATAGTCTGGACCTCTCTCCCTGTGATTATGCTATTTTTGGTCCCCTTAAAAAGGCTCTGAGGGGCAAATGATTCACCTCGGATGATGACCTGCAGCTGTATGTGCGGAACTGGTTAACATCGCAGCCCCAGGAATTTTATGAGACAGCCAGGGCCAATACCTCAAACATACAGGTACTGGTTTCTGTGATTATATCTCCAGCTCATTTCTTTATTAACGCCGCATATATACAGATGTTGCCAACCACACTGCCATATTCTGCCAGTTTACATATTTCCATATTTGAATATGCATGTCTATACCAGTTTCTTTGGCACTTCAGTGTATTACACCTCCCATGTATATGACATAACTCTTTCCATTTAGTTTTGTGGTTTTATGTAACATTTTCATCTGATTTTTTTCTCCTCGCATATCCTAATTCATCAGGTGCTTACTTGAGCATTTTTATCTCTGCTACCATCTCACTTTCAGCTGTCACAAAACAAATGAAAAGAGGCAGAGACAGAAGCTGGGGGAAGGGGTGGGGGGACACTCATCTCACAAGCCTTTCTGCAAACATAATGTCAATTTGATGTCACATGTAACATTGACATGGCTAGTGTCATATTCATTTTGCCATATTTTACTGTTTTGTATAACAACTTGCAGTATACCACTTTCCAGGCAATGGTGCACTGACAATGTATCACAAACATTCACCCATATCATTAAATGTCAGTTAATAAAGCACCAATGATATAAGCTTTCAAGAGATACTAAGATAACTGAGACATGAGACGAAAATCACCTCCTAAGCACTAGTGTAATAATTGATAATGTCATAGTTTTGAAGTTGAAGAATGGAGGTTTGCATCCCGCTGCATACTAATATTTTCTTCTTTTTTTCCATGTTAATGATATTAACACATTGTGGGACTTTCTTATGAATGTAATACAAGTATGTTCTGAAACAGTAAATCTTATTTAACATTTCTGTCTAATCAGAGAACAACAGACGAAATAAATATTTTGCTGTTTATTTCTGAATATGTGGTGGTTTGTGTGTGTGTGGTTAGGCAGGAACCTAAGAGGACAGCTTTAAATGCTGCAAATGGAATGACAAGCAATAAGATTCATATTATTTCTTCAGTGAAAAGATGACTGATAACATTCATGTTCTTTCTTGTCACAAATATTTCACGGGTAACATTCAACTCACATGACTTCCAGAAAACCATGACATTTCCTGTTGGTATATTTATGCTACTAAGACGTGTGAGCTGTTACCCACACAAGATATACCCCCACTGAACACTAATGATAGTCGATAGCCACAAGTTTGCTTCTGTTAGGAGAAGCAACAGCAAAAATTATGTGAGATATGGCAACTGTGACAGGACTGAACTTTGAATCTTTGGATATAACATCAATTTGAAATAATAACGACTATAATTTATTTATCTGAAAACTCATCGATAATATTTATTTTTTACCTTAATTACTTTAACAATAAATGACAAGAGTATGTAAAAATTTATAAAAAAGGAAGATCATGACAATTAAAAATGACAACCAGCACAGGAAAAAATATGCCAGCTGTCCAGTTTTATTTACTACAACGACAGCACCAAGTAAAATGTAGTTCTACTGTATGAATTACTGGGTAGTATTTCTTCTTGTTGAATGAATGCATATGGCTAGGCAACACATTTCAGGAAATGGTAGATGCAGTGATGAATAAGAAAATATTGTTATAAGTGAACACATATGCAATTGCAAACATTATTTAATTGACATCTCTTTCATGTGTGTAGATAATTATAAAATTATGATTTTGTATGTTTCAATTGAGATCCTCCCCCCATGAACCATGGACCTTGCCATTGGTGGGGGGGCTTGCGTGCCTCAGCGATACAGATGGCCATACCGTAGGTGCAACCACAATGGAGGGGTATCTGTTGAGAGGCCAGACAAACGTGTGGTTCCTGAAGAGGGGCAGCAGCCTTTTCAGTAGTTGCAGGGGCAACAGTCTGGATAATTGACTGAGCTGGCCTTGTAACACTAACCAAAACGGCCTTGCTGTGCTGGTACTGCGAACGGCTTAAAGCCAGGGGAAACTACAGTCGTAATTTTTCCCGAGGACATGCAGTTTTTCTGTATGGTTAAATGATGATGGCGTCCTCTTGGGTAAAATATTCCGGAGGTAAAATAGTCCCCCATTCGGATCTCCAGGCGGGGACTACTCAAGAGGATGTCGTTATCAGGAGAAAGAAAACTGGCGTTCTACGGATCAGAGCATGGAATGTCAGATCCCTTAATTGGGCAGGTAGGTTAGAAAATTTAAAAAGGGAAATGGATGGGTTAAAGTTAGATATAGTGGAAATTAGTGAAGTTCGGTGGCAGGAGGAACGAGACTTCTGCTCAAGTGAATACAGGGTTATAAATACAAAATCAAATAGGGGTAATGCCGGAGTAGGTTTCATAATGAACAAAAAAAATAGGAGTGCGGGTAAGCTACTACAAATAGCATAATGATCGCATTATAGTGGCTAAGATAGACACGAAGCCAACACCTACTACAGTAGTACAAGTTTATATGCCAACTAGCTCTGCAGATGATGAAGAAATTGATGAAATGAATGATGAGATAAAAGAAATTATTCAGGTAGTGAAGGGAGACGAAAATTTAATAGTGATGGGTGACAGGAATTCGAGAGTAGGAAAAGGGAGAGAAGGAAACTTCATAGGTGAATTTGTATTGGGGGAAAAAATGAAAGAGGAACCCGTCTGGTAGAATTTTGCACAGAGCATAACTTAATCATAGCTAACACTTGGTTCAAGAATCATAAAACAATGTTGTACACATGGAAGAACCCTGGAGATACTAGAAGGTTTCAGGTAGATTATATAACGGTAAGAGAGAGATTTAGGAACCAGATTTTAAATTGTAAGGCATTTCCAGAGGCAGATGTGGACTCCGACCACAATCTATTGGTTATGAACTGTAGATTAAAACTGAAGAAACTGCAAAAAGGTGGGAATTTAAGGAGATGGGAACTGGACAAACTGATTAAACCAGAGGTTGTACAGAGTTTCAGGGAGAGCATAAGGGAACAATTGTCACAAATGGGGGAAAGTAATACAGTAGAAGAAGAATGGGTAGCTCTGAGGAATGAAGTAGTGAAGGCAGCAGAGGATCAAATAGGTAAGAAGATGTGGGCTAGTAGAAATCCTTGGGTAACAGAAGAAATATTGAATTTAATTGATGAAAGGAGAAAATATAACAATGCAGTAAATGAAGCAGGCAAAAAGGAATACAAACGTCTCAAAAATGAGATCAACAGGAAGTGCAAAATGGCTAAGCAGGGATGGTTAGAGGACAAATGTAAGGATGTAGAGGCTTATCTCACTTGGGGTAAGATAGATACTGCCTAAAGGAAAATTAAAGAGACCTTTGGGGAAAAGAGAACCACTTGTATGAATATCAAGAGCTTGTATGAATATCAAGAGCTCAGATGGAAACCCAGTTCTAAGCAAAGAAGGGAAAGCAGAAAGGTGGAAGGAGTATATAGAGGGTCTATACAAGGGCGACGTACTTGAGGACAATATTCTGGAAATAGAGGAGAATGTAGATGAAGATGAAATGGGAGATACGATACTGCATGAAGAGTTTGACAGAGCACTGAAAGACCTGAGTGGAAACAAGATTTGGAGACTGTCCACAGCTGTCTCGCCTGACACCTGACATGTTGCAGTGAGCTGATGTTGTCATTCATGAGGACAGACACATTATGACTCAAGAAGACAATTTGATGGTGCTGAGGAGGAGATTCACACAGTGAAGCACTGGCTCTACCACGAAGACAAGGATTGGTACCAACAGGCCATACAAGCCTTTGTTTCGCCATAAAACAGGATGGAGATTATGTGGAAAAACAGTGTGTGTAATGTGGTGCATTACTTTCTGGGCAACAATGACAAAAATCTTAGCACCCCTAGGAGTATTAGCTGCAAAAGTACATACTATGACTGCTTCACAGAAAGATTTATCTACAAGAGCCAATATGCGATTATTCTAATGTTTTCTGTGGGTGACCAGAAATAATTAATGAATACTAATACAAACTTGGTATTTCCTGGCAGGTTAAAGCTGTGTGCTGGAATAGGACTCGAACCTGAGACCTGTGGATTTTGTGGGAAAGTGCCCCACTCACAGAAGTATCCACATATGCCCTCATTACTTTTCCTCACAGCTACACTTCTGCCAGTACCTCATCTCCTATCTTCTAAACTTTTCCTGCGTGCCTTGTAAGACTAGGATATTGTGCAGACATAGCTTAGCCACAGCCTGTGGGATTGTTCCTAGAAGAAACTTTCATTCTGCAGTGGAGTGTGGACTGATCTGAAACTTTCCAGCAGATTAAAACTTTTTGCCAGGCCACAAATTGGATATGAAATGTATATTGACAGCAGTAGAGTTGTCCCGCTGGTTCTCTAAATTTTCTCAATAGCATTTCATGAAAAGAACATTGCCTTACCTCCCAGGATTCAATTTGAGTTCGCGAAGCATCTCCTTAATACTCGCATGCTGATCAAACCTACTGGTAACAAATTTAGCAGCATGCAGCCGAATTGCTTCAATTTCTTCCTTTAATCCAACCTAATAGGAATCCCAAACACTCTAGCCATACTCAAGAATCAGTCACACAAGTGTCCTAAATGCAGTCTCTTTCACAGGTAAGAAACACTTTCCAAAAATTCACCCAATGAACTGAAATCGATCATTCGTCTTCCCTACTACCGTCCTTATATGCTCATTGCATTTCATATCAGACTGCAACATTACACCTAGATATTTAATTGGCATGACTGTGTCAAGAACCACACCAATAATACAATATTTTATCATTACAGCATTGTTTTTCCTGCTCATCTGCATTAACTTATATTTTTCCACATTTAAATACTTCCTGGAAATCTAGAAATATGGCTGTGTCTGTTGCCCTTCATCCATGGTTCACAGGACATTATGTGAGAAAAGGACAAGCTGAGTTTCACACACGCAGTGATTTTTAAATCCATGATGATTTGTGAACAGATGCTTTTCTGTCTTAAGGACATTCATGATACTCGAATTTATAATATGTTCAAGAATTCTGCAGCAAACTCATGTTAACGATATTGATCTGTAATGTTGTGGGTCCGTAATTTTACCCTTTTTTCCAGTCACTTAGGAGTTCATGCTGGGTGAGAGATTTGTGATGAATGCAGGATAAGTAAGGAGCCAATGTCTGTGAAACTGAACTGTTGTTCCATCTGAACTTGGTGACTTATTTGTTTTGAGTTCTTCAGTTGCCTCTCTATGCCAGGGATGTCTATGACTTGTCCTCTGAACAGGAGTTTGAGTGACAGTCAAATGATGGTACATCTGCATAATTCTCTCGAAGGGAAGATTTCTTGAATACAAAATTTAAAACTTCAATTTTCCATTTGCTGTCTAGCACTGTCACACCAGACTGGTTGACAACTGGTCTGATAGATGCCTTTGTGATTTGATAGAAGCCTGTGATTTTCTTGGGTTCTCAGCAGGATCTTTTGCTAAGGCAGTAGCCTGTTTTAGTAGCTGAAACTAAGTCACTAGTTATGTGATTTGTCTGATGCAGCTAGTAAAGAGGCATACATAAATAAATCATTTAATAACGTGGAAGCTGATAACATTGTGACTGAAGTAGTCAATGCTG
The DNA here is from genome assembly GCF_023897955.1 of Schistocerca gregaria. Taxonomy (NCBI): domain Eukaryota; kingdom Metazoa; phylum Arthropoda; class Insecta; order Orthoptera; family Acrididae; genus Schistocerca; species Schistocerca gregaria. Next base: position 935,723,912 of record NC_064922.1, read on the forward strand.
ATGACCAAGTTAGCTGTTTTCTTGTTTTGAAAGAAAATTTTGTAGTTGAAGAAAGTTGGAAGGAAGTATACGAGTCACCAGCAGCAAATGAGTATTTGACATAATGTACAGAATCTTGTACAACATTTAAATTATGTAAAAATGATTTTGTGTGGGGAAAATTACACAAATTTTGTACTCAAATGCAGATCAATTGGTGGGGAAAATATCAGAATGATTTTTGTTAACAATTCTAAAGGACACTGTGTTGTCATAGGAAATTATGTCGACTTATGTAAAATTTCAAAATGTTGATCTTTTAATTGCACTAAGGAGAACTCTCATGGCAGTTTATGAAAACAAAGTTATACTTGCTCTAGTTCAAAAAGTACACAGTATAGGTTTTCCAGTAGGCTTAAAAGAAAAAGTGAATATAGAATGTAAAAGCAATATTATGTCTAACTATGGAAGATGTAATGGTGGGATTGTGTTCAGTCTGACACTGAAATGTACTAATGAAAAGAGTGTGAAAAACACCAGACAAAGTAATGTGTTTCAGGAAAACAACAGTGATGTAACTAACTTTTTGTTTCAAAAGGAATATGCAAAAGACTTTCTTTGCATTTTCTAATGAACATTTCCTTGTCCTGCACATTAAGAAAAGCAATTTCTACACTTAGACAAGTTCACAGTACCAGGTAGAAGGACTGGTGGCATGCATAAAAACGTTCAGAGCACACAGGGACAGGTACAAAGGCGTGTGTGTTAACACGTCCAGAGCAGTTAAAGAGTTAAGATATCACCATGCTGTTTGAGAGTGGAATAATAGAGAATTACTGTGAAGATGGTTCAAAGAACACTCTGCCAGGCCCCTGAATGTGATTTGCATAGTATCGATGTAGATGTAGATCTGCAGGAAACTTGCAATTACAATGGGAACTTTTCCGGAAGAAACAACAACAAAGCTACAATATGACATGAGAAACTAAAATAATCTTTAGCCTCAGAAATTATCAAACTGCACACCTCCTTTGCTTCCCTTTTCCACTGAGTCTTATCCAACTTCTTTCTCTCTGTGGAGCAAACAGTAGATTCATTACCACTGGTGACATCAATTTTTTCTCATATCTTAGTAACGTTTATTTCGAATGCTGAACTGGCCTTATGGGCAGAGCACTCATTAGTGCCTCCATGCTTACCCTGTGGTAAATGGATTGTCAGACCAAGATGCACAACTGATTAACTTACAAAACCTAACAGGGTGTACAGTTTGGAAACCATTAACTAGAAGTGTAAGGTCTCTCAGCCCAGTATCTATAGAGAACTTCAAAGAAAGCTTAAGAAATGTTAATTGGGGAGATGTATATAATGAGCCAAATGCTAACGATAAATGCAACATATTTCTTGATAAATTTATAATGCTTTTTGAACATTTTTTCCAAAAGAAAATTACTAAATGTAACATCACACACTTTTCAAAGAAACCTTGGATTACTACAGGTATTAAAGTGACTTCAGAAAAAAAGAAAACTTTATGAAACAGCAAGAACTAGTAAAGATCCAGAAGTAGTTTTACACTAAAAAAATTATTGTATCATACTGATAAAAGTTGTAAGGAAATCAAGAAATATGTATGTTCAAGAAGAAATTAACAACTCCTGCAATAAAATCAAATCAATATGGAATGTTGTTAGAAGGGAGACAGGAAAAGTAACCACTGGAGTAGGTAGTATTACTATTAAAGAGAGCGAAAACATCCTAACCAACAGTACACAAGTAGCTAATGCATTTAACAATCATTTCTTAAGTGTAGGAGGAAAAAATTGGTGAGAACAGTTCAAAAGAAAAAGCCAGGCAGTACATGGAAGAGTCTGTTTTGAAAAAAATTAGTCAGATTAAGTTTCACCTAACAACCTCTTGTAAAATAAATAAAATTATTAAATCTTTGAAAAATAAATGTTCTGTTGGAGTAGATAACATCTGTAATAAGATATTAAAACATTGTGAAACAATTACAGCTGATGAAACTTCTTGGCAGATTAAAACTGTGTGCCCGACCGAGACTCGAACTCGGGACCTTTGCCTTTCGCGGGAAAGTGCTCTACCATCTGAGCTACCGAAGCACAACTCGAGCCCGGTCCTCACAGCTTTACTTCTGCCAGTATCTCGTCTCCTACCTTCCAAACTTTACAGAAGCTCTCCTGCGAACCTTGCAGAACTAGCACTCCCGAAAGAAAGGATACTGCGGAGACATGGCTTGGCCACAGCCTGGGGGATGTTTCCAGAATGAGATTTTCACTCTGCAGTGGAGTGTGTGTTGATATGAAACTTACTGGCAGATTAAAACTGAGTGCCCGACCGGTCGGGCACACAGTACTGCAAAAAGTACAGTTCCTTCAATAAATACAACATATCAACAGAAGTCAGTAGACAGGGTAGAGCATACTAAGTTTTTGGGTGTACCCATAGATGAGAATCTTAATTGGAAAATTCATATTTTGGATCTTCTAAAATGACTAGGTTCAGCAACTTTTAAATCAGAATAATTGCCAATTTTGAGGATAAAGAAATTAGTAAGCTAACATGCTTTGCATACTTTCACTCTCTGATGTCATACGGAATAATATTTTGGGGTAACTCAACATTTAGACAAAAAGTATTCACTGCTCAAAAGAAAGTGGTTAGAATAATGTGTGAGGTTCATATCCGCACATCTTGTATGCATCTTTTTAAAAGATTGGGAATTCTTACAACAGCCTCACAATACATTTGCTCACTAATGAAATTTGTTCTCAACAACATGGGCCAGTTTAAAAACAACAGTGACATTCATGATTATAATACCAGAAAAAAGAAAGAGTTACACTATCCTTTACTCAACCTATCTTTGGCACAGAAAAGGGTAAAATATGCCGCTATAAAAATTTTCGACATATTACCAGATGAAATAAAATGTCTGACAGGCAGCAGTAATAGCTTCAAAATTAAATTGAAATCATATATGCTTGATAACTCCTTCTATAGCATAGATGAATTCTTGAATAGGAATAAATAAATCCATAAATATAGTATATGCATTTTGTGCCATTTAAGGGAATGGGGTGAATAATAGAAATATTAATCCTTAACTCTGTATTATATATATTAAAAAATCTTGTTTCATATGTTCATTTCTTGTACACTTGACACATTCCACATCATAACGGCTCCCGTACCGTGCAATTAATCAATGGAACGCACAGTCAACAAACAAACTAACTAACTAACTAGCATCCCATTCCAACCCCCTCCCTCCCAGTGTTGCAGTGATTCCTCCAGTGTTGTGCTTGGAACAAGTGATTCTCAGATGACAATTCTCATTTGTTTGATTGATGGAGCTGCTAAGTGCTATACCACCTAATGCACTCCCCTGACTTAAGCTCTTGTGAGTTCAACTCGGTTTCTAAACTGAATGAAGCAAGCACTTCATGGCATTCGATTCAGAACTGCTACAACTTTGTCGGGCAATAGAGCGCGCTGCTCGAACTGTCAACACAACTGGCATTGCTGAGAATATCTTACGACTTCCACATCGCTGGCAATGGGTTATACACAATGCTGGTGACTACTTTGAAGGTCAGTAAAAATTTGAAACACATATCTATTCTCTACCAGCCGTAAATAAATAGTTGCCATTATTAAAGTTCCAACCCTCGTAAAAAGTTGTTTAAGACTGGGCTTTTTGGATCTGTCAGTGTAGCTGTACAGTTGTGTAGTGCATATTGAAGTAACAGTGTGGTGTGTAATGAAGAAGATAAGCATAATACATTTGTATTCAATGTTTTAACAACTTAGCTGAACAATTGAATGCTGCATATAGAAGGAAATTTGTACAGTATAATGAAGAAGTATAGTAAGTACGTGTTAAATATTTTAATAACTTGTATTTGTTTCTGTAGTTCCTTTGAATTCGGCAGAAAGAACCGCAGTCCACCATCTAAAAACTGATCCTGATCTTATAATCCTACCTGCAGACAAAGGCCCCACCACCGTAGTTTTGAACTGCAAGGATTACATGGCAGAAGGACTCCGTCAGCTGTCAGATACTTCCACCTACAAACCATGTCCCAGTGATCCCATTCCAGCAATCCAGTAGGATCTCCAGTCACTACTCAAATCCTTAGGCCCATCCCAGAACCTCTCCCAAGACTCCATCTCTCTACTTACCCCTACCACTTCCCGCACTCCCACCTTCTACATGCTTCCTAAAGTCCATAAACCCAACCACCCAGGATGCCCCATTGGGCCGGTTACTGTGCTCCCACTGAGAGAATCTCTACTCTCGTAGACCAACACCTTCAACCTATTACCCGGAACCTATCCTCCTATATAAAAGATACCAACAATTTCCTCAACCGACTCTCCACAGTTCCTCTCCCTTTACCACACGGTGCCTGCTCGTCACTATTGATGCCACCTCCCTGTACACTAACATTCCTAATGCTCATGGCCTTACTGCTATCGAACACTACCTTTCCAGATGCCCTATAGATTCCACACCAATAACCTCCTTCCTAGTCTCCATGACCAACTATATCCTCACCCATAATTACTTCTCCTTTGAAGGCATTACCTGCAAACAAATCTACAGTACGGCTATGGGCACCCGCATGGCACCATCCTATGCTAACCTATTCATGGGCCATCTAGAGGAATCCTTCCTAAAAACCCAGAATCCTAAACCCCTCACCTGGTTCAGATTCATTGATGACATCTTTGGTATCTGGATTGAAGGTGAGGACACCTTATTCACATTCCTCCAGAACCTTAACAAATTCTCCCCCATTTGCTTCACCCGTTCCTACTCAACCCAACAAGCCACCTTCCTAGATGTTGACCTCCGCATCAGAGATTGCTACATCAATACCTCCGTCCATATCAAACCTACTAACCACCAGCAATAACTCCACTTTTGCAGTTGCCACCTGTTTCATGACAAGAAGTCTCTTCTGTACAGCCTAGCCACCCATGGTCATCGCATCTGCAGTGACCAGTGGTCCCTCTCTAAATATACCGAGGGTCTCATTGAAGCCTTCACTGACCGTAATTATCCTCCCATCCTTGTACAAAAACAAATCTCCCGTGCCTTATCTTTCCAGTGTCCCACCACCTCCCAAAGTCCCACAGTCCAGCCACAGAGGAGCATTCCCCTCGTAACTCAGTACTATCCGGGACTGGAGCAACTGAATTACATTCCCCGCCAGGGTTTTGATTACCTCTTGTCATGCCCTGAAATGAGAAATGTCCTACCCACTACCCTTCTCACCCCTCCTACTGTGGTACTCCGCAGTCCACCGAAACTACACAATACACACGTCCATCCTTACACGACCTATGCTCCCAATCCCTTACCTCATGGCTCATACTCCTGTAATAGAACTAGATGCAAGACCTGTCCCATACATCCTCCTACCACCACCTACTCCAGTCTAGTCACTAACATTACCTATCACATTAAAGGCAGGGCTACCTGTGAAATCAGTCATATGATCTACAAGCTAAGCTGCAACCACTGTGCTGCATTCTATGTAGGCATGACAACCAACAAGCCGTCTGTCCACATGAACGTCCACAGACAAACTGTGGCCAAAAAACAAGTGGACCATCCTGTAGCTGAACACACTGCCAAACATGATACCCCTCATCTTAATGACTGCTTCACAGCCTGTGCCACATGGATCCTTCCCACCACCAGCTTTTCTGAATTGTGCAGATGGGAACTTTCCCTGCAATACATCCTATGTTCCTGTAACCCTCCTGGCCTCAACCTTCGTTAGTCACTGTCCTCACCCATCCAGCCCCCACCCTGTTCCCATTCCAACACTACACAGCCGTCATTTCACTGCCACATCCAGTCTTTTAATTTCTTTTATTTTTATTTCTCTCCTTTCAGCAACCCCCCCCCCCCCGCCCCCCCCCCCCCCCCCGCATCTTCTCTCCTACCCTCCATCTAAAGTGCAACACATCACTGTCCGCCACTCCCACCATACTATCTCTCCCCCTCCCCATCCCAGCCCACCTCCTTACCCCCACCCAGTTGCCACTCCCATCATGCACTGGTGCTGCTGCTCACAGTGTAGTTTCAGCTCTCTGCGGCTGCAGATGTATGTGCACGTTGGGCTTGTGTGAGTGTGTGTGTGCGCACGTGTATGTGTGTCCACTGCTGACAAAGGCCTTAATGGCCGAAAGCTATGATTGTGTGAATCTTTTTTTTTGTGCCTATCACAGCTCAGCATCTCTGCTATATGGTGAGTAGCAACTTTCCTTCTCTCATATTGTTACATTCTCCCTTGTTTGATATAATTATTCTGATGAAAATACATGTCCTCTACTCTCAAAACAAATTTGATATCAATATTGCTAATATTGTGATTGGTAGACTAGCAGCTCTGATAATAAGTCAACATTCCGCGAGGAGGGAAAGCTGGTAGAAGTGTCCTCTGTAGAGTGGGCTACATAAAAGGACACCTGAAACTACTGCTAGTAAGGGAGTTTGCACACCATCTGCAACACCTTGTGATGTCACTGGTGAACATGTTACCTGGTGCTATGGCCAGGCCTTGATGCTCCCCTGTTCAAAGTACAATGGGACACACTGACTGCCAGGGAGTTGGTGTAGGAGTACAAACCCCTGAGTTCATTTAGAGCCTGTGAGCGTTTTTGGGAACATTATGAGGCAGTGGGACATTGAGGACCAAAGGTAGTGGGGGAGAGATTAGTACATCTGGAAATATGACGCCAATTTTGATCCAATGATGGTGTATGCCACCTGGGGGACAGTAGATGTGCAATAATGGTTTCTATGTCATGCTACCCGAGTGCCATCTGTATCTGTCCTTTAATAGGGAATGCTGAAAGGCAGAAGGCTCAGTGTGGTGCAAACATATGAAGCAAGCAGGTTACTGTGCCACAGAGATGCACCTGTGCTTCTTGCAACCAACTGAGCGAGTTTGAAAGGGATCACATTGTGGCCTTTGGAGTGGCAGGATGCTCCTTTCAGAAACTGCCACAAAAGTTGGATGTGCTGCATCAGTTGTGCAATGACACTGGTATCAGTGGTTACGTGAACATTCTCGTACCCACATATGAGGTTCTGGACATCCATACAGCACAGATGCCCACCAGGATTGTCATGCTGTTAGGGCAGCAGTGGCAGATCGGGCAGCTGCCACAGCACAGATAAGAGGGCTTGTGACTTCAAACATGTCAACACAAGCTGTTGTGAACTGGTTATCAGCAGTGGGACTAACGGCACACACACCTCTAGCCCAACTTCCACTTATGCCCCATCATCAAAGTGCATGTCTTGGCTGGTGACTCCAGAGGATCACTTTGGAGATGGAATGGTGCACTACAGTCAGCAGTGATGAAAGAAGATTCTACCTGTATCCAAGTGATGGTCTTTTGTGCTTACCGCATAGACCTGGAGAGTGCTGTCTTGTAGAGTGTGTCTGTGCAAGACATAACAGCCCCACCATAAGCCTTATGGTCTGGTGTGTGATAAGCCAAAACTCTCAAACACCTTTGTTGTATCTGGAGGGGATGCTAACCAGTGCTCAGTATGTGCGGAATGTCGTTAGAGCCATTCTTTTGTCGTTTTTGAAACAGGAATGTGATGTGTTGTTCCAACAGGATAACGCTTGCCCACACATGGGCTGTGAAACTCAACCTGCTCTGCAAGGCGTGCAAGAAACTTCCCTGGCCAGCAAGGTCTCCAGACTTGTCTTCAGTCAAATACGTATGGGCTATGAAGGGATGAGAAGTGACTTGTGCGACTCATTTACCAACAAAAGTTACACAACTATGTGAACACACCGAGCAGGTGGCTGCATCACATACTAATATGGGTGTTTGAAGCATAGGTTGACACCTGTTACCTCAGAATAGCTTGTGCTATTGATCAGTAAATGTAATCATTTCATGTACTTCAAACGCACTGTTGCAAATCTTGAGTGAAATGGAACCCTCTGAAAGGGTGTACTATTTTTTTTTCTTTTTGGGCAGTGTATTAGGTATCCTGAAGCAAAAAATATGTAAGAAAAAAGGGACATAATTAAGCATAAAATTACTGAGAGTTGAACAACACTGCAACAATACCACACACTGTCACTGATAAATAGGTTACTTATGCACTGATGAATAGGTTACACAAAACAGTTAATGACTATTTAATATTTCAGCTAACATTATGCTAGGATTTATGTTGAACAATGGTTACTAAATATTCTTGCCTTTAATTATTCTTAGTGTTAATGACTTAATGTGTTGTGGAGTGATTAGTGCTAGAAAATGTGTAGGATGATTAATGTTAGGAAATGTAATATGTTGATATGGTTTTATGAAAACTTGAGTATAATCCCAGAGGATGATAATGAGACGTTTAATTACTGCTTAATCTAAGAGTGAATTTTTTTCCTCTATTTCTGAGTGAAATTTTCATATTTGTGTCTATTTGATAAACCTTTTGAAATGATATAACATTTTTAGTGAGTTATGCTTCTGTAATAAGTCATTTATGTTTATAATTGAGTGATGAGGAATTTTCTTGTTTTGAAAGAGAAACATATATTTTATTGCTTTTGATGAAAAATATTTTTGTATGAAACAATTCTGCTTGTGTTATGTATCTGCATTCTGTTTAGATTTTAATAAAGTTTTGTGGGTAAATAGACTCACTGTTTCTAAAATGTAATATGTTTATTTGAAATGGAATGTGCAACCCAATGTTTTTGATTGGAAATATTACTTGAAGATTTTGCATTAGATGTGCTTCTTTCTTTCCTGTTTTAGTTTCATAGAAAAATACATGGATCAGATTTTAGGGCTGTTTGGGTCAGTATAATGCCTTTTTGATAAACCTTGGGTATGCCTGAAAACCGGTCAGTATAATGCATTTTTGATCAATCTTGGGTATATATGAAAACCATTTGACTACCTACGAATGAAATGTACGATGAAATAAAAGAAATTATTCAGATAGTGAAGGGAGACGAAAATTTAATAGTCATGGGTGACTGGAATTCGAGTGTAGGAAAAGGGAGAGAAGGAAACATAGTAGGTGAATATGGATTGGGGCTAAGAAATGAAAGAGGAAGCCGCCTAGTAGAATTTTGCACAGAGCACAACTTAATCATAGCTAACACTTGGTTTAAGAATCATGAAAGAAGGTTGTATACGTGGAAGAACCCTGGAGATACTAAAAGGTATCAGATAGATTATATAATGGTAAGACAGAGATTTAGGAACCAGGTTTTAAGTTGTAAGACATTTCCAGGGGCAGATGTGGACTCTGACCACAATCTATTGGTTATGACCTGTAGATTAAAACTGAAGAAACTGCAAAAATGTGGGAAATTAAGGAGATGGGACCTGGATAAACTGAAAGAACCAGAGGTTGTACACAGTTTCAGAGAGAGCATAAGGGAACAATTGACAGGAATAGGGGAAAGAAATACAGTAGAAGAAGAATGGGTAGCTCTGAGGGATGTAGTAGTGAAGGCAGCAGAGGATAAAGTAGGTACAAAGACGAGGGCTGCTAGAAATCCTTGGGTAACAGAAGAAATATTGAATTTAATTGATGAAAGGAGAAAATATAAAAATGCAGTAAATGAAGCAGGCAAAAAGGAATACAAACGTCTCAAAAATGAGATCGACAGGAAGTGCAAAATGGCTAAACAGGGATGGCTAGAGGACAAATGTAAGGATGTAGAAGCTTATCTCACTAGGGGTAAGATAGATACTGCCTACAGGAAAATTAAAGAGACCTTTGGAGAGAAGAGAACCACGAGTATGAATATCAAGAGCTCAGATGGCAGCCCAGTTCTAAGCAAAGAAGGGAAGGCAGAAAGGTGGAAGGAGTATATAGAAGGTTTATACAAGGGCGATGTACTTGAGGACAATATTATGGAAATGGAAGAGGATGTAGATGAAGACGAAATGGGAGATACGATACTGCGTGAAGAGTTTGACAGAGCACTGAAAGACCTGAGTCGAAACAAGGCCCCCGGAGTAGACAACATTCCATTAGAACTACTGACGGCCTTGGGAGAGCCAGTCATGACAAAACTCTACCAGCTGGTGAGCAAGATGTATGAGACAGGCGAAATACCCTCAGACTTCAAGAAGAATATAATAATTCCAATTCCAAAGAAGGCAGGTGCTGACAGATGTGAAAATTACCGAACTATCAGTTTAATAAGCCACGGCTGCAAAATACTAACGCGAATTCTTTACAGACGAATGGAAAAACTGGTAGATGCAGACCTCGGGGAAGATCAGTTTGGATTCCGTCGAAATGTTGGAACACGTGAGGCAATACTGACCTTACGACTTATCTTAGAAGAAAGATTAAGAAAAGGCAAACCTACGTTTCTAGCATTTGTAGACTTAGAGAAAGCTTTTGACAATGTTGACTGGAATACTCTTTTTCAAATTCTAAAGGTGGCAGGGGTAAAATACAGGGAGCGAAAGGCTATTTATAATTTGTACAGAAACCAGATGGCAGTAATAAGAGTCGAGGGGCATGAAAGGGAAGCAGTGGTTGGGAAAGGAGTGAGACAGGGTTGTAGCCTCTCCCCGATGTTATTCAATCTGTATATTGAGCAAGCAGTAAAGGAAACAAAAGAAAAATTTGGAGTAGGTATTAAAATTCATGGAGACGAAGTAAAAACTTTGAGGTTCGCCGATGACATTGTAATTCTGTCAGAGACGGCAAAGGACTTGGAAGAGCAGTTGAACGGAATGGACAGTGTCTTGAAAGGAGGATATAAGATGAACATTAACAAAAGCAAAACGAGGATAATGGAATGTAGTCAAATTAAATCGGGTGATGCTGAAGGAATTAGATTAGGAAATGAGACACTTAAAGTAGTAAAGGAGTTTTGCTATTTGGGGAGCAAAATAACTGATGATGGTCGAAGTAGAGAGGATATAAAATGTAGACTGGCAATGGCAAGGAAAGCGTTTCTGAAGAAGAGAAATTTGTTAACATCAAATATAGATTTATGTATCAGGAAGTCGTTTCTGAAAGTATTTGTTTGGAGTGTAGCCATGTATGGAAGTGAAACATGGACGATAACTAGTTTGGACAAGAAGAGAATAGAAGCTTTCGAAATGTGGTGCTACAGAAGAATACTGAAGATAAGGTGGATAGATCACGTAACTAATGAGGAGGTATTGAATAAGATTGGGGAGAAGAGAAGTTTGTGGCACAACTTGACTAGAAGAAGGGATCGGTTGGTAGGACATGTTTTGAGGCATCAAGGGATCACAAATTTAGCGTTGGAGGGCAGTGTGGAGGGTAAAAATCGTAGAGGGAGACCAAGAGATGAGTACACTAAGCAGATTCAGAAGGATGTAGGTTGCAGTAGGTACTGGGAGATGAAGGAGCTTGCACAGGATAGAGTAGCATGGAGAGCTGCATCAAACCAGTCTCAGGACTGAATACAACAACAACAACGAATGAAATTTGAATTTAACAATTCCTGGCATGGAAATATTTTGAAAAAAGTGAAGACACTAGATTATTTCGAGGTTCTTGTATTGTCTTGTTAAATGGAAATGTTTCTACCTGATTTTGGACATATTTGGGGAACCACTGTACTTTATTTATGGGAATTTGTGTCTGTTTGAAAAAAAATTAATGGAAGTTTGATCATAGTTGGGGTTGGGTTGGGTTGTTTGGGGAAGACCAGACAGCGAGGTCATCGGTCTCATCGGATTAGGGAAGGAAGTCGGCCGTGCCCTTTCAAAGGAACCATCCTGACATTTGCCTGGAGCGATTTAGGGAAATCACGGAAAACCTAAATCACGATGGCCGGACGCGGGATTGAACCGTCGTCCTCCCGAATGCGAGTCCAGTGTGCTAGCCACTGCGCCACCTCGCTCGGTAGCTAGATCATAGTTGCAGTCAGTACTGTAATTGTAGTACTTAATGAAATACTAAAAATTTTGACCGTTTTCTTATCTTCATGAAAAGGCTGCAAATTTTGTGAAACATTACTCTTATAAACAAATTTTTTGGGGCCGTACATATGCTGCATGACCACTCGTAAAATTTTTAATATAAATTGTAATGGATATTAGATTATTTTTGTTTACTATTTAATTTTTCTTTTTGTGTCTGATTATTTATCATTTTTGCTTGTCTTGTATTATGTCATTGCGAAATGCTGTGAAATTAGTTATGGCAAAATAATTTTCATTTATATATGTTTTACAATCATTGTACTGCTAATCTTTGCTAAGGCAACAATGAAACAATCAATTTTTGACAATATACTGTAACTGTATAAATAGAAAACCTACTCATCAAGTGGTGGCAGAACACACACTTAAAATAAGGTTATAATTAGGCAAGCTTTTGGAGCCAGTGACTACTTCTTCAGGCAGAAGTATTGTAGGGGAAGAAAGAGTGGTGTAGAAAAATGACTGGAGAGTTCTAGAAAAAGTGGTAGATTTTGGTAAAGTCACCCAAGATCACAGGTCAGAGGAGACTTACCAGGCAGGATGAGAAAGAAAGACTGATTGTTGAGAACTGCGATGGACAAGATTAAGAGCTTCAAGTTGAAAGACAGGATAATGTGCAAAACAGGGATTACTGCTAAAACATCATGTATGAGTTAATACATGTGAAAAGTGAAAAGCTAAGTGCATTGTGTGCAATGTAAAACATAGCGAAGAAGGGAATAGTTGTTGTTGTTGTGGTCTTCAGTCCTGAGACTGGTTTGATGCAGCTCTCCATGCTACTCTATCCTGTGTAAGCTTCTTCATCTCCCAGTACCCACTGCAACCCAAATCCTTCTGAATCTGCTTAGTGTAGTCATCTCTTGGTCTCCCTCTACGATTTTTACCATCTACGCTGCCCTCCAATACTAAATTGGTGATCCCTTGATGCCTCAGAACATGTCCTACCAACCGATCCCTTCTTCTGTTCAAGTTGTGCCACAAACTTCTCTTCTCCCCAATCCTATTCAATACTTCCTCATTAGTTATGTGATCCACCCATCTAATCTTCAGCATTCTTCTGTAGCACCACATTTCGAAAGCTTCTATTCTCTTCTTGTCCAAACTATTTATCGCCCATGTTTCACTTCCATACATGGCTACACTCCATACAAATACTTTCAGAAATGACTTCCTGACACTTAAATCTATACTTGATGTTAACCAATTTCTCTTCTTCAGAAACGCTTTCCTTGCCATTGCCATTTTATATCCTCTCTACTTCAACCATCATCAGTTATTTTGCTCCCCAAATAGCAAAACTCCTTTACTACTTTAAGTGTCTCATTTCCTAATCTAATTCCCTCAGCATCACCCGATTTAATTCGACTACATTCCATTACCCTCATTTTGCTTTTGTTGATGTTCATCTTATATCCTCCTTTCAAGACACTATCCATTCCGTTCAACTGCTCTTCCAAGTCCTTTGCTGTCTCTGACAGAATTACGATGTCATCGCAAACCTCAAAGTTTTGAACATAATCGGGGAGAGACAACAACCCTGTCTCACTCCCATCCCAAACACTGCTTCCCTTTCATGTCTCTCGACTCTTATAACTGCCATCTGTTTTCTGTACAAATTGTAAATAGCCTTTCGCTCCCTGTATTTTCCCCCTGTCACCTTCAGAATTTGAAGGAGACTATTCCAGTCAACATTGTCAAAAGCTTTCTCTAAGTCTACAAATGCTAGAAACGTAGGTTTACCTTTCCTTAATCTAGCTTCTAATATAAGTTGTAGGGTCAGTATTGCCTCACGAGTTCCAACATTTCTACGGAATCCAAACTGATCTTCCCCTAGGTCGGCTTCTACTAGTTTTTCCATTCGTCTGTAAAGAATTCGCGTTAGTATTTTGCAGCTGTGACTTATTAAAATGATAGTTCGGTAATTTTCACATCTGTCAACACCTGCTTTCTTTGGGATTGGAGTTATTATATTCTTCTTGAAGTCTGAGGGTATTTCGCCTGTCTCATACATCTTGCTCACCAGATGGTAGAGTTTTGTCAGGACTGGCTCTCCCAAGGCCGTCAGTAGTTCCAATGGAATGTTGTCTACTCCGGGGGCCTTGTTTCGACTCAGGTCTTTCAGTGCTCTGTCACACTCTACACGGAGTATCGTATCTCCCATATCATCTTCATCTACATCCTCTTCCATTTCCATAACATTGCCCTCAAGTACCTTGCCCTTGTATAGACCCTCTATATACTCCTTCCACCTTTCTGCTTTCCCTTCTTTGCTTAGAACTCAGTTTCCATCTGAGCTCTTGATGTTCGTACAAGTGGTTCTCTTATCTCCAAAGGTCTCTTTAATTTTCCTGTAGGCAGTATCTATCTTACCCCTAGTGAGATAAGTCTCGACATCCTTACATTTGTCCTCTAGCCATCCCTGCTTAGCCATTTTGCACTTCCTGTTGATCTCATTTTTGAGACGTTTGTATTTCTTTTTGCCTGATTCATTTACTGCATTTTTATATTTTCTCCTTTCATCAATTAAATTCAATATTTCAAAAACAAAGATTCCAAGATTTACCAAGCGGGAAAGCGCCGGTAGATAGGCACAATAAATATAACACACAAACACACACACAGAATTTCTAGCTTTCGCAACCGGCGGTTGCTTCTTCAGGAAAGAGGGAAGGAGAGGGAAAGACAAAAGGATAAGGGTTTTAAGGGAAAGGGTAAGGAGTCATTCCAATCCCGGGAGCAGAAAGACTTCCCTTAGGGGGAAAAAAGGACAGGTGTACACTCGCGTGCACACACACACACACATCCATGTGTGTTTGTGTGTTTTATTTATTGTGCCTATCTACCGGCGCTTTCCTGCTTGGTAAGTCTTGGAATCTTTGTTTTTAATATATTTTTCCCATGTGGAAGTTTCTTTCTATTTTATTTACATCATCACAAATTCAATATTTCTTCTGTTACCCAAGGATTTCTACTAGCCCTCGTCTTTTTACCTACTTGATCCTCTGCTGCCTTCACTACTTCATCCCTCAAAGCTACCCATTCTTCTTCTACTGTATTTCTTTCTCCCATTCCTGTCAATTGCTCCCTTATGCTCTCCCTGAAACCTTGTACAACCTCTGTTTCTTTTAGTTTATCCATGTTCCATCTCCTTAAATTCCCACTTTTTTGCAGTTTCTTCAGTTTTAATCTACAGGTCATAACCAATAGATTGTGGTCAGAGTCCACATCTGCCCCTGGAAATGTCTTACAACTTAAAAACTGGTTCCTACATCTCTGTCTTACCATTATAAAGTCTATCTGGATAACTTTTAGTATCTCCAGGCTTCTTGCATGTATACAGCCTTCTTTTATGATTCTTGAACCAAGTGTTACCTATGATTAAGTTGTGCTCTGTGCAAAATTCTACCAGGCGGCTTCCTGTTTCATTTCTTTGCCCCAATCCATAATCACCTACTTTGTTTCCTTCTCTCCCTTGTCCTATTGACGAATTCCAGTCACCCATGACTATTAAATTTTCGTCTCCCTTCACTACCTGAGTAATTTCTTTTATTTGATCATACATTTCTTCAATTTCTTCGTCATCTGCAGCACTAGTTGGCATATAAACTTGTACTACTGTAGTAGGTGTGGGCTTTGTATCTATCTTGGCCACAATAATGCGTTCACTATGCTGTTTGTAGTAGCTTACCCGCATTCCTATTTTCCTATTCATTATTAAACCTACTCCTGCATTACCCCTATTTGATTCTGTGTTTATAATACTGTAGTCACCTGACCAAAAGTCTTGTTCCTCCTGCCACCGAACTTCACTAATTCCCACTATATCTAACTTTAACCTATCTATTTCCCTTTTTAAATTTTCTAACCTACCTGCCCAATTAAGGGATCTGACATTCCACGCTCCGATCCGTAGAATGCCAGTTTTATTTCTGCTGATAACGACATCCTCTTGAGCAGTCCCCACCCGGAGATCCGAATGGGGGACTATTTTACTTCCGGAATATTTTACCCAAGAGGACCATCATCATTTTATCATACAGTAAAGCTGCATGCCCTCGGGAAAAATTACGGCCATAATTTCCCCTTGCTTTCAGCCGTTCGCAGTACCAGCACAGCAAGGCCGTTTTGGTTATTGTTACAAGGCCAGATGAGTCAATCATCCAGACTGTTGCCCCTGCAACTACTGAAAAGGCTGCTGCCCCTCTTCAGGAACCACACGTTTGTCTGGCCTCTCAACAGATACCCCTCCGTTGTGGTTGCACCTACGGTACGGCTATCTGTATCGCTGAGGCACACAAGCCTCCCCACCAACGGCAAGGTCCATGGTTCATGGGGGGGAAGGAACAGTTACTGTGAAGAAATGCTTAGATGGAAGAAATTAACGTAAATTAAGGCCAGATGGGCGGTGAGAACAAAGGACATGTTGTAGCACTATTTCCCACCTGAGCAGTTCTGAGAAATTGGTGTCTGGGGGAAAGAACCCAGATGGTGGATGTGGTGAAACAGGCACCCAAGGTCACGATTGTCATGTTGTAGAGCATACTCTGCAACAGAATATTGCGTATTGACATTATACACCCACTGCCTATGCCCATTCATCTTAACTGATAATTTAGTGGTAGTCACTCCAATGTAAAAGGCCAACATAGTTTACATAACAGCTGGTATATAACATGTGTCATTTCACAGGTACAAGTCTTGCAGTGGGAATGGTCGCAGGGGTAGGAGCCACAGGGTAGGCAGTTGGTTGCAGGAGGAACATAGTGTCTGATAAGAATATTGTGGAGACTGGGAGGGTAATGAAAAGCTATTCTAGGAGTGGTGGGCAAAATCTCAGACAGAATGTATCTCATTTCATGGCATGCTTTTAGGAAGTCTTGGCCTTGTCGAAGTAGCAGATTAATACATTCCAGAGCACGATAATACTGAGTGACCAGCGGTGTGCTCTGAATTTGGTTTTTGTAGGGATCAGTAGTACCAGGATTGCATATGAAGGCCCTGGAAATCTACTTTTCAATTAGGCTGGTGGGGTAATTATGTCCAGTGAAGGCTGGGGTGAGAATGGTGGTGTATTGCTGTAAAGAGCCTGCATCTGAACAAATACGTTTGCCTCAAATGCCAAGGCTGTATGGGAGGGAACATTTAACATGGAAAGGATGGCAACTGTCAGAATGTAAGAGCTGTTGTTTGTTAGCAGGCTTAACGTGGACAGAAGAGTGTAGCCAGCCTTCGGTGAGGACGAGATCAACATCAAGGAAAGTGGCACAGGATTCAGAATAGGATCATGTGAAATTTAACTGGAAGAAGGTATTCAGAGATTCCAGGAATTTTGACATGTCAGTCTCACCGTGAGTCCATATGGTAAAGATGTCATTGATGTATCTAAACCAGACCAAGTTCTGAAGACTTATGGGTTCCAGGAAAGCCGTCTCCAAGTAACTCATAAAAATTTTGGTGTAAGAAGGAGCCATCCTGGTTCCCATGGCCGAACCCCTGACCTGTTTATATGTCTGCCCCTCAAAGGCCACTGGCTCTGAAAGCTTGCCTAATTACAACCTTCTTTTAGGTGTGTTTTCTGCCACCACTTGGTGACTACATTTTTTTTCTGTCCAGTTACAGGGCTATGCCGAAAGTTTTGGGCAGAATGTGTGAAAAAAAAAAAAAAAGCTATTTGCAAAAAAATGTTTACAACTTTTCAAAATACTCTCCATTAGCATGTATACATTTTTCCATTCTCTGAAACCACTTAGAAAATGTGTTAGCCCAACCTTCTTTTGGGATGTCACTTAGTGCACTCTCATACACTGCAATGGCCTCTTCATCTGATGAAAACCACTCCCCTCGATTTTTTTCCTTAGTCTTAGGGAGCATAAAGAAGTCACAGGGGACCAGGCGAGGTCAGGTGAATAGGGGGCATGGGGTAACACTAGCACTTTTTCCTTCTCCAGAAAGTCCATCGTTCTGGCAGCCCTGTGCGCACATGCATTGTCATGATGCAGCAGAAGGTGGCCACTCTTGGACTTCGGATGCTGTGACTTCCATGTGGCGATGAGTTTTGGAAGACAATCGTTCACGTACCATTCAGCATTGACTGTACGACATGTGTCCAAGGTCACAGAGGTGAGATGCACGATCTTTGTGAAAAAAGTTGCCACCATCTTTTTCCCAGAGCTCCGACTTCGTCAAACTTTTGTGGGTGGTTCCTCCCCTGGAAAGCACCACACAGAAGACTGTCTCTTCGTTTCAGGGTCATAATGGTAGACCCACGTTTCATCACCTGTGACGATATTGTAGGTGTCTTGGGACTTCCCTCCATTGAACTTTTCGAGCATGAAACAACACCAGTCCACTCTCGCATCCTTTTGGCTTTGTCAGGGAATATGGCACCCAACGGGCACATCTCTTAGTAAGGCCTAACTGACTATGAACGATGGTCTGTGCTGCTGTTGATCCAATATTTAGGGCCCCACAAAATGTAAGATGTTGATCTTCTTTGATCATTTTCCTCGGAGAATCAATGTTTTCTGGAGTCACAGCTGTTGCTGGCTGACCAGGACGAGGTTCATCTTCAATTGACTGCCGACCCCTCAAAAACTCGCGAAACCAATATCCAACTGTGGCCCTAGGAGGGGAAGCTTCACCAAAAACACACAGCAAAGAAGAATGGCATTCTTTGGCACTTAAACCCTTTTTATAATCGTAAAAAATCATGGCGTGAAAAACGCGGCGCGACAGCTCCATCCTACACCGTCTCTGACTCAGCACTGCCTGTGCTTTCTTACCGCACTGTGGGGGGATCACCGCTAGCCAGGGGCTGCACGCACACGTCCCAAGGTAAAAAACAAAAAAAAAAACAAAAATCACTCTTTCCAATGAAAACAACACCATTGTCCTCCACCTTACTGTTTACAGGCTAGTAAAAGCTTTTGGCATAGCCCTTGTACATTATGTCATCAAATTTTTGCTAAGGGCTATAAATGGTCCAGCTAAATTAATGTGACCATTGCTGTGTGTTCGACATCAACAAGCAATAGCCACTCACAGATGGCAGTTGCAGCACTAAGCACTAATGTGGAAACAGAGTAATTTATATGATGTCTAAAAGTGAATTATTATTTGCTTTTGGGCCAAGAGTGGAAGCAATTCTGAAAAGGGTAAGTTTGTAAACTGTTCGCGTGCTGTCTTGGTTAAAGTATACCATGCATGGCAAAATGTACTATCCAAAACCAGCACAGATGCAACTGTGGTGTTCCATGAGCCATAGATGAAAGGGGTGAATAATGGCTGTGGGTTTGTGTACAGGCAAATGGATGAGCAATGACCATTAAGGAAATGTTGCTGTGTATGGGCCTTCGCAGTAAGAGCCTGGTTCATACACCAAAGTTGACAGCAATCAAGGCTGAAATTTGTATGCCAATGCTGCAACTTGTAACGTGCCAGGACATATCCTTGGATTAGTGCCACTTAAAGTTCACATCACAACCGGATGTACCGGTGTTGAAACATTTCCTCACCCAGTAGATAGTGCGCAGTGTTCTCGACATACCTTGCTTTGCTTATTCAATATTGTCTTCCCAGTAGCTGCGTCCATCTCACATAAAATACACTTAAATTAAGAAGCCAGAATCCTAGATTAAGTTTTCCAAAATCAAAAGTCAAGACCGTACTCATTGTTGAACATTTATGACAACCACAGTGCGATTTATTTGTTATCACTCTCACATACAATATTCATGTGACCAGGCCCCTTACACTTAATCGTCACATTAGGTAGGTCAAAAACTTCCAGTCTTTAGCAATGTTCACAATTACACTTTTCTGATACCGACCGTAAAAATTAACTGACTTGCCGCACTTTTGCCCCATAAGAATCTGACCGAGAACTACCTGAGAACTGCACCAGCTCGGACCTTATATAGATGAGTGCTTGAATATTTGACTATTTCTGTAAATATATTATGGTTTATAATTTCCCAGGGTTAAAATGATCCTTTCTAACTGGTTTTGAAGTTAACTATTGGGTTTTATTATTTAAATAATATGCGTGAGCTGTATCAATTTAAATACGCGAAACTAACTTATGCATCCACCGTGGGAATTCCTGACTTATAACCATGGCAGCCCTCTTGAACAATAATTTTTACATATTCAGATTTACTTAATTTTTAATTAATGCACTTACAAAGTTGAGACTGGAGTTATTTACATAGAAAAATAAAGGTAGCAAAAGTATCGAAACAGATCTTGGAATTATTTGGTAGTTTGGTCACAATTGGAACTGAAAATCATACAGGCTACAGATTTTAAGTCTTAATATCTATTTAACTAATTGACTTTAGATTAATTTAAACACTTTGCTGGAATCAGTAAAATTTAGGCTTTCTTTTGGATGCAGTCTTATTGCTGAATTTGATCTATTAGCTTGCTCAAATTTTACTTAATATGTATTGCACAATATACATCATTGTTCATAACTTTTAATAGGATGCATTTCCAATCAAATTAAATAGCTCATTACTTTCAGAATGGACATCAGAATGTACTGAAATAATAGATTTTACTAGGGAAATTTTATTTAAACTATTTCTGAGTTCTGTACTACGAGGCTGAAGGCCACAAAATCTGTAGTCCGAATCTGAGTATTGGAGGAAAAAAAAGAAAAAAAAATAATAAAAGTTCATTGCTTAATCAAGTTACTGAAGGAGTGAAAAACCAAAACAGGATAGCAGTGGGCAACTCTGCTTCATTACAAACTGGACATCCATTGAATGGTGACAGGTGGCAATTACTGCAACTTGACATCTACTGAATGGTGACAGGTGGCCTTTTCAGGTGAATTAGTTTTTATACTCCATTGGAAAGATGGCTTTTGGTGTGTATGGCAAGAAACATCGGAAAGCAAACACCCTACAACAATTGTCATAAGGGCCCAGTTTGGAGGGCATTCCCCAGGTGATATCATCATTCTGGAAGGCACAATGGATCACAAGTACGCACCTCAACGTACATTTTCTTTTTCTTTGCATAATGGCATCTACCAGCAGGACAATGCAACATGTCACACAGCTTGCAGTGCTTGTGTGTGGTTCACAGACCACCTGGATGAGTCTACCATACTCCCCTCACCGCCACACATCCTGGACTTAAACCCAACCATGAATCTGTGGTGGGACCACTTCCATTGGGCTGTTCTTGCCCCGGATCCTCAACCAAGAAACCTAGCACAGGTGTCCATGGCACTGGAATTAAGATGACTCCACATCCCTGTCTGTACATTCCAGAACCTCATTGACTCTCTTTCTACATGTGTTGCAGCAGTCTGTGCTGTAAAATGTGGTTACTCACCCATTTGACAGATGGTCACATTAATTTGATTGGACAGTTTGATTATAAGCTTGCTCAACGTAGTTTCACATATGAAACGATGTTGATTTTACAAAATTGTTAAGGCTTTCATGGCCACTTGTTGACAAACTGCCTATTGGCTTCTGTCTCTGGTTCTTCGACCGACGTTCATCTAATGACTTTTCTGATGTTTTGCCAGCACGAGTGGCAAGGAAAAAGGAAGGAATTTCGCTATCATCCTGAGAACTATACCTATGGAGGACATCCTTCCCAACACCAAAGCAGCCATTCGGACCCTTCCTTCTGAAAGAGCAGAGGAAATATGCACTGAAACAGCCAGGATACTGCGCCGAGCAAAACCACCAGTTTGCAACCTGAAGAGAGAAGAGGTACAAGCCATTCAGAATCTCAACGCCAACAAGAGTATATTGGTACTACCTGGCGATAAGGGGAATGCGACCATCGTAATGAAGACTGAAGATTATGAGCAAAAGATCTGAGATCTATTAGATCCGACGACATACCGAAAACAAAGCGCAGATCCGACGCAGCGTATCACACGGAATACGAATCGATTAATCAAGGCATCTCCTCTGCTGGCGGACATACAGAGAAACCTGTGCAACACAGAAGCCCTACCATCTCGGCTGTATGGATTACCCAAGATCCATAAGAACAATGTTCCACTGAGACCGATCGTTAGCACTCCTGGCTCACCGACGTATAAACTGGCAAATCACTTGGCCTCTCTGCTCCAGCCACACGTGGGGAAGACCAACATATACATTAAGGACCCAGGACTTTTCATTGAGATGCTGAAGAAACTGAAACTTGCACCAAACAACATCCTGGTCAGCTTTGATGTTGTTTCGTTATTTATGAAAGTGCCACTCAGTGACGCTCTGGAGCACATCGGTTCCAATTTCCCGCAAGACATCACAAAGCTTTTCCATGCATGTCTCACCACGAGCTATTTCACGTGGAATGGTGATTTCTACGAACAGCTGGAAGGCATCGCCATGGGTAGTCCTCTCAGTCCAGTGGTGACCAACTTCTTCATGGAACAATTCAAAGCACAGGCACTGGACTCAGTGACTTGCAAACCTAAGGTTTGGTACAGGTATGTCAATGATACTTTCGTGGTGTGGAGCCATGGTGAAGAACAGCTCGATGACTTCCTAAGACACTTGAACAGTCTCCATGCCTACATAACATTTACCATGGAAGTAGAAAAAGACATAAACTGCCATTTCTAGATGTGCTGGTCACAATGGACGGTGAAAATCTCGGACACAGCTAGTATCAAAAATCGGCACACATGGACCGATACCTGCACAAACTGTCAAACCACCACCTGAGCCAGAAAAGAGCCATGATTAGTACACTCGTAACGAGAGCAGGACGAATATGTGAGCTGCAACACCTCACATGAGAAATGCAACACCTGGAAACTGTTCTGAGGAGGAATGGGTACTCCACAAATTATATTAGAAGGGTAACAGAGCCAAACACTCGGCTAAGTAAGGAACCAGAAAAAGAAATGTCGGGTACTGTCTTTCTGCCATACATTCCCAGAGTGACGGACAGAATCGGCCATATATTGCGCAAACATGGCGGAAAAGTGATTTTCAAACCAACAAGGAAGATCAAAGAGTGTCTTAGATCAGCAAAGGAGAAAAGAGACCCACTTGCAATGTCAAGTATATACCGTATACCATGCACATGCGGGAAAGTTTATGTCGGAATGACTGGACAATCAATTAACACCAGGATCAAAGAGCATAAGCGACATTGCAGGTTGGGGCAGGTGGAGAAATCGACCGTGGCAGAGCACGCACTGAATGAGACCAACCACATAATAAAATTCGCCAACACAGAAGTTCTGGGTGTAGAGAAGCACTATCACACACGCCTGTTCAGAGAAGCTGTAGAAATACAAAAACACGTGAACAGTTTCAACAAGAAAGAGGAAAGCCTTAAGGTAAACGGATCCTGGCTTCCCATACTGCAGCAATCGACCGTCGCAGGTATCAAGAGGAGAACGGTGCCGGAAATGACCGCGGAGAAGCACTCGGACATTGGCGCGCCAGGTACATATAGTCTGCGGCCGCGAGGTCGGCTCCAGTTCACCACCGGTAATGGAGGGTGAAGCTTTGACAATGCCAGCATTCCTGCTGGCGAAAGGTCAGAAAAGTCATTAGATGAATGCCGGCCGAAGGGCAGCTTGCCGATGTTGATTTGAATCTCTTTTCTAGTAAGATAAACTTTGCCTCAAAACTTCTTGACAGATTAAAACTGTGTGCTGGAGTGAGTCTCAAATTTGAGACCTTCACCTTTTTTGGGCACGTACTCTAATGACTAGGCTATCCGAGCATGACTCACAACCCGTCCTCACAGTCAGTACCTCATCTCCTACTTTCCAAACGTACTGGCTATGTGCTTGGGTAGCTCATTCATTAGAGCACTTGCCTGTAAAAGGCAAAGGTCCTGAGCTCAAGTCTTGGTCTAGCACACAACTGCCAGGAAGTTTCATATCAGTGAACACTCCGCTGCAGAGAGAAAATTTCATTTCGGAAAGTTTGCCTCATTGTGCATATAATCTTGTCAATTTTACTATCTTTTTGCGCACATTACAATAATATGTATGTAATACTCAATTTCATTATGAGAGAGAATACAAATTTTGTTAGTGTTTTTCAGTTATTCACTATTTGTAAAATAAATATTTACATGTCTTAGTCTAATAGCTGTGAAGTTCACAAATGTAAATTTAATTAAGTTACAATATAAAACTTGTAAAGTATTTGACTTTAAAATTAGGACAATACTATACAAATATATTAATCACTTTAGTGTGAATGAGCAGATGTTCCAGCAGTACTGAAAAAAAAGGATGGTAAACTCCAAGTCTTCAGTTCAATGTTGAAAGGTTTCCTTGTGGCTCAGTCCTTCTTTTCTGGACAGGAGTTCCTTGCATGGTTGAGAACTATTTTGTAATGTGTAATTTATTTATATACTCTCTGACGAATTTATTTCATGTTTTATTAATTATTTGGTTTCCTTTGTTTATAAACTTTCTAATTACCATTCCTTAAACTATATATGGTCTCATACCATGGTCAAGTGTTTTGGCTCACATTGTCCCAAACAAGCTGATACATAAATAATAAGAAAGACTGCCAAGAATTTTCAGAGGGATTGACCAAGCTGACCCATATATTGTACACATGTAACCAAACAAATATTCTGTAAAACTAGTGCCAATGATATCTGTTTTCTTTCTACTTTTGTGGCTAGTATTGTAGTCAACTGTCCTTCATTTGGTTATTTGGTTATGTGAATGCCATTGGTGATTCTGGAGAACAACCCTCACATGAACCTATTTGCATGTGGGGGACACAGATGGATTTGTTGTACTTTCCACTTTGATCACACTAACACTTCCTATCTTTTACATGTTATTCAAACATATCAACTCCAACAGAGTTAGTCAAATGCTAGGGAGCTTTTTAGCTTCTGATAGACATTCCATCCATCTGCATTTTTCAAGGTCTCTAGACGAGGTCCTTATACTGGTTTCAAGTTATGCCACAAAGACTTCTGCCATTATTGAGCTCCATTGTAAAGGATTTGGTGAAATAGTCTGTGCCAGTTCATATGAGCTACTGACTGATTATAATGGCTTCCACAGTGTTCAGCCACTCTCTCAATCCTCTAGCTAGAATTACACAAATGAAATAACTACAACAGTGATGAGGTTTTGTTATAATGACTATTTAAATTATTCACATAATTGCTAGTCAGTGACAAGGACAAAATATTTTAAAAACATACTGCTTTAACATTAATGAGTATTTACATCAGACAAAAATCTGCAGAAATTACTAACCTTTGATGTCTGAGCATACCAGCTGGGCTCCACGAAGCTTGAATGACATGTGGTGGTAATGGCTTAGTGTATACGAGGTCCGGAGCCAAGTTGGCATCCATAATCATTTCATACACACAGGGTTGTGGCACTTTCCAGACAAGCTTGTTTGTGTCCACTCCTGATATAAAAAAATCTTAGAATAATATGATACATAGTTGCAAAAGCAAAGGAAGACATTACAAATTTA
The DNA here is from genome assembly GCF_023897955.1 of Schistocerca gregaria. NCBI lineage: Eukaryota > Metazoa > Arthropoda > Insecta > Orthoptera > Acrididae > Schistocerca > Schistocerca gregaria. The sequence continues at coordinate 935,749,360 of NC_064922.1, forward strand.
TTAAAATGAAGAACATGTGTGCAATTTGTTTCATCATAATCGGTAGTGGGAGCTAGAGTACTGATTCCAGTGTGAACACTGATTCTGTAATTATCTATTTAACAGTGTATAACACTCACAAAACAAGTGTTCAGGCAATGCATATCTTGTGAAGTAACAAAAGGTAATAAACAGATCTGAAACTTCTTGGAAGATTAAAACTGTGTGCCAGACCGAGACTCAAACTCGGGTCTTTGCCTATCACGGGCAGGTGCTCTACTGACTGAGCTACCCGTGCACAGCTCCTCACAGCTGTACTTCCACTGGCATCTCGTCTCTACGTTCCAAATGGTAACTTGCCCAAGAAAGGGAAAGGTCCTGAGCCTGAGTCTCGGACTGGCACACATTTTTAAACTGCCAGCAAGTTTCATATCAGTGTACACTCCACTGTAGAGTGAAAATTTCATTCTGGCAACTAATTACCACTGTTGTAGACAAATGTTTCAATATGATCATTAAATGCACTCCATTGTCTAAGACATGCAACAATGTTCACATTGCCAGTGGACTCCCAAAGAACACTGTTGGTGATGAGAACATACATCAAGCAAGTGTAGTTTACTCAAAGATTTTTGTGTTTGCCACTGAGCAACTGATGCTCACTACCAAAATAAGGTATATTGTTGTGATTTGTGTGCTGGGGTCACATTGTGAGCAGGAGGCTGAGCATAAAGTGAGGGTGAGTGGTCCAGTGCATGGAAGATGGTGTCAGTGATACAGTGGTATCTGTAATAACATTTGTTTCTCATGTGGAGTGTACAGAGGTATGAGAGTCTTCAGAGCTGCAGCCAGTGGCTGGATGCAAATGCACATGGAGCAAAGGACAACTTTCACCTCATCAGTGAGTCATGACATCCCCACAGCAGGTGGGAGCCACAGCTGCACACTGTGCTGGCGTCGGTAGTGGGGAGAGGAAGGTGCTGCCGACCCAGATGTTCTGCAGTGACCTATTACAGCTCCCACATCAGTGCTCTCAAATACAGCCTGATGAGCACTCTGGTGGAGACTGCCAACTGTGGTCCAGTATGTTGGTTGTCACAAAGATCAAGCCCCAGTAAATCACCACAAATTGACTGAGAATGCAGCAGACGCTCACGAGTTGGCTAGCAGGCTACATGGATGCACCTTGCCTGGTCAGTTCAAAGACAGCACCTCGCACAGTGCCTCTTCAAGTAGCAAGGCAGAGCTTGTGTTTTTTGTCTTCCCCATTGTGTGGTCTTTAGCACTGGCAGTATGCCTTGTTGACCTACTAATTGGCACAGGGCTAACTTACTTTGTTCTGAGCTTGCCTGGTAGAACTTTAACAATATTTCAATCCTGCACAATAAAATTATTCCACAACACAACACTCCTCCCCTGTAAAAATCATCCTGAATTTTGCCTCTGCTCATTCTCTACACTAATTTCATAAATCTAATTACATAATTGTACATGGTGCAAAACTTTGTTATTCATAGGAACTGACTTACATCAATTGTTTCCCAATTCTATATCATTATCCTCATTTTTGTCTTTACAAGTTAATCCTCATTTTTGTCTTTACAAGTTATACTAATCTTACAGTCTATTAGGTGGTCTTTTAACCATCTGTTTCAATATATCATCTGATACTTTGTCTTTGACACAAAAGCTTTCCTTATATTTTCTCAAAGCACACGTCCCTAAAAGTATGTTTAAACAACAACTACTTGTGATACTACTGTGATCAATAGCTCCAGATAACACACTTACTTTACAGTGAATTACAGACTGACTATGCCTTGCAATGCCATTCTTCTTTATACCTTTCCTTTTCAAAACCAACTTCCTTGAGCTCTTCAGCACTTTACTGTCTGAGCTGTATCCTAATGATGCTGTACACAGTTTAGATGGTTCTGCTTTCACGATAATAGACCCCGCAATGTTGCCTTGCTCATACCTTTCTCCTTTGGACACAACGTAGTCTCCCTGATTTTGACTGTGCATTCAAGAAACAATTATATGTCTTTTGCTCTTATCCACACTTTCTATAGGCTTGCAAGTATCGTCAAATTTAGACTGATCTAAGGCATATGTTCCTGAAAGGCTGCAGTCTTGTTGGCTTGATCTTTAGCCTAGCAAGTGTTTTTCCTCTTTCTTCTTTTCCTACCTCTACCCTTTGGAGAAGTTGGTACCACACCAAGGGGCAATGAATCAGCATCCTTCAATAAAAGTGTCTGTACTACTTTATTATCCACAAAATTTGAAAGACAACTAACACCATCAATAGCTTCCTGCACTTTCACCTTATAATCACAGTTTGCATTTCCAGTCTGCATGAAGCAAACATAATTGGCACTTGTACTTTCCTGTGCATCTGGCCCAGGCTCCAAGGCCTCAAAACAACAACCATTACCAACCAATGGCATAAATACTACTGCACTTAGGTCAGTATCACACATGTCACTACTGGCGGACTTACTTCCACACAGCCCACACTTACTTCATTTGGCACTTAAGATACTCCAGACTCCGCATTTTCACTAGATATTGTGGCTGATACCATTACATTTGCCTCTGTCATTCCCACAATGCTAGTACTTTGTATTGCACATACACTTGCAGGAACTTCCATAACTTTCGATTCCTCAAAACTGTTTGCATTGTCTTGTCTCGTACGAGCAGTTTTCAACTGTAATTCCTCCTGCTAAGGACTCTCTACTTTCTCTCAATCAATTCTTTCCATCCTCTCTATAATAATCCTGTCCCTTACATGCTGAGGCTCATATTCAACCAACCAGTCCCCACAACTCCTCTGTAACTCCTCTGCAAACTCCAGAGTCTTACGATGAGCTATTTCCTTCTCCCTCACTTCTTTGAGCCTTTTTTCCTCCTCTACAGCTACACAATTTACACATATAGTCTTTATTTTGTTAAGGATTTAAGCATATCCCTAGTGCTTGTGGGTTGCTCTCCTGTAAACAGATTACCACAGCTGATAAAATTCTTAATGTTTCCAACATGGTAACAACCTGTGGAATTAAAAACAACATTGTTGACCCATAAACAATCATACAATACCCATAAAAAGAAAAAAAACTTAAAACAACCATGCAAACACTTAAATACATTAACACCATACACTTATTACAGCTTAAAGTTCTGACAAGATGGCTACTAATGAATATCAATCCCTCATACTTAAAGACAATGAGCAGTGAGGCTCGCTTAAAAAAAAAAAGATACCCTCAGTTGCAGAACATGTGTCTTGCATTTTGCAACAAATAAAAAACAATAATTACACACTAATCTTTCCGGTGTATTATTGTCCAATGAGAGTGAGACCAATCTTGTGTCACATGCTCAGATTGCCTACAAGTAGTACAAATGAGCAACACAGCCTCAATACATGCCAACTCATGTCCATATAGGTCACAAAAGTTACACAAAACTGGTATTAAATAAGTTTCCTTAACATGGCTCCTAAACAGTGACAAATACACAGGCCCTTCTGGTTTAAAAAATGACACCCTCAGAGTGCTAATGATGTCTCTCCAACTTGAGATGTCTCAAAACAGGTACACATATACACTGAAAAGACTTTCAATGAAGATAAAGTTCACTTACTACAACTCATTGTGCTGGTACTGCTAGATGGCACTGTAGACACAGCCTCACTGCCACCAAATTCTTGAGGTGACATTCAATTCTGCAATTCTGACAGTAATGTGACAGCCCATGCACTGGGTTCGCAGTGTGATCAGGAGGTCACACTTAAAGTGAGGATGAATGGTCCAGTAGATGCCTGGAGACATCAGTGATACAGTGATATCTATAACAACATTTATTTATTGTACAGTGTGTAAAAACGTGAGAGTGTCTTCCAAGCTGCAGTCAGCTGCTGGCCGCTAGTGCATGTGCCTCAAAGGAGTGCTCACACCTTGTCAGTGAGCTGTGACATTGATGTCGCAGGTCAGTGCCACGAGCACATGCTGCGCTGGCATCAGTGGTGGGGTTAGGAAGGTGCTGCCCACCCAGACATTCAACAGTCACCTAGTATGGCTCCCAACTCTCCACTCTCAAAGACTGCTGGTAATCCACTCAGATGGAGACTGCCGATTGTGGTCCAGCATGTGAGTTGTCGTGAAAACTAGGCCCCGGTAAACCATAATGAGTAGATAAAGATTGCACCAGATGATCATGAATCAGCCAGAAGTCTGTGGATGCACCTCACCTAGTTGGTGTGAAGATGGCAGCTTTTAGATCATCCATGACGACCCAGTAGTGGAGGATGGCTGGCCACTTATCAGTCTTCTCAACTGTTACGTCCCAGTAGGCAACAATGACGGACCACAACTGTGGTACACATCAGGTTGTCAGCTGCACTGGTGGTACTCTTTGTTGACATACCATTTGGCACATCAGTCCAAACGTGCCTGATAGAACTTTAACAAAATTTTAAGCCTGCACATAAAAATTATTCTGCTGCAGACAGTATTGTAATTTAGCACTGGTGCAAGTGAGGTTATACAAAGGGTGGCAGGTAGTATGTTGACTTTTCCAACCAGTCCCTTGTATTGTAATGGAGGAGGCTCCTTGTAGTCATGGATGTTGCTAGCTGCTAAAAAGAAATTTGCTCCTACAGCATCAACATTATCTCTTCATACAAGCACAAAATCTCACTTTGCTGCTGCATTGAACAGAACATGCAATCAAAATGAACCCCCTCCTCAACTTTTTTTTCAAGCTGTTTCTCTAAGTTGTATTCACACATTTAAATGAAACGCATAATTATAAAGTACACAAACATCTTGTTACATACCATATGGAATGCGAAATGAACACCTACTTGTATAAAGTTGATGCTCGTATTTAGTAGTCACATGTTGGATAGCCCATCTGTGTCTATAAAAGTTGGCACAGAGTGGTAAACTGCTTGAGTTATGAAAAAATATTTGTGCCTGCCATGATAGAATACAATACAACCTACCTTTGCTGCCAAAACCATGACTGTCAAAAATGGCCAATCTGACTTATAGGCCTTGACTAGTTCCACTTTTCATGCTCTTTGTTATAGCAAAACCTTGAATGAGTTGTCTTGGTAATATAGGAAAAAATGTGAAGTCCATTATTATAAAAGTGCAAAATGAGTATACTCTGTACCAGTACAACAGCGCATGTGCCACATTTGTGATTTTGTCAATCTGCTGAGAGCCTTCAGTGTGATGTGCAAAAATGGATGTGATATATATATCGATTAAATATTCTTACAAACTTTCTTGAAATCATGTATTTCCTCAATATACATCACTTTACACAGAACAATGTGACTGATAGCACTTCAGCTATTCAGTTAGAAACTAAGTTCATTATACACAGCATTATTTGCAGAGAAAAATTTATTTGGGCAGTAAACCTGGGTATAAGGCTGCACACCTTTCGCTACTCATCCATGGTGAGCAGTAACTCTGAACAGTTCGAGTGAAAGAACAAGACGAATACTGTATAAAGGATGTCCCAAGTGATGTATGGAAAATGGAAATGAAGTCCCATGCTTCTTGACAAAGTGTAGGGGGAAAGATGCAGGAGACCCACACCGCCATACTAGGCAAGATCCTAATGGAGGTAGTTTGCCGTTGCTTTCCTCTGACCACAATGGGGGTGAATGATGATGAAGATGAAGACGACACAACACCCAGTCACACCAGGGCAGGTGAAAAACCCTGACCCATTGGGAATTGAATCTGTAACCCCATGCTTGGGAAGCGAGAATGCTACCGCAAGACCATGAGCGCCAGACTCAAGTGATGTATAAAGAAAACAAACTTATGTTTTGATGCTGGAGCACCAAATACAAAAAAAAATGTAGTACCATGACAAGAATATTCTGGTAAGTTTTAATCAATTTCACTTTCTATTTGATATAAGAAAACATTTTGATAGATACAGAGTACAGGAGGGTATTCAGCAAAAGTATCTTGTTTCGTGATTTAAATGAGAAACATCTTCAGTTAGCCTTCTGTCATGTCACACTATTGCAAACAGAACTCTTCAAGATGCACTATGATTCAAGCCTTAAGATTACATTAATGACTAATGTCTATAGAGCAAAATTTGAAGACAAAAACTGAAAGCCAGTCTCTCTTCCAAAATAACAGCAAACATTCCATGAGCACAATTTACAATGCCCTGAGCTGAAGAAAGATCAGTGTTGCAGACAGGCCAATTTAATTTGCTGACTGAGAACGAGAAGCTGTTGAAGCAAGATCATGACAAATATTTGCAGAGAAGAGATCTGGCTTGAAAGAAATTCAAATGAAGGCAAAATGCTAGCACAGATTCACCAAAATATGATGGCTGTGTAATTTGATCTACAAACCATGATGAGCACTCCCGAGAGAACTTGTAACCAAATATTCCAACAGAGAAATCTGACCATACACAAAGATGTCAAGACAGCACTTGTTATTTGTGGAAGGAGACAGATGGTAAACGATGATCAACTGAAATCACCACATGAGTCCAGGACTACACCATGGCGCTATGAGAAATTACACAGCTGAGGATGACATAACATGGATTTTGGGGTAAGCAGACGAAATCTACATTTTGTCTATGTGTATCACTCTCTACAAAAGCCCTCCACACCAGTCAATTGATAATATGTTTTTGAAATAGCTCATATGGAAATGGAGTGTTACTGTGTTCCCTCTAAAATAGAAAAGAAAGTATTTACCGGTACCCGTGTACCAACATGAAGCATAGGCACAAATAATTCGAAGTCGCATGAGGAATTCTCATCCTTTTGTCATCTGAATAATGATGTACAATGATCTTCCAAGCTTTAGAAATAACCGCAAAGACATCCACAAAGCTTGCCAACTCCACTATGAAAGAAACAAACCTCTTTCAGTGTTCCATAAGATAGAATTTGAAGGGGCTTCTAGTGAAGTAATCTTAAAAAGAAAGGGACAAACTTTGGCAAATATATCTGTTCCCAAGGCAAAACATGATAAAATGTGATAGTGTCTCATGATGTGTGAGAAACAGGTAAGTAAGTGGGGATATAATTAATATTAATGCAGTTTGTTGAGTGATGAAACTGTACATGAATCACTTTCTGACCCATATACTGAAGAGGACTCTGCTGCAGATTAAAAGTCTCTGTGGACTGGATACTTTGTTTACAGTTTTACTGTTGATCCAATTGTTTGCTTTTAGTTTCTGTTATTTATTTTGAAGCAATAAAATTGGAACTGGCATTTGATATGTCTGATGCACTTTCACTATGTAAGCAAAGATACAGTTTGTCTTGGTAATTTTGGAACAACAAACATTCAATTATCACCCCCACCCCTCTTAAGGGGAGGGACTACGATTATGAACTGCATGTCAGACATTTGTAAAAGTAGTAACAATAAATCAGATACAAATCAATTTCCTACATTACTATAACTGATTTTTAAGACACTCTGAAACATTCAGTTGCCTACATCTCAAAACTAGAATAATACATATTCATTGTTTTGGCATATAGGGAAGAACATGCTCTGCAATGGGACAGTCAAAGTCAAAGCACAGAGTACTTATGTCCATTCATTTCTGTGAATGAACTGTGACAATTTCAAAGGGAACAATGTGTACTGCTTGAATCTAAAGTAAAAAATCAAAAAGATGTGTTGTCATCGTACATGTAACACAAGTTTTGTGTTTGGTGTAGTAGTGTGAATTGAGAAGGCAGCTCAAAGTATAAAATTACTGAACAAAATGTTGCACAGATTACAATAACTATAAAATAATCCTGGATGTTGTGTGGTCTGAGAACGTATCCTTCCTTGAGATGTGAGGAGTAATGCCATTGGGTATAATCTAAATACTTGTTCAATGTCTATCACATTCTCCCATTATTTCATTCAGTTATTGACAGTCTGTACATCTCTCAATAATGTAACAACTTAAAAGAAAGGACTGTTATTAGCACAAAGGAGTTAAACTCCACGTCACCCATAATTTTTTTTGTGATGGTGGTGCAGTAGAGTCCCGTTAACCCGAACTAATTGAGACCGGACCTTGTTCAGATCACCGATTTGTTCAGATTAGCCAGAATTAAGGTGATGCATTTCTAGAATGAAGTACTAAGCAGGTAAGTTGGTACACCATGGTAACAAATGGGAACAAGTGTGGGAACAATGGCTCACTAACCCTTTTTCCACGTGCCTGTTTTCAGCTGTCTCCTGTCAATTGGGACTGATGCATAGTCATTTAACTCCACACTGTGTTTGTGTTCTCTAGTTTTGATTTGGGTGCGTATGATCCCAGCTGTTTTTTGTGCCCTAAAGCAAAACAAAACTCTCACTCCCTGCCATTGTTGTTGTGCATTGTTGAGACCTTTGTAGTTTCTGAGGTCAGTGCACTGTCAGTTCGCTCGCTAAGCACTTGGTTATGTTAGTTATCAATTTCTGGCATGCATAAAAGTTGCATTGTGTCCGTTCAGGTGTAGTGGTATACATATGTTTGTCATGAGTAAACAGAAACATACAACGTTAACTCTGGAAAGAAAAACTGAATGCTTTGAAGCAGATAGACAATGGTGAGAATGTATCTAAACTGGCAATGGAACTGAGTGTTGGTAAAGCAACTATTTGTGACTGAAAAAGAACCAAGTGAAGCTTGAACAGTCCTGTGCAACGTCTTCAGGAAAAACACTCGAAATTTGGCAGACTTTGGAACAGTCCCAATACGATAAAGTGGATGAAGCTCTTTTCCTTTGGTTTATGCAGTAAAGAGAAAGGGGAACTCCTATGAGTGGAGCACTGTTCGAGGAGAAGGTTGTTTACCTGAACAAGTTAATGAATGGTGATGAGTCTTTTAGTGCGAGTACGGGTTGGTTGGACAGATTCAAAAAACGTCATGGAATCCGTCAGCTGACTATTACTGGAGAGAAGATTTCTTATGACCATGATGCAGCGAAGGAATACTTGGGTGTGTTTGAAAAAAATATAAGAGAGGGAAAGTATTCTCCCCAACAAATTTATAACTCTGACGAGACTGGCCTTAATTTTAGAGCATTGCCAATAAAAAGCCTGGCATCAAAAGCAGAAGTTCATGCTCCTGGTTTTAAAATGTGCAAAGATCATTTGAGTTTATTAGTGTGCAGTAATGCTGCTAGTAATCACAAGCTGCCTTTAATGCTGAGAGGCAAATCAGCTAGGCCCAGAGCTTTTAAAAACTGCAACATGAATTCCCTGTCCGTATATTATCACAACCAGAAAAAAGCATGGATGGATGGTAATCTGTTCCAAGAATAGTTTCATGGCCAGTTTGTTCCCTCTGTTGGACAGTTTTCTAAGGAAAATCATTTGTCTCCCCATGCAATCCTTTTGATTGATAACGTGCCATCTCACTCCAGCACTGAGGAATTGCGTGATGGAGAAATTGTGGCAAAGTTTTTGCCACCAAATGTTACATCACTTCTACAGCCAATGGACCAGGGTGTACTGCAAACATTAAAACTGATTTACAGAAAACAATTTTTAAGAATGCTGATCCAAGATGATAACATTCCTTTAGTGGACAAAATAAAAAAGACCAATTTGAAGGATGTTGTTTATTGGGCCGCTGAGGCAGGGCAGAAAATTTCAGAAAATACTCTGAGAAAATTGTGGAGAAAACTGTAGACATCTTTTGAATTTCAGGACAACCTAGTTGAAAATGAACAGGAAAATTTACTACAAATGATACAGATTAGTGGATGGCAGCAGATGGGGCATGTCTGGAGAACCTTCCTGATGCTGATTTAGTTGCTGCTGTGACTCAAGATCAGGAAGACGTGGACTGCTGTGATGGAAGTGACAATGAGCCTGAGAGAAACAAAGGAGAGCTGGTGACACATAGTGATACCGCAGAAGCCCTTGACCTCACACTACATTATTTGAAGCAACAGCCCACAGCTACACCTGCTGATTTGATGTTTATGAGACGATGGCGCAAACTATACGTAATATAACAGACTGTCTTCATTACGCCAAAAACAATGACTGAGTTTTATCATCTAAAAAGTAGAGATAAAATGTTTGCTGTACATTTGACAGATTTTCTTTCATTGTTATGCATTGTTTAAACCTAATGTTTTCTTGCCAATTTTTCTAATACATGTTTACTGTACTGTGTAAATTAAAATAGTGTGTATGTACAGCAGTTTACCGCACACTTTTCCGTACTTAGACTAACATTTTTCATGTTTGGATTAACCGAACATTTGGATTACCGGGGTTCAGATTAGTGGGACTCTGCTGTATATCATAAAAGCAAGGGACACGTTCTTCAATATTTTGTAACTAAATTTTATGGGTTTCACAAGTCCAGTGAAGTATTTAGTTGCACGAACTTATTGAATGCTTATTGCCAATCTGTTCTTCACCCCTCAAGACATAATTTTAAAAAGCTGAATAAAAAATATTTATCATTGTCATTGCATAGTTCATAAATGTTTTCTTACACCCACTAAGAAATGGGAGTGGGAAGAAGAGGAAGAAAGTACGCAGAATGCTGCAGGTAAAAGAGTGATGTGGTGGGTCTATATTTTTGCATTCACTATGAAGCGTATCTCTTGCTATGGATTTTAAGTTTTCGTTTTTGAAGAGAAGTTGTAGATGAAGTAACAGTGGACCAGGAACTGTTTTGTTGCACATTCAAGCAGAACTAATCCTAACACTGTACAATCCAATGAAATCAATCAGAGCACAGTATTCAAAAATGGTTGTTAATACATTACAGGATTTTGGATTGTAAAGATAAGCAGAGGCCTGATAAAAAACAAAAAGTACTGGCCAAGTCTTATGATCTCTTGAGATTGTCAACTTGGATGCCAATGGACACAAGGCAAGATGTGTGCGTTATGTGCTTGAAATTACTACTGCTGTTGCTTTAGTTATGAACATTTCACTGTTGAAATCAAAATTATTTTAAAACATTAGTAAGATGTAATAAATAGTTACCAGATTCTCTTGTTGGCCTGATGTCTGGAATCTTCAGCCAAAATCTTCTTGAACTCAACCAGCATTTTGAATTTCTCGGGTTGGGAATAAATTCCTAAAATAAGTTGTTTCCTTAATACGAATTTTTCTTACAGATTATAAGAGCACAAGTTTCGACACATAGACAGTAAAATACATAAAATACCAAGATGAAAACTAACAGATATAACATATGATTTACCCATGTACTTCTCAAATGTGTGTAATATTCAGACTGAAAAATTAATTGAAAAGACAAATTGATGATTTAAGGCAAAGGAAGTCTTTAGGTTTCCAGAGCTGACAAAATGCCAGTGATACTTTCAAAAAATAATGTGAAATATTGTGATAACTAAAATAATATTTCACAAACAACTGATAAGGCTTAACTGAGCAGCCAACACTACAGGTGTTTAAATTTTTAGGTGTGTCCATTGATGAGAGGTTAAACTGGAAGCAACACATTGATTGTCTGCTGAAATGTCTGAGTTCAGCTACATATGCTATTAGGGTTATTGCAAAATTTGGTAATAAGAATCTCAGTAAATTAGCTTACTATGCCTACTTTCATTCACTGCTTTCGTATGGCATCATATTCTGGGGTAATTCATTGTTGAGTAGAAAAGTATTCATTGCTCAAAAACGTGTAATCAGAATAATTGCTGGAGCCCACCCACGGTCATTCTGCAGACATCTATTTAAGGATCTAGGGATCCTCACAGTAACCTCCAGTATATATATTCACTTATGAAATTTGTTGTTAATAATCCAACCCAGTTCAAAAGTAACAGCAGTGTGAATAGCTATAACACCAGGAGAAAGGATGATCTTCACTATGCAGGGTTAAATCTGACTTTGCACATAAAGGGGTAAATTATGCTGCCACAAAAGTCTTTAGTCACCTATCAAACGGCATCAAAAGCTTGACAGATAGTCAACCAACATTTAAAAATCAATTAAAAGAATTTCTAGGTGACAACTCCTTCTACTCACTGGCTGAATTTTTAGATATAAATTAAGTGAAGAAAAAACTAACTTAAACATTAGTGTCATGCAATATTTTGTATAATGTAATATTTTGTACAGACATCTTTTATTAACCTGACATGTTCCACATCATTTCGAAGTGTCGTATTCATGATCTATGGAACAAGTATTAATCTAATCTAATCTAATCTAATCTACATGTATTATTTGCTCAATTACTGTGTCTCAGTTATGTAAAAGAGATGCCAATATCAGATGTAATAAATTAGTCATATATTCACTGAACACTGGGCGAAAGAAAATTACATGGAAGTTTACAGCTTTACAAAGACATGTAAGCAGTTTCTGTAAAAGAAATCTAAATGGCAGGTGACAGCCATGTCAGTGTTCCTCCTCTGTCACGGGCATCTCCAGACACGTCTTCACTGATCATCATGGCTCAGTTCGAAGCAAGACTCATCACTAAAGACAATCCTACTCAGCTAATGATATTCCAGGCTGAAGACATGTCTGGAGACACCACAGGCAGCAGTGGGATACCAACCTTACTGTCACCACACCACAACCAGGAGTGATGGTCTTGGGTGCCGTTTCTATTCATAACAGGACTCCTTTGGTTGTCATCTGCGATGCCCTTACAGCACAGTGGTACATCGACGATATTGTACATGACATTTTATAGTCCTCGGTGGCAAATCATACTGGGCTTACATTTCAGCAAGAAAATGCCCACCAGTATGCAACAAGAGTTTCTACTGCTTATCTTCATGACTGTGAAATCCTACCTTTACCAGCAAGATAACCGGATCCCTGCTCAATTGAGAACGTTTGGTGCATTATGGACAGGGCTCTCCAACCAGCTCACAATTTTAATGAGATAACATGCCAATTGGACATAATGTGCCACAATATCACTCAGGAATACATCCAACAACTCTATCAATCAGTGCCAAACCAATTAACTGCTTGCATAAGGGCCAGAGATGGACCATGTTACTGATGTGCTCAATTTGCAAAACTCTTTCTCTTGAATAAATCATCAATTTTTTCTGAAATTGTAATAATTTATTTGTCTGCACATGTACATCATACATCTACTGATTTCCACCCCCTTCAGATAATTCCGTTCAATCCCGTCTCCGGCCATCCTGATTTAGGTTTTCCGTGATTTCCCTAAATCGCTTCAGGCAAATGCCGGGATGGTTCCTTTGAAAGGGCACGGCTGATTTCCTTCCCCATCCTTCCCTCAGCCGAGCTTGCACTCCGTCTCTAATGACCTCATTGTCGACGGGATGTTAAACACTAATCTCCTCCTCCTCCTCATCAGATAATTCCTTCACGAGGAGTCCTTTATTTCTAGTTTCTCCAAAAAAATAACTACAAAAGTGAGTTTTGAAGCAGTAGAAATAACATATGCAGGGAAGATAATGCTGTGGACTAGGTTTCTATTGGTCACCAAATGGGTAATTAAAAACATTCTTTCAGTAATTAGAATTTACAATTTAAGAATTTTAAACAAAGATGTTTTATTTAATATTTGCTATGGATTCAAACTTAGACAGAAGGGAAGATACAGCACACACTTAGACATTTATAGACAAATTGCATACTTATAATCTTACAGAATAAACACGTAAATCTGTCATAGTGACACACTGTAGTGTAATAGTCTTGATCACACAGTGATGAATATATTTACATACCAATGTGACATCCACGCAATAAAAACCATTTTGGTACAAAACTTCACAACATTTGTAGAATTAATATAAGCACTGTTGAGTATATAGGAGAAAATATGGTTGGAGAAAAGCAAAGTCAACTCATAAAACATAATTTTACTAAATACAGTGTTAAACTGGGAAAAGTGGGAATCAGTACATGTAGGCAGTTACCTCTAAAAGCAAAAAAGACGGAAGCACATAATATTGTGTACAAAATGAAAAGGAAAGAATACTACACATTCACCTGAGAGACAAATACCTTCTTCATTAATACAGCTGCAGGTAAAGGAGAAAACTAATCACAAAATTTATCCCCCTTCTCAAACAGAAAGAGAGTAAAAGTGATCAAAACAGCAGATGGGATCTACCCTCTCAAAGACTGTGAGAATGGTGTAGATTCTCAGGATATGGCAGAAATCTTCATCAAGTATTTTGCTTTTGTGACAACAAAAATAGTAACACAAAATTAGAAAATTAGACAGATGATGTGAACACAATGCCACAAATTCCACGTATAAATGTGGGGCAGACTACCAGAACATCAGAGGAGAGGTGAAATGAACATCAACCAAGCTGACACAAAGCACTGCCTTGAATATTATCATGATATTAGATATGATGGGACCACTATCAGCATACAAATACCAAGTTTCTCAGTCAGCTTAATTACGGAGTCCATCAAAATAAAGATTTTGGAAAACCTAATAAAGAGGGATGGATGTTTCAATTTAAACAAGGCTTGGGGTCCAGTAATGAAGATCTCCAACATAGTTGGGAAATGCTGGAGAATGTGTGTTTCGCAGAATATCAGTGCAGGCTCTGAAAACAAATGAGTATCAAAGGACATAGTGAGAGCTAGAAGTTGAACTCACACTCAGCTACAAATAGCAGTGTAAAACCGACAATAGTTCACAGTCTGAAAGAAGTCCAGGCAGCGAGTACCCATAATGGCAATACCTGCAGCACCTTAAGACAGCTGAGTTAATAATTGGAACATATACATTAAATGAAAACAAAAACTTGGCTGAACATCTGGGAGTACACCATACCACTGTATTCACTATAATGAACATAAGGTTTCCAACTAAATGTCAAAGACTCATCGGTCTCAGATGGCATTACATCATGTCAGATAAGAGAGAGCAGTAGCAGTCCACTAAAACTCTTACTGTCCTTCTGAATACTTCAGCAGATACAAGTGGTTTTTTTTCAGATTTCTTAAAAGTAATGGAAACTTGCCTTTAAATGAATAAATTGAGGTGAATTAGGGAACCAGAAGGCAATATAATTGACTTCCACTTTTGCAATCATTTCTTAAATAATAACAGAACACAGAATCTTACAATTCATGACAACATTTAAAATACTGTACTCAGAACAACATGGTTTCAGCAAGAGGAGATCAATTAAAGTGGTTACATTATATTTTGTTGATCGTTTTCTGTGTTCCCTTGACAGACAATAGAAGATGTGTCGAATTTTTATAGATATTGGTAATGCATTTGACTGAATGAATCATTCACCACTAACTGCAAAGCTGCATTCATACAGGATTTTAGACAAATACTACAACTTTTAAAAAGCTTAAACAACAAATAACAGGAAGTGCAGCAAACATGAGGTAAGCTAGTGGGAGACATGTGAATAAATAGAGATATGAATTACAAACTGTCACTCACAGTATGCCATAAGGTTCTGTTCTTGGGGAAAATGCTATTTTTTCTTTATTAGCTGATTACCTCATTACTTATTTTTTTGTACCACCTCATTTCCATTCCTACCCATTAGTAGGGGTAAAATGTCACCAACCAGCCAATGACTCCAAGGACCTTTGAATATGGCATTAACACCAGTAATTTATTTTTATCATGTTGATAATTATGTAGATACGAAAAATTCTTATCTACATGATAAATATAACTGAAGCAACAACTAACACAGAGAGGCCACAAACATCAACAATTTTAATATCTGCCATCTGAGATGATTTCCCATAAAAGTTTCCCCTTCCCTACAACTGAAGGTACTAAACATGTCTTGTCTCCAGGGGTTTTCCAGATAATAAGGGATAAGTGTACCAAGTTTGGTTCAGACTACTCCATCAGGACTCCCACAAATCACCATAAAGACCCACAAAATGTGGCTTAGACAATTTAATTTTTTATATTTTTACATGTCACCCACTTCACATTCTCATGACGATAGGTGTATCTTATCAATACATTCTTCCAACATCTCTCCACAATTCCTGTTCCTTTATCACATGGTGCCCTGCTCATCACTATTGATGGCACCTCCCTTTACACTAACATCCCTAATGCCCATGGCTTTTCTGCTACTGAACACTACCTGTGTGACAGATTCCAAACCAGCAACCTCATTCGTAGTCACTATGACATACTATATCCTCACCCACAATTACTTCTCCTTTGAAAACATTACCTACAAGCAAATCCAGGGTATGACAATGGGCACCTGCAAGGCATCATCCTATGGCAACCTATTCATGGGCCATTTAGAGGAATCCTTCCTGGACACCCAGAATCCCAAACCCCCCACCTGGTTCAGATTCACTGATGACATCTTTGTGATCTGGATCAGGGGTGAGGACACCCTATCTACATTGCTCCAGAACATCAACACCTTCGCTGCCACTCACTTCACCTGGTCCTACTCAACCCGACAAACCTCCTTCCTCAAAGTTGCCCTCCACCTCAAAGATGGCTACATCAGTACCTCTGTCCCAATCAGACCTACCAAGCACCTGCAATAACTCCACTTCGACAGTTGGCATCCATTCAGTATGAAGAAGTCCCTTCCATACAGCCTAGCCACCCATGGCTGTTGCACCTACAGTTACAAGTTGGGCCCTGTCAAAATATACTGAGAGTCTCCCTCCCAACCTTGTAGAAAAACATATCTTGCATGACTTATCTTTCCAGTCACCCGCCAGCTCCCCAAGTCCTACTGTGTGGCCACGTAGGAGCATTCCCCTTGTGACTCAGTACCACCCAGAACTGGAGCAACTGAATTACGTTCTCTGTCATGGCCTGAAATGAGAAAATTCCTCCCCACTAACCTTCCTGCCCCTCCCACAGTGGTACTCTGCCAGCCACTGATCCTACACAATACCCTCATTGATTCCTACACAACTCCTGCTACCAACTCCTTGCCTCATGGTTCATGTCCCTGTATTACACCTAGATGCAACAAACATCACCTATCCCATCAAAAGCAAGGCTACCTGTGAAACCAGCTATGTGATCTAAAAGTTAAGCTGCAACCACTGTTCTGGTGGGCATGACAACCAACAAGCTGTCTGTCTGTACGAATGGCCAAGAAACAGCTGGACCATCCCATTGCTAAGCACCCCACATTCTCATTTTTAAATGACTGCTTTACAGCCTTTGTCACCTGGATCCTTCTAACCAATCCAAGCTTTTCTGAACTGCACTGGTAGAAACTCTTCCTGTAATATATCATATGTTCCCGTAAGCCTCCTGGCCTCGATCTTCATTAAACATTGTCTTTACCAATCTAGCCCCTTCCCTGTTCCCATTCCAGGACTATTCAGCCCTCTATTCCACCAATTCACCCTCAGTCTTTTTACTTCTCTCCTTTTCTGCTAAACACCCCCCCCTCCCTCCCCCCCCCCCCCCCCCCCCTCTGCCTGCACTGTCCTCTGTCATACCTCCTGACTGCACCTAGCTGCCCTACTCTCTCTCCCACCTTGTCTCTGCATGCTCCCACAAGCAGCACTTTACTGGCCCCCACCCCAGTTGCCCCTACATCTTCCTATAAATACTATTCCATCAGGGCCAGGAGTTTGATGAACAGAGACAATCACAATTTTCTGTGTACTCATTACCATGCCAGCTACTTCAAATATGCCTTTAAGCATGTTCTTAGAGGAACTATTTTTGACTGTTTCACCCAGTGTTTATTAATACACAAAACACTGCAGTTAATTTTATCAAGCCAGTATTACGGTACACTCATTTTACCCCTAGGAGATTGTACACTTATATGAAGAAGGAGAATAATGCTATTGGTACGCAAAAATATTTTGATTTCACTGGGTCTTGCATGGTCATTTATTTTTGCTGGGTGGTCTAAGGCAGCACTATTATCTGAACTGAATAAGTCTGCTGCACTTTCCTCTTACCAAGGTCTACTCTTTCTCTTCTTGTAACATAGTTTTCATTCAAAAAAATGAGGTTCATAAGCCTGCACAGCAAAACTGTCTTTTAAAAGAAGATTTGTGCTCATGAATTTCATTTACAATTCTGTCTCTCTCTTGACAGAGAAATTTCTTCCCAGGGAATTTGGATACTCACCATGTTCAATGTGCAGAGTTTTCTCTAGTCTACTAATATTTACTACATTGCATTTGGGGTTCGTGGAGCAAGGTTGTTTGATCTGAATATTGGTTTTACGGATCTCTTTCTTAGCACACAAATTAAAGATCAGGTCATGTCTGTGAGATATCATCTCAACAGTGTTTATCATCTTATTTATGTCTAAAAAACTCTTCAAACTTTTTATACAATTTTGGCTTCATTGTGTGCTATGTTGTTCGTGTCAGTCAACACAAACAAACAGGACTTCATTTCACATGAGTATGGGGATATAAATACACAATCAATTACGGGTAATGGAGGAGTAAGTCTCATAATGAATAAGAAAATAAGAATGCGGGTCAGCTACTATCAGAAGTATAGAGAAAGCATTACCGTAGCCAAGATGGCATGAAGCCAACACCCACTACAGTAGTAGAAGTTTATTTGTCTGCGTATAATGAAGAGATTAAAGAAATGCTTGATGAGACAAAATAAATTATTCAGACAGTTAAGGGAGAGGAAAATTTACTTATAATGGGAGACTGGAATTCAGTAGTGGGAAAAGAAAGAGAAGCAAAAACAGTAGGTGAATATGGACTATGGGAAAGGAATGAAAGAGAAAGCTGCCTGGTAGAACTTTACATCGAGTATCATTTAATTATTGTTAAGACATTGTATAAGAATCATTACAGATGACTGTACACTTGGAAGAGACCTGGAAACACTGGGACATCTCAGATTGATTGTACAAAAACAGATTTTGAAACCAGATTTTAAATGGTAAGACATTTCCAGGGGCAGACATGGACTTTGAACACAATTATTGGTTATGAACTGTAGATTAAAACTGAAGAAGTTGCAAAAAGGTAGGAAAATAAGAAGTTGAGACTTGGATCATTTGAAAGAACCACAGGTTGTTAACAACTTCAAAGAGGAAGCACCAAGCAATGATTGACTACAACAAGGGAAAGGAATACAGCAGAAGATGAGTGGGCAGCTTTGAGAGATGAAATAGTGAAGACAGCAGAGTATCAAATAAATAAAAAGACAAGGCCTAGTAGAAATCTTGGATATTACAGGAGATATTGAATTTGACTGATGAAAAGAAAAAAAAAGAAAAATGTAGCAAGTGACATAGATGAAAGGGAATAGAAACATCTAAAAAATGAGATTGAAAGGAAGCGCAGAGTTGCTAAGCAGGAATGGCTAGAGGAAAAATATAGAAGCATATATCACTAAGGGAAAGACAGGCACCGTACATAGGAAAACTAAAGAGACCTTTGGAGAATAGAGAAGCAGCAGCATTTATATCAAGAGCACAGATGGAAAACTTATACTAAGAAAGAAAAGAAAGGAATGGGAAATGAAAGGAGTATACTGGGAGCTATACAAGGGGAATGAAATTGAAAGCAGTAATGTAGAAAGGGCAAAAGATGTAGCTGAAGGTGAGATGGGTGATATGACACTGTGAGAAGAATTTGACAGGGCAAGATCAAGTAGAACATTCTGTCAGAACTGTTTATATACTTGGGGAGCCAGCCACGATAGAACTATTCCAACTGGTATGCAAGAAGCATGAGACAGATGAAATAACCTCAGACTTCAAAAAGAATGTAGTAATTCCAGTTCCAAAGAAAGCAGGCAATTACGGGTGTGAATAGTACTGTACTATCAGTTTAATCAGTCTGACTAAAAAATACCAACATGAATTCTTTGCAATATAATGAAAAAATTGGTAGAAGCCGCCCTCAGAGAAGGTCATTTTGGATTCTAGAGTAACGCAGGAAGACACAAGGCAATACTGACCCTATGACTTCTCTTAAACAATACTGACCCTACAACTTCTCTTAGTCTTAGAAGATAGGTCAGGGAAAGGCAAACCTACATTTAAAGCACCTGTAGACTTGGAGAAAACTTCTGACAATGTTAGCTGACATATGCTTTTCGAAATACTGAATGTAGCAGGAGTAACACACAGGGAATGGAAGGTTATTTACAACTTGTACAGAAATCAGACAGCAGTTAGAAGAGTTGATGGGCATGAAAGGGAAGCAGTAGTTGAGAAGGGGGTGAGATGAAGTGTTAGCCTTTGCAGAAGTTATTCAGTCTGTGCACTGAGCAAGCAGTAAAGGAAACGAAAGAAAAAAATATTAAATGGGATTAAAGTTGCGGGAGAAGAAATAAAAACTTTGAGGTTTGCTGATGACATTGTAAAACTGTCAGAGTTGGAAAAGGACTTGGAAGAGCAGTTGAATGGAACTGACAGTGTCTTCAAATATGGATATAAGATGAATGTGAACAAAAGAAAAACAAAGGGTAATTGAATGTGGTTAAATTAAAGCAGCTAGTGCTGAGGGAGTTAGCTGAAGAAATGAGACAGTAAAAGTAGTAGATCTGTTTTAGTATTTGGGCAGTAAAATGATTGTCAAAATATGTAGCTTGGCAATGGCAAGACAAGTGTTTTTGAAGAAGACAAATTTGTTAACATCAAATATAGATTTAAGTGTTAAGAAGTCTTTTCTGAAGGTATTTGTCTCTGGTGTAGCTTTGTGTGAAAGTTACATTCCAGACAAGAGGAAAATAGAAGCATTTGAAATGTGGAGCTACAGATGAATACTGAAAGATAAGATGGGTAGATCACATAACAAATGAGGAGATATAGAACAGAATTGGGGAGAGAAAACATTTTTTGTGGCTAAACTTAATTAAACGCTGGGACTGGTTGACAGGACAGATTCTGAGACATCAGGGAAACATCAGTTTAGTAATGGAGGGATGTGTGGGAGTGAAAATTGCAAAGGGATATCGAGAGATGAACACAGGAAGCAGGTTCACAAGGATATGGGTTGTAGTAGTTATTCGGAGCTGAAGAGACTTGTAGAGGACAGAGTGGAACTGAGTGCTGCATCAAATCAGTCTTCGGACTGAAGACCACAACAATGGAAAAATTTGGCAGGAGAACCATTTTTTGTGGTACACCGTGTAAGTAAGATCACAGATCAGCCAGATCTGCAAAACAGCAAATGTTGTGGAAGAAAAAATCCTCAGTGCAGTTTCTTTGCGTGTGTTCAATATCCTTGTGAGTCCCACTTTGTACAGGTCTCTCACACTTGAACAGTATTCCAGGATGGGCTGCTTGAGTTTTTATAAGTAATCCCTTTTGTGGGCTTGTTACATTTTCCCAGTATCCTGCCATTCAACCAAAGTCTGCCATTTGCTTTACCTATGACTGCACCTAGATGATTAATGTATGTAAAGGAAAATTCACACGAGAAAAACTGTAAAACCATGAGCCAGATTTGGTGGCGTGAAACTTTCTCATTCAATTCCTCTATTGATAAGGGCACAAAATGTCTGCTTAAAAAGGATATTTATATTTCATTAAATGGCAGTGCATCATATTAGAAAAATGCTATCCAGACAGTCCTGACACAGTTTTTTGTAAAATTTAATTTTATGGAAATGTATACATAGTGGTGTCAGACTTTTACAAGAGTGAGAAAAAGTGACAAGTGGCACACATCGTTTGTATGAGGACATAAATGACCATCTCAAGAGAAGAAGGTAAAATTACTGAAGACAGATGGCATCAACTCATACTGTGTGTAACAGTTTGTGGGGTGCTAAGTGTAATGATTACAAAGTATTATGCGATATAATTGCTGACTGTTACATGCTTTCAGAAAATGACATGCTTAGTAATGCCAGTAAACATGAGTAAAAGTAATAGCACTATCTTAATTGAGGATATACAAGTCCCTTCCTTAGAGAGGAAAGAGGGATTAGCTGCAGCAAGTTAAAAAGAAAGGGATAGGTCACTCACACATCAGGATGAGAAAAACCCATCTCCCCAATCTGTCACACTCTCCGTAAGAAAAGAATTAATAGTTTCAAAAGCTAGGATAGGTCATATATTTTTGCGTGTGTATGCCCACAGTACAACAAATTTCACGCCACTAAGGCCACCAAATCTGGCTCATGGTTTTACAGTTTTCTCGTGTGAATTTTCCTTTACATACATTAATCATCTAGGTGCAGTCATAGGTAAAGCAAGTGGTAGACTTTGGTTGAATGGCAGGATACTGGGAAAATGTAACAAGCCCACAAAAGGGATTACTTACAAAAACTCAAGCAGCCCATCCTGGAATACTGTTCAAGTGTGAGAGACCTGTACAAGTGGGACTCACAAGGATATTGAACACACGCAAAGAAAGACAACATGAACAGTGATGAGTTTGTTTGATCTATGGGAGAGCATTACAAAGATTCTGAAAAATCCCACCTGACAAACACTGAAAGCTGGATATCAACTATCCCATGGAAGCCTGTTTAGAAAGTTTCTAGAACCAGTATTAAGTGATGAATCTCCTACAGAGACAAGGGTAGATAATTACTGTGTGCTCAGCTGAATTTATACAGGCATTCTTCTCATGCTCCATACATGACCGGAACAGAAAGAAATCCTAATATATGATACTGTAGGAGTACCTTCTGCCATACACTTCACAATGTTTACTGAATGTGGATGTAGGTGTAGAAAACTTCAAACTGACAATAGCTTGTCACACACAAACATATTTCTGTGATGATCCAGAACCACGGGTCAGTTCCATAGACATTTTTGAGTTCTGGAAAACTAATCTCAGACTCATTGTTTTTCACCAACATGCATGTTCCAGCTGTTGGATCTCATATCTCATATCTTCCCAGAGGATGGACCCATTTGTGTGTGGTGTAAATTAGTAGATTTTGGTTATTTACTGATGGACCTGGACTACTGTGGGTGCTTGACATGCCAAGAGGCACAGGTGATGGATTTCAGGACTTCTGATCATGTCTCGCCTTAAGTACATTGTACAGTATGGCATTTTTAACAGATTATTTAACTTTAATACATTTCCAGACTTTTTAAACTTATTTTAAACTCATTTATATTGTCAAGGAGAAACAATTATGACACCAGCAGGAAGAAAATTGTGGCAGTCATCAGTGATTTGTATGATATGCCCTAACATATTTTCAAAAGAAAAATCGCACAAAATGGTTCAAAAAATGGGCTGCCAAAAGGCCACATTCCAGATATTTAGACCTGATTCAGAATTGCAGGCATTCCTCTGACAATCATGAAGCTTCAATATTCTAGGAAGAGAGCATTCTTGATCCTCTGTACAGTACAGTAATTAGTAATTAGTAATAATAGTAAAATAACAGATACAACACAGGTACATGTAATACATACATGAACACAGTACAAGCAACTGTTTATTGGCACTCAACACAGTTTTGTAACTACAAGAATATGTGTACTTTTGCACCCAAACACATTTCATTTTATTGAAATAAAAGATCATTAGTGGCCTGTAATGAAAC
Organism: Schistocerca gregaria; assembly: GCF_023897955.1. Taxonomy (NCBI): domain Eukaryota; kingdom Metazoa; phylum Arthropoda; class Insecta; order Orthoptera; family Acrididae; genus Schistocerca; species Schistocerca gregaria. The sequence continues at coordinate 935,772,793 of NC_064922.1, forward strand.
ACATTCACAATTTTGTTAGATTTCTAACAGTTTGTAACAGTTTGTTACAAAATATGCCAAGTTTACTAAGAATACTTTTTCTGTCTGATTCTCACTCATGTCTGGAAATGCAGTCTGTATTTTTGAGGTATTCCCTCATTTGGCACTGTTATTCCTTAGCCCATAATTGCAAAGACTGATTTTAAATACATTCAGTTATTGTAAAAGAGCTACAGACAATACTGTCAAACAAATGAAGATCTGTTTTCTGAAACTTTATTTCAAATTTTGCAGCTTAGATCCACATACCATCTACAAATGTTTCAACAGTCGCCTTGTATGACCTGTTTTGTGTGTGTGTGTGTGTGTGTGTGTGTGTGTGTGTGTGTGTGTGTGTGTGTGTGTGTGTGTGTGTGTCAATTTTCACAAAGCCTAGTTAATGTCATTCAATCACAGCTTCCAAGAATTGTTGGTAATGGTCTGAAGATCACTTTTCCACTAACACACAGATGGGGATTACAGCTGTTCAAGAATCTGGAAGAAACATCCTTGGCCCATTGCTAAAGTCTGCTTGTGTATGGCCAATTAAAAAGTGAACCTGGTGAAAAGGCAGAAGGATTTAAGCACTTTGAAAACAAATTAAAAAGGCACCTGACAGAAATGTGTGTCGATAGTATAGGTAATGTTACTAAATTTGGGCTATCAGACTCAAATAGGAACTATGTAACCACTTATATGTAGGATAACATATCTGAATTTCATACAACTACTTATTACTTCAAAGACTGCTAACTCCATTCAAAAACATTAAACAAATGAATCTTCTCAATGACTGTACTACAAATACTAATTAGTATTTTGTGAGTCTTTATTACTCAGCTTCTCTGGCACATCAACCACTAACCCACTTTCCTAATCCTACAATTGGCTGTCCTAACAATCGTCTGACTGAGATAATTAGTACCCATTTGTCCAAGGTTACCTAAATTCGGTGCTTGTTATCATAGTCCTAGAACCCTTGCAGTGATCAACTTCTCTGTAATCATCGTACATATAATGTGTTTCAATTTTTACAACTTTGTTTCAGCCGATCTACTATGTGATTTTTGCACACTTAGCTATCTTCAATATGTACCCTCATAAACTAAGAAGGCCTGTTAATAATTTTTGCCATCCAGGAAAGAAAATAATTCTGCCTCCTGTTTCAAACAAACAGGTAGACCATCAAAATGCTTTATCATCTGTCTTACAATGTTTAGTGGTTACAATGAAATATGTAGAAATTAATCAAATTTTGTTTCATTTGCATGACATCCCATGTAGGCATGTAAGTAACAGATTAGATTCCAGCCAAGATTAGCAAGAGATGGACCAGGAGATGAATGACATTCGCCGTGTAATTTTATGGCTGTGGAGATGATTCGAAAAAAAAAAAAAAAAAAAAAAAAAAAAAAAAAAAAAAAAAAAAAAAAAAAAAAAAAAAAAAAAGGAGCTCTACATAAGGTCAACCACATCCTACAAGCCTGTGCTACAACTGTTATCTGACTACCTGCCTATGTGTCTGAAGAAATCCAACAAACAAAATGCCTCAGTAAAATTCTCAAGGCAGTCTACATGTATTGTTGTCACATAAAATAAAATGGCCATGTACCTCAGTGAATGTCATGTCTTTCCCACTATGAGAGAACCCAGCAGCAGTGTGGCAGTATCCTGTAAACTGTGTCTCTAATCTTTTAGCCCAGCTCTCCACTGGAAGATATTAAAGTAGTGTCAGTATCACAGAAAGGGACAAACATGGGGTGCCAGAGGTCATGTCAACAACTGAACCATTTTGGGAGCAAATACATATATGTGTGTATATTTCCTAAGTGTACTATGACAGACGCAATCTGTTGTTGTTGTTGTTGTTGTTGTTGTTGTTGTTGTTGTCTTCAGTCCTGAGACTGGTTTGATGCAGCTCTCCATGCTACTCTATCCTGTGCAAGCTTCTTCATCTCCCAGTACCTACTGCAACCTACATCCTTCTGAATCTGTTTAGTGTATTAACCTCTTGGTCTCTCTCTACGCTGCCCTCCAATACTAAATTGGTAATTCCTCGATGCCTCAGAATATGTCCTACCAACCGATCCCCTCTTTTGGTCAAGTTGTGCCGCAACTTCTCTTCTCCCCAATCCTATTCAATACTTCCTCATTAGTTATGGGATCTACCCATCTAATCTTCAGCATTCTTCTTTAGCACCACATTTCGAAAGCTTCTATTCTCTTCTTGTCCAAACTAGTTATCGTCCATGTTTCACTTCCATACATGGCTACACTCCAAACAAATACTTTCATAAACGACTTCCTCATACACAAATCTATATTCGATGTTAACAAATTTCTCTTCTTGAGAAACGCTTTCCTTGCCATTGCCAGTCTACATTTTATATCCACTCTACTTCGACCATCATCAGTTATTTTACTTCCTAAATAGCAAAACTCCTTTACTACTTTAAGTGTCTCATTTCCTAATCTAATTCCCTCAGCATCACCCGATTTAATTTGACTACATTCCATTATCCTCGTTTTGCTTTTGTTGATGTTCATCTTATATCCTCTTTTCAAAACACTGTCCATTCTGTTCAACTGCTCTTCCAAGTCCTTTGCCGTCTCTGACGGAATTACAATGTCATCGGCGAACCTCAAAGTTTTTATTTCTTCTCCATGAATTTTAATACCTACACCAAATTTTTCTTTTGTTTCCTTTACTGCTTGCTCAATATACAGATTGAATAACATCGGGGAGAGGCTACAACCCTGTCTCACTCCTTTCCCAACCACTGCTTCCCTTTCATGCCCCTCGACTCTTATGACTGCGATCTGGTTTCTGTACAAATTGTAAATAGCCTTTCGCTCCCTGTATTTTACCCCTGCCACCTTCAGAATTTGAAAGAGAGTATTCCAGTCAACATTGTCAAAAGCTTTCTCTAAGTCTACAAATGCTAAAAACGTAGGTTTGCCTTTTCTTAATCTTTCTTCTAAGATAAGTCGTAAGGTCAGTATTGCCTCACGTGTTCCAACATTCCTATGGAATCCAAACTGATCCTCCCTGAGGTCCGCATCTACCAGTTTTTCCATTCGTCTGTAAAGAATTCGCGTTAGTACTTTGCAGCTGTGACTTATTAAACTGATAGTTCGGTAATTTTCACATCTGTCAGCACCTGCTTTCTTTGGGATTGGAATTATTATATTCTTCTTGAAGTCTGAGGGTATTTCAACAGTCTCATACATCTTGCTCACCAGCTGGTAGAGTTTTGTCATGACTGGCTCTCCCAAGGCAGTCAGTAGCTCTAATGGAATGTTGTCTACTCCGGGGGCCTTGTTTCGACTCAGGTCTTTCAGTGCTCTGTCAAACTCTTCACGCAGTATCTTACCTCCCATTTTGTCTTCGTCTACATCCTCTTCCATTTCCATAATATTGTCCTCAAGTACATTGCCCTTGTATAAACCTTCTATATACTCCTTCCACCTTTCTGCCTTCCCTTCTTTGCTTAGAACTGGGTTGCCATCTGAGCTCTTGATATTCATACACGTGGTTCTCTTCTCTCCAAATGTCTCTTTAATTTTCCTGTAGGCAGTATCTATCTTACCCCTAGTGAGATAAGCTTCTACATCCTTACATTTGTCCTCTAGCCATCCCTGCTTAGCCATTTTGCACTTCCTGTCGATCTCATTTTTGAGACGTTTGTATTCCTTTTTGCCTGCTTCATTTACTGCATTTTTATATTTTCTCCTTTCATCAATTAAATTCAATATTTCTTCCAATACCCAAGGATTTCTAGCAGCCCTCGTCTTTTTACCTACTTTATCCTCTGCTGCCTTCACTACTTCATCCCTCAGAGCTACCCATTCTTCTTCAACTGTGTTTCTTTCCCCCATTGATGCCAATTGTTCCCTTATGCTCTCCTTGAAACTCTGTACAACCTCTGGTTCTTTCAGCTTATCCAGATCCCATGTCCTTACATTCCCACCTTTGTGCAGTTTCTTCAGTTTTACCCTACAGGTCATAACCAATAGATTGTGGTCAAAGTCCACATCTGCCCCTGGAAATATCCTACAATTTAAAACCTGATTCCTAAATCTCTGTCTACCATTATATAATCTATCTGATACCTTTTAGTATCTCCAGGATTCTTCCATGTATACAACCTTCTTTTATGATTCTTGAACCAAGTGTTAGCTATGATTAGGCTATGCTCTGTGCAAAATTCTACCAGACAGCTTCCTCTTTCATTTCTTAGCCCCAATCCATAATCACCTACTTTGTTTCCTTCTCTCCCTTGTCCTATTGACGAATTCCAGTCACCCATGACTATTAAATTTTCGTCTCCCTTCACTACCTGAATAATTTCTTTTATCTCATCATACATTTCATCAATTTCTTCATCATCTGCAGAGCTAGTTGGCATATAAACTTGTACTACTGTAGTAGGCATGGGCTTTGTGTCTATCTTGGCCACAATAATGCGTTCACTATGCTGTTTGTAGTAGCTTATCCGCATTCCTATTTTCCTATTCATTATTAAACCTACTCCTGCATTACCCCTATTTGATTTTGTATTTATAACCCTGTATTCACCTGACCAAAAGTCTTGTTCCTCCTGCCACCGAACTTCACTAATTCCCACTATATCTAACTTTAACCTATCTATTTCCCTTTTTAAATTTTCTAACCTACCTGCCCGATTAAGGGATCTGACATTCCACGCTCCGATCCGTAGAATGCCAGTTTTCTTTCTCCTGATAACGACGTCCTCCTGAGTAGTCCCCGCCCGGAGATCCGAATGGGGGACTATTTTACCTCCGGAATATTTTACCCAAGAGGACTTCATCATCATTTAATGATACAGTAAAGCTGCATGTCCTCGGGATAAATTACGGCTGTAGTTTCCCCTTGCTTTCAGCTGTTCGCAGTACCAGCACAGCAAGGCCGTTTTGGTTAATGTTGCAAGGCCAGATCAGTCAATCATCCAGACTGTTGCCCCTGCAACTACTGAAAAGGCTGCTGCCCCTCTTCAGGAACCATATGTTTGTCTGGCCTCTCAACAGATACCCCTCCGTTGTGGTTGCACCTATGGTACGGCCATCTGTATCGCTGAGGCACGCAAGCCTCCCCACCAACGGTAAGGTCCATGGTTCATAATATCTGGAAAAGTCAATATTACCTGCATGGGCAAGGAGAGAGATCTGACAGCTTTCTTTCTGCTCACACCTGTCAATATACCATCACTACCTGTCCTAATGTTGTCCGAAGTTGGGGGTCATTCCTCAACTTTCCCCGATGTTTTTTTTTTTTTTTTTTTTTTTTTTGGCAAGTTCAGAAAAAGAGGTGAATCAAAATCATTTTCACAAATCAGCATTTTCTAAGAACATTTGGTGAAGTCTATACTTTTAGGGGAGTGGGGGAGGAAGGCTGTCACACTCAGTCCAAACATGCCAAGGCAGAGAGAATCCTTTTAATAGGTCAATGCCAACACTGCGTGTCCTCCTGCTGCCAGAAAGTGAGGTTATTCCATTGCATTCCCTTTAATTATCAGAAAGCTACCAGCACGTGACGAATTACATTATTACTGATAGAATTATCATTTTTAAAAAAGAGTAAAACTCCAGTAAATTTAAGAGATGGAAATATGTGGCTGACAAAAAGTTCAGACTGATCAGTCAATTTGAAATACATTAACACTGCTCACAGTTTTGGAGATGGATCCAGATAAAAGATTAAACTCCACAATACTTGAAATATTAATCAACAGTTACCACAATAGATGGCTGCTTACTCACCTAATTTATGTACCTATCATCTATGTTAGTGAAGCGTATAAAAGTAGTATTGGTCAAGTGAGGATACTCTGAAAAAAAGATTTCTTGCCAGTAGACAAGATATTAAAAGAGAGGATACTAAAGTGCATGAGTGCAAAACAACAGAAATAATTGTGACATAAAATTCTCCTAAATGGAGAAAAAGTAGCAAACATAAAATTAACCCAAATACATGTGTCTGCCTGAAAAAAGTTAAAATCTCCCTTCTAACACTTCGGGGATAAGCTTGACACACCACAAATTTTAAAAAGACATGCTACTACTGCTCCATTGTCATCTAAGAAGATAGAAGACAAATTCCCAGATAAGCTGAAGGTTGCTCTCCCTTGTAGGCAAATACAATAAATATAATTACAATATAACAATAACAAAGATATGGCTCAACTTGACTAAAAGAAGTGATCAGTTGGTTGGACACATTCTGAGACATCATGGGATCACAAAGTTAATATTGGAGAGAAGTGTGGGGGACAAAAATTATAGTGAGACCAAGAAATGCCTACCATAAGCAGGTTCAAAAGGCTGTAGGTTGCAGTAGTTACTTGGAGGTGAAAAGGCTTCCACAGGAAAGGGTAGTGTGGAGAGGGTATAAAACCAGTCTTCTGACTGAAGATCACAACAAGATAACACATGGCGAGGCTGATAATTGATTCTCAATTACTGAAAGCAATTACCTGGACTGAAGGAGTAGTGGTGGTGGTGGTGGTGGTGGTGGTGGTGGTGGGAGGGGGGGAGGGGGACGAAGAAGCAGTCTTTTGACATAACTCAACAGTCACACAATAAAATGCAAAATGAAAGGAGTACAGAGGATAGAGCAAATGGAGAGAAGGGAAAAGGTAAGGCAAGGCAAGGCAGTGGCAAACAGGATAGCCAAGGTCTAGACTAGGACTGGAGAAGTGCAGGATATGCTCGAGAGACAGTTTCCATCTGGGTAGTTCAGAGAATCTTAAGCTGCAAGTGAGTATTCAAAGAGCCATGTAGTGAACCAACAGTGGAAAATCCAGCAAGAAGAAATGACATTATTACGAAAATGATAGACTGCTACTCACCATATAGGGCAGAACTTGAGTCACAGACAGACATAACAAAAGGACTGCTAAAAAAAGTAAGCTTTCAGCCAGAAGAAGCCTTCTGGCAAAGAGCTTACTTGTTTAGCAGTCTATTTGCCATGCCTGTCTGCAACTCAACTTCTCCACTATACGGTGAGAACCAATGTATGCTCTTCATAACCGCTATTGAAGTCATTTGCGTTATGGTGCGCAGGACATTTGGCAACTGTGAATTGTCACAGTTTGGTGGTGGCCATTTATGCGAGTAGACAGACGGTTACTTATTACTTCCACATCGAATGTATACAGAAATTGGAGTATAGCTGATATATAATATGGCTGTTTTCAAACATGACTTTGCTTTTTATTGGGTCGCAAATGCCCATGACAGGATTGCGGTATAAGGTGGTGGGTGGGTGTATGGGACAGGTCTTTGCACCCACGCCGACAACAGTGGAATGACCAATGGGAAGCAGGATTAGGTGCAGGAGTGGAGTAGGATGGATAAGTATATTTTGTAAGTTTAGTGGGTGGCAGAACAGTACTTCGGGTGATGTGCGTAGGATTTTTAGGATTTTAGGTAGGACAACACTCATCTCAGGGTACAACTAGAGGTAGTTGAAACCCTGGAGAAGCATTTAGTTGAGCTTTACAATGGGAGATCACAGGAGAGCTGGTTGGTAGCTGATTAACAGGTTTATTAGTATCAGTTGGTGTCAGAGGAAATGGCACAGGAGATCTGTTTATGGTTGGGCTGGGTAGGATATTATCTGTTAATAAGAGCTTTGGAAAGGTTATCCGTGTATTTCAACAACTCTTGCTTTCCACTGCAGATGGAGTGTCCATGGATGGTGAAACTATAAGGGAGAGACTTTTTGATATATGGTTGACAGCTGTCAAAGTGGAAGTCCTGTTGGTGGTTGGTGCAACTGATGTGAACAGGCATATTTATGGAGCCATCCATGAGGTGGAAATCGACATCTAAGAAGGTGGCTTATTACAATATCATGAAAAGGATAGTTGCTACTCACAACATAACGGAGATGTCGAGTCGCAGGTAGGCACAACAAATAGAATGTGTCAAAATGAGCTTTTGGCCAACAAGACCTTTGTCAAATAAAGACCTCTCTCTCTCTCTCTCTCTCTCTCTCTCTCTCTCTCTTGCTCTCTCTCTCTCTCTCTCTTTCTCTCTCTCTCTCTCTCTCTCTCTCAGACACACACGTACATTCACACAAATGCAACTCACACACACGACCCACAGGCCATTTGAGAGAGTTGCATTTCTGTGTGTGTGTGTGTGTGTGTGTGTGTGTGTGTGTGTGTGTGAGAGAGAGAGAGAGAGAGAGAGAGAGAGAGAGAGAGAGAGAGAGAGAGAGCTCTTTTTTTTGACAAAGGCCTTGTTGGCCAAAAGCTCATTTTCTGACAGTCTTTTCATTGTGTTTATCTATGACTCAGCATCTCCGCTAAATGGGGAGTAGCAACTGACCTTTTCATAATATTTTTACATTCCATCCTGGATTTTCCAAGGTGGCTTGTTGAGTTGACATGAAATGGTGAAGTGGATTTAGGAGTAGGTGTTAAATTTATGGAGTAAAGAGCAAAGGTTGCTCTTGTCATGAGTCCAGATCATGAAAACATCATCAATGAATCTGAACCAGGCAAGGGATGTTTGGGATGGACTCAAGGTCTTGAGGAACTGCTGGAGATCATGTTGGAATTGAGGGATGGGATCATGGTTGTAAGGTTTGTATGTTGGTGGACACCCTCAGCCACATAATCACTATGATTCATGACCAGGAATCTTTGTTTGCAGGAAGGGTGATACGGTCTGTATTGCTTTTCATATTACGGATAGCTGTGTGGCATACTATTTACAAGTTCATCAAGATACTGTTGGTCCAGCATGCTCATAAGCTAGTGTACATACTCATTCTCTTGAGGTGTTTCTATGCTGCACACATCACATCAGTGCGCTATAGGTGAGTGGTTGGCTTCCCTTCATTTTACATATATTAAACTTCTTTTACCGAAAGTGAAACTTACGAACTTTCAGATAGTGGCTGATCATCATGTATAAGGAAAAAGCTGAGTGTCGATGGGCAGAGCCTGGTAAGCATCACATTTCACTGGTGTCGCTGGTAAGAGGTTTGTCACTGACAGGTTGCTACTCACCATATAGCGGAGATGCTGAGTCGCGATGCTGTGTCAATTTAACTGTCTGCAGTTTGTAGCTGCTACTTCCAACCAATAGTTTCCCTATAAAATATGGCCTTACCATTGAACAGCAGTACAACAGCACACTGGAAGACAGTACACAGATCACAGAACTTCCTCTGCATGTACCCTTAGCTGCCTTGTGAACAGCATCATTCACCTGCATCTCGACATGCTCTTGTACCCAGCAGAATACCGCTCTTTCATCTTGTTTCTGCACACTTTTGAGTGCAGAGTACATTTTTTGAAGTGCTTTTAGAGCACAGAGAGATACAGAGCAAATGTGACAATTTATACTTGACGTTTCCTCATACACTTGAGTGCCTGAACTCTGTAACTCAGTTATAATTTGTTGGTTGCTCACAAAGGTGAAATCCTCAGGTGAAATCAAATGAGTTATGAAGTTCCAAATGGCAAGAGCTATCAGGACTACAAACTAGTCAACCAAGGAATTTAAAATGATCAGGAATGTGATGCATTTATTATTAGATCTTTCAGGTGTAATTATCAGGTAACCTTTTCAAAAACTAGGCCCAAAAATCAAAGATATTAAATAATTTTAAATAGTGCTTTCAATTTACAGCTCCAGTTGGTCAAAATGTTATAGTTAAAAATCTACAAAAACTGTTTCTTTCCCCCCTCCAAACATTTAAACTGATATTTGCTACCCATCTTGCAGTCTTTCGATTCTCAGTCATTGGTGGTGTGTTATGATTCTAAGTATGGACAATCAGCAGAAAATCATGGCAACAACAAGCATTTTACAGAACAGCACTCTTACAGGAAAGCAAATTCACAGTGGGAAGTGGTCACTGAGGGGAAATATTAATCCTCTGGTCCCTTAATTTGGTTAGTAGTCTTAATTTATTTGTCTATATTAGGCTTGACACAGAAGAAAATACAGTTTTTTTATGGAGCTAGGTAATTAATATGAGAGTGGTGTATTTTGGGATCATGGTAAATATTCTATAGAAACTTAGTTTTATAACATTTGAATCTCAAGGTTATAACCACTAAGCTATTTTTTAAGATTGAGGCACTATTTTAAAATTCTGTTAGAAACATGCTGTTACATTAATATGTTAATGCTTTAAAACAGATAAGTGCTCTACATTCATATTTCAAGCAATGGAAAATCTAGGATGGAATGTAACAATACCAGAGAAGGAAAGTTGCTACTCACCATATAACGGAGATGCTGAGTCACGATAGGCACAGAATCGCGACTTCAGGATCTCCACTAAATGGTGAGTAGCAATCTTCCTTCTCTGGTATTGCTACATTCATATTTTGAGCACTAAAGAAAAGGAAAGAATGAAAACTGGGAAAACTGTATGTTTACATATGATAATTTCTGCTAGTGAATATATACTTTTTTTTTTTTTTTTTTTTTTTTTAGAGTATAGGGCTTGGTTACCATGAGTTCCAAGGCAGATGCATCTCTAATATTTATTTGGTACCTTTATGTCTGATTTTATGCAATGATTTTATACCAGACTGTGTGATTTTATCACTATTTTGTCTGGTTTTCAGGTAATTGTTTATTACTTGCAATTGTTATTTTATTCGTGTTGAACTGCTGAGTTTCTTATCTTGTCACATCATGCTAAGTTATCCATAAAAATTTGTCTCTGGATCTATTTATTGATGTTTTGAAAACCTGTTTTGGCAATGGTAGTGTCACTGAGTCATTCCAAATCTGTTGCAGTGGCATTCTGAGTATGCCTCTAGCATGATGATGTATAGACAAATTTTTGCTTCTGTTACAAACTGTAACTCAAACATCTGTTTGTAAAGATTTTTGTAGCATCTGAAATACGTTTTTTTTACCGCATGTGCAGTTAATAATCTTATACAAAAAGAAGAAACAGAGAAAAATATGTAAAATAAAGTTGCTGCTAGATGGCACAATTCAGATAAGTGCATCTTATCCTAGTGTTCCTAATACCTTCCACACTATGCTGTCTCAGTTTGGTGAATGAAGTTCAGCCTTGCACTAATTTACAAGATGTGTTTAACTGGAATGAATAGTGACCTTTACCTTTTGCAGGCAAGTGCTCTTCTGACTGAGCTACCCAAGCACAACTCACAATGCAACCTCACAGCTTCACTTCTAGCAGAACTTTGTCTTTTACCTTCTAAACTTCATAGAAGCTCTCCTGTGAAACTTGCAAGACAACCACTACTGGAAGAAAGGAACATTTCATTCTGAAAACTCTCCTCAGGTTGTGGCTAAGCATTGCCTCCACAGTGTCCTTTCTTTCAGGAGTACTTGTCTTGCAAGTTTCGCAGGAGAGTTCTGGGAAATTATGAGAACAGGTGCTGGAGGAAGTAAAGCTGTAAGGATGGGTTGTGAGTAGTGCTTGAATGGCTCAGTCAGTAGAGCACTTGCCCATGAAGCGCAGAGGTCCTGAGCTCAAGTCTTGGTCCAGCACACAGTTTTAATCTGCCAGAAAGTTTCTTATCAGTGCACACTCCATTGCAGAATGAAAATTTCATTCTAGTGTTGGTTGACTTCTGTCCAAGGTAATCAGAAAATATCTCATCAATCTATATATCAATCTATATATTCCACCAAGAACCATTACTGCTTAGTTCATGAACTAACAGTTACTTTTTATTTGTGTTACAGAAGTTGATTGTGCTCAATACACATTGGTACCCACAACATAGAGTTATAACAGAAGAGTTGTTGTTGTTGTGGTCTTCAGTCCTGAGACTGGTTGGATGCAGCTCTCCATGCTACTCTATCTAATGCAAGATTCTTCATCCCCCAGTACCTACTGCAACCTACATCCTTCTGAATCTGCTTAGTGTAGTCATCTCTTGGTCTCCCTCTACAATTTTTACCCTCCAATACTAAATTGGTGATCTCTTGATGCCTCAGAACATGTCCTACCAACCGATCCCTTCTTCTGGTCAAGTTGTGCCACAAACTTCTCTTCTCCCCAATCCTATTCAATACTTCCTCATTAGTTATGTGATCTACCCATCTAATCTTCTGCATTCTTCTGTAGCACCACATTCTGAAAGCTTCTATTCTCTTCTTGTCCAAACTATTTATCATCCGTGTTACACTTCCATACATGGCTACACTCCATACAAATACTTTCAGAAATAACAGAAGCGATCTTAATCTATTCAGGTAATGTTGGACTAACAAAGATACGAATACAAGCAGATTTCTTTTCAAGCTCTTCTTTCAATTGTTACATAGGTGTTGTGTTCATCTGCTACATCTCCTTCACTTTTGATCTTAGTATGGGCGTCAGACCTTTGCATGTTACAACATATTTAGTAAAATTTGGGTATTATGATGTCTAATTACAATGAACTATTTCCCTTACATATTCTTTTTAAGTAAGGCAATTACCATTTGTGATGTTGCTGTTCCAACTAAAAGGGTTCCATTTTGGAATCTCTTACATGACTTAAATTGGCAACAATCCTTTCAAAACCTATCTGTCTGTAAAATAGGAACACTTGAATGACCCGTTAAAACTTTTTATAAGCAGAAATACATTTTGAGACACTTGTCGTGTTATAGTTTGCAATGACCTTTCATAATGGCTGCTCCTGGCCATGTGTAAGTACTAACCAGTGGTCCACATTTTCTAGTTAAAGTATTTTTTAGGGCTTGTACCTCAGTCACCAAAAATGGAACCCTTACAGGATCACTTTGTCATCTGTCTGTCTGACTGACTGATTGCTAAGAGCCCTCTTTCCCAGGAACAGACATATCAAGCTGCAATTTATGTCACACAATACGGTCTACAGTTCCTTAGTGGCGCAAAAGTTTAAGCTTCTAAATCAGTCCAATCAAAAGCCATTGCCAATTATGTCTCTTATTCTGATACTTAAAAATTCACTCATCAAAACCTACAGGGTACTTTCTGTTGACTTAGAACGATGAAATTTGACAAGGTTTTACAGAATAAGTAAGAGGAAAAATCCAAAAATTGTAACTTTGTAATTATTACACATAACATTTTTGTTTTCCATTTGTTGTCCATCTGTTAAGATCCCATTTTCTCAAAAATGGATACAAATATCACATTGAAATTTACGTCAAATACAGTCCCTTGGCAGTGTAAATAATTTAAGTTTCTAAATCAATAAAACCAAAAGATATGGGCATGTATGTCATATATTTTGATACTTGCAACTCACTCATCGAAATCTTTAGGTGAACTCTGTATATAAATGTTTGGTCTGGTGGTCTAGCAGTACAGTGTGTTCTGAAAGCTGGCAGATAGCAGGATGGAACAATTGGTTGGGACACAGATTGTTCTAGACTTGTTTTAACCTACCTTTACCTCTCAATGAAGAGAAGAATCACCAGAAACAACACACAGTTAGGCTGCCACTTTATATTGTATGTCCTTTTTCCTGGCTGGATAATTGGAGTAGGTTAAGAACACGCAATTCACTAAAGTTGTCAGAATGAGATTTTCACTCTGCAGTGGAGTGTGCGCTGATACGAAACTTCCTGGCAGATTACAACTGTGTGCCTGACTGAGACTCGAACTCGGGACCTTTGCCTTTCGCGGGCAAGTGCTCTATCATCTGAGCTACCGTAGCATGACTCACAACTGGTACTCACAGCTTTACTTCTGCCAGTATCCGTCTCCTACCTTCCAAACTTTACAGAAGCTCTCCTGCGAACCTTGCAGAACTAGCACTCCTGAAAGAAAGGATATTGCGGAGACATGACTTAGCCACAGCCTGGGGGATGTTTCCAGAATGAGATTTTCACTCTGCAGCGGAGTGTGCGCTGATATGAAACTTCCTGGCAGATTAAAACTGTGTGCCCGACCGAAACTCGAACTCGGGACCTTTGCCTTTCGCGGGCAAGTGCTCTACCATCTGAGCTACCAAAGTACACCTCACGCCCGGTACTCACAGCTTTACTTCTGCCAGTATCTGTCTCCTACCTTCCAAACTTTACAGAAGCTCTCCTGCGAACCTAGCAGGAATAAGAATAAAAAAATAAAAAATAAATTAATTTTTTTTTAAAAAGAAATAGGAACATGGCCAAGCTACTATGAACAGCATAGGGAACACATTATTGTAGCCAAGATAGACGCAAAACTCATGCCTATCACAGTCGTACATGTTTATATGCTAACTTGCTCCGCAGATGATGAAGAGATTGAAGAAATGTGTGAGGAGATAAAAGAAATTATTCAGATAGTTAAAGGAGCAGAAAATTTAATAGTCATTGGGGACTGGAATTCAACAGTAGGAAAAGGAATAGAAGGAAAAGTAGTTGGTGAATGTGGACTGGGGGTAAGGAATGAAAGAGGAAGCCACCTGGTAGAATTTTGCACAGAGCATATCTTAATCATAGCTACTACTTGGTTTAAGAATATGAAAGAAGGTTTATATGTGGAAGAGACCTGGAGACACCAGAAGGTTTCAGATTTGTTATGTAACGGTAATACACAGATTTTGGAATGATGTCTTAAATTGTAAGACATTTCCAAGAGCAAGTGTTTTGTTTGATAGTTTAGTTTCAGAGCACAACAATAACTAGGGTTATACACATCCAGGTCAGAACCGTAGTCACTAAGAAAAAGGTGGTGTTAAAAATGACTATTTGTTAAGCCCAATCGACAGAAGGAAAGACATAAAAACAGGGGCTTGGAGAAAGATCCATAAAATACGCCAGAGAGAAACGGAGGTTCTGACTAAAGGTTAAATATCCTCTGCCATATTGCTACGATGTTTAAAAAGTAAAATGTGGTCGACAGACCACGCAGTGTTCACTAAAACAGCAGATAACTCAGATGGCAAACATAAATGAGAATGTAAGTGGTTAAGAAATGGGCATTCCATCAGGAAATGGCAAATTGTCAGATGTTGAGGACAATGACCACATAGTGGTGGGAGAGCACCCTGTAACACATGGCAAAGGATAAAAAGACAGTGCCCAATATGCAACCTAGATAAAATGATTTCCTTGCAGAGAGAGGGCCAAGAGGAGGTCGTCCAAGCCAATGGGACACGTTTAATTCCCAGGAGCTAGTTCCCATGAAAGAAGGAGCAGTGGTGATGTGACACCACCTGCTGACAGGGTGTAACACAGTGATCAGTGGAGGGAGTGGAAGAACTAGAGGGCTGTGGTGCAAGGATTGCAGCCTCGGCAGCAGTGCCAGCTGCCTCGTTTCCCATCAAACTGCTGTGACCAGGAACCCACATAAACATCACACGGACTCCATCAAGAGTGAGCAAGTGACAGCTTTCCTGTACCCATTGCACTAAGAGGTGGACCGTGTACAGCACTCTGAGGCTCTGAAGGGCACTGAGAGACAGAGAGAGCAGATGATACAGTTGAAAAGCCTGTGTTGCCAGAGGTACTGCATGGCCTGTTACAGTGCGAAGAGCTTTGCTGTAAATACTGAGTGCAGTGTTCCAGAAGCTGATACTGAGAATCGTCATTGCCAATCACAAAGGCACAGCTGACACCACAGTCGGTCTGAGAGTCATCAGTGTACATGTGAAGGTTGAGAAACTTAAGGTGATAGAGCGAGGCTGCAGCAGAGTCTCAAGGACGTGAATAAAGGCCAAGTTGAACACAGGCCACATCACATTTCTCTTCTGGCCAACATGTTGGAAAAGTTAAAAACATTCAGCTGTTTCAAGGGCCTTGAGGTTGACTTTTTTGAACAATCACCTTTATGTTTTTTCATAAATATTTGATTGAAATGTGAGGATCATGGTGATTACTTACACTAAGTCATCAATATCATTGAAAAAACAGTTCTGCTAATTTCCTTGTTTGTATGTCAGCATCTCTTTTCTGCTGGCCTGTGTGATTGTTGTCTTTTGCAATCTAGGCCTTTAACAGGTTTTTTTCTTTTTTTTCCTTCCATGCACTGGGCCTAGAAGGGCTGCACAACACACACTAGTTATTGTTTTATTCTTTTCGAGGTAATCAATAAAAACAACTCCCACTGTACCCCAGAAAAAAGTGGTCATAACTTTGCTACTAGACAAAAATCAGATTCTCCTTTTCTTGGTGCAGAGATGACAGCTTCAACTGATGTTTGTTTCTGGTGCCAAGTGGCAGAACCCTGTTTGCTTCATAGACACACAAAATTCTTTAAGTGGTGCAAACACTATTGAGAATTGTGTTTTTCTGTTTGAGTTTGCTCAGCATACAGGAAATGCAACATACCACACTAAACCAAGTTTCCTTGGTATTTAGCAATCAGGGCATTACCAGCTCTTTTTTCTGACACTCCTATAGCATTAGATATTTAATAAACCATTAAGTGCATATTGTTAAACTTTCTTGAAGTTTGTATTTAGAGCTGAAGTTTAGGATATCCTTAAAAAGGACTATGCCACATTTCAGTTTACACACTCATTTCTTAACTGTACTGAAAGCACATTTCATGAAAATATACTACAGTCTGGTAACAATCACATGCAGTAATAAGTTTAAATCATAAAATGAATGAACAGACGTCAAACACTGTTGCACGCACATAGCAGTGCATTACTAGTTTTTATGATGTCAAAGTTAGTAAGTTGGCATTAAAGTATAAAAGAAACCCCCACTCTGTGCCAGCATGTTCTGAAAATTTAGAAACTGTATTTAGATTTGCAAAATTAGATTACTTGAGCATTCAGTGCCATTAGAAATTAGTGAATGTATAATACCTATAACTAGAAGAAAGTCTGTCAATAATAATAATTTATGTCTGTGGCATCTCATCTCAGCTTTTAAGAATGAGTTTACCAAAATGAGCTATCATCTACAGCGACAAAATTAAGAAATTTTGGCCACGAATGTGGTCACACAAAAATGATTCTACAGCAAATAATCTTCCTGTGGAAGCACGCTGTGATATGAATATCTGGCTAAACATTGCATCTAAGTATGCTACCAAATGTAACATGCAATTGCAATAAATATTACTAAAATGACTGTAAATAAAATAGAAAGAAACTTCCACATGGGAAAAATATATTAAAAACAAAGATTCCAAGACTTACCAAGTGGGAAAGCGCCGGCAGACAGGCACAATGAACAAAACACACAAACACACACACAGAATTACTAGCTTCTTCAGGAAGGAGAGGGAAAGACGAAAGGATGTGGGTTTTAAGGGAGAGGGTAAGGAGTCATTCCAATCCCGGGAGCGGAAAGACTTCCCTTAGGGGGGAAAAAAGGACAGGTGTACACTCGCACTCTTTGTTTTTAATATATTTTTCCCATGTGGAAGTTTCTTTCTGTTATATATATATATATATATATATATATATATATATATATATATATATGCGGATGGATGTGTGTGTGTGTGTGTGTGTGTGTGTGTGTGTGTGTGTGTGTGTGTGTGTGTGTGTACACCTGTCCTTTTTTTCCCCCTTAAACACACACACACATCCATCCGCACATACACAGACACAAGCAGACATATATATATGTGCGGATGGATATGTGTGTGTGTGTGTGTGTGTGTGTGTGTGTGTGTGTGTGTGTGTGTGTGTGTGTGTGTCCACCTGTCCTTTTTTTCCCCCTAAGGGAAGTCTTTCCGCTCCCGGGATTGGAATGACTCCTTACCCTCTCCCTTAAAACCCACATCCTTTCGTCTTTCCCTCTCCTTCCTGAAGAAGCAAACATCGGTTGCAAAAGCTAGTAATTCTGTGTGTGTGTTTGTGTGTTTTGTTCATTGTGCCTGTCTGCCGGCGCTTTCCCGCTTGGTAAGTCTTGGAATCTTTGTTTTTACTAAAATGACTGTTGAACATCAGCACATGTGGCTTAGTGGGTATTAATCCCTACATCTACATCCACATGGTTACTCTGCAATTCACAATGAAGTGCCTGGCAGAGGGTTCATAGAACCATTTTCATACTACTTCTCTACCATTTCACTCTCGAATGGTACAAGAGAAAAAGAAACACCCAAATCTATCTGTTCGAGCTCTGATTTCTCTTATTTTATTATAATGATCAATTCTCCCTACGTAGATGGGTGTCAACAAAATATTTTCACATTCGGAAGAGAAAGTTGGTGGTTGAAATTTCGTAAATAAAACTCGCTGCAAAGAAAACTGTCTTTGTTTCAGTGACTGCCACCCCAACTCGTGTATCATACCAGTGACACTCTCACCCCTATTGCACTATAACATGAAACAATCTGCCCTTTTTTGCTCTTTTTCGATGTCCTCCGTCGATCCTACCAGGTAAGGATCCCATACCGTGCAGTAATATTCCAGCAGAGGACGGACAAAAGTAATGTACGCTGTCTCTTTAGAGAGTTTGTCACATCTTCTAAGTGTTCTGCCAACAGAGTGCAGTCTTTGTTCTGCCTTCCCCACAATATTATCTACATGGTCTTTCCAATTCAAGTTGCTCGTAATTGTAATTACTAGGTATTCAGTTGAATTGAAAGCCCTTAGATTTGTGCAATTTATTGTATACCCACAATTTATCGGCTTTCTTTTAGTACCCACGTGGATGACCTCGCATTTTTCTTTGTTTTGTGCCAATTGCCACTTTTCGCCCCATACAGAAATTCTCTCTAGGTCATTTTGTAATTGGAATTGATTGTCTGATGATTTTACTAGACAGTAAATTACAGCATCATCTGCAAACAATCTAAGAGGGCTGCTCAGATTATCACCTAGATCATTTATGTAAATCAGAAACAGCAGAGGGCCTATGATACTACCTAGCGGAATGCCAGATATCACTTCTGTTCAACTTGATGATTTACCGTCTATCACTACAAACTGTGACCTTGCTGAGAGGAAATCACACAACTGAGACAATACTCCATTTGCACACACTTTGATTAATAGTCGCTTGCGAGAAACGGTATCAAAAGCCTTTTGGAAATCTAGGAATATAGAATCGATCTGAGATCCATTGTTGACAGCACTCATTACTTCAAGGGAATAATGAGCTAGCTGTGTTGCACAAGAATGATATTTTCTGAATCCGTGATGGTCATGTATCAATAAGTCATTTTCTTCAAGGTGATTAAGTACAGTACAGTATATTCTCCAAAATCCTATTGCAAATTGAGGTCAGTGATATGGGTCTGTAATTTAATAGGTTACTCCTATTTCCTTTCTTGAATATTGGTGTGACCTGTCTACCATCCAGTCTTTAGGAACAGACCTTTCGTCAAGTGAGCGGTTGTATATGATTGCTAAGAAAGACACTGTTGTGTCTGCATACTCTGAAAGGAACCTGGCTGGTATATCATCTGGACTGGAGGACTTGCCTTTCTTAAGTAATTTGAGTTGTTTCGCAACACCTAAGATGTCTACTTTTATGTCACTCATGCTAACAGCAGTTCTGGTTTCAAATTCTGGAATATTTACTTCATCTTCTTTCGTCAAGGCATTACAGAAAACTGCATTTAGTAACTCAGTTTCAGTGGCACCTTCATCGGTAACATTTCCATCGCTATCGCGCAGTGACGGTATTGACTGTTTTTTTTGCCACTGGTGTACTTTACATATGACCAGAACTTCTTTGGGTTTCCTACCATATTTTGAGACAATGTTTCATTATGGAAACTATTAAAAGCCTCTCATATTGACGTGCGCACTAAATTTCGAGCTTCCGTGAAACTTAGCCAGTATTGGGGATTTTGCGTTCTTCTGAATTTGGCATGAGTTTTTCATTGCTTCTGCAACAGTGTTCTGACGTGTTTTATGTACCATGGTGGATCAGTACCATCTCTTATTAACTTATGTGGTATGAATCTATCTGTTGCTGTCAATACTGTATCTTTGCATTTGAGCCATATCTGGTCTACACTATCTAAGTCAATAGTTCACAAGCTTCAACAAAAAGTCAGGAAGAAAACAGAGCAGCAACAGGTATAAGAAATGATCAAATAAAAATTTTAAAAATGTGCTGATAATTTCATCAATAGTCACTAAACAGTCTACACAGTAGAACAAATTTGATATAACATGACATGATGAATTTTAAACTTTTATTAGCTGCTAACAACACTTACGTGGGTTCCAGCCAAATTTATTGACTAATCCTTGTCATTTCTATGTGAAATTACGCTACAGTTACATAATGTTGCAGCTCATATTGTAAACTGGCTAATTTATCACACAACCACTCATTGTGGAGACTAAGGGGACAAAAGTCATTGGATACCTCCCAATATCTGGCTATAGAGCCATCCCCAATTGCGAAAGTGTTGTCCATGGAGGATTTTGTGCACAAATCGACTTCTCGACTATGTCCCATTTCAGGCGATATGATTGGAAAAATCATTTACTCAAACTGTTGTTCTTAAAGCCAATTGCACACAATTGTGGCCCAATGGCACGGTGGACTGTTATTCGCAAAATTTCCATCGTTGTTTGGGAATGTGATTTCCGTGAATGGCTGCAAGCAGTCTCCGAGTATCTGAACATAACCATTTCCAGTCAACGATCCATGTACAACACAAACCACACCCTTATGGAGCCACTATCAGCTTGCACAGTGCCCTGTCGAGAAATTGACTCCACGGCCCCGTGGGGGTCTCCGTTGCACTCAAATCCTATCGTCAGGACTGAAATCGAAACTCGTGTGACTGGGCCACAGTTTTCCAGTCATCTAAGGTCCAACCAATATGATATTTAGCCCAGGAGAGGTGCTGCAGGTGATGTCGTGCTGTTACAAAAGGGACCCACTCCTGTCATCTTGTGCCGTAGACCATTAACACCAAATTTTGCCACAGTGTTTTAACAGATATGTTCATCATGAGTGTCCATGACTTTCGTCACCTCAGTGTATTTCAATGACTGCTCCACTTCTTCCTTTACTTATTCTCAATCTCTCACTGATACAAAAATTTTCTACACTACTGGCCATTAAAATTGTTACACCAAGAAGAAATGCAGATGATAAACGGGTATTCATTGGACAAATATATTATACTACAACTGACATGTGATTACATTTTAACGCAATTTTGGTGCATAGATCCTGAGAAATTAGTACCCAGAACAACCACCTCTGGCCATAATAACGGCCTTGCTGTGCCTGAGCATTGAGTCAAACAGAGCTTGGATGGCGTGTACAGGTACAGCTGCCCATGCAGCTTCAATACGATAGCACAGTTCATCAAGAGTAGTGACTGGCGAATTGTGACGAGCCAGTTGCTCGGCCACCATTGACCAGACGTTTTCAATTCGTGAGAGATCTGGAGAATGTGCTGGCCAGGGCAGCAGTTGAACATTTTCTGTATCCAGAAAGACCCGTACAGAATCTGCAACATGCAGTCGTGAATTATCCTGCTGAAATGTAGGGTTTCGCATGGATTGAATGAAGGGTAGAGCCACGGGTAGTAACACATCTGAAATGTAACATCCACTGTTCAAACTGCTGTCAATGCGAACAAGACGTGACCGAGACGTGTAACCAATGGCACCCCACACCATCACGCCGGGTGATACGCCAGTATGGTGATGACGGATACCCGCTTCCAATGTGCGTTCACCGTGATGTCACCAAACATGGATGCAACCACCATGATGCTGTAAACAGAACCTGGAATCATCCAAAAAAATGATGTTTTGCCATTTGTGCACCCAGGTTCGTTGTTGTGTACACCCATGGTCTCCGGGCTGATAGTCCATGCTAATACAAACTTCTTCGAACTGTTCGTGCAGATGGTTGTTGTCTTGCAAACGTCCCCATTTGTTGACTCAGGGATCGAGATGTGGCTACACGATCCGTTACAGCCATGTGGATAAGATGCCTGTCATCTAGGCTGCTAGTGATAGGAGGTCGTTGGGATCCAGCACGGTGTTCCGTATTACCCTCCTGAACCCACCGATTCCATATTCTGTTAACAGTCATTGGATCTTGACCAATGCGGGCAGCAATGTCGCGATACGATAAACCGCAATTGCGATAGGCTACAATCTGACCTTTATCAAAGTCAGAAACATGATGGTACACATTTCTCCTCCTTACACGAGGCATCACAACAACGTTTCACCAGGCAACACCGGTCAGCTGCTGTTTGTGTATGAGAAATCAGTTGGAAACTTTCCTCATGTCAGCATGTTGTAGGTGTTGCCACTGGTGCCAACCTTGTGTGAATGCTCTGAAAAGGTAATCATTTGCATATCACAGCATCTTCTTCCTGTCTGTTAAATTTTGCGTGTGTAGCACGTCATCTTCGTAGTGTAGCAATTTTAATGGCCACTAGTGTAAGATTAAATTTATACTACATATATAGTGAAATTGTACATCCAACTGAGCAGTTTCGCCATTACTAAGTGAATCAATTATCAGTCTGAAAGTTAGTCTCCACCACAATGCTTTATGAAGCACCATTATATTATGGGGTCCATATACTACCATTCTTTCAACCTGAAAACTAGCTCGTCTAGGCAAATACAAGAGGCCTACTATAGTACATCTCAAAAAACTGCCAAAACATGGTATTTTTACACACACAAAGCAGTGCAATAAATGAAATTCAGTTTAGGCTTCGGAAAAAATTCTAATGCCACATGGGGGCTCAATCTCAAACTTTTGAATTTACAATTTGATGATCAACTACTGAAACCCAACTCACTTTTAGTATCATTAGCTAACAATGTTAACTTCCGCTCATGTGACAAGAGAGTCTGGATTAAATATATGCCAGAACACAATCAAAAAACACAAAGTCAGTTCCATATGCCACAACATTTGACTTGATTTCATTCTGTACTGTTGGACAGCCATAAAATTAGGGTCAGAAATGTATTTGACTCAATGATTTGAGAGATTTTTTTATTTACAATTAAATGAAATTCACAGCAAATGCAACAAAATATTGTAATAAAGTTTATCACATACTCGAGAAAACAGAAATGTAACCGTCCAATATTCAAAACATGACATTATAGTCAATCGAGGCAAGTTTGTACCACTTTCTAACATTTATTGAAGATGCTGCACACAAAATAAATTACACATTGAAACTTACATTGTAACGTTTTACATCTGTAGTTACTTAGTGCTCGATAAATGTATCCTAACTATGGCCTATTAGAGTAAAATTTCTGTCTCAATACTGGTACAAAGTTACACTGTCATTCAGGGTAACTTTACACCCAGCTTTAAAAAAAAAAACAACACCACAATCTAATGCTCTGGGTAAATTTAGGTCATGTCAGAATGAAATCACACGTTAAAAAGGAGTAAAAACAAATCATGTTAATTTAATACTCCACTTATCAACCTGGCATTGATCAACTTAAATCACTTTCACCAGAAGCTCTCTTCACAGCCAATGCAATGAAAGGCTCATCACAAGCCTAAAAGCTTGAAGGAAGTTGGAAAGACAACTGAAACATTAACTAGAAATCACAGAACTAATAAAACTGTTACTTTTAACACAAAATAATGCAAGTAGGTGGAGCAGCAGCCGTTTGATACAAAAGTGGTAATTGGGTTAAAGATACCCTGATTGACTTAAATAAATATATTCTTGTATAAATTATGTAATACAGAGAGAAACACAGGGAGCGATGTAAGCCACAAATCACAGAATACGCTGACTAGAAAAAAGAAATACTGCAGCAAGACATAACTTTTTTATTTTTAATTATTTAAAAAAAGCCTATTTAATGCATATCACTTAATAAAAGACATACTCCACTATTTTGCAGTAAGTTACAACTTCATTAGAATTTCAGTGCTGTCTTACACAATTATAATGCTAGAACAACTGTTTTATTGTAAGCTGTTTCCTGTAAATACAGCACTGACTTCTTACAAACAACACTTTTGTTTTATTTGTCATGTTCTTTACACAGTAAGTTAAGCTGTACTACGTGTACAAGTCAATACAGATCATTAATAACTTGTTGTGGGGACAGATATCAACACACAGAGGAGGAAAAAGGAGGGCAAAGATGTTTACAATCACTAAAGGAGGGCAAAGATGTTTACAATCACTATGCACTGCAAGAACTGATCAGTTACACAAGAAAACTAATGTCCCCGCTTCATCCAGGAACAGGAATGGGACTGAGTCCTGGTTTCATAATCATAGTTGTTTCATTCATATCAAGTCAGTCACAGTTGAACAACATGAGTGCACGTAGCTTTATTTTGTGAATATGGAATATGATACAAAATAAATATGGTCACCAAGATTTTTTTTCCTTTTTTTTAGTAGTACAAGTAGTAGAAGCAGTCGTAGTAGTAGTAGGCTGCAGGAACAATTCTGTCACATTTTCCACGAAGCGAAATACTTATCTGCTGTGATGCAAGCAACGCATATAGTTTTTATATGGCTTTTTCCCCAATAACACCAACTGAATAAGCCCTTGCCAAGACTTTCAAGATGAAAACAAATTCTACAAAACAAAGAAGTAGATAATTTTCTTAAAGAATAAATCTACAGTGTGAAATAATAAATTTATTGTCACTTAAAATTTGAATGTCAACTGACACAGAGGTTAAATTCAATAGCTGTATATGGCTCAAGCTATAGCTGGGACATATCAGCACTGTTGCTGATATGCTTTTTTTTCTTCTTTTTTTTTTAAGAACATCACTTACTAGCCCTGAAAATACTCCTGGAAACTTGATTTCTTTGTCAACAGAAACATACCTTGACGTCCCATATTTCATTTCACATTGCATCAAAATGGAACCTATGTGCCTGTTGCAGACGTTCACGTCTATCCTCTTTGCGTTCACGCAAATGAAGAGCACCAATAATTGCTATGATCACAACACATGTTCCCGACAGTGCCACCACTGACATTAGGGCTGCTTTGCTAGGAGTGACAAATAACTGGGCTCTCCACAGAGAGAATGGACCAGGTGCTACTATCACCACAATTTGAGAGTTAGGTATCACCTGAGTAAAGTCTTGTGAACGTCCTCCTGCTGTCACTGTCAGTCGATCAACAAAGTTTGGAGTGCGTCCCAAACCAAAGGTAGAATGTGGCAGCTGCAAAGCAGCATACGCTGACTGTGACAATTGTGCTGCAGCAGCTTTGCGGTGCTCTCCTTCTTGGGTAGTTGTGCGATAAGAAACACGGACACCTGCCATGCTACCCCCACGTCCTCTGTTCTCATCTGTAGCAGCTGCTGCCAGAACAACAACTTTTACAAAATTTGCATCATAATCAAGTGTGTTGCGAAATGCTTTAAGGCTACCTTTATCTTCTGTAGAAAGCACAACATCAGTTACTCCATCTTGATACAGGTCGAAAAATGCTCCCATATCGCATCCAGAACCGAGTGTCGCTAATGCATCTTTACGCACAGTAAACGTTCGTCCTGATCCACCACAGCTATCTGCAATACATGGCACATTCTCTAAGAGCAGGACTTCAGGCTTTCCATTGCTACTCTCCATGGTTGCCAGAAGGTCAGGATGGCCATCCATGTTGAAATCACCAGATCTCACTGTGATAGGAGACCCAGAGGCTGATTTATAAAATCCCCAGACAACGCCTGTTTCATCTTTGAAATTGGGATTCAGATTGAGCCATTTTTTGCCAGACAGTGCATAGAGTGTACTGTTTCTGCAAGGATCATCAAAGCAAACTGGGACAATGTGAAAGAGATTACCTTCTAAATGCACATCAACAAATAAACTTTGGCCAATCACAGTGCCTGGGGGATTGTTCACAAAATGATCAAAGCTGTAGCTTCCATTTGGGCTGCCTAACCATATTTCAAAGCCATTGTCAGCTGAGAGGATTAAATCAGCAGCAGAGTCACCAACAACATCGAGAAACGCGTGTGAATGTGGAATTCTCAGTTTGTGCCTTGTGTTTCCCAATGGAACAGCTAACGGTGCTGAACGATTTCCCACAAAAGACCAAAACTGGCTACTATTTGCTGTAGTGCCAAAAATATCAGCAATTGTGTTTCCATCATAGTCAAGAATTAGTGGCTGACTTATGAGCGACATCGTAGGTGATGCATAATCTGAAGGACATGTTAAGCCATCTGGTCCACCCCAAACCATATAAATATTTATGGAATTGC
This sequence comes from Schistocerca gregaria, assembly GCF_023897955.1. Classification (NCBI taxonomy): domain Eukaryota; kingdom Metazoa; phylum Arthropoda; class Insecta; order Orthoptera; family Acrididae; genus Schistocerca; species Schistocerca gregaria. Next base: position 935,798,884 of record NC_064922.1, read on the forward strand.
CTTCAGATCCACGGGCAGAGATGGCTATGTCCAAATGTGTGTCACCATCAAAGTCTGCTGGGGCAGCAGCTACTACTTCAAAAGGAAAATTACAGCAATAATGACTTTTACAACTGCGCTTCATCAGTGGCTCTGTTTCACGTGCAAGAAGCACTTCAACAGAGCGACCATTCCTGTTCAGTACAGCTATATCTGTTCGGCCGTCCCTGTCGAAGTCTCCAAATGCTGCCAGTTTTCCATCAGTATGGTTAAAGACTGGAACAGACAGGTCGTCCGCTGAGACGGCTGGTACATGCGTGAATATCAGCATCAGCACCTGCCAATAGGAGTGTCAGATTTTAATCTTGCAGTTGTACTGGTTAAATACAATAATGGAAAACACAGGGTGGAAGACAAACAATGGTATGACAGCAGACAACATCACCTTGCATAGAAGAAGGAATATTCGGCTCTCTATAAATAAATTACAATTATAGACCTAGGAACTGATCAAGCAGCTTTACTGTTATATTTATGAATGTCAATGGGAAAAGTAAAGGCAACAACTCACTGCTGTGAATGTGTGAAGAGTTTAAAATGACGCCAAAGAAGAACATTATCAAAAAGCTTTGTTATGTGTTTAATCTTGCTTACATGCCTCAATACCTCTACTATATGGTGAGTGATAACCTCTACTACTTCAACTCTTTGTACTCCATCCAGAGCTCCCCAGTGTCTACACACACTGCTACACAAAACTGAAAGATTTTAATTCACTGTAACTGAAAATTTTTTGAAAGAATACTAAAAGCATGATAGAGACATTCTGCATTATTTGTGAATCTGATATTCAGTGCTTCAGTACTTCAGCGAAACAAACTTTTTGCGTTGATAAGTAAGGAAAAATTTATGTCTCTGTAAACTACATCATTTTGTGCAACATCTTAAATATCACTCTCAACACTTGTGATTCTTTCACACTTCAATGAGCCACATGCGTAACTCCATAATGTACTGAATATAGGTAGAAAACGCAAGCAAGACCGTTCTAAAAAAGTCTTTCTGGACCAGTCTGAAACACAGTTGGGATAGAAGTTATTCAGATAATAATTGGGGGGGGGGGGGAGGAAGAGGGAGGGAAGGAGGGAGGGAGGGAGGGCGTGAGATCTTATTATTTTTAATGGCAGTCTGATACATAATCAGTAATCAATTATAAGTCAGAAATAACTAATATTGTCGGTTGGAGAAATCTGAGTGCAAGAATAGTTTCCCAATTTGCTACTAACAATACTGCTGTATTCAATCTACTTCAGAAATTGCACGTTCTGTGGCACATTTAAGTGGAAATAAAATGATCCAAACTAAACAACAAGTATAGAAATAGTTAGTTCTTCATTAACAGAGATCATATAACTCCAATTCAGTCTCCTAACAACAAGCAAAAATATCTAGCACAAACTAGTTTGGCTGTCTATACATAGGAGGCATCGAGTAGCACACAGACACGTTAACAGTATCTGTTGTTCAGTGCTACCACAATTTGGTGAGTGGTTGCCTGTCCTCATACTACTTCTAGTATTCCATCAGAATTTTCCATTATTATATCAGTTTAAATTTCAAAAAAAGCTTGCAGAATGCTGCTATAGCATCTATTCTCAAGTGTTTGGTTTTTGTGCCAAATCCCAGTTTCACGTTAAGTCCCAATAAATTATATCAGAATACACATTTGCTTATTCTGCTGTATCGTAAATGAGTTACTAATTTGGTATCTCAACTTGTGCAGCTCTACAGCACTGACAATGTATGAACTGTTGATGTTAAATATATTAGCCCTTTCCCTTCTGCTGCTGTCCTCCTTTGGTCACGTCATAAATATTTCCTTTACTTTAAGCTCCTCTCTAACTCATACATTCTGCTTTTCAAATACATTTTTCCACAGCCCTTATCACTTAAACAGAAGAAAAAAATATACCCTGCTTTTTTTCATGATTTACCTTTCTACGCATCTCTCCATCTCAAAAGAAATTTTAAAAAATAGCACTTTCTTCAACATTATGCAAGCATAATGACATAGCTCTCACAGAAACCAGAGAAACTTGTATATTGCATTGGTGTCATTATTTATGGTTTTCTGAATCTTCCGTAAATCTGTTTTGAATATAATAGTCTCCTTTGCTTTCAGGATGATATTTCAGGATTTTTCCTCCGAAATAAAGTACGAACTGATGGGCATATATAAATTATAAAAATTTATTAGACTGATTAAGGAAAGCTTTATGAATAATAACATCAAAACAACTATCAATGAATAGACAGTTAACCATATTGCGAAGTGCCATAGAAATCACAATGAAAATGAAAACTGCCACTCAGCATACAGCAGAGACGCTGAGTCACAGATTGGCCTACCTGTGACTCAACATCTCTGCTATATGGTGAGTAGCAGCTTTCCTTTTCATAATATTGCTACATTCCATCCTGGATTTTCTGTTGTTTGAAATCACAACTATTGTTTTAGTTAATAGAAGATGAAACACTTAAACAGGAAAGCATGCACTAGGAAAAATAATTTTTTGTGCCATCACCTAAAACTGCTGATACCAGAATAATCCTCGTACTGATCTTCAGTTAATTACCTATACACTTATCATACAAATTCCACAAGTGCTGTTCTGCACTGTACCAAAAGCAGTTTTATGTATGCAAAAGAAAATTCACTCAAGAAAACTGTAAAACTATGAGGCAGAATTGTTGGCAGAGTTTACTGTCAGGGAGCAAAATAGTACTGCCGAAAGGCACATGTAAAATTGCATGACATTATTCTGTCTTTCGAGTCATTTAGTTCCTTTCTCAGGGTGGGGAGGGGGGGGGGGGGGGGGGGGGAGAACTAAGTAGTGGAAGGTTAAAAAGGAAAGGTGGGTCACTCAGACCAAAGGACAAGAAAAACACACCTGCCCAACATATCCCAACTAGTAGTTCGGAAAGGTTCAACAGTGTTATGTACTTTCATGTGTGTCTATCAGCAGTACTCATATTTCATCTCCTGAAAATAAATACTAGACAGCAATTCTCTCTCTTAAGTTTAGAAAAATGCTTTTATGTTAGTTGGATGAATGATCAAAAGATAAACGAGTGTGTTAAAAACTAGAACAAGAAGACTGCAACACATTTCACAGCGAAGAAAGGAGGCACTAAGTATCAGTAACTATAACGGGAAAAGTGGATACAGACCTCAATTCAAAGGCTGAACGTACTACCTCATAGTTTAGCACCTCTAGGATCTTTAAATGTGACTAAATGGTTTAATTATAAAACCAAATCACAAATTAAGAAATGCAGCCAGAACTTATTCACTACTTCAGTTATAATGAATGAAGTCTCCATGTTTTGGAGTCTTGACTGATCTTGCTAAGAAATTTCTGAAATTATGATAAACAAATTAATTCTTCGAAGAGATTTCGGGACTGCAGCCGATCATAATAGATTTCATTGCAGGATATCTCAGTTGGGTACCTGCCAGTCATCTTCAGGTAAGCCATCAAAGACTGTTTAGAGCAGCATCTAGAAGCATGTGCAACAGAAGTAGAGTTCCATAACAGATCCTATATAATAGTAACTATTTACCGAGCACCTGCAGGAAATTGTAATCTATTCATAAATCATCTAGAAGCTCTTTTGGGTTATTCAACAGTAAGAAACAAAGAAATTTTGATTGCTGGTGACTTTAATACAGATTTTCTAATTCAATCTTCCAGTAAACATTTACTGCAGTTAGTAATGTTGTCTTTCAATCTAACTCACAGTGTAAACTTTCCAACTAGGATCACTAAATCCTCAAGGACAGCCATTGATAACATTTTTATAGACAAATCAAAGGAACAAAATCATATCATAAAACCTGTAATAAATGGACTATCAGATCATGACATGCAGCTCCTTGTTTTAGATGTAAATTCTAAGCAGATTACCAAGACTGCTAAATCTGAGTACAGGAGAGTATTCAATCAACCAAAAATTGAGTGTTTTAGAAAACTGCTCAAAGATATGAACTGGAAAGATGTTTATAGTGCTCATGACATGAATGAAAAATATAACACATTCATGAACAATGTCAGTAACATGTTTGAAAACTGTTTTCCTCTAAAAGTTACTCAAATTAAACAGAAGTCTATAATAAAACCATGGATCACCCAAGGAATAAAGATTTCCTGTAAGACAAAAAGGAAAATGTATCTCTCGACCAAGAATAGCTCCAATGCTGATCATTTAGCTAAATACAAGGAATACCGTAAAATATTAACAAAAGTAATTCAGGCATCTAAACAAATACACTACGAGAAGAAGATAGCAATGTCAGGGAACAAAATAAAAACAATAAGGGATATAGTGAAAGAGGAGACTGGTAGAACCAGAAAGGAACAGGAGCAAATAGCACTAAGGGTAGATGACACATTAGTAACCGATGGGCATAGTGTGGCAAATCTATTTAACAAGTACTTTATATCTGTTACTGATAGAATGGGATTGTCAGGATCAGTAAATAGTGCCCTTGAATATCTGAAACTAGCCTTTACAAATAGCTTTAGGAATATGAATATGTCACTCACATCACCAAAAGAAATAACTTCCATAATAAAATCTTTAAAAACAAAGCATTCTAGTGGCTACGATGAAATATCAACAAAGTTAATTAAGGCATGTTCTTGTGAGTTTAGTACAATTCTAAGTTACTTGTCTAACCAGTCAATTATAACTGGGACATTTCCTGACTGGCTGAAATATGCAGATGTTAAGCCTCTATTCAAGAAAGGGGATAAAGAGATGCCATCAAACTACAAACCGATTTCACTTTTGCCAGCATTCTCAAAAATTTTAGAAAAAGTAATGTACAGGCAGCTTCTCAACCACCTGACCACAAATAACATATTATCAAGAACATAGTTTAGATTTCTGAAGGGTTCTGATATCGAAAAGGCTATTTACACCTACAGTGAAAATGTACTTAATTCATTAAATAACAAGTTACAAGCAGCAGGTATTTTCCGTGATTTGTCAAAAGCATTCGATTGTGTAAACCACAACATCCTTTTAAATAAATTAGAATTCTATGGTGTCACAGGCAGTGCTGCAAAATGGTTCAAGTCATACCTCGCTAACAGGAAACAAAGGGTGTCAGTGCAAGGGAAGAAATTACACGTGGTGTCCCACAAGGATCCATCTTAGGGCCATTGCTTTTTCTTGTGTACATTAATGATCTCTCATCAGTTACACTGCCAGAAGCAGAGTTCGTTTTGTTTGCAGATGGAACGAGTATTGCAATAAATAGTATGTCGAGTGTAGTTCTAGAAAGATCTACTAATGATATTTTCATGGATATTAATAAATGGTTTAAAGCCACCTCACTGACATTAAACTTCGAAAAGACTCACAATATGCAATTCACAACCAGTAAGAGCTTTCCACCCAGCATATGCATACAATACGAAGAAGAGCAGATAGAAGAGGTTGACAGTCTTAAATTCCTGGAATTACAACTTGATAATAAATTCAGTTGGGAGGAGCACACCACAGAACTGCAGAAACGCCTTAACAAATCTGTATTTGCAATTAATGTGTTAGCAGACATAGGCGACATAAAAGTGGAAAAGCTTGCATACTTTGCCTACTTTCATTCCATAATGTCATATGGTATAATATTTTGGGGTAACTCTTCAAGTCAAACAAAAGTTTTCAGAGTCCAAAAGTGTGTAATACGTATTATTTGTGGAGTAAACTCACGGACGTTTTGTAGAAACCTCTTCAAAGAACTGGGTATACTAACTACTGCCTCTCAGTATATTTACTCCTTAATGAAATTTGTCCTACATAATATATCTCTTTTTCCAACAAACAGCTCAGTTCATACATACAATACCAGGAACAAAAATGATCTGCACAAGGACTTAAAAGCACTTACTTTAGTTCAAAAAGGGGTCCACTACTCAGGAACACTCATCTTCAATAATTTGCCGGCAAACATAAAAAATTTAGTTACAAATAGAGATCAGTTTAAAAGGAGCCTGAAAGACTTACTAGTGGCCAACTCCTTCTACTCCATTGATGAATTTTTCAATAGAAACAAATGTGTTGTATATATTTATACTATTAGTATTGTTATTTCAGCTTTAAAAAAATAAAAATAAAAAAGGTGACATGTTCCACATCCACGAGGATCTCCTCAACACGGATCTATGGAACGAAAACTAATCTAATCTAAGACATTCTCTGTTCCACATTATAAAGCACACTGACAGTATCACAGCCCATGCATCAGAGTCACGGTGAACGAAGGATCGCACCGCTCTGTTGCAGCGATCTCAATGGTGGAACTGCAAGGATATTCTGTCATCTCTGTCTGGTGTAAATCTCGGAGATGATGGGATTCCCTGCATTATTCAGCTGGTAGCTGCTATCACAGTTCGTTAGATTTTCCGTGATGCTCAATTCAACAGATGCTTTTATAATGTAGCCCCAAAAAGATGTTTCTGTTGCCAAAATTAATGTTCTATCATATTTCACTGAATGTCCATTGGAGATAAAATGTTCCTCAATTGTTGACTTGCTGGGTTGTAGAAGGCGAGTGCAACGTTTATGTTCTGTGCAATGTTCTTGCACTGTGCATGTTGTTTGTCCTATATAGGCTGTACCAAACTAGCGAGGTATTTTGTAAATTCCCACCTTCCGCAGTAACAAGTTATCCTTCATTAATCCCAGCAGGTACAAAATCTTAGATGGAGAGCAGAAAATCACATTCACCTGAAAATTTCTATGGATTCTTGCTATTTTGAAGATAATATTTCCAATGAAGGGAGAAAAGCTCAAGACTTTGCTAGCACATTCTCCTCTTTATCCGCTTCCTGGTTATTCGTTTTCACTGAGCATGCCCTGCTAATCGGCTGGATCGAGTATCCATTGTCTCTGGACACTGTGCTTAAATGTGCAAGCCCCCTTTAGATAAACTATCTGCCTCCGATACTGTACAGGCCCCGTATACAAGGGTTTTAAGCACAGTCATGGTTGTGTATGGATGACAGCAACTTGAAGAGCACAAGTACAAATCAGTGTGATTAGGCTTACAATAAGCAGAATGTCCCAGAGAGCCATCACTCTCCCATCTAACCAAAACATCCAGTAATGGGAGACAATCGACATTCTTTTATTCCATAAAAAATTGAATGTTCTAGTTACTTGAGTTAAGATTATGTAAAACTCCATTAACTTATCTTCTCCGTGGGGCCACACTATGAAAATATCATCCATGTACCTCCAAAAACAGTTGGTTTAAGAAATGCTGATTTAAGTGCTCTTCTCAAAATCTTCCCTATAAAGATTAGCCACCAAGGAAGACAAGGGCTAGTCATGGAGACGCCATCACTCTGTTCAAAATATTCGTGGTTAATCATGAAACACGTTGAGGAAAGAGCGTGCCAAAATAAAGCAATGATGCCTGACAAACTGTTTACAAACTAGTGCTAAGGAAACTGCAAGAGGTGTCCTTGTACAAAGAGATACTACATCAAAACTCACTAAAAGATGCGAACTACTTAGGTGGATATGCCCCAAGCCTGCTGATAAAATTTGCTGAGTTCCTTATACAGGGTGTTACAAAAAGGTACGGCCAAACTTTCAGGACACATTCCTCACACACAAATAAAGAAAAGATGTTATGTGGACATGTGTCCAGAAACGCTTAATTTCCATCTTAGAACTCATTTTAGTTTCGTCAGTATGACCTGTACTTCCTCGATTCACCGCCAGTTGGCCCAATTGAAGGAAGGTAATGTTGACTTTGGTGCTTGTGTTGACATGCGACTCATTGCTCTACAGATTTTCTGTGAACATTTGGGCAGGCATTGTTGGTGGTGTCTTGATTGGGCCCCATGTTCTTCCACCTATGCTCAATGGAACACGTTATCATGATTTCATATGGGATACTCTACCTGTGCTGCTAGAACATGTGCCTTTACAAGTACGACACAACATGTGGTTCATGCACGATGGAGCTCCTGCACATTTCAGTTGAAGTGTTCGTACGCTTCTCGACAACAGATTCGGTGACCAATGGATTGGTAGAGGCGGACCAATTCCATGGCCTCCATGCTCTCCTGACCTCAACCCTCTTGACTTTCATTTATGGGGGCATTTGAAAGCTCTTGCCATTCGTGACAAGCAGGAAATCCAGGTTTGAGTCTCCAGTCTGGCACAAATTTTCATTGTCGTCATTTCATTCTACAGCTGATGGTAGTCCTTATTCGCAATTGCCAATTTATTTGATGTGTTACTGTGGAATTTACATTAAGTAAAAACAGACAAAGAAGTTAGACAAGACAATTATAGGTAACATCAATAATAGTGTTGCCACTTCCAGTTGATGGAGAGATCATTTAGACTATTAGAGATGGAGCACATAAGCTCAAATACAGCAAGGATTGGAAAGTAAATCTGCTCTGTCCTTCTCAAACAAATTGTTATGGTATTGACCTCCACAAACTGCAGTCACTGGACAGACACACAAACACACCTTGATGTTTGACAGTTTATTGGTCTTTCCAGGAGCTTATCTGCTGCTCAGCAACACCTCTGCTGGGCATGGTACCTCATTATATACTTCACGATTATGGTACTCTCATTTGTAAAATTTGTGTGATCGTTTAAAAAGATTTGTTTTTGAATGTCAATGAGAATCAACTTCTGAAACTTAAAAATTTTCTGGCAAATTAAAGGTTTGAGGAGATTTCGGGATTGCTGCCGGTTGTTGTAAACTTCACTCCACGATATTTCTACTAGACAACTGCCAGTCATCTTCAGGTGAGCCATCAAAGACTGACAAAGACATTCTCCGCACAATCTTACACAGTCTGCTGATAGTATTGCCACGCATGTGACAGTCACAGTGACAGAAGGACCACACTGCCCAGTGGCAGTGCCCTCGTTGGTAGAACTGCAAGGATCAGCTGTCTTCAGCGTAGCCACTTGCCACAGTCATGGGAGTATTCTGCCATCTCCATCTGGAGCAAATCTCGGAGATGACAGGATTTCACGCATTATCCAGCTGGTATGCACTGTTACGATTCATTAGATTTCCCACAATGTGTATCTCAAAGAATTCCTTTATAACGGAGTCCCAAAAAGATGTTGCTGTGACCAAAACAAATGTTTCACCACACTCCATTGAATGTCCATTGGAGATACAATGTTCCAGAATTGCAGACTTGCTTGGTTGCAGAACGCAAGTGCAACATTTATGTTCTGTGCAATGTTCTTCCACCGAGCGTGTTATTTGTCCTATATAGGCCATAGCACACTGGCAAGATAAACTTGCACTACAGTTGATAAGCTTTGTGGAGTATTAAATTTCATAATTATTCAGTGAGTATAAGTCATGAAGTACTCTGTGTATTTTTGATATGGGGATAATTAAAGTTTCAGCAAAGTTCAATTGCCAAGAAAAAATGTATAGTCTTCAGCAGAAAGAGTGCTCTGCTTGAAATCTCTGGGCAGAATTACAGTACATGCACAAAAAGTGAGATCTATAACAGTTAATGGCTAGTTGGCTTAGAAGCACCACCATAAGAATAATTATTGTAAAGGTTTGGAAGTAACAGTGTTTATAATTTCATGTGCATGTGGTTAATAGTGTTTCCCATACTGTATTTGACTAAAATGTTCAGCCTTAATCTGAGTCTACTGATAAATTAGTTTCTGGGTCCTCACACAAATGGTTGAGCCAGATTTACATTCCATATTACAACTGCAGCATTAATGAAGTCCAACTGCCATCTCTCTAACATTTGTTTGCTATAATAAGCATCTGGCTACAACTATTCAAGCTATACTAGATCCAGGTACCACAAGTCCCATTTGAGTTAACTAATTTAAGGAAGGAAAAAGCTTCTTGGGGACATGAATAACAATAGGAATAGAGAATGTAATTACCTGACAATCATTTCAAGGACAGTATTTTCTAATAATTACACTGATAATAAAACCTCTTGTCCAAGTTAATGCTGCTCCAGCATTAGCAATTATTTACCTATACAATCATTAGCTTTCTGCATAATATACAGATAGTAGGTGTTACTGAGAGCCAGTTGTTGCAAAAATGGTAAATACTCCTTCTGTGTTGTTCATGTCAAACTGCTGTTACATTGCTTAATAAACTACACTACTGCCTGGTATCTTATTTGCAAAACATAATTTCAGTATCAAGTAAAATAAATAACAATAATTAAGTTTCTTTATGAGCTGTACTAATACTTGGTCCAACTTTGCCTAATTAGGCTGGTGACTATTTCCCTTTGCATAACTGCATTTTACTTTATTACTAATAGAACCCTGGTTCAACTCTTGTTTTTTCTGCTACTGCTTCCTTTACAGAAAGAAAAGTGCAATATCTTTTTCCATTCTGCATGATCTCTGTCAAATAAGTACCCTTCCACAAGTGTAACATTATAAGTATATTGGTATTGTAGTAGTAGCCGGCAGAGTTGTAAAGTTAAATCCTAATCTTTCTTTCATTCTGATGTACATGCTTGCTATTTGACATATCCTGAATTCAGAGGACAGTGACCCCTCCACACATAAATATTTTATATCTTGGATTTTCAGTAGATGCAGTATGTTTTGGCAAAGGCTTCATGTAAGTTAAAAATGGTGCAATGGCAATATTATGAAAAGAATACATTGCTATTCATCATAAAGAGGGCAACTACGTCTAATGGGAAAAGCAATCTGTGGGTTGAGGAGATAAGGAGAAAGCTGGGTAGGGAGGGGAACAATAGGAGAGGGTGTAGTGCGGCTTGTAAGGGCATGCAGGGATGTGGTGGGTACAGGTAGGACTGCTAGGTTGCAGTCAGGAGGTTTGGGAAGGGGAGAGGGGGAAGAGGAGTGGAAAAGAAATAGAAGTGGGGGAGGGAGGGAGACTAGCAGGTGTGTTGGTGTAATAGAAGGCTGTGCAGTGCTGAAGTGGGAGCACATAAGAGGACAAATGGGTGAAGGACAGGGACTAGTGAAGGTTGAGGCCATGGGAGTTATGGGGACACAGGATATATTGCAGTGACAGTTCCCACCCACACAGTTGAGAAAAGCTGGTGGTGGTAGGAAGGAGCCAGATGGCACAGACTGTGAATCAGTCACTGAAGTGAGGCACACTATGTTCCTGAAGTCCATAAACTTACCACCCACAATGCCCCATTGTGGTTGGTTGCTGTGCCTCCACCAGTCTTCCCACATAAAAGACACCAACCGTTTCCTCTGCTGACCCTCAACAGTTCCTGTTCTTTTAACATACGTAGCCCCGCTCGTCACTACTGATGCCACCTTCTTCTCTAATAACATCACTAATGTCCGTGGCCTTGCCGCTATTTAACCCTACCTTTTCCAAAGTCCAACTGACTCCAAACCTACAACTTCCTTCCTGAAGGAATCACCTACTAACAAGTCTGTGGCACACCAATGGGCACCTGCATAGCACTATCCTACACCAACCTTTCCATGGGCCATCTACAGGAATCCTTCACAAACACCCACAATCCCATACGCCTCACCTGGTTGAGATTCACTGATGACATCTTCGTGAAATGGAGTGAGGGTGGGTATACCCTAGCCACATACCTCCAGAACCTCCTCAGCATCTTCTCCACCATCCACTTCACCTTGTCCTCCACAACACAACAAGCCACCTTCCTCGATGTTGATCTCCACCTCCTAGATGGCTACACCAGTACATCAAACCTACCAACCACCAGCATTACCTCCCCTTTGACAGCTGCCACCCAGTCCTCACTAAGAAAGTCCCTTCCACACAGCCTACCCACCCATGACTGTCACATCTGTAGTGATGAGCAGTTTGTCTCCAAATTTACCAAAGGTGTCACTGAGGCCTCCTCAAATATAAATTACCCTCCCAACCTTGTACAGAAACAGATCTCCCTTGCTTTTTCTCTCCAGTCACCTACCCCTTCCACATTTCCACTGTCTGGCCACAAAGGGGCACTCCCTACATGACTCAGAAGGTATGTGTTTCAACTGTATGAGCCACATTTGGATGAAACATATGTATTGGGCTTGTTGCTTGTCACTGATCGCAGTGCTAGCAGTCGCTCGTTGCAGAAATGCCTGCTTTCGAATGATAAAGACATATAATTTGTGAATTACATATCACTGTTGCATGCAACTACACTACCACACTGCGTGCCCTATGGTAATGGGAGCTGAGGCCAGTATGGTAGGCCCATTCAGGCAGGTTCCACTGCTGTTGCCAAGCAGAAGCAACTAACTGTAGTGCGCTAATGTGTACTTACACATTCTATATCATTCTGGTTTCATGCTGTAAAATATTCAGGTCTGTTTATAAAGTATAGTAGCGCGTATTTACAATCACACTGTTAGTATATTTATTCATCTAGTTAAAATTTTTCACAAGAACATTATGAACTTTTGTTTTTCAGCCAGCACGCGTACATCAGTCTAACTCATGATGTAGACATTTCATAAAACTATGCAGCCCAGTTGACATTGTATCATAATGTGACAGAAGACGGAATTGAAGAACATTTTTTGCAAATACGCTATTTGAACTCATTAACAGAGAGGTTTAAGAAAAAGTATGCTTAAGCAGAAAAGTTAAAAAGAAGAAGAAGAAGAAGAAGAAGAAGAAGAAGAAGTAGTTTAACAGAAAATACGTATTGGCAACCACAAAGTCGTTTAATTGTACGTCAGAAATAATTAACAAAGCAGTAACATTTTACAAAGCAACTTCAAATTTTTAATTAAAAATAGGTATTTGAGAAATTTAAAGAATCTAGAGATCATGGACCGATTGCATACAATTACAATTTATGAAATTGGGCTATTATTTCTTCCAAAGAAATGCAACTGTGAATGCCTTGAGTCGAAAACCTTTGTAGAAAGATTTAAAAGAAAAGCCCATTTGTTCCCAAAAACTTGTTTCTACAAAAGAAATTACAGGAGAAAAAGACATAATGTGGTATGATGCAGCACTTTTACACAAGGTCGGCTTAATCACAGGTGAAGGGTATAGTGGGAACAGTATTTTCAATATAGGCAACTCACCATTTGAAAACGAATGGCAAATGGACAAACTTCATTGATTGTCGGAGAAAAGGTTTTGTATGCTGTGGTGAAATTATTTCATCTGTAACACAGTTCTATATCGTCCAACGTCATATATCATCTACTGGATTTCTTGGTACAAAGATGTACATTTCTTTTCAAGAACACAATTGGCAATTTGGACTAAGGGTGAGATGACTAATAACTCTGGCAAATTGACATGGAACCATGTTATCTAGTCATCAAAAATATTTTCAGTCCAGATTTAAAAGACATCTTGCTCTTCCCTGACTCCAGCAGAGGACAAACCAATGGAGCTATATTTCAAGACCTGAAATTCAGAAATCCTTAAACAGAAATCATATTCACACAGAAAAAAAAGAAAGAAAGAAATCTGCAAAAGTACATCCAGCCATTAGAGTCTTCTTTTTCAGGCAATATAAACTTGTTGATAGCAGGTCTTGAAAACTTAATTAGAAATAAATTTATTTTCGAGACATTGCAAAATACATTATATGACTGAGTATTGATCACAAAACTTCATTCAGTTGTTTATCACCAGATGTTTTTGCCAGTTTTCAAGGACATGAACATTCATGTCTGGCAGACCTGTGGATATGTGACACAGAAAACCGTCATGAATTTCAATAGCTTACTGGAATCAATGTTACAGTAAGAAATAATGATTGTGATATCAAAAATTGTCAAGACAATCTGTTATTAATAGTTTGTATTGTTCTCAAAAGTAATGTGTAGAACATTTTGCAATAATACCTCATTAACACACATGAACAATATCCTATAATGCAGCAAAATAGACCAGTATAGAAACGCCACTTCACAATCTACACTAGTGGCCATTAAAATTGCTATACCACGTAGATGACGTGCTACACACGCAAAATTTAACCAACAGGTACCATCACATTTCCAACTTTGATAAAGGTCAGATTGTAGCCTTTCGCGATTGCGGTTCATCGTATCATGACACTGCTGCTCGCGTTGGTCGAGATCCAATGCCTCTTAGCAGAATATGGAATCGGTGGGTTCAAGAGGGTAATTCGGAATGCCATGCTGGATCCCAACGACCTCATATCACTAACAGTCAAGATGACAGGCGTCTAATCCCCATGACTGAAAAGGATCGTGCAGCCATGTCTCGATCCCCGAGTCAACAGATGGGGACGTTTGCAAGACAACAACCATCTGCACAAACAGTTCGACGATGTTTGCAGCAGCATGGTCTATCAGCTCAGAGACCATGGCTGCGGTTACCCTTGACACTGCATCACAGACAGGAGCGTATGCGATGGTGTACTCAACGACGAACCTGGGTGCACAAATGGCAAAACGTCATTTTCTTCGGATGAATCCAGGTTCTGTTTACAGCATCATGATGGTCGTATTCGTGTTTGGCAACATCACGGTGAACGTGCATTGGAAGCGTGTATTCATCATGACCATACTGGCGTATCACCCATGGTGATGGTATGGGGTGTCATTGGTTACACGTCTCGGTCAACTGTTGTTCACATTGACGGCACTTGGAACAATGGACGTTACATTTCAAATGTGTTACGACCTGTGGCTCTAACCTTCATTCGATCCCTGTGAAACCCTACATTTCAGCAGGATAATGCAGGACCACATGTTGCAAGCAAGTCCTGTATGGGCCGTTCTGGATACAGAAAATGTTCGACTGCTGCCTTGGCCAGCACACTCTCCAGATCTCTCACCAACTGAAAACATCTGGTCAATGGTGGCTGAGCAACTGGCTCGTCACAATACACCCGTCAGTACTGTTGATGAACTGTGGTATCGTGTTGAAGCTGCATGGGCAGCTGTACTTGTACACGCCATCCAAGCTCTGTTTGACTCAATGCCCAGGTGTATCAACGCCGTTATTACGGCCAGAGGTGGTTGTTCTGGGTACTGATTTCTCAGGATCTATGCACCCAAACTGTGTGAAAATGTACTCACATGTCAGTTCTAGTATAATATATTTGTCCAATGAATACCTGTATATAATCTGCATTTCTTCTTGGTGTAGCAATTTTAATGGCCAGTAGTGTAAAAGTCTGTATATGTAGAAATGTTATACTTTATACTGATTGTGACTAAATATAACCTCCATAGGTACAATTATACAGGTATTTATGTATGTTTGTATAATGGATGAAACCAACCGTTTCCAATTGTATCTAAACAATCTTTTCACTACATACTGTACAGTATATCACAGAGTTTATTTTCATTAGGGAAAAATCACTGCTGTTTGCCTGCAAAACAAACATACAGCTGATGCATGTAAAGCCTTATTGCTCAAAAACTTGGCCTTTTCTTAACAGGGTGTCTTCGCCACCACATTCACCAACTCGAAATGACCCTGATATACGAGTTTCATACAAATATGACTCTTACAGATGTGTGTGAACCATTAAAATACTTCGTCAGATTAGCTTTTTAACTTAACATCATGACTTGTAGTCTCAAGCCCAAAAATTACAATAGTAAAAGTTTATGATCATAACCTGAACAACATACTCTGGAATAGGAAAACTGATAGAAATTTCATCTTATAAGTACAGTTAGTTTCCAGGAATTGATTCATTTGCTGTGTTAAAACAGTCCAGTTAAAACTCTGCAGTGCATGTGTAACTTAAGAATTGTAGACTTTGATTTGGAAGGGTTTTTGTGATGCTTGTTGAAATTTTATAAATAACAGAGAGAAATATTTAAAATCCTTCTTTTGAAACTAAAAATATGAAGGACAATAGTGCCTAGCCAAAGAAACACCATATGATTTCATAATATATATATACATGTTTGATATAATCCAGGCCACTGATGTGGCTTGTTTTCAGTCTTAAATTGAGAAATAATTTTGTATTTATTATAGTCACCATATGTAATTTAACCATTTGAAGCAATAATATTATGAAAAGGGTAGGTTGCTATTCAGAACAGTGAGGAGACAGTATTATGAAGTGCTTGTGTTATGTTCACCGGGCAAGTAACTTTCAAATAAAATGTCTCACATGTACTGCAATAAATGTAATGGACGTACGAGTACAGGCTGTAGAGGCATAGTTGATGACATGGAAATTTTGGTCTGGCTGTAAGGTATGCACGGATAGCCAAATGTTCAGGCGACTACTCACAATAAATGGGAAATGAGGGATCGAGTCCCAGTCCCACAAAAATATTCACAATTGCAAATACATTTAATGTATACACAGGAGATGTTGAGTTGCACATAGGCACAAAAAAAAGATTGCAATACGTTTAAGCTTTTGGCCAATACATGGGGATTTGTAATTCTGTGTTGGCCTAATACATATTTCAATTTTCAGTTAGAGCATCATTTAAACATCAACTGCAATTTGGATTCTGCATCTGGCTTGTGAAAAATAACCGTATTTTTTAGCTACTGTATTTCATGAGTTGTATGTTTATAATACATTACTCATTAGATGTACATACTTTCTGTTCTGCTTGTTGTTGTTATCTGTTGTATGATTGTTTTCATAATTCTTTGGTAATTTGCATTAAGATATTCACATGTAGTGTAAGTGAATGAAAACCTCTTTGCGTGTGCATACAGCCACCACTCAGTATTCTGCCTTAGCAACTGACTTCTGTTCATAGTCTATATTTACCAATGGTGTTATGCCATTTACCTAGGTCATTTCCTGTGCAGAATTGAATAAACTGTGTTTTCTCAAAATTTAGTTAGAGTCCATTTGCAGAGAACCAGTTAATAATTTTCTGAAATACATTATTTGCAATTTCCTCAGATGATTCTTGCTTCTTGGGTGTGATTACTATACTTGTATTATCAGCAAAAAGAACTAACTTCACATCTTCATGAATATAGAGAGGCAAGCTGTTAATATATGTTAAGAATAATAAGGGATCCAAGACTGAACCCTATGTGACACCATTCTTGATACCTCCCCAGTTAGAGGACTCAGCTGGTTTTTGCAGACTATCTGTACTGTTAATTTCAATCTTCTGCATTCTTCCAGTTAAGTATGAATAAAGCCATTTGTGCACTGTCCCGCTCATACTACACTACTTAAGCTTATCTAAAAGAATTTCATGTTTCACATAATCAAAAGCCTTTGAGAGATCACAAAAAATGGGTGATGTTCAGTTATTCAATGCATTTAATATTTGATCAGTGAAAGCATATATAGCATTTTCTGAAAACCAAACTGACATTTTTTTAGTGCTTAATTTTTACAAACCTGTGATCCACTCTTGAATACGTCACTTTTTCAAGAATTTTGGATAAAGCTGTCAAAAGTGAGACTGGATGGAAGTTGTTAGCATCAGATCTATCCCCTTTATTATGCAATGGTTTAACAATAGCATATTTCAGTCCATCTGGAAAAATGCCCTGTTCCAGTGAGCTACTACATATGTGGCTGAGACTCCTATTTATTTGTTGGGAACAAGCTTTTGGTACTCTGTTGGAAATGCTATGTGAGCTTTTACTTTTGAGTGAATTTAGTATTTTACTAATTTCAGTAGGAGAGGTGGGTTGAATTTCAATTTTATCAAATTGCATAGTTATTGCCGCTTCCACATACTGCCTTGCATTTTCTAATGAATAGCTGGATAATATTTTCTCTACAACACTTAAAAAATGATTATTAAAAATGTTTTCTACCTCTGACTTCTTGTTCACAGTCTGAGCACCCAGTAGGAGCTCACAAAACTTCATTGGACAGTTTTTCTTCATCCACCTCACAGTCCTGATCTCACACTTTCCAACTTCCATCTGTTTGGCTCAATGAAGGAGGCACTCTGCAGGAAGCAGTTTGTGGATGGTTGGGAAGTTATTAATGCAGCTAGAAGTAGGCTCTGACATCGGCCAGAAGAGTGTTACCATGTGGGTAAGGCGGCATAAGATCGTGGTTTGGGATAGAGATTACATTGAAAAATAGGGTTTTGTAGCCAAAAGAGTGGGTAATAATATGGTGTATTGGAACCCTAAATAAAACAAACTTGCTTTCAGAAAGAAAGAGTTGCATTACTTACTGAACACCCCTTGTAGACAACTGCATCATCTGTAAGAAGTCTGAGGTTACTGTTGACATCGTTTGTAAGGTCATTAATACACAACAGTGACTGTATACCACAGAAAGTCTCTTTCATCCAGGACTGTTGTACTAGGTAAACATATACCAAGTGAATGTTAACTATTCTTCTAAACCTAAGCCACACTTCTTCTACATGCCCCTCTCCTGGGCTAAAAGTTTAGAGTTCCTTTCTGAGATATGACACTACTGCCTCTCCATCATCATCTTCATCATCTTCATCATCTTCATCATCTTCATCATCTTCATCATCTTCATCATCTTCATCATCTTCATCATCTTCATCTTCTCCTCCTCCTCCTCCTCCTCCTCCTCCTCCTCCTCCTCCTCCTCCTCCTGCCCCCCCCCCCCCCCCGAAATGTTTCTGCTTACGAAGATCGTTTACAGAGCTTGTTCTGCACTTCTCTTTTCTCCCACAGTCTATCATTTAGCATCTCCTGCCATTGCAGTTCTATTCGTTTCACATTATCCTTCGCCCAGTCTCTCGATCTAGTTAGGTGAAAATATAAATTCTTCTACTTGTTGTAGCTGCCATTTGTACTTTCATATACACAGTTGTGACAAATGCCTCATGTGCTCTGATACCAGTTTCTATGTGGACATCCTCAAAAAACTCGGATCTATTTGTTGCTATTTATTTAATATATTTCAATCAATAGTGGATTTCTGAACAAATTGGGTTGTCCTCAGAGAAGACATTTAGTAATGTTCCACAGGACTTCTTATAGTGCCCACCACTTTCAAAATTGTAATTTTCCTCATTGATTACATGATGACTGAAGTCTTCTCCAATGATGACAGTATGATGAGCTTACATCCTAGTGAAATTAAGTTTCCTTGAAAATTTCCAATTAGATCTGCAAGTGAGTATTGTGGCTGATAGAAGGCTCAGATTATAAGTTTATTCTCCCCCTTGATACTATGTCCTGCCCAGGCAATCTCGCAGGTAGTTTCAGTTCCTATCTACTGTGATAAATGCACCACTTCTATTTATCATTTGCCTGCCCTTTCAATACGCGCTTAAATTGTCCCCACAAATCTCACTGCCACCAATTTTAAGTTTTAATAAACTTTCTTATACTTAGTATTATGTGAACTTCACTGCTTTTTGTAGGCACTTCACACTTTGGCACTTCGCTGTGAATTCTTCAGCAGTTATTTACTAGGTTTTAATATTCTCATCTGTAGCAGGCATTTCTTGGGTCTTGTACTGATACTTCCAGGTCTCCCAAAGATATTGTTATCTAGCCTAATCTAAAAAAGACCTTATGTGCACCTCACACACGGTCAAGCTAGTTGGGTAGCAGCTTCTGATGAGTGGTGATCACGTGATCCATTTTGGGGGACCCTCCAGTTCTAAGTCCTAGACACAGGTCCAGGAAGTCACAGTCTAGCTTGTCACAGAACCTTCCTAATCTTTTATTCAAACCTTCCACCCAATTCAAAAGCAGGGAGCCATGATCAGTTCTGGGGAAAATGCTGAAAATGGTGAGCTTCACTGAAATTCTGTGAGCAAGGCTGGTCTTCTCAAAGTACTCTACTAGTTGCTGGACAATTTTAGTATGGCCCCAGAGCCTAGATGATTTAGTTGGTTGCACATTGTTCCCTGCTGCAATAATCTCTTCAGCATGTTGAAGATGGGCCCCAGGTGTACACCAGTTCCTTCCCACCCCATCATTTTCCTGAGGAGTATCATAATTTGTTGCACATTTAAGCTTCTGACAATTAATAGACCCCTCACCTTTTGCTTTTGCCTTCTTTTGGCATTGGAGACAGGTTCCCAACAGTCTCACTGGCTCAGTTTCAGAGGAAGCCAGCACCTCAAACTTAGGCTTGAAATTTTAGACCAACATAGGTACATGCTGTCCCAGAAACTTTATTTTGTGAAACTAATTTCAGTTGTAATAAGTGTGTCCAAATAAATACTATCAAAACCATGAGATGTTGATTTTTCCTCTCAAATACTTTACTGTAGTTTGAATCACAGTTTACTTAAATTCACAGGTGTAATATGCAAATGGACCAGTTACTCAATGATTAACTCATTCACATTTGACTTATTGGGAAAATCATTATTATGGAAAAAATGTTGTACTGCATGAAATTCCTCTTTGACAATCAACATATTGCACTGTTTCACTGCAACACAGTTGCAACACTACACCGAAGGTAAGTAGTGATTCTAGCCTTCGTGATTGCCCTCGGAAAGCAGCTGCACCTGGAAGTATCATCACCTTGTGATACAAATAATAATATTACTGATAATGCACCAAAACTTCCTTTGGTTTGTTAGTCATGGTTTTCCAAAATGCACATTGTTGGAACACAATCATCTGATGCACATTTAAGAAACACTGTATTACAAACCTGTTGCTATTCTGAAGCAGACGGTTTGTGTTCATGTATCTAGCACAAGGTGCAGAGTAAATCAAAGCATGTTTTCAATCCTATGTGCGGTATGGGTTTTTTAAATTGTTGACATAAATAATGTCTTCACTGTCAACATAACCTCACTCTGTAGGGAGTGTGCACTGATATGAAACTTCCTGGCAGGTTAAAACGGTGTGCTGGGCCGAGACTCGTACTCGGGACCTTTGCCTTTTGCGCGAGTTGTGCTTGGATAGCTCAGATGGAAGAGCACTTGCCCACGAAAGGCAAAGGTCCCGACTTCGAGAATCAGTCTGGCACACAGTTTTAATTTGCCACAAAGTTTCATATCAGCACACACTCTGCTGCAGAGTGAAAATCTCATTCTGGAAACATCGCCCAGGCTGTGGCTAAGCCATGTCTCCGCAATATCCTTTCTTTCAGGAGTGCTTGTTCTGGAAGGTTAGCAGAAGAGCTTCTGTGAAGTTTGGAAAGTAGGAGATGAGGTACTGGCAGAATAGAAGGTGTGAGGGCGGGGCACGAGTCGTGCTTGGGTACCTCAGATGGATGAGCACTTGCCCGCAAAAGGCAAAGGTCCCAAGTTCGAGTCACTGTCCAGCACACAGTTTTAATCAGCCAGGAAATTTCATAACCTCTACATGTCTTCAGGTAGGGCCACAGGGGTCATCACTTCCATTTCATGATATCAACACACACTGACGCTCTCTGCAGATTTTCAACCCAGCTAGCTCTGAGCTCTTTAATGCTTATAATGACTGAAGTTATCAATGGTAGTTTGACATGTCTTTGTTTGATGTAACGCTTTCTGAGTTTACATACTGAAAAGAACTAGTGGCAATGACTATTCTTTCCTTATTCTCCTTCAATTTTTACCTACCGTTGTTCACGATACAAAATCTCTCTCAACTATACTGTCTTCTCTACACAAACTCTATATAATTTTATATTTTATTTTCATTCCTGTTTATCTCATTAGATCAAATTAACACAATCAAAAATTTCCTTCAAAGCTGATAAAAGCTACACACACATTCTTATCTTACCCAATACTTCTGAAATATCATTACTTTTCTGAATAGAAATGATCTTTGGTTAGAACTTCAATTACAAGGGTTGCCCAGAAAGTAATGCACAACTTTTTTTTTTTTCCCCCTCAGCTGAAAACAATGCTACGAATGTGAAATGTAACGTATGTATTATTTGAAGTCTCCTGAATGAGTGCCCCAAGTTAAGTCAATTCCAAAAGATAGCGTAGCTGCAGGACAGTTTCAAAATGGCGTCTGTAGGTGATATACATTACAGCAACGTGCCGTCATTGAATTTCTCATTGCAGAGAAGAAACTGTGGGGAATATTCAAAAATGCTTGTGCAAAGTCTATGTAGCATCTGCTGTTGACAGTAGCACAGTCACTGGACACGGAGGGTGAGGTCATCACTAGGTTGATCGGCAGAGCTCCACGATTTGTAGCAGTCAGGGAAATCATCCCCGGCTGTCACATTTGACATATTGCGGTGAGCTGACATTGTCATTCACAAGGACAGACACATTATGACTTGGCAGTTGGCACTGCATTTGTCAATGGGCAAAGAGAGTTCACACAGTGAAGCACTGGCTCCACCGCCAGGACAAGGATTGGTACCGACAGGGCATACGTGCCCTTGTTTAGCGCTGGAGGAAGGCCTTAGAACAGGATGGAGATTGCGTGAAAAAAATAGGGTGCGTGGATAAAACACCATTCCTTCGTGTGTGTATTTCTCATTATGTTCAATAAAGAATTGTTGAGAGAAAAAAATGTAGTCCATTACTTTCTAGGCAACCATCGTATATTTATGGAAGAAGACAATATTTTATAAGCACTGGAGATAAGGCCAAGTATTTAATACTGTTTGTAACTACTTGATGACCTCTGTGATAGTGGAGCATTAGGTGGTCACACTATTATCAGTCTGTTCACTATCTGACACTGGAAACTCCAGATAGGATTATCAACATCACTGTAGGAAAAGATAAATTGCTACCTACCATAAAGAAGACACGTCAACTCGCAGACAGGCACGATTAAAAGACACTCACATATAGCTTTCGGCAGCAGCCTTCATCAGTAAAGAAACACAAACACACACACAAACACACACACACACACACACACACACACACACACCTCATGCGCACACGACCGTCAACTCCAGCATATCGGGCCAGAATGCAACATCATGTGGGATGCAAGTTCACACTACAATGCCTTCCCACGTTTTCCAGATTGCTGCTAGCATTTCACGTTATGTTGTACTGTGGTCCGAGATGCTGGAGTTGGCAGTCGTGTGTGAGTGTGAGTGTGAGTGTGAGTGTGTGTGTGAGGTGTGCTTGCTTGCTTGTGTGTGTGTGTGTGTGTGTGTGTGTGTGTGTGTGTGTGTGTGACACGCGAGTGCGCGTGAACCAGACATGTCTTCTTTACAGTACATTGCAATTTATCTTTTTCTACATTATTGCTGTTCACTATCTGGTCATATGGTTCAAATGGCTCTAAGCACTATGGGACTTAACTTCTGAGGTCATCAGTTCCCTAGAACTTAGAACTACTTAAACCTAACTAACCTAAGGACATCACACACGTCCATGCCCGAGGCAGGATTCGAACCTGCGACCATAGCGGTCTAGCAGTTTCAGACTGTAGCGCCTAGAACCGCACGGCCAATCCGGCCGGCATCTGGTCATATGATCTGTCTTGTACTGACCTCACAGGGAACAGACTGTTTCCTGCTACATTATCCAGTCATCTTCAGATGCTATGTTGATAATGAAGAATACAGTATTTGGTACAGATAAATGAAGCGTGATACAGTTTTACCAAATGCTTCCCTCTTCTTTTAGATAGGTTTCCAAACTGATCTGTTGGTACTGCTTGTGGGCCTATGATGTATTTGGTGTTCATTATGAAATTTATTTACAGATTTTTTCCACTTTTCTCCAATTCGTTTTACTCATATATTACTACCAATTTCCTCAAACTCTAATTTCATTGTTGTTGTAGCTTTCAGACCGAAGAGTGGTTTGATGCAGCTCTCCACTGTTGTCTATCTAGTGCAAGCCTCTTCATCACTTCATAACTACTGCAACCTACATCCATTTGAACCAACTTATTGAAATTTAGCCGTGGTCTCTCAACAATTGTGGAAACATGTCAAATGCCTTCCAAAAGTCAGGGAACACAGCACCAACCTAGGCTTCTTGTTGCAGCATTCGTCAGGGGGGAAAAGAGCAAGCCAAGTTTCATGCGATCTCTGATTAAGGAATTCATGGTGTTTTTATAGAAGAGTGCCTTGTTCTCTAAACCATCATAATACTTGAGTATAAAACATATTCCCTATCAGGAGAAAGAAAACTGGCGTTCTACGGATCGGAGCGTGGAATGTCAGATCCCTTAATCGGGCAGGTAGGTTAGAAAATTTAAAACGGGAAATGGATAGGTTAAAGTTAGATATAGTGGGAATTAGTGAAGTTCAGTGGCAGGAGGAACAAGACTTCTGGTCAGGTGAATACAGGGTTATAAATACAAAATCAAATAGGGGTAATGCAGGAGTAGGTTTAATAATGAATAAAAAATAGGAGTGCAGGTAAGCTACTACAAACAGCATAGTGAACGCATTATTGTGGCCAAGATAGACACAAAGCCCATGCCTACTACAGCAGTAAAAGTTTATATGCCAACTAGCTCTGCAGATGAAATTGATGAAATGTATGATGAGATAAAAGAAATTATTCAGGCAGTGAAGGGAGACGAAAATTTAATAGTCATGGGTGTCAGTAGGAAAAGAGAGAGAAGGAAACAAAGTAGGTGAATATGGACTGGGGGCGGAAGAAACAAAAGAGGAAGCTGTCTGGTAGGATTTTGCACAGACCATAACTTAATCATAGCTAACACTTGGTTCAAGAATCATAAAAGAAGGTTGTATACATGGAAGAATCCCCGAGATACTAAAAGGTATCAGATAGATTATATAATGGTAAGACAGAGATTTAGGAACCAGGTCTTTAATTGTAAGACATTCCCAGGGGCAGATGTGGATTCTGACCACAATCTATTGGTTATGAACTGTAGATTAAAACTGAAGACACTACAAAAAGGTGCTAATTTAAGGAGATGGGACCTGGATAAACTGAAAGAACCAGAGCTTGTAGAGAGTTTCAGGGAGAGCATAAGGGAACAATTGACAGGAATGGAGGAAAGAAATACAGTAGAAGAAGAATGGGTAGCTCTGAGGGATGAAGTAGTGAAGGCAGCAGAAGATAAAGTAGGTAAAAAGACGAGGGCTAATAGAAATCCGTGGGTAACAGAAGAAATATTGAATTTAATTGATGAAAGGAGAAAATATAAAAATGCAGTAAATGAAGCAGGCAAAAAGGAATACAAACGTCTCAAAAATGAGATCGACAGGAAGTGCAAAATGGCTAAGCAGGCACGGCTAGAGGACAAATGTAAGGATGTAGAAGCTTATCTCACTAGGGGTAAGATAGATACTGCCTACAGGTAAATTAAAGAGACCTTTGGAGAGAAGAGAACCACGTGTATGAATATCAAGAGCTCAGATGGCAGCCCAGTTCTAAGCAAAGAAGGGAAGGCAGAAAGGTGGAAGGAGTATATAGAAGGTTTATACAAGGGCAATGTACCTGAGGAAAATATTATGGAAATGGAAGAGGATGTAGACGAAGATGAAATGGGAGATACGATACTGCGTGAAGAGTTTGACAGAGCACTGATAGACCTGAGTCGAAACAAGGCCCTGGGAGTAGACAACATTCCTTTAGAACTACTGGCAACCTTGGGAGAGCCAGTCATGATAAAACTCTACCATCTGGTGAGCAAGATGTATGAAACAGGCGAAATACCCTCAGACTTCAAGAAGAAGATAATAATTCCAATCCCAAAGAAAACAGGTGTTGACAGATGTGAAAATTACGGATCTATCGGTTTAATAAGTCACAGCTGCAAAACACTAACGCGAATTCTTTACAGACGAATGGAAAAACTGTTAGAAGCGGACCTCGGGAAGATCAGTTTGGATTGCGTAGAAATGTTGGAACACGTGAGGCAATACTAACATTACGACTTATCTTAGAAGAAAGATTAAGAAAAGGCAAACCTATGTTTCTAGCATTTGTAGACTTAGAGAAAGCTTTTGACAATGTTGACTGGAATTCTCTCTTTCAAATTCTAAAGGTGGCAGGGGTAAAATACAGGGAGCGAAAGGCTATTTACAATTTGTATAGAAACCAGATGGCACTTACAAGAGTCGAGGGACATGAAAGGGAAGCAGTGGTTGGGAAGGGAGTGAGACAGGGTTGTAGCCTCTCCCCGATGTTATTCTATCTGCATATTGAGCAAGCAGTAAAGGAAACAATAGAAAAATTCAGAGTAGGTATTAAAATTCATGGAGAAGAAATAAAAACTTTGAGGTTCGCCGATGACATTGTAATTCTGTCAGAGACAGCAAAGGACTTGGAAGAGCAGTTGAACGGAATGGATAGTGTCTTGAAAGGAGGATATAAGATGATCATCAACAAAAGCAAAATGAGGATAATGGAATGTAGTCAAATTAAATCGGGTGATGCTGAGGGAATTAGATTAGGAAATGAGACACTTAAAGTAGTAAAGGAGTTTTGCTATTTGGGGAGCAAAATAACTGATGATGGTTGAAGTAGAGAGGATGTAAAATGTAGACTGGCAATGGCAAGGAAAGCGTTTCTGAAGAAGAGAAATTTGTTAACATCGAGTATAGATTTAAGTGTCATGAAGTCGTTTCTGAAAGTATTTGTATGGAGTGTAGCCATGTATGGAAGTGAAACATTGGACAAGAGAATAGAAGCTTTCGAAATGTGGTGCTACAGAAGAATGCTGAAGATTAGATGGGTAGATCACATAACTAATGAGGAGGTATTGAATAGAATTGGGGAGAAGAGGAGTTTTTTGGCACAACTTGACAAAAAGAAGGGACCAGTTGGTAGGAGATGTCCTGAGGCATCAAGGGATCACAAATTTGTCATTGGAGGGCAGTGTGGAGGGAAAAAATCGTAGAGGGAGACCAGGAGATGAATACACTAAGCAGATTTAAAAGGATGTAGGTTGCAGTAAGTACTGGGAGATGAAGAAGCTTGCACAGGATAGAGTAGCATGGAGAAGAGCTCTATCAAACCAGTCTCCGGACCGAAGACCACAACAACAACAATAAAAACAAAATATATTCCAGAACCCAGCAACAAACTGACATCAAAAATATAGAGCTATAATTATACACATCTATCAGACGACCCTTCTTGGAAATAGGAATCTCTCTCTCTCTCTCTCTCTCTCTCTCTCTCTCTCTCTCTCTCTCTATTTCTCTCTCTCTCTCAGACACACACACACACACACACACACACACACACACACACACACACACACACACACACACAGTGGGAAAAATTCCATAAAATAATCAGCAGCATGACAGTGCAGATGCAATAACACATAAGGAAGAATGGGCCTGTAAAGAAAAGACATGTGGGAATGAAACAGCTTTGAGAGCAGTGATGAATGACATAGCTTTTACCTCTTGACAAGATTTATTACACAATGACATGCTACAACATGAACTGTAATGAATTTCCAGACTGGTTACTGATACAAAGTGTAGCTTTCAAGGTAAGAAACTTGTGTGTTTGCAGAATACCAGTACTGAACGAACGTACCTCTTTCTGCAATAGCATTTCAACATGTAACAATTATTATTGTTGTTACAAACAGCTAATGTCATTCATTCATGCATGGTTATTAGAAATACCCTCTAAGACAAAAAGAAAAAAAAAACACACACACACACCACAGAGGAATTATTCAAATGGGACAGAAATTGATAGATGTGAAGCATATGTCAGGCAAACAAGTGATTAAAATTTCTAAAAAAAAATGGATGATTTATTTATGAGAAAGACCTTCACAAACTGAGCAAGTCAATAATATGTTGGTCCACATCTGGCCCTTATGCAAGCAGTTATTCGGCTTGTCACTGACTGACAGAGTTGTTGGATGTCCTCCTGAGGGATATTACATCAAATTACATCCAACTGGCGTGTTAAATCATCAAAACCACAAGCTGGTTGGAGAGCCCTGCCCATAACGCTCCAAATGTTCTCAGATGGGAAGAAACCAGTGACCTTGCTGGCCAAGGTAGAGTTAGGCTAGCACAAAGACAAGCAGTAAAAACCCTTGCCATGTACATACGGGAATTTTCTTGCGGAAATTTCAGCCCAGGGCGCTTTGCCAAGAAGGGCAACAAAACTGGGCACAGAATATCATCTCTATATCCATTGTATTGTAAGGGTGCCATGGGTGACAACCAAAGGGGTCCTGCTACGCAGTGGAATGGCAACCTACATCATCAGTCCTGGTTATCAGGTTGTATGGTGGTTAACAATCAGGTGGTAAACCACTGATGTCCGGGGACATCTCCAGACATGTCTTCATTGGTCACTGTGGGTCAATTCCAAGTCAGACTCACTGAAGACAATTCCATCACTCCCCCTCCCCCAAAGGAAAATATGTTTCTGTTGAGTACTCTGCTCTTGAAATATTTCAACATTTACTTGTTATTATGTTAAACTTCACAGATGAAACCTGGAAATACAGTATTAAATACAAATGAAGTATTTTATAATATTGCTTGGGAATTGATGTGGTGATAGGAATACTAGTATAACATCATCACAAAAGCATTGTGAAACAATGCTTTCGCCCCTACTGGTAAAAATATTTTTCTATACACTTCTCGAAAACACCTTGGGTTAAACTAGTTGTTGTCCTACAATAATGGCTTAAGGAACCAAAAAGCTAATAAAGTATTACTGGTATCTAAAAAAATGTGTTTAAGATTTTAATATTTACAGCATTCATAGAACTGATGAACATCCATAAAAGACAACATACATAAGTGTTTGACTTACAAATATATGAATTCCTTTAGATGTCACAAGAGACATTTTATTATCTTCGGACCATGATACTGCAAAATGAGATGTAACTCCTGGAGCAAATGCAATTGTGTTTATTTCTTTGAGTTCCATTGTTTCCTGCAAACTGAGCAAAAAGAAAAAAAAATCAAAATTGTCTTCAATCTGCATATACACTAACTCTGACATGTGACTAGTTATGAAAAGAAGCAGCAGTACTATGGACATTTGGTTAATTATGTGTTTCATAGATCATATTCATGATAAACATTATATCAACAGAATACAAATAGAACACACATCATCTGGTGATCCCTGGATGAATATAGAAACAAATGAAAATAAAAAAGTGTGGCTACATGTTGGCCAGTTATAATTTTTTTCTGTATAAAGGACTAATTATTTCTATTTCAGAAAAGCTTCCTGGTGTAGGAAGAGCTGTTCTGGAAAAACACTCTAATATACATTTGAAAACACTGAAGCTATCTGTCTGACACTTTATTCAATACTTGTAGATTGTTTGACACTACAGTGCAGCTGTCAACTCCATCCCTGAGTTTTTGACAAATTTGAGACACAATATCTCCAGCAATATTTGCAAGAAATAACACTAGGTCATCTTGTACATTTTTTTGCGCTCTCTTACGTGAAATAAATAAATAAATAAATAAAAGATTTTGCAAGCAGATTCCTTTGGTTTAATTTGAAGCAAAGTCAGCTGAAAAATAAATAATTGTAAAATCAGAGTAAGTCAGGCTTTTATATACCTGAAACTTTGTCCATAATAATTTACAAATACAAAGTCTAATTATACAAAATTTCAGACTCTTAGCGCTTTCCAATAGTTGACAAACTGACAGCAAAGTTGATGATCTTTATAAAAAAAGGTACTTTTAGCCCACTTTTACACAAAAACTTCCATGCAAACTCTTTAAAACCACTTTAATTTGAAAGACAATGTTCTAAACCAGCTAAGAAACTGCATTTGGTTTTACAATGCGAGCATATAAGGCTGTAAAAAACAATGACAATGTGGAGCTGCATTCAAATTATTCCAAATTATTCTGCTGGTACCCAAGTTAAATCTGACATCTCTTATTATGTTCTACAATTGTTTAACATTCATTGGGGAAGGTAATATTAAACGTCATGATGACTAGGAAGTGAGATCACACCAGAACAACTCGAAACACTTCAAAGAAAGGGTGTCTTTTCCCACGACTCATCATGACACACTTCAGACTGTCGTTTTGTTATAATACCAACAATGTAAGGAAGAGATAGATTGCTACTCACCGTTAAGACAGCACACTGAGGTGCAGACAGACACAAGGAAAAGACATGTACAGATCAGCTTTTGGCCAAAGCCTTCTTCACACACACACACACACACACACACACACACACACACACACACACACAGAGGTGTGCGCGCAAGCACACCTCATGCCATCTTTGGCAGCTCAGACTGGAATGCAACTGTCACATAGAACAGACGAAGTGATCTGGACAGGACTAGAGTTCCAACAGGCGCAGCATTGGGAGGCTGTGGGGCAGCTAGGTGATTTACCAATGCCACTTGGAAATGGGAGTTTTGCTTTCTTTTTTTATTGGCGATTTAATAAATTCAGTTACCAGCTGGCAAGTAAAATGCTGTTCAGTAGTGTTTTGGAAATGATAAAAAATCATAACTGGGCCTAAACTTTATCTTTGAGTTTGTGATTAAATTCTGCATTTAATACAAATGTAGAATTACTGAAAATCTCAATGGTTTTCTTTATTAATAATCTCATAATAGCAACAGCCCACAGTTTACGTGGAAACAATTAATTTGTTTAATTCAATGACCATGTAATATCGATTTTCACTCTATAAATCTTAACGTTCGAAAAGATGATCAGACTTCAGAATAAAGCAATGTGATTTTAAGTTCTATTGTAATTAACGACGAAACAATAATAGTGCCAAAATTGACAATTGAGAGTAATTCCTATTACAAATGAAAAGCTTCTGTATTTAAATATTTCACCTTTTTGTCCTATTGTGAATGTTTTTCTCTTTAATATCTACAACTACATCTATTCTTTGCAAATCACCATGTGTTGCATGGCACACAGTATGTCCCTTTGGACCAGTTATTACGGTTTCTTCCTGTTCCATTCACGTATGAAGTGCAGAAAGTATGACTGATTGAATGCCTCTGTGCATGCAGTAACTATTTTTATCTAATACTCATGACCCCTGTGTGAATGATACATAAGGGGAGGGTTGTAGTATATCCCTAAATTAAACATTTAAAGCCAGTTCTTGGAACTTTGTTAACAGATTTTCGCGAGATAGTTTACATTTACCTCCAAGAGCCTGTCAGTTCAGTTCCTTCAGTACCTTTTGTTTTGTTTTGTTTCACGGCGCAAAAACAACTATGGTCATACACACCCATGTCAGAAAAATAGAACCCAAAGAGAAAAAAGAGAGTTAAAAACGACTAATAGTTAAGCTAAATTGACAGAAGGAAAGACAGCTAAAAACAGGGACTTGGAGAAACCATAAAATATGGTCCTGAACTAAAGATTAAAAGTACTTTGCCATATTGCTACAACAGATAAAAAGTAAAACATGGTCGACAGCCTGTGCGTAATTCGTTAAAATGGCTGGTAACTCAGATGGCAGACATAACATAAGTGGTTAAAAAAAAGGTATTCCATGAGGAAATGGCAAACCATCAGAGGTTGAGAGTAGTGGGAGAACATCTCTTAACAAATTGTGACGCCTAAAAAGATAGTGCCAAATATGAAATCTACATAAAATGACATCCTTGCAATGAGAGGGCCAAGAGGAGGTTGTCCAAGCCAGTGGGACAGGTTTAATTCCCTGAAGCTTGTTCCCATGAAAGGAGGAGCAGTGGTGACAGCAAAGTGACACCACCTGCTGACAGGCAGCAACACAGAGATCAGTGGAGGGAGTGGAAAAACTAGCAGGCTGAGGTACTAGGACTGCAGCATTGCCAGCAGCATCAGTGGCCTCTTTTTCTGTCAGACTAACGTGACCAGGAACCCACATGAACATCACAGGGACTCCATCAAGCATGAGCAAGAGACAGATTTCTGCACCCATTCCACTAAGGGATGGGCGGTGTACAGCACACTGAGGCTCTGAGGACGGTGTACAGCACACTGAGGCTCTGAAAGGCACAGAGAGTTGGAGCAGATGACACAATTAAAAAGTCTGTGTCGCCGGATGTACTGTGTGGCCTGAAAAGCACAGCGAAATGTGACTGGCTGACCCCTTACAAAAAAACTGGGGTGAGCCCTTTAAGAACATCTTACTAAAATCTTGTTAAAAACGTTGGAAAATTCATAAAACTTTAAAACCCTCACCACATTTGTTTGATAATTACATAAAATAGACAGCAGATCCCGGCAAATCCGCCACAGTCCCCTGGTCTGCAAATAAAATGCAGTCCAATAAAATGTGGTGCACTGTGATCTGCACATCACAAGCACCACGCATTGGAGGGTCCTCTCGCCAGAATAAGAATCCATGTGTCATAGGGCAGTGGCCCATGCGAAGATGAGTAAGATGGAGCTCAATGTGGCTGGAAGGAAGTACTCCACGTCCAAGTTGTGGGCTTAATGACACTGAGCTTGTTATCGGTCACTGTCAGCCTCAACAGCGAGGTGATAGCATGCAGGGGGATAGCACACAGAAATACCAGGGGATAACGACACGCCTCCTTGGCTGCTCAATCCGCCGTTTTGTTCCCCGCAATTCCAAAGTTCCCAGCAGAAAGACACTTCCTTCGCCATTTGTTGTAGTTGTAGGAAGGCATCCTGGATGTTCTGGGTTACTGTATCTTCTGGGTACAAATGTTGGAGAGAGTAAAGGGTTCTCAGAGAATCTGAGCAGACAATAAATTTAACACCGGGAGAACTTCTCATCTGCTCCAGTGCTCACATAATCACATATAATTCTGCACTGAAGATGGTAAATTCTGGAGGCAGTCTGACTTTGAAAACACGATCTGTGAAAACTGAAGTCCCCCTGCTTAGACCCATCTGTAGATACAACAACATGGTCGCGTTACTCAGATAAAACATCAGACAATATCGCATTAAAAACAGAAGCAAGATTGCTATCTCTCCTCTAACGCACCAAATCTAAAATCACTCTGGTCTCTCCAGTAACCAGGGTGGTAGATGGTTAAAATCCTGGATTTGGGATCGTACTGGCTCCACACCGAGTAACATGATCATATAAAGTTGATCGTCGGTAAAGCAGATGCCAGACTGAGATTCATTGGAAGAATCCTAAGGAAATGCAATCCGACAACAAAGGAAGTAGGTTACAGTACGCTTGTTGGCCCACTGCTTGAATACTGCTCAGCAGTGTGGGATCCGCACCAGATAGGGTTTATAGAAGAGATAGAGAAGATCCAACGGAGAGCAGCGCGCTTCGTTACAGGATCATTTAGTAATCGCGAAAGCGTTACGGAGATGATGGATAAACTCCAGTGGAAGACTCTGCAGGAGAGACAGTCAGTAGCTCGGTACGGGCTTTTGTTAAAGTTTCGCGAACATACCTTCACCGAAGAGTCAAGCAGTATATTGCTCCCTCCTACGTATATCTCGCGAAGAGACCATGAGGATAAAATCAGAGAGATTAGAGCCCACACAGAAGAATACCGACAATCCTCCTTTCCACATACAATACGAGACTGGAATAGAAGGGAGAACCGATAGAGGTACTCAGGGTATCCTCCGCCACACACCGTCAGGTGGCTTGCAAAGTATGGATGTAGATGTAGATGTAACACCAGCACACGGTGCATTCGGATCCCAAATGGCATCATGGCTTGTCGACCGTCGGAATAAAGACATTCCAGATGTGGACAAGCAACAGTATGGTGTGGGGATGAAGTAGGAGCTGCAAGGTACTTACATGCCTGACGCACCATGAGAAGCTCGTGCCAGATCGTAAGTGGCAGTTCTGCCGCCTCTGCACAGATGCTAGGTATGGGACTGATTCAATAAGCACCTGTGGCCAGCTGAATCCCCCCATGATGGACAGCATCAATGAACCGCAAGTAAGAGGTTCTAGCTGACCCGTGCATCGTGCAACCATAGTCCAGCCACAAATACACACAAGCCCAATAAAACTGAAGGAGACACGCCGTGTCTTCTCTCCAAGATCTGTGGCTAAGGCACTTGATGATGTTCAGTGCCTTCAGGGTTCTGGCTTTCAGGTCTCGCATGTGTGGTAACCACGACAATTGGGAGTCAAAAATGAGGCCCCGAAACCGCACTGTGTCTCTAAAATGTAGGATGGTGTCCCCCATATTCAATGCAGGCAAATTAAAAAGACAACGAGAATGATTAAACTGAATACACACACACTTACCTGTAGAAAACTGGAAACCCATCTTTGCAACCGACTCCTCTAACCTCCACACTTTAAGTTGCAACACTGGAGTAGGAATAGAAAAAGGCAAAATCATCTACAAATAAGGAGCACTGTGTAGGACTCCTTACTGTAGATGTGATACTGTTGACAGCTATGGTAAAGAGAGTAGCACTTAAAACACTGCCCTGAAGAACACCATTCTCCTGCTCAAATCGATCAGACAGCAGGAAGAAAGACCGTATGAAGATGGGGAGCTGGCCGCAAAAGACCCACTGATGCAGTTGTGTGGGAATACAGTCTCCAAGCAGTATCGTATGCCTTACTAATATCGAATAATATGCCAATACAGTGATGCTTACTGAGGAAAGCCTGCTGAATAGCCACCTCTGAGAGGGTCAGATTGTCGACAGTGGACCGAAATCTTCAAAATCCAGACTGAGAGTGGCTAATGTGTCCCCTGGTCTCTAACAAACAAACCAGATGATGGTTAACCATTTGCTACACAGCTAGTTAAGACAGAACTCCAATAACTACTGCGACATGTGCAGTCCTTTCCTGGTTTGAGGAGAGGGATCAGAATTGCCTCCCCCCACGAGATTGGGAAGATGCCTGTCTGCCATATTAGATTAAAACATTCAAGGAGGATTTCCTTTGATGCCACTGGCAAATGTTGAAGCATGCAGTACCTGATTTGGTCGTGACTGGTTGCAGTGTCATGGATCTCAGTCAGTGCTGATTCGAGCTCCCACATGGAGACAACTCAGGGGAGCTGTAGGCATCAAACTGTTGAACCTGAAGTCCAACCTTTCCCTCTCTACAGTCACAAAACACTGGATCCTAGCTTGCATTGGCAGTACTTTGTGCAAAATGTTTGGCATGCATCTGAGTAATGTTTCTGGGTGTTGTACGGAGGCACCCATGATTCAGCACTGCTGGTATCAATAAACAGCTGCACTTACCAGAAATCCACCGGATGGCTTTCCATACTTTTATAGAAGAAGTGAAACAATTGATGGAGTCCACAAATACTTGCCATGACCTTTTCCCACTCTCCCTAATGGCGCATTGAGCCTTGGCATTTGCGACTTAAAAAGCCCTAAGATTGTCTGCTGTCGGTAAGCATTCTTCTGTCGGTCAGCATTTAAAATGTTGAAGAGTCACACGCCTTTACCGCATTGCGGAACGGTACTCATCTGTCCACCAACATACAGGTCACCTCCTAAGATGACCTGAGGACTGTGGGATGGAGAGGTCAGCACCACGATGGATCATTCGTGTGATGTGGTCCACCCACCCTTGGATGCTGTCGCAATGTTTGAACGCGCATCCAGTTAACCCTGCTGACCATCCATTTTGGAGGCTTAACTTCAGGAGGTGAGCCATTTAATAGGTGAAGGCTGATTGGGAAGTGGTCCACTGGAATGAAGGTCATCAATGACCTCCCACTGAAAAGAGTCAGCACCACATAGGGTTTGGAATGTAAGGTTAAACATTAAGTCGAAGGAATCCCACCATAAGATGTTCAGGCAGTGTTGGAGAACTGAATGTGACAATGAAATTGGCAGTCTTTTCAGTTGCTCCATTATTCCTGCATGTTTGTTGCTCCACATCAACGATTCCCTGGGATGCCCATTCTTGCTTCAGTTCTGCTATGATATCTCGGCATGTGCCAATGCCCTTACTGGAGTTGAGAGAGGTATGCACCTCAACAATATCACAATCACCCAGTTTCTATGATTTCTTGAGAAGGTCTACCTGCTTTAACCTGTTAGTTTCATGCAACAACGAGCGATTACACAATTGTTTTTATAGATTTTAATGTTCCAGCAAGGCCTTCCAAACCCTTGTCACCAGAAACACATTGTTATTCATGACTCCACGAGCCCTGCTACTGCAGTCCAAAGTATTCTTACTATCAGGAGGACCAGCCTCTCTCATTCTTTTGGATGAATGGGTGTGAATACTCCCAGGTGGTACACCCTTCCTGCTGAGAGGAGAAGAAGATGATTTCGAGGGTTCCATCTCGGTCCCACAAGCAGCTAGGGAAATTAGGGTCTTTTCAGACAGAGCCCGTGTGCCTGAGTAAGCCTTATACAACTGAGGTGCAGCAGGTTCCTCAGAAGTTGCCCGCTAATGACTTTTCCGCCTCAACAGCCACGCATCCCATCAGTGTGCAGCACACCTCGAGATTGAAATTTTTTTTTTGTAGAGGTTTATCCCGTCCTTGTGATCTGCGCAGTTAAGCCAAGATCCCCATTCCCTGAGACACACAATGTTCCATCACTGTGCCATGCAGTGGTTGCTGAAGCAGGCCCAGAGCTTATGGTGACAAGGGATTGTCGGCACTTACCAGTCCCCAGCTCAGGAACCCCTGGGTCCCCAAGCCCGTACCCAGCAAATCAACGCTGAGCCTCTGAGCGTGCCAACGATGAAAGCACATCTAAGACCACAGCCCGAGAGCCATCAGTGCACACAAAGGTACTATCGGAAAATTCCATATGAACATCATGAAACTGAAGGTGATAAAGTGAGGCTGGAGTAGTGTCCTTAGGAAGCAAACAGAGGTCCAGGTGAACATGGACCATTGCACCAAACCAACATGGTGGAGGGTTCACACCCACTGGGAAAGTGGCGGGTAGCGTGAAGTTAAGCTGCCGGAGCAAGAGCCGAAAGCGAATGCCAGGAAGTAACAGAGAAAAGGGATGTGCTCCATACTGGCGATCAAAAGAGTCATCAAAGAAGGAGGCATAGGATGGGTGGCCACGCATGACAGACAAATGGCTTGCATATCTCCTGAGAGGAAAGTCGTGGCGATAGGACAGCAGTAGTTTGGCAGCTTCTGCATACAGACTCAACCGGGCTAGTATAAGAGGTGGCAAAAACAGAAGCTACGATGATGGATAGTATTGAGATAGCTTAAGAGGGACGGATGTGCTGATACATAAATGAAACACCCATAGTCTAGTTTTGAATGATACAAATGGAGGAGGTTGGTCCAAACTGTTCCCACGGAAGTACCACTGAGGACACGTAGGACACTGAGGGACCACGTACAGTGGGTGGCCAGGTAAGCCACGTCAGAAGACCAAGAAAGTTCTCTGTCAAGCATTAGCCTGTAAGGGGCCAACCGCCCCTTACGTATTAAGAATAATATATCTTTGCCTCACATTTGTTGGCTGCTAAGCGAGTAGGGCGGATTTCGGTAGGACGGCCATCCGCATTTACAATTGTTTAATGGCTGTGAGTGTCACCCAAAGCCATGGGCCTGAACTCCAGTAAATAAATAAATGGCGTTAATTTAATGATTTATCTGATGTGTTTAAGTGTTCATTTATGTACCATGATTATACGACAACTGCTCTAGACACCCATGATTTGGATTGCAGTGAGGATTGTGCATTCAGTGCCACATGAAGAATACTGGTGTGTGACAACATTAATAGGCGACCTGTGATAAGTTAACCATTATTACTTTGTCCGACGAATCGAGTAACTGCCTCATTCATACTGTTTAGACAAAAAGATATAGAACATTAACAACAGAGTATGTACTGATTATTGCTATCCGAAATCCTAATTAGCTTTGTTGGATTTGATAGGAAACAACTCCCATGCAAATATTAACCAGTCAGCCCTCATCAATTGCTCATGGTCACACTACTTTAAACAGTAAGTCACTAGTCAATTACGGTGGGTTTAATAGGGAGTGTTTCAAGCCCCAGGAATTTTGTGGTGTCAATGAACAGAAGACTTAACAGGACTAAGATTTAAAGACAGTCGAAGAAACCAAATGCGCTGCCTGAAATCCATACAAACGGTTTTGTCAGTGGAAAAATGAAAGCCATTGTCAATGCACCATGAGTAAAGATAATCTAGACATTGCTGAAGACACCGCTCAAGGAAACTAGTCCATGCAGAACTGCAATAGATGGCAAAATCATCAATGAAAAGGGAGACAGGCCATAATAGGATTAATGGCGATAGCAAAGAGGATGACACTCAGGGCGGAACCCTGAGTCACACAGTTTTCCTGGATAAAGGTGTCCGACAGGGCAGAACCCACACTTACTGTGAAAACTCGGCCTTTTAAGAATTCCTGTACGAAACAGGGCATGTGGCCATGGAAGCCCCATGTGTAGAGAGTACAGAGGATACCAGTCCTCCAGCAGGTGTCACAGGCTTTCTCTAAACTGAAAAAAATGTGGCCATAGTCTGCTGTTTCTGCAGAGAACCATTCATGAGATGGGTTGACAAAGTGACATGACGGTCAACCACAGAACCACGGGCTCGAAATCCACACACTGCAGTGGTTAGTCAATTGTGAGACTCGAGCTACCATACCAGCTGGGCATGTATCATATGTTGCATCACCTTACAAGCAACTGGTGAGAGTGAGACGTAGTGCCGTATACCGATCCTGCCTTGGAGACAGTTGAGTGGGAGATGTGTCTAAGAGCTGGATAGTGACAGATGGTGAAGCGAGACTGGACGCGCATGTAGTTTGTGTATCAGCCGATAGAGGACAGTATTGGATAGGGGACTGTGATTTAGTTTTGACTGTGCCCACTAGAGTGCACTAAAGTAATAGAATGTTTTTCGTAATCTGTTCTAGTATTTTCATAAAGTGTTGTTATGTCTTTTTGTGTATGTTATAAATGTGTTTTAGCAGTGGTGGTGGTGGTGGTTAGTGTTTAACGTCCTGTCGACAACGAGGTCATTAGAGACGGAGCGCAAGCTTGGGTTAAGGAAGGATTGGGAAGGAAATCGGCCGTGTCCTTTCAAAGGAACCATCCCAGCGTTTGCCTGAAACGATTTAGGGAAATCACGGAAAACCTAAATCAGGATGGCCGGAGACGGGATTGAACCGTCGTCCTCCCGATTGCGAGTCCAGTATGCTAACCACTGCGCCACCTCGCTCGGTGTGTTTTAGCAGTATGAATGATGCGCGAGAGTCATTTAAGGTTAATATGAAGATAATTGCTTAACGAGTTATGTAGTGGGATTTAGTGTGGGAGCATTTCGAAGAAGTATGGATACGGACAAAGGGGATTTTTGTAGAATAGATCTGTAAAGTAAGTTTATGGTAAAGGGAAAGTTACTTCAGGTATAAATAACAATAGTAAACAACTTTATGCATAAACAAAACTTCAGCATATTAGATAATTACGTCGGTAAAAAGTGCAATTGTTAGGTTTACTATTTTGCGATTGGTTATTGATGAAAAGTGCGAACTGGCACAGGAGAATGTTGCTTTGCTATTGGCTGTTGAGTAAACTGACCAATGGTAAAGCAATATAGAGTATTCTGGAGAGGAGTCAGAGCCTGGCCATGAAACAGTTCGGAATGTGTAGTAGTAGTAGTTCCGATGGAAACGATAAGTTGCCGGATCTAGCAGTGTTTCATACATCAAAAGTGTTGTAAAGTGACGGCATAATTATTATGATGGGTGTGTAGAAATTTCGGAATTTTTAAGTGAATTTAGTGATGAGAAAAGAGATATATTCCACGTGGTGTATTGAGTAGGTTGGTGGCTAAAAACTGTGACTGCATTTGGTACCGAAAGACTTAATTTTTGGAGAGCATTATCAATAAAAAACAATCAGTATTTTTGTAGCTATTACGTCTTCGGGAAATGCAAAACCATAAACTTGCTAATGTGAGTAAAAGGGATAGTCAGTGACTGTGTTAAGACTAGCACAGGCTTGGCAGTGATACTTGTTCACCTAAGTTTCAGGATATATTAATTAAGGACCAAATTTCCAACCTTTCATTTCATGTGAAAACTTTCTCCTGAAATGTAGATTAGTGACTTTAATTGCAGCCTGGTTCACGTCGTAGTACAGTAGGTTTCACTCGGCTCCGCTACTGATGATCTGCTGAGACAATGTTCACAGGTAGGTGCAGGTTCGTCGTAAAGGGACGGAAGGAAATGCGCCGCCGAAAGAGAAATGGGACAATAACAAGAAGGAAGATGTTTCTCTTTGCCACGATTAGGTATGGGTACAACAGTGGCTTCATTCCAGCATCTGGAAAACATACCCTCTGACCAGATGCAATTGTATGTATGAAGGACAAAGTGCTTGCCCGCAAGAGAAAGGTTCCACGACATCTGAATGTAAACATCATCCGGCACTGGGGTGGAGGATCGGAATGAAGTGAGAGCATGATCTAGCTCCCTCATCGTGAAGGTGGGATTGTAAAACTCATGAACCTGAGTAGAGAAGGGTATCGCCTAAATCTCCTCCACTCGTTTCCGATGGAAGAAAGGAGGGTGATAGTGGGTGGAGCTAGAAATCTCTGCAAAATGGCAGCCCAAGGTGTTGGAGATAGCAATAGGGTCCACTCTGACATCAACTGCTAATCTGAGGCAGGAAATTGGGGAATGGATCTCAGTGCCAGACAGCTGTCGGAGGTTGGCCCACATGACAGAAGACTGTGTGGAACAGTTAAAAGAACTAGTGAAGGAAATCCAGCTAGCTTTCCTGCTATCCTGAACAATGCGAAAACGCTGTGCATGCAACTGTTTGTAATGAATGCAGGTAGCCATCATAGGGTGATGGTTAAAAATGCAGAGAGCATGTCTCCGCCCATAAACTGTGCCATGACATGCCTCCATCTACCTGGGGACCAGGACATGGTGCAGCAAAGAGGAAATGCAAGAAATGGAATGTTCTCTGGTGGTAAGGATAACATTTGTAAGATATTCTACCTGGTTGTCACAAGTGGGGAAATGTTGTCCGTTTAAGGTTGACAGGGCGGAGTAAAGCTTCTAGTCGGCTTTAGAAAGCTGTCATTTTGGTGTGCTCATGCGTTGGGTAGGTGTCAGCAATCGGACAGCACATGGGAAATGGTTGCTTGAGTAAGTGTCAGAGAGAACGGACTATTAGAGATGATAGGCAAGCAAGGCAGTGCAGAAGGAGATGTGCAACTGGGAATAGGTGTGAGTGAAGTCTGTAAAGGAACGTGGGTGTTCCCGTGTTAAGACAGGTTAAGATGATTGAAAAGGTCAGCCAAGAGTGCACCTCTCCTACAGGTCCCCAAAGGGGATGGTGCACATTAAAGACTCCGAGCAGCAGAAAGGGGTGGGGGAGTTGCCCAATAAGCTGGAGGAAGTCTGCCCTGGTGACACCAAATGACGGAAAGATGTAAACAGCAAAGGTCAAATGAGGAACGAAAATCCTGACTGCAACAGCTTGAGGCCAGGTTATCAGGGAGATGGGATGACTATGAATGACATCTCAGATG
Source organism: Schistocerca gregaria (assembly GCF_023897955.1). Classification (NCBI taxonomy): domain Eukaryota; kingdom Metazoa; phylum Arthropoda; class Insecta; order Orthoptera; family Acrididae; genus Schistocerca; species Schistocerca gregaria. The sequence continues at coordinate 935,840,098 of NC_064922.1, forward strand.
AGCAGCATGACTCCCCCATGAGGATTGAAGGCCGTGAACTCAAGTGTGTGAGACCCATACCAGATAGTACTAATAGGGGATATGGACATATGCAGGGAAGGGCAGCACAAATGGTCACTGGTTTGTTTAATCTATGGGAGACGAAACCCCTCCCTCCACCCGCCAGGGAGGAGAAGGCATTCGCGCCTTAAAATGTATAAAGCTATTGATAATATAGCTAAGCTGGAGACTTTTATCAGTTGTGAAGTTATTGCTTATCATACATTTCAAATATGTGAGGTGTATGACAGAGATCATGTTACATCTTACTATCAGTCTATTGACTGGAACAGAAAAGGGAGGAAATCAGTGGCATGTAAAGTGCCCTCTGCCACACACCGTTGGGTGGCTTGCGGAGTATAAATGTAGATGTAGATATGTTTAAAATGCCATTGTTCGTCTGGAATAGGACGGACGACTGCATCTGGCTTAAAGACCTTGCCAGCCACAGATAACGGCTGAAACCTGTACATCAAACGAACTGGGAAGTCCATACGTTCAGCCCCTCAGAAAGTCTTTCGCTGGCTGCCAGACTTTGGAATGCTCTCCCACTCAATTATGGGTGAGGGGTCAACCTCAGTGCAGACAGTACCCGGGGCGGCCACAGCAGTGGACCAATCATGGGAAATGTGGGACGTGCTCGACGTCCCTCGCATCCGAACCCCCACAGTGATGCCCCTTGGCAGCAGCCTCAAGCTGTGTGACAGAAGCCAACACCACCTGCAGCTGTGAGTCAGTGGTCACCAACTCAGCTGGCATCTGTATATGGCAATCACAGTTCCTATCCACTACGGAAGTACCTCCTGTTTGAAGCTTGTAAAAAAATATAACAAATGAAAGGTGTAGTCGCCTTATTAGCAGCAGAAACTTGGAGTGCTCTCTCACTGTCGGTCTAACCGACCCTGCCATGGAGGAGCAAAGCTGCAAGCAGTTGTTGTACTTGAGAATCAGAAGTGGTCTCCAAAAGAAATGTGTCATTTTGTAAACAAGAGCAGAATTTCATAGGGCCAGCAATTGCATCAACACTTTCTGAATAATAAACATATTTACCATAGCAAAGGACTGACTGTCTTCAGTATGTGAAACCTCGATGAACCATGTAGCAATTGACAGGCTCTTTGAATTGTTTGCCTCATTCCATTTATGTTTGGTAGGCACTGACTGTGAAGATGATGATAGGCTCACTGCAAGGAAATCCTCCACGAGTGCCAGCGTCTCCGATGGTGCGCTCCTTCCAACTGGTGACCTCCTCAGAAGGGGACGCATCTGCCTTAGATGATTGTTCACACCTCAGGTCACACCTCTCAGACACCTGGCAGAGGGACCAATCACCAATTTGGGAAGTTAGCAGCTCAGGAAATCACCCCTCCCTGGGCCTGGCCTGAACAGGGGGTATGTGCTAACCCTATTTGTCAACCCAGGGCTAGGAATTACACGTTACCAGGTCATCTGTTATGCATTAGACACATTGGCTGGCCTTCAAGAGCATACAGGCAGGACAAAGAAAAAGAGGAACCTCAAACACCAAAGCAGAGAAAGGATAGGAGAAGGGGAACAAAGAAAGAAACATGGAATGCAAAAATAGTGGGGAGTGTGTTCTGATATTGGCTACTGAATATACAGAACAGATTTCCATAACATCCCAGGCACATTCCTCAAGGGAGTGGAAAAATATAGCAAGAGGGTCAACATGCACCAAGGAAAGCAAACAATGCAACAAAGACTGGGGCCCCATGTAGCCAAGCATGAACCTGCCAAAGAGGGACAGTACCAAAAACAGTAGAGATAATTTCAGTTCACTTGTGTGTAAGTTCCCCAGTCATACTGTAATCATCAGTGGAGACTTTGGCTATGTAAAAATTAATTGGGAAAATTACAGTTCTGTAAGTGATGGGTATGATAAGACATCCTGTGAAACTTTACTGAATGTCTTTGCTGAAAGCTACATAGAACAGATAGCTAGGAATCCCACTGATGATGTAAATATATTGGATCTAATGGCAACAAATAGAACTGACGTCTTTGAGGATGTCCACATTGAAACTGGTATCAGGGACCATGACAAGATTGTAGCAACAATGATTACCAAAGTACAAAGGACAACTAAAACAAACAGAAAGATATATATGTTCAGTAAACTAGATACAATATCAATAGTGTCATATCTCAATGAAGAACTTGAAACATTCAGCATAATGAAGGAGCAGGTAAAGGAACTCTGCCTCAAGTTTAAAAGAATAGTTGATCATGTACCTAATAGATACATATCCAGTAGAATAGTTCATAATGGGTGGGTACCTCCATGGTACACAGTCACTGTAACGAAATTGCTACAGAAACAGAGAGTACTGCATAACAGGTTTAAAACAAAGCATAGGGCTATAGACAGAGTGATGCTGAATGAAATGTGTTTGTTTGTTGAGGGAACAATGCATGATGCCTTCAGTGACTACCATAGCAGAATACTGTCAAGTGGTCTTTCAAAAAACCCAAAGAAATTCTAATCATATACAAAGGCTGTTAGTGGCACCAAAGTTAGTGTCCAGTCCTTGGTGAATAAGACAGGAACTGAAATTGAGGGTAGCAAGGCAAAAGATGAAATGCTTAACTCCATTTTCAAATGTTCCTTTACGAAGGTAAACTCAGGAGAATTGCCCCAGTTTAATCCTTGTACCACTGAAAAGATGAATGAAATAAATACTACTGTCACTGGTATTAGGAAACAACTGAAATCGATAGAACTGAATAAAGTTCCAACCCTGACAGAATCCCTGCCAGATTTTATACTGAATTTTCAGCTGAGTTAGCCCTCTTCTAACTATAACCTATTGCAGATCCCTCAAACAAAAAAAACAGTACATAGTGCCTCGAAAAACCTGTCTATAAGAAGGGTACTAGAACTGATCCACAAAACTGCCATCCAATATCCTTGACATTAATTTGTTGTAGAATCTTAGAACATATTCTCAGCTCAAACATAATGAGATATCTTGAGCAGAATGATCTCCTCAATGCCAACTAGCATGGATTTCAAAAACATTAATCATGGGTAACCCAACTCATAGCGTTCTCGCATGACACACTGAAAGCTTTGAATCAAGGCAACAAGGTAGATGTACTGTTCCTTGCTTTCCAAAAAGCATTTGACTCAGTAACACACCTACGCTTATTGTCAAAAGTACGATCATTTGGGGTATGAAGTGAAATTTGTGACTGGAATGAGGACTTTTTGGTAGGGAGGACAAAGCATGTTATCTTGGAGGGAGAGTCATTGTCATATGTATAAGTAACTTTGCCGTATCCCAGGGAAGTGTGTTGGGACCCTTGCTGTTCATGTTATATATTAATGATCTCGCAGACACTATTAACAGTAAAATCAGGCTTCTTTTACATGACACAGTTATCTATAATAAAGTGATATCTGAGAGAAGATGCACACATGTTCAGTCATATCTTGATGAGATTTCAACATGGTGCAGAGTGTGGCAACTTGCACTAAATGTTCAGAAATGTAAAATTTTGCACTTCAGGAAACGAAAAACACAGTATCCTATGACTACAATCAGCCAACTCATATAAATACCTTAGTGTAACATTTTGTAGGGATATGAAATGGAATGACCACATAGGTTCAATAGCAGATGGTAGACTTTGGTTTATTGGTAGAATACTGGGGAAGTGCAATCAGCCTACAAAAGTTATTGTTTACAAAGTGCTCATGCAACCCATCTACAATGTTACTCAAGAGTGTGGGATCGGTAGCAAATAGGACTAACAGGGCATACTGAATGTATACAGAGAATTGCTGCACAAATAGTCACAATTTGTTTAAACACTGGGAGACTGTCACAAATATACTCAGGAACTGAACTGGCACTCTTCAAGACAGACGTAAACTATCACAAGAAAATCTATTAACAAAATTTCACGAACCAGCTTTAACTGATTACTCTGGAGATATACTACAGCCCTCTGATATGTATCGCTCGCATAAGGATTGTGAGCACAAGGTTAGAATAATTACTGTTCGTGCAGAGGCATTCAAATAATCATTCTTCCTAAGCTCTGTACGTGAATGGAGCAGGAAGAAACACTAATAGCTGATCCAATGGGACACACTCTTTGCCATCCGCCTCACAGTGGTTTACGGAGTATTGATGTAGATGTTGGGGATAAGTATACTGTAAAGCAGTAATCTGAATGCCCAACCCTAATAGATGTCTACAAGATAATTGCAGTTTAGCATCACATATTGTTCTTACAATAGGTTTTTTAGCAACGAAGGTTTTCTTTCTTAAAGATGTGTTACCAAACCTCTCCAGAACAGTATTCCACACGACCGTATTGAACGAAAATATGTAATCTTACTGATATATATATATATATATCTCCCACCGATTTGCAAAACACATACGAGGTAACTAGAACTGTATACAGCAAATTGGAGCATCTGGCAGGCAAAACATACAATAGTTTTCGACATTATGTTGTCTGAACATCAGAAATATATGTAAAAAGTCAATTTCACTGACTGATACAAAAAAACTCTGAAGCATTAACGGCAAGTAAGAAATGGAAGTTCGTAAATTGGACACACACACACACACACACACACACACACACACACACACACACAATATTATTAACCAAATTACCTGTATTCTTCTACAATGATCAAGTCTTGTTAATTTCCTTACGTGTACCACGTAATTTGGCATTAGCATTTCATTGGAACATCTCAAGCAATTGGATCAGTAAACAGCTGCACGGAAATGTTAGTCGTCTACAGGCGGAAAACTGACCACAGTCAACACTTGATTATATCAAAAGTCAAAACCTATACACCGTCATCACTTCATAACACAAACACTCCAAAGCACTTCGTAAATAGCCAACAAACTTACATCTAGGCCTATGTGTTTCAGAGATCACATCACAAACGCTTGCGCATCTCTAAAATTGGTTCGTTAGCATTATTTCAGTCATGATTGCATATCATTGTGGCAGAAAATAGTTTTAAAACCCATAAAATCCAAGAACGAGTTAAAATATGATTTTGACAGGCTGCTGAGATGACGGCGTCATTTGCTTCCGACAAGTTTTACACTTGAAAGATTAAGCGGACAGATCCAAGCCGTTATACTTTTAACGTCTGAGGAGCGTGACCAGTTTTGTACAATATGCACGTCATAATTTATCACGTACTTTAATCAACGCGATTCCAGGTGGCGTTGCTGTATATCCTTTCCAAGACTTTTTCTACGCAAGGTTAACTCGAAAGCAAAGTTAATATTGGTACAAGAGCAGTAGAAATAGTTGAACTTTTGGCCGATAGATGGCTTCAGTAGCGCACGCCATATTGAAACAAGCAACATGAATTCAACTACTAAAGCGAGTGTTTTGGGTGGATTTAGCTTCGAAGCCGAATCTCTGCCGGATTTCAGCGAGTTCGACTCGGCGTCTGTCATTGAGGTGTATCATTTGGAAAGGTCAGTAATTAAACTTTGGAATACGTAGAGCGATTTTGTGCCGTCCTGGGTAGAATGAGGCATTTATTTGAATCTAAATATAGCTCTCGGAATCAACAGTGTACATAACAAACTGCATGTTGTTCTAGTTTTGACTGAGGTTCAGATTTCTGAAGTAAGTTTACAGTTTACACACAAATATCGTAAACAACAAGTCTTCGCGATATATTTAACAAATTTGTGTTAAAATTTGTATTGATAGAAGTAATGTAGTTGACACAGATACGCCCACAAGAGTCGTGACTCATTGGTGTCAGCAGATTCGTCTGCTTAAGAGCGGTGGTTACGCTGTTATTTATAATTTTCAGATAGAAAAAAAATCGACTGTATTGATTAACGTCGATTATGGCATTGACGCTTCTCTATACTGTATTAACGCTGCACGTCTTGTGTGAAAAATCGTATCCTAATAAGTTTTACCCATTGTGTGCATGATTTTCCATAAATATTTACAATCTGGTCCGCATTATAGGCCACAGTTTCACTGTAAATCATCAATTTATGACTGACTTCAGCTCAGAGGTAGCTTGTCAACACTATGTTTACACAAAGTAACAGAATACTTTAGTCTCCTCTGTGCGTCCACCGTACGGTTCAGTGATTGTCACTTCGATTAAGGAAAAATATTGTATGAGGAAGTAGACAGTAAATTGTTTTTAATGTCAGAGTTACAATGACCACAAAAATTGTTGAGAGCCATTGTGGCGTGCGTTGAATTTTCAGTGCTTTGGTTTTTGTTTTTTTGTGATATAGCTTGCCGAGACGCTTTTTCTAAGCACGGGAATTCGCCGCCGTAAGGAGTGCATGGATGATTTCTGGCTGTTTTGAAATTACAGTCGTGTGTGGGAGAAGTTTCGTATTTTTTAAATTGTGATTGTTTCGGGCGCATTTAAATACTCTAAAAGACTTCAAGTTTTAATTTTCAGTATAGCGCGCGATGTGCACATTGCAGTGTGGTCCTTGCACAGTTGTCACGAGATAACTTCGCGTATTTTGTGTAACTAGACGTGAAGAAATTCAAAACACCATTAAAATAATGGAATTCCATATTTTAAGAGGGTTTAAATGTACCTTCCAGTAGTACTGCTTGAAAGGGATTTTATTTGCTAAAAGTTCTTCCAGGTACTGTTCGACCACATGAGGCAATTTCGTTTTGTCTAGGCAGTAAACTGATTGTCAATGATCAGCAATTGCTTGTGTATCTTAGTGTTGTGTATTTTTTTACAGCACGTAGACGATTTGCATTTGTTTGTAGCTTGTTTATTCAGCTTGACAGTGCAAAGCGCGATCAGGAAATCGAACTAGAGGTCTTCCAGCTAGTGACCAATAAGACACTGCTGTTGCACCGTCAAAGACGCTTCGCAAGGGCAGCGTCACCGCCGCGCCGAAGTGACGGTAGGCGTTAACTCGAAGGATCTGCGGCCACAGCAAAAACGTACGCCAATGTCATACGTAATATTAGCTGCTATAGGCGATATGGACCCGAAATGAACCTCTTATCCTACAGATTATGCTTTGTGAATAGAGCGATGTTACGCTTCCCTATGCAATTTAGTATTTTGTAGAAGCGAAAGCAACCATTCCCAGTAAGGGGAGTCTTGCAGCGAAATTTCATTGCAACCAATGAGAAAGAAAAGCAGAATATACCATTTCCAACAACTATGTTGGATTGCAGATGAACTGGTAGTATTTGTTATTAACAGAAAAAATCTTTAGTAATTACCTTTGGAGTAGAGGGTGGCGTATTTAGTAAAATAGGTTTCATTTATGATAGAAATGGTTTGTTCCCCACTTCATTTTAGCGAAATTGTACTTCTGCCCGAACACCAGATAGTTTTTTTTACTTCGTAGTGTATTTTTATACAGCCGGCTATCGATAATTCTCATTCGCAACTAGCGCTCGTGCTAAATAGTACCTCTCGTTTAAGTTGGTGCCTGCGGTTCCGATGAAGCAGCTTGTCATAATGTCTTTTCAGGACTGTTAGTAGCTGGAAAAAAGGCCGGCCGCGGTGGTCTCGCGGTTCTAGGCGCTCAGTCCGGAACCGCGCGACTGCTACGGTCGCAGGTTCGAATCCTGCCTCGGGAGTGAATGTGTGTGATGTTCTTAGGTTAGTTAGGTTTAAGTTCTTCTAAGTTCCAGGGGACTGATGATCTAAGATGTTAAGCCCTATAGTGCTCAGAGCCATTTTCAGTAGCTGTAAACTCACTTTTCCTCCCGAAGACTTCGTAGACTAGGATGATTGGAAATGGCTGTCCAGAGTGTAAAGCAGAACCTACTTTATAGACGAGGAAGCTGAGATGTGGTCATATAGGCTTACGTATGTGCAGAGTTTGAACAACATGAGTCGTACGCGATGTATTATAGGACACTCTTTGGCACCCCAAACGGACAGACCCCTCCAGTGGATGTATGGAGATAAATCCTGAAAATGACGCAAGAAAATTTAATCCTATTTCTCGCAAAGCGACTAATCTAGTTCTTTCAGTCATGATTTGGAAGGATAGCTATAACCATTGCCGTGGGAGGGGGCGGCGTTAATCAGAAGTATTATCAAGAAAAGCAGTCCCACGCTGGGTAGACTGCCTCTACGTTAAAAAGCAAATTGTCTAAAAAAAAGTTGGCAGTTAAGCCTTACTATTGACCCTTTCAGTGTATTTGTGAGAACAGTCGAAGCCCACACCATGCCCGCCTAAGACCCTAAAAAGTCCCTACCATACACCTCAGTCGTAAGAAGTTAGTCCTGAGTAACACTGCTGTTGTTCGCCACTCGTAAACCCCACCTGAGATTGATTCGTGAGTGTAGATAGACCAGGTTTTGTGCCTTGATTCACGGATACTTATTCATTCGAAAGTGTACAGTAGTTTGAGCAACAGCAGTTCTGCAACGAATGGTTTCCTCAGACTGCCCTTGCTAATGTTTTCGTAGGTACTAAAGTTCTCTTGATATTTGCACCGTTCAGTCGCATTGTGAACGCTGCCATGTTCGACGACAACGTGCAAGAACCACTCACAGACGCAGGTGATAGCACTAGCAGTGGAGGGTATACAGGGTGTTACAAAAAGGTACGGCCAAACTTTCAGGAAACATTCCTCACACACAAAGAAAGAAAATATATGGACATGTGTCCGGAAACGCTTACTTTCCATATTAGAGCTCATTTTATTACTTCTCTTCAAATCACATTAATCATGGAATGGAAACACACAGCACCAGAACGTACCAGCGTGACTTCAAACACTTTGTTACAGGAAATGTTCAAGAATTCCTCCGTTAGCGAGGATACATGCATCCACCCTCCGTTGCATGGAATCCCTGATTATGCGCTGATGCAGCCCTGGAGAATGGCGTATTGTATCGCAGCCGTCCACAATATGAGCACGAAGAGTCTCTACATTTGATACCGAAGTTGCATAGACAAGAGCTTTCAAATGCCCCCATAAATGAAAGTCAAGAGGGTTGAGGTCAGGAGAGCGTGGAGGCCATTGAATTGGTCTGCCTCTACCAATCCATCGGTCACCGAATCCGTTGTTGAGAAGCGTACGAACACTTCGACTGAAATGTGCAGGAGCTCCATCGTGCATGAACCACATGTTGTCGTACTTGTAAAGGCACATGTTCTTGCAGCACAGGTAGAGTATCCCGTATGAAATCATGAGAACGTGCTCCATTGAGCGTAGGTGGAAGAACATGGGGCCCAATCAAGACATCACCAACAATGCCTGCCCAAACATTCACAGAAAATCTGTAGAGCAATGAGTCGCATGTCAACACAAGCACCGAAGTCAACATTACCTTCCTTCAATTGGGCCAACTGGCGGTGAATCGAGGAAGTACAGTACATACTGACGAAACTAAAATGAGCTCTAACTTGGAAATTAAGCGTTTCCGGACACATGTCCACATAACATCTTTTCTTTATTTGTGTGTGAGGAGTGTTTCCTGAAACTTTGGCCGTACCTTTTTGTAACATCCTGTATAAAGCGAGTTGCAAGGAGTGGGGCAGTGCAGTGTAATGCGGAAACGGAGCGATTTATGTGATGTTCAGAAGGAAAGGGCATGATCATTGGCTTTCGGGCTGAGAGTGGGAGAATTTCCGAAACAGCTAAATTTGTAAACTGTTAGCCCGCTGCCCGGGATGAAGTATACCGTGTATGGCAAACTGACGCTGTCCAAAACCGGCAGCGACACAAGTGTGCTGCACCATGGGCCATAGATGACAGGAGCGACCAACGGCTGCGTAGATCCCTACGTGCGAAAACACGTGCAACTGTTGAGCAACAGAACGCCCAGGTGAATCAAGGGGCTGCCAACAGGGTCACCTCAACGACCGTTGCTTTGTACGGGCCTCCGCAGCAGGCGCCTGGTTCGTGCACCCATGGTGACCGCTGTTCACCGGCGACCGAGGCTGTAATTTGCACGCCAACTGGACGTCCACTGACTGGTGACAGGTGGCCTTTACAGATGAATCACATTTATGCTCTGTCGGACAGATGGCCGTTGGTGTGTACGGGGCGAAACGTCTGAAAGCAAACACCCTGCAACAATCGTTGGAGCAATGTGGTTTGGGGAATATTTTCGTGGCATTCCCTGGGTGATCTCGTCATTCTGGAAGGCATCTAACCTTGGTGACCGTATCCAGCCCTACATGCTGTTTGACTTTCCTGGACTCGATGGTATCTACGAGCAGCTTCCAGTGCACCTGCGTGGTTTGACGAGCATGAGGATGAGTTTACCGCACTGTGCTGGCCACCAAACTCTCCAGATTGAAACCCAATCCATAATCTGTTGGACCACCTCGATCGGGCTGTTTGCGCTGTGGTTACTCAACTGAGAAACCAAGCAAAGCTGGCCACAGCATGACTTCACATCTCTATCGGTATCTGCCAGAGCTTCATGGACTCTTCCTGCGCTGTAAGAAAATGGAACACCTAGAGCTGTCCTTACGATGTGATTTATTGTTTACTACCAGTTTTGGCACTTCAGTGCACCATCATCATATGGATCGTGATAACACCTTCAGCATCAACTAAGACCTGAAAATGGTGCATTGAAGCGCCGAAACTGGTAGCTACACAATACATAACATTGCAACGATTGATGTAGGTGTTTCTTTTCTTAAAATAGTGAATGGCTGTGGTCCCCCGAGACCTCCAGTCAAAAGGATGGCCATACAAAAGCCCTTTCTGCACGTCTCACAGAGGTCCGCACCGCAAAAGATGGTTATTCGGGCTCTTGACGGGTGATCACATTAACATGACTGGATAGCGTATTTGCTCATAAATCCGACCTTTCTAACTCAGTAAGTTTAATCCTATTTCGGTTGACTGTTTCCCTGTGGATCTGTATATCTTTTGACACTAAATAGCTACAACTGATAATTACCGCTGATGTACCTATTAAGGGAGGACCAGGAATTCCTATCATTGAAACTTCCTGGCAGGTTAAAACTGTGTGCTGGGCCGAGACTCGAACTCAGGACCTTCGCCTTTCGTGAACAAATGCTCTACCGACTGAGCACTTGCTCCCCAGGCTGTGGCTAAGCCATGTTGCCGCAGTTCCCTTTCTTCCAGGAGTGCTAGTTGGTTCGCAGAACAGCTTCTGTCAAGTTGAGGGTAGGTCGTGAGTCGTGCTTGAGTAGCTCAGGCTGTAGAGCACTTTCTCCCGAAAGGCAAAGGTCCTGCCTTTGATCTCGGTCCGGCTCACAGCTTTAATCTACCAGGAAGTTTCATATCATGGCACACTCCTCTACAGTGAGAATCTCCATCTGGAATTCCTATCATTAAAAAAAAAAGTCGTAAAACAACAGACCGAAAACAACGATTATTATAGAAACGCATCACAGGACACTTTTAAAAATGTTGTAGTTAAATAGGATATTGAGACACTGTATCACATACAGTGAGCAGAACAAGCTCCAGAAACGAAATAGTTACACTATGTGATCAAAAGCATTCGGACACCCACAAAAACACGTTTTTCATATTGGGGGGGGGGGGGGGGGGTTGCTGCCACCTACTGCCAGGCATTCCATATCAGCGACCTCAGTAGTCAATTAGACATCGTGAGAAAGCAGAATGGGGCGCTTCGTGGAACTCACGGACTTCGAACGTGGTCAGGTGATTGGGTATCACTTGTGTCACACGTCTGTACGTGAGATTTCCGCACTCCCAAACATCCCTAGGACCATTGTTTCCTATGTGATAGTGAAGTGGAAACGTGAAGGGACGCGTACAGCTCAAAAGTGTAAAGGTCGACCTCGTCTGTTGACTGACAGAGACCGCCGACTGTTGAAGAGGGTCGTAATGTGTAATAGGCAGACATCTATCCAGACCACCGCACAGGAATTCCAAACTGCATCAGGAACCACTGCAAGTACTATGACAGGCGGGAGGTGAGAAAACTTGGATTGGATGGTCGAGCGGCTGCTCATAAGCCACACATCACTCCGGTAAATGCCAAACGACGTTTCGCTTGGTGTAAGCGTAAGCATTGGATGATTGAACAGTGGAAAAACGTTATGTAGAGTGACGAATCACGGTACACAATGTGGCGTTCCGATGGCAGGGTTGGGTATGGCGAATGCCCGGTGAACGTCATCTGCTCCCGTGTATAGTACCAACAGTAAAATCCGCAGGCGGAGTGGTCGTGTTTTTCATGGAGTGGGTTTGCATCCCTTGTTATGCGTGGCACTATCAGAGTACGGGCCTAATTAATGTTTTAAGCACCTTCTTGCTTCCCACTGTTGAGCAATTCGGGGATGTCGACTGCATCTTTCAACACGATCGATCATCTTTTCATTATCCACGGCCTGTGGCGGAGTGGTTACACGACAGTAACATCCCTGTAATGGACTGCCCTGCACAGAGTCCTGACCTGAAGCCGATAGGATACCTTTGGGATGTTTCGGAATGCAGACTTCGTGCCAGGCCTCACCGACCGACATAGGTACCTCTCCTCAGTGCAGCACTCGATGAAGAAAGGTCTACCATTCCAGAAGAAACCTTCCAGCACCAGATTGAACGTATGGTTGCGAGAGTGGAAGCTGTCATCAAGGCTAAGGATGGGCCAACACCATACTGAATTCCAGCGTTACCGATGGAGGGCGCCACGAACTTGTAAGTCAGGTATCCGGATACTTTTGACCACGTAGTGTATATGATCATCGAATATTGTTTTGCCTAATAGAGCTTATGCCATACAAGGATTACTGGACACTGACGTGATCCACTCTCCCTCTTTTTTTCCCCCAACTGAAGATACTGTAGCACATCTGTTCCAAGTTGATGAACCGTATGGCAAACTAAGTGTACAGATGGCAGTTAGAACCATGAGAATGCAGCTTTTCTGTGACGTTGCAACTGTTACCCTTAATTATCCAGGATTGTCGTTTATTGCTATGGACTAAGTTACCTTGTAGGTCGATGTATCGTGTGTTTGTCCTTGCTGAAAAATAGCGGCAGTTGATAGAAAATGGAAGATACTTTCGACTTTAAATAAAAGTATGTTATTAAGGCACAGTTTCTTTAGCGAGTGGATTGAAGACTGCGAGCTTGTAGCGTATACACACTTGGCAATGGGAGCACAGGTGATTCTGGCAAGGTATCACCACCGAAGCTTAATAGCGTATGAATAACCCAGTCCCCAGCGATCGGATCGCCGAACGTTGGACAGGTTTTTACAACTAACTCTAGGTCTATCGCAACGGCGTTGCCGCAGTGGATACACCGGTTCCCGTGAGATCACCGAAGTTAAGCGCTGTCGGGCGTGGCCAGCATTTGGATGGCTGACAATCCAGCCGCCATACGCTGTTGCCATTTTTCGGGGGGTGCACTCAGCCTCTTGATGCCAATTGAGGAGCTGCTTGACCGAATAGTAGCGGCTCCGGTCAAAGAAAGCCATCATAACGACCGGGAGAGCGGTGTGCTGACCACACGCCCCTCATATCCGCATCCTCAGTGAGGATGACACGGCGGTCGGATGGTCCCGATGGGCCACTTGCGTCCTGAAGACGGAGTGCTGGGTCTATCGCTTAACATGCGACGTTGGACCTAGCTTGGCTTCAGAACAATTTTTATCACAGCCTGACTCTAGGTGCACAGCTACATATGCGACTGTAAACTACAGTCAAGAAACTTTAATCGCCGTCAAGAAAGTGGTTCCATTGCGCAAGTGATGTGGAGGCAATGCGCCACGTACCTAAGACAGTAAGCGTGGAGAGTAAATTCCAGACAAGTCACATTGCGTTAAGCTGGTATCGAAAAACTGTTGTTGATGAACCGTAACAAGATATTCCTTTCCCAGCTGGTATTGCAGATATTGAGCTCGGACGTTTACTGATCCGATGGAGTGGGACTGCTCTTGTCGGCCTCTCTCTTTCTCCCCCCCACCCACACCGCTCCTCACCCGTCCCCCCTTCGGATCCGGGGGTTAGAATAGGCCCGAGGTATTCCTGCCTGTCGTAAGAGGCGACTAAAAGGAGTCCCTCCCCCTCAAGGGGATAGTTAGCGCCTGCGTCCGGAGACGGACGGTTTCACGACCTATATTTGCGTTCATTTTGGTTTTTCACTTCTTCTGGTTTCTTCCTTCCTTTGGTTGGTTCCTTTCTTTGTTCTAATCCATCTCACTGTCTTACTTACTCTTCTCCTTGCCTTTTTCTCCTTGCCTTTTTCTCCTTGCCTTTTTCTCCTTGCCTCCTTCTCCTTGCCTTCTTCCCCTTCTCTGGCCTCCGCTTCGGCGTTTGAGACAGTCTGTCCTTTCTTTCCCTCTCTCCTTTCTTTTTCCTCTTCTTCCTTCCTCCCTGTGCGTGCCTGAAGGCCGACCCACGCGTTCACACGCGTAGCCGGTGACGGGGTAACGCGTAATTCCCCGCCCTGGGTAGACAAGTAAGGCACGAACGTAACCCCTGGTAAAGGCCAGGCGCAGGGAGGGATGATTGCCAGAGCTGACACCTTCCGACCATGCCGATTGGTCCTTCCGTCCGTTTCTCGGGAGGTGTGTCCTGAGGTGAGAACAATCACCTAAGGTGGGAGTGCCCTCTGAGAGGGTCCCCACAAGGAAGGAGCGCGCCATCGGAGACGCTGGCAATCATGGGGGATTCCTCCGCAATGGATTTCTCTTCTTCTCTCTCGACTTCTGCCCACAAACGGAAACTTGACCAGCCACCAGTGACAAAAGTACTACCGCCTGCCCCACAGTTCCTCGTAGTTTCTCGATCTGAGGACGGAAAGGATTTTTCCTCTGTCAACCGTTTCGTTATCCAGAAGGGCGTAGATGCCATAGCCGGATCTGTCAAGTCTTGTACCAGGTTGCGTAATGGTACCTTGTTACTAGAAACTGAAGCGTCTTTCAGGCACAAAAACTGCTTTGGGCCACACTCCTGTACACGTTCCCTGTCCGGGTGGAGCCTCACCGCACTTTGAATTCGTCTCGTGGTGTGGTCTATACTAGATCACTCGACGGATTGACTGACGAGGAGATTCGTCTTTCCTCGCTGAGCAGGGCGTGATGGCTGTCCATAGGGTCATGAAAAAGGTCAACAGTGACCTTGTACTGACCCGGACACTTTTCTTCACCTTTGATAGTGTTCAGCTGCCGTCGCGCATCAAGGCGGGCTACGAGGTTATTTCTGTTCGCCCCTATGTCCCGACACCTACGCGCTGCTACCAGTGTCAGCGTTTTATTCACACTCGCCATTCTTGTTCCAATGCGGCTACATGTGTGACTTGTGGCAGGGATGCCCATGAGGGTGACGGTCCACCTCCGTCTCCTCGTTGTGTGAACTGTCGCGGTGACCATGCAGCGTCCTCCCGCGACTGTCCCGTCTAAAAGGAAGAACGCTGTATCCAAGAAATTCGGGTCAAAGAGAGAGTCTCCACCTCGGCTGCTCGCAATCTATTCGCTAGTAGGAAGCCCACGTTGCTCCCAGCGGGGAAGTACAGTACTGTCCTCGCCTCTCCTCGGACTACCAGGGATGTGGCGACGCAGACATGCGATCTGACCTTCAGCACTACGGTCGTCCGTTCGGCCAGTGCTAAGATCGCCCGGTCGACGTCTCCTCTTCCTCCCGTCGCCCCTCCGACACAAGCACCTTTATCAGGTTCTGCCAGGACGAAGACCCAGAAGTCAGAAGCACGGGCCTTCAAGAAAGAACCGTCTCGTGCAGACCTTCTACGTACCTCGAACCCTCAGCCATCGACCAATCCATCCACAACACGACCTTCCAAGAAGGCTCATAGGAAGCACAGTTCTCCTTACCCGCCACGGCGCATTTCTCCTCCTGCGTCCCCTAGCGGTTGTCGCCCCAGGCCGTCATCCGTTTCGCCTGGCCGCAACGCTGGCAGCCGACCATCTGGCCGTTCACCAGCGGAGGAAGCTCCCCCTCCCGGCCATCTTCACAAGATGGCCGATGAACCTATAGAACAAATGGACGATGACTGTCCGCCGCCTGCTAGCGGCGGCAGTGCTCGCTCGAAGCCGGGCCCTCGGCGGCCTTCTAGATGACCCCTTCTTGCATCTTCTTCTTCTCACGATGGCACTTATTCACTGGAATATTCGCAGCATTCGTTCCAACCGAGAGGACTTGAAACGCTCGCACCGTCCGCTCGTCGTAGCCCTCCAGGAAACGAAGCTACGCCCATGCGATCAAATTGCCTTGGCACACTACACCTCTGAGCGTTTTGACTTACCCCCTGTGGCAGGTATTCCGGCTCATGGAGGGGTTATGTTGCTGGTCCGGGATGATATCTACTATGATCCCATCACATTGCACAACGGCCTGCAGGCAGTTGCCGTCCGCATTACTTTCCCCAATTTTACATTTTCCATCTGCACCTTTTACACTCCATCGTCGTCTGCCGTTACCAGGGCAGACATGCTGCAAATTATTGCTCAGCTCCCTGCACCATTTTTGTTAACTGGAGACTTCAATGCTCACCATCCTCTTTGGGGCTCTCCAGCATCCTGTCAGAGGGTCTCCCTGTTAGCAGACGTTTTCAACCAGCTCAATACTGGCGCCCCTACTTTCTCTTCAGACACCTCTCACACCTATTCCCATTTAGACCTCTCTGTATGTACTACCCAACTTGAACGCCGGTTTGAGTGGTATGTGCTTTCTGATACATATTCGAGCGACCACTTCCCGTGTGTTATCCATCTCCTGCATCGTACCCCCTCCCCGTGCTCAACTAGTTGGAACATCTCCAAAGCAGACTGGGGGCTCTTCACTTCCAGGGCGACCTTTCAGGATCAAACCTTCACAAGCTGCGATAGTCAGGCCGCACACTTCACGAAAGTCATTCTCACTGCTGCTGAATATTCCATCCCTCACACTACTTCTTCTCCAAGCCGCGTACCGGTCCCCTGGTGGACCGCAGTATGTGGAGACGCCTTACGTGTTCGTCGACGTGTTTTACGCACCTTTAAACGCCACCCTACAATGGCGAATTGTATCAATTATAAACGATTACGTGCGCAGTGTCGTCGTATTTTTAAAGAAAGCAAGAAAGCCAGCTGGGCTGATTTCACAAGCACCTTCAACAGTTTTACTCCTTCTGTTGTCTGGGGTAGCCTGCGCCGGCTATCTGACACTAAGGTCCACTCACCAGTTTCTGGCTTGACGGTCGCGAATGACGTCCTCGTGGCCCCTGAGGATGTCTCCAATGCCTTCGGCCGCTTTTTCGCAGAGGTTTCGAGCTCCACTCATTACCCCCCTGCCTTCCTCCCCCGAAAACAGGCAGAGGAGGCTCGGCCACCTAATTTCCACTCCTCGAATTGTGAAAACTACAATGCCCCACTGACCATGCGGGAACTCGAAAATGCACTTGCCCGGTCACGGTCCTCCGCTCCGGGGCCTGATTCTATTCATATTCAGATGCTGAAGAACCTTTCTCCTGCGGGTAAAGGTTTCCTTCTTCGTACTTACAATCGCATCTCGATTGAGGGACATGTTCCCGCATGCTGGCGCAAGTCTATTGTTGCCTTCCAGTTATCGACCCATCTCGCTTACCAGCTGTGTCTGTAAGGTGATGGAGCGAATGGTTAACTCTCGTTTGGTTTGGCTGCTCGAATCTCAACGCCTACTTACCAATGTACACTGTGGATTTCGTAGGCGCCGCTCTGCTGTTGACCATCTGGTTACCTTGTCGACCTTCATTATGAATAACTTCTTGCGGAAGCGCCCGACCGCGGCTGTGTTCTTTGATTTGGAGAAGGCTTACGACACCTGTTGGAGGGCGGGCATTCTCCGCACCATGTATACATGGGGCTTTCGCGGTCGCCTCCCTCTTTTTATTCGTTCCTTTTTAATGGATCGACATTTCAGGGTACGTGTGGGTTCTGTCCTGTCAGACACCTTTCGCCAGGAAAATGGGGTGCCACAGGGCTCCGTTTTGAGCGTCGCTCTCTTCGCCATAGCGATCAATCCAATAATGGATTGCCTCCCAGATGATGTATCAGTCTCCCTTTTCGTGGACGATTTTACCATCTATTGCAGCGCGCAGCGTACATGTTTCCTGGAGCGCTGTCTTCAGCGTTCTCTTGACCGTCTTTACTCCTGGAGTGTCGCCAATGGCTTCCGTTTTTCTGCCGAGAAAACGGTCTGTTTTAACTTCTGGCGCTACAAAGAGTTTCTCCCACCGTCCTTACGACTCGGCCCCGTTGCTCTCCCATTCGTGGAGACAACAAAATTTTTAGGTCTTACATTTGACAGGAAACTTAGCTGGTCTCCACATGTGTCATATTTGGCTGCCCGTTATACCCGTTCTCTAAATGTCCTCCGTGTTCTCAGTGGCACGTCGTGGGGAGCGGATCGAACCGTCCTACTTCGCCTATATCGCTCCAAGCTGGATTATGGGTGCTTTGTATACTCCTCTGCACGTCCGTCCATCTTACGCCGCCTCAACTCCATACAACATCGGGGTTTACGGCTTGCGATCGGAGCGTTTTATACTAGTCCCGTCGAGAGTCTTCATGCTGAAGCCGGTGAATTGCCACTCACCTACCGGCGCAATATACTGCTTTGTCGTTACGCCTGTCGGCTTCTGTCAATGCCCGACCACCCATCGTATCGTTCCTTTTTTGACGACTCTCTCGACCGTCAATACGGGTTGTATGTCTCTGCCCTGCTACCCCTGGAGTTCGCTTTCGTCGCCTCCTTCAACACCTTGATTTTTCACTCCCTGC
Source organism: Schistocerca gregaria (assembly GCF_023897955.1). NCBI lineage: Eukaryota > Metazoa > Arthropoda > Insecta > Orthoptera > Acrididae > Schistocerca > Schistocerca gregaria. The sequence continues at coordinate 935,858,846 of NC_064922.1, forward strand.
AACCTTTAGAGTGGGCGAGAGCCACACGCCACCTTGGCTCCAGGCTCAGGTTCGCGTTCATCTTTACCTCCGCTCGCTCCCAAAGGAGTTTACCCCCGGTTCGGTATACCACTCTCGTTTTGTCGAACTTCGTTCGAAGTTCATTAATATGACCTTCATTTATACAGATGGCTCTAAGACCAATGACGGGGTCGGGTGTTCTTTTATTGTCGGGGCACAAAGTTTCAAATACCGGCTACATGGCCATTGTTCGGTCTTCACAGCTGAGCTCTTTGGCCTCTACCAGGCTGTTCTTTACGTCTGCCGCCACCGACATTCTGCTAATGTCATCTGCTCCGATTCTCTGAGCCCCATCCAGAGCCTCAGTGATCCGTATCCGGTTCACCCTTTCGTGCACCGGATCCAACGCTCTCTTCAGCAGCTGGTGGACGACGGGTCTCCAGTTAGCTTTATGTGGGTTCCTAGCCATGTCGGTATCCCTGGGAACGAAGCTGCAGATGCCGCGGCCAAGGCTGCGGTCCTCTAGCCTCGGACGGCTTCTTGTTGTGTCCCTTCATCAGATTGTAGCACGGTCATTTGTCGGCGCATTTTATCGCTGTGGCATGCCGATTGGGCTGCACTTAGGGACAACAAGCTTCGGGCCTCGAAACCTCTTCCCGCATCTTGGACGTCCTCCTCACGTCCTTCTCGGCGGGAGGAGGTCGTTTTGGCCCGGCTACGAATTGGACAATGCCAGTTCAGCCATCGCCATCTGCTGACGGCAGCGCCGGCGCCGTTCTGTCCATGTGGGCAATTGCTGACGGTCCGCCACATTTTAACGTCCTGTCCGGATTTTACTACGCTGCGTCTTGATCTTGGCCTGCCATGTACTCTGGATGCCATTTTAGCGGATGACCCAGGAGCTGCTGCTCGCGTTCTTCGTTTTATCAACTTGACACACCTGTCTAAGGACGTTTGATTATGCTGTAGTTTTTTAATCCTATGCCTGTTAATACGTCTTTTATAGTGTTGTCCCTTTTAGTTGCTGTTTTAACCTTATGCCTCGCGGTACATTCCTAAATTAGTCTGGGCGCTAATGACCATTGTAGTTGTGCGCTCTAAAACCACAAAACAAAACAAAAATCCTCACCCGTCCGCCATGCTAAGTTAGAACTGGCCGCTTGCCCTTCCAAACTCCCCCGGAGTAAACAACCAAGGAAATTCTCCTACGAATCCTGCCGTACACCATGCAAATTATAAATCAGAATCGAATTCTGCTAGCGAACTCGTGTGGAGCTATATCAGCAACAACGTATTCGGCTCCATCTTCGTGCAAATGCTTGATGGAGGGAGGGAGGGAGAGGGGTGGAGAGAGAGAGAGAGAGAGAGAGAGAGAGAGAGAGAGAGAGAGAGAGAGAGAGAGACTCCCAACAAAACCTAAGAAACATTAAAAAAAAATTATGAACTAACCGCATGTGTTGGAAAACGCAAACATTCTGACATGTTTGGAAAACATACATTGGTTTCCTCACAGTCGAAAAGTTCGAGCGAGGGCACGAATTAAAAATAATTAGCTTATGGAACCGTAATGTTTTACTCCACGGCCGAGCTGGAAGAACAAACTTTAGAAAAAAGTTATTTCGGATTCTGAAACGATATACGGTGCCCTAGAATCTGTCGCCACCTGGCGGCGACCTACTCTTATCACAGAAGGAACTAGCAGTAGCGCCGAGAATTACTAGCCCAATACCTAAGAATAATCCAGACACATTGGTGAACCCCGAACGTCGCTACAGAAAGGCACCAAAACACATCGCGGCGCGTTTCCTGTATTGCCCGATCCCATTTTGTCCTGAGATCGGCAAATTCTAGAAATCAAAAATTGTTACTTTATTCTGTAGATGCAACCGTGCTTCAGAAAAGAGTATGCTTTCGAAGCCGTCTTTCGCGCCAGCAGTTTCATACCGAGAACACCAAATTTGTGCAGTTACACTCGTGCACTGTTTCTCAATTTGAGCATACTTTGATAAAGTTTGGCTCGCCGGATCTGATGAAAAGCTTCACTCATTAACCCTTCCACGGGGCATGATGTAACTGATAGCCAACTTTTTGTAAGAACAAGGTTTCCGAACAACAAATCTAGGACTATTTAACCACGATTGCTGATGTGAAGAAGTCGCTCGGTAACCCAGCAGAGCCAACTAGGCCAGTCAAAATAGACCTTAACATCGCAGAATGTGACTTAGTTGTGATTTTCTTATATTTTGTTAGGGCCAGTTAGAGTAGTGTGGACCCTAGTTTGCGGCTTCGAAAAACCTGTGGTTCCAGTGTAATAAATCAAAAACTGAAATTTTTGGTTCTTTTGTTGTTGTAACTCGTGAACTTTGCGTTTTCTGACAACCATTTTCCAGTCCCACAGTAAATTAAATATGTAACAGTTTACGCCCAACCGCAGCTCCGTACATAGTAGCTTCTGAGATATGGAACTTCAAACGTGGTCTTTCCTTTTTACCAAAAACGAAATTTTAAGATTTGCTCTTGTTTCGGGCCGAATATCGACATAACCGCTAATTCTGTGAGAAAAGTCATGACGGAGTTGTAAATGTTATTGGCTTTCATCTAAGCACAAAATGAACTCTCCAGGCTCAGTAGTTCGCTTAAAATCCTATAAAAGTAATAAGATTGAGTTTTTGAAGAAATGAGCCTAATAACAAATTGTGGGCAGTCAACAAAGGAAAAATACATAGCATCATGTTTAAAAGGTATAAAATAATATTGAAATGCACTTACGCTGTTAACACATACATTTTAAATAATATTTTAGTTTCTTCAAGGATCCTGGTTGTCCGCAGTCTTGTTCTAGGAAAATAGGAAGTTGCTGGGCTGCTGTGTCCATTTCTGGCTGCTCTCCCGAAGGCAGGAGATCGTCCGGGGTCGTCTTCATCCTCGTAGATCTGACTCGTAGCCACATTGCGGCAAGTCGTGCCAGGGCAGCGAGTGCATAAAGCTGAGCTTTTAAGCCTAGCTCGCCGGCATTTTCACGCTCCCGTGCATTCTGTCTTGCACTCACCTGAGAGCGATTTTTAGATGTTTTGGTGAGAGCTGGTTCACTTAATCTTCCTATTGGTAAGAGAACAAGGGAGCTCTTCGACCAACCACAGTTTGTAGCGTCCGTTGTCACTCCCAATCATTTTTGCATTTTGTGGTATGTGCGATACGAATGGAAGGAAGCAGCTTCTTTGGTTGGGGGCAAGGGTGCCAGCGTGCCATGTCCACCTTTGTTTGCATTGGCTGCTGATATGAGAAACAGGCGGAACCTAAGGTGCTATAGGCTGTCGATGGACATGTCCCCTCCACACAGAGCGATGAGGCACTTCTGTCCAGCCTCGCCTGTATTTTCGTGACTCGCATCTGAAACAAGAAACATAGTGGTCAGGTCAAACTGGTACCTGTTTTGAGAAACACTCCACAATTTTATTTTCCCTTGTTAAAAGTGATTGCAAGAACTACTCAAACACATTTGTTCTTTCATCTGCAATAATGACGTTCGTCCCCCATCACGATGGTTTCCAGTAAGAGTTTGAGAGAGACGGTAACGGCAGAATCAGTTTCTCCGAAGAAATCATCTGGTGGAGGATACTCCGTGGTGTTCTAAAATTGTGTGCGAATGACTTGTAAGATTACTTCTGCTATGGACTTGACCACTCTCATCCGCCATTTACAGGGTTTCTCTTCTTTCCTTGCACCAGTTGTCACAGAGAATCTTCCGTTCAGTGTCTGTGAAACGAAGGGCTAGGTGATGACTGCGACCGTGGCCTACCTCTGCGATTATAAGTTTTGGCAGTTCTGATATCAGGCTCGTAATCGCTTCCTATTTGTTCTATGAGATCTTTAAACATGAACTGACATTCTTCCCTGTTCTCAGCTGTATGTCTATAAATATATTCCATGCACTCCGCCAAAGATGGTGGGTATGAATAGTCTCTTCTTAGTCTAATATTTGTTGGCCTGGCATCAGCAGCGAAGAGATCATTTTTACACGTGTAAGTCGACCTATAATCTGCTGTCTCCATTCATCACATCGGTTTGCCACGTCAAGAATCGTTTCCCTTGCATCCAGTGATTTCACTAAGACAGTTTCTTCTGGCGCTTGACAAATTCCTCAGTGATATTTTCTCCTCATAGGAAACAGATATTTCGCAGGTCCATGGTCCTCTTGATAACCTTGCAGAGGGGGGTTCAGGAACTGTGACGAACAGCCGCCACAATATTAACTTTGAACGATATCTCTCTTCCTGCACGCACCGTGCACAGTAACTTCATATAATGCTTGTAAAAATAAAAATAAAAAAAACTTGGTGATTCTTCTTGAGACCATGCTTCATACACACTCTTTTTAGCGAAAGCACACAAAGTTTTGTCTCCACTGTTACTTGACCTTCTTCCAGTGCTCTTTGACATGTAAACCTGACCCAATCGACATTTTACAAAACTCGTTGAGACGTTGAGACCCTCACAGAGCAGAGACCCTCATAAAGAAGCGAGGACTTACTTGTCCACACTCATGCGGATCCAGAGAAGTTTCAATTTTCATAATACACGTAATGCATGTAAAGATGCAGTACAACCTTTAAACACTATGCTATGCATTTTACTTTCGTTGAAGGACCACAATTTATTAGAAGTTTTTAGGCCCATCTCTTCAAAAATTCAGTATTCTCTTTTTCGATTTATAGAGAACTGCTGGGTCTAGAGGTTTCATTTTCTGCATAAAGAAAAGCCAATAACATTTACTACAACTTTAATTCCCATGACTTTTCTCGCAGGATGAGCGAGTATACCAATATTCACCCCGAAACGAGCAAAACTTAAAATTTTCATTTTGTTAGACAAAATGACGAAAGTTTGAAGTGCCATATCTCGGAAATTGCTGGATATCGACGCACACGCACACCTCTACACACACTTGGACTGAAATCTAAACTTTAAGAATGGTAATAGGGTAATATCGGAAAATACATATAGTTTGAGTTATGAGGCAACAAAATTTGCAGTTGTCCACATATTACTCAGGAAGTATAAGTTTTTCGAAACTGCAAACTAAGATTCGCACTACCGTAACTGATCCTAATAATATACAAAAAAATCAGAACTATATGACGCTTTGCGATTTTAGCCTCTTTTGTGTACGTTCTGACTGGTATGAACAGGTGGTTTCCAAGCTGCATCTAAGCCAACGCACAAAAGCATGCTAATGTAACAGTGAAACTACAGGACCAAGCAGTCACTTCCAATTATCTTTCGGATACCTTTACGTAACAGTGGACTGGAAGCTCCCAGGATCACCATATGTCTAACTCAGAAGTATGACGCAGATTAGTACTTACCAGTGGCGAGGCTGATGTAGCCAAATCGGAGACTTAACTACTTACATGAAGGATGTTTCTTCTTCCTTTAAGGAATACACGTCACAAATCTGGATGGCTCACCTTATTGAAGCCCAAGATCCATCTGCAGCTGAAAGGCTAATTCTTAGAATAGCCACAATCGATACAACAAATGCTTGAAGAGAACGATTCTGTAGCGACAAATGTACAACCTTTTCACTGCTCATAAAAATGGCATAAAAACGAATGCTGCGGCTTTCAAACAAATACCATAATTGAGCTGATACGATACAGAATCAAAAATAAGTTTTCCACCGATCTAGTACCCTTAGTCCATTACAAATAATAATGCAATGCATAAAAGAACTAGAAACTAAAATTGCTAGCAAACTTCAGGTAACGCAAGAGCATTAGAGTACCTAGTAAATTATGAACTCCACTCAGATGTATAAAGAACGAAGAGCTGCAGTAAGTGTGTGCCTTGTACGACAGATGATCAACCCAAGTGTAGGACGTACTATCAACAACAAAAAACAATTGTTTATATCGAAGGAATGTTAGCTGCTGTAGCAAGAATATTGTAAAAATAGACGATATTCTTTGAAGATGTTCCACTCCAACATTCTTTACCGTATGTAGGTATTGGAGGAAGTTTGAGAAGTTAAAAATCTGCTAAACAGGTAATTTGCATTACAGGATGATATGAACCATTATACTTCATGGTGAAGAAATGTTTATAAATGTAGTAAAATATTTCTTCCTAGCAAGTGTGACAAACTAGTTTCAAATTGCCCGAGGAAACAGCATCATACATTCTGCTCGTGGGAGGAAAACATGTAAGATCTGCAGCAAAATCCAACGGTATTGTAGTTTACATGTTTGCTAACTACACTGATGAGCCAAAAATGGTATGACCACCTTAACAGCGTGTTGGTCCACCTGTGGCACGCAATATAGCAGCGATTTTGCATTGCATGGATTCGAAAAATTCTTGCTAGTTTCCCGGATGTGTGTTGCAAATTGGCACACGATAGCAACCCAGACGTGTTCCATCGGGTTCTAATCAGGCAAATTTCGTGGCCAAGACATTAACGTGAGATCAATATCATGCTTCTCAAATCACTGTAGCACGATTCTGGCCGTGTGACATGGACAGTTATCCTGCTGAAAGCTGCCCTCGCCATAGGGGAAAACATAAATCAGGAAGGGATTCAGGTGGTCCGCAATTGTGTTAACTGTCGTGGTGCTTCAGATTAATACCATAGGTCCCATGAAAGGCCAGGTGAATGTCCCACATAGCATAATACTGCCATCCGCAGTTCATGTTTCGAGCAGCTGGTCGTTTGGATGACGTATACGGACACAGTCGTCGTTGCTCTATTACAAGAAAAGACCAGGCGAAACTATAGGACCATGCACTCGCTTCAAAGTATCAGTCAAATACCTTGACGAAACAGTGGACTGGAAGCTCACTGGAACACCATGTATCTGCCTCAGATGCACAGCGCAGTGTGTTCACTGCAGTCGTAATTGACGATATTGATGGATCAACATCGGAACACGTAGGATTAACCTGCTGAGTGCTGAACGATGTACTCCGAAACACGTGCGCCTGCTCTGTAGCCAGAATGGCCATCGACCGCCGTCTATACGGTTTTACGAAGCGGGGAAATCTCAGACTTCAGCTTCTATGGTGAGGCTTGGATGTCCAACATCTCGTCGCGTACACATGATTTCAACGCCCTTCAACCATTTTCCATACGTGCTCGCGAGAGTAACAAGCGAACAGCCGACCAATGTCTGTTGGGCTGAAATGGTCCGTAACGATGGTAAGCTGTAAGACCATTTGCAATGCTAAGCAATGCGTGAAAAATCACGAAATACTGAATGATTAGCAAAATTTTGGGAAAAAAGCTCTTAAGAGACAAAACTTCAATTCTTCTGGGGACGACCTGCGCGCGTGTGTCGGGATCTTAAACCAGACATACGAGGGGCGTTTGAAAAGTCCGTGCAAAAATAAAAACTTACTTACGTGTTTGGGGTAAACATTTTGTATTTTTCGACATAGTCTCCTTTTAGACATATAAACTTCATCCAAAGTTGTTCTAATTTGTTGATCCCTTCCGAATAACAGGAATTGTCCAAATCTGCAAAATAGCTATAAGTTGCCGCGATCACCACCTCGTCTGAATAAAATCTTTGTTCCGCCAGCCATTTCTTCAAATTGGGGAACAAATAGTCGTTAGAGGGAGCTAAGTCTGGAGAATAGGGGGGATGTGAAATCCTGTTTACGCGTCCACAACTACTGAAGTTTGTGCTGGTGCATTGTCGTGATGGAAAAGGACTCTTTTGCGGTCCAATCGCCGGCATTTTTCTTGCAGCTGGGTTTTCAAACGGTCCAATAACGATAATGTGCACCTGTAATAGTTTTACCCTTTTCTACATAGTCGATGAGGATTATCCCTTTCGAATCCCAAGACAGTCGCCATAACCTTTCCGTCCGAAGGAATGGTCTTTGCCTTTTTTGTTGCAGATTCGCCCTTGGTAACCCATTATTTAGATTGTTGTTTGGTCTCAGGAGTATAACAATGTATCCATGTTTCATCCACAGTGACGAAACGACTCTCAAAGTCCTGCGGATTCTTCCTGAACAGCTGCAAACCATCCTTGCAACACTTCACACGATTCTGTTTCTAGTCAAGCGTGAGGAATCTCTGGACCCATCTTGCGGATAGCTTTCTCATGTCCAAATATTTATGCAAAATATTATGTGCCCGTTCATTCGAGATGCCCACAGCACTAGTAATATCACACACCTTAACTCTTCTGTCATCCATCACCATATTATGGATTTTATCAATGATTTCTGGAGTCGTAACCTCCACAGGGCGTCCAGAACGTTCAGCATCACTTGTGTCCATATGGCCACTCCGAAAATTTTGAAACCATTTATAAACTGTTCTAATCGAAGGTGCAGAGTCACTGTAATGTTTATCAAGCTTATCTTTAGTCTCCTGAGACGTTTTGCCTTTCATAAAATAATGTTTAATCACCACACGAAATTCTTCTTCGTCAATTTCCTTAATTCACATGAATGCCAAACAAAGAAATAGACAAATATGGCTGAAACTTGGTGTGTGTTCTTTGCAAGGATGCTACTAACCAAACGTGACCTCGATATGCGCAGGTGGTGCCATCTCTCGGACTTTGCACAGAATTTTCAAATGCCCCTCGTAAGTGAATTGAGGATCACATTGAGAGAACCTTAACTGCAGCGCCACTTTTACAGACCTACATGAAGTGGGATGGACCTTTAAGAAGTTGAAACACGTTGATAAAAGATGTGATGATGTGATTTGGTGAACACTCGTTCACCGCGACAGCAACTTCATTTGAAATAGCTCAGTTGGTTTGTTTTGTATTCTTGCGCCAATTGTTTTCGTTGTAGGATGTGTGGGCTAGTTTAATCATCTGGAAATTTTCCTGTCCTTTCTACACAGGAAGCTTTCTTACTCGAATTTCCTGCCATTTTAAGTAGACAATTTTTAGATTTCCCAGAGAAAATGGTAAACGTCAGTTTTTCACAAACAAAGTCAATATTTTGCGATGAATTGGAATTTCTAGCAATTTTTAGTCCAGTTATTTCATTCGAATTTTCTTTTTTATCAAATTTTTTCAGGTTTCCTCTCACAATTTTAATTCCAACCCAGTTTTATGTTACACTAATGTATTGTATCCGCCGTCTCCGTTTTTCCCGCCATTTTTTCCTTACGGTTTGGCATAAGCCAATTAGTAATGTCAAGAGGAGGTATACCTGTGGAAGGATGATTTCCAATGGGCTAGAACCCACATTGAACTACTACTACGAGGAATATTCAATAATTACTGCAACTCATTTTTTCTCGGCCAGTTTAGGTTGAAAAACTGTGGTATTTGTTGTGGGACATATGGAATATTCCTGCTTCATCCCGAACGCAGGTGCGTTCCAAGTATAGAGCTGTCACTGAGATTTTGTTGTAATTTTTTTTTATTTGGAAATATGTGGTAAGATACTGTGGGACTAAACTGCTGACGTCATCGGTGCCTAAGCTTACACACTACTTGATCTAACTTAAACTAACTTAGGCTAAGGGCAACGCAGACCCTCGCCCGGAGGAGGACTCGAACCTCCGACGAGGGAACTACACGACCCGCTACAAGGCGCCTCAAACCGCGCGGCGAAATTTTTTGTCGTTTTTGCGGAAAACCAGAGCATCGTAGACATCCATCGGCACTTGCAGAATGTCTGCGGAAATCAGGCACTGAATAAAACCACGGTGACTCGTTAGGCGGGGCTTGTCGTCATCATGCGTGTTAGCTATGACTCTAACAGTGTTGGAACGTGCGGACACTTTCATTCGAGGTGTTCGACGGATCACACACACACGCACCTCGATGATCAACTGAAAGTCTCTCTTGGTAGCGCTGACACACTCGTCCACCAGTTCCGATACTCAAAGATATGTGACCACTGTGTTCGTCGCTGCCTAACAGAAGTCCACGAAAAGCAACGGACAGTGCCGAATTGCTTGCGCGTTACGAAGCTGATCGGGAACTTTTTTGTCGCACACCTTTACAGGCGATGGAACACGGGTTCATTACTTCGAACCAGGAACAAAGCGGCAATCCATCGAATGGCGCCACACCATCTTTCCTCCGAAGGAAACGTTTAAAGCCGCATCCTCGGTCGGTAAAGTCATGGCGACGGGGTTATTCTGTTTGATGTCCTCCCTCGCGGTGCAACGATCAATTCTGAAATGTATTGTACTAGCCTCAGGAAAGTGGAGAAACCACTTCGGGTGTTCGTCGCCACAAAAATGCAAGCAAACTTCTCCTTGACAACGCAAGTCTGCGCACCAGAGGTCGGCTCACACAACTTCCTTTTACTGTTCTTCCTCACCAAGCCTACAGCCCGGATTTCGCACCTTCTGACTTCCAACCATTTGGCCTATTGAAGGACGCACTCTGCGAGCAGCAGTACGTGTATGGTGTGGAGGATAGGCCCAGGCGTCGACCACTAGAGTGGTACAACCGTCGCCCCAGTAAGAAGGTGTAAAGCTGTCGCGCTGAACAGTTATCATGTTGGAAAATAGGTTTGTAGCCAAAAGAATGGGGAGTCATTTGGTGTATTAGAATACTGAATAAAACCAGAAAAAGTGTTGCGTTACTTACATGTAGGACGCTCCACTACTACTGTGACGACTACCACGATTTCTTCAAATCACCGAGGCGAGTACATGTGTGGCTCACCCACCAAGAGCGCAACCCATTTTCATTTACATTCTTTTCCACGTCAGCCAGCGCTCTGTCCCTTGCACTTTAATATCTCATTTTACGTGAGTGGAATGAGGTCTCTGGGTCGTTAAACTAAGTCTTCTTGTCTTCGGCACTTCTTCCCTCAACCTCGCATGATTCGTAGGCCAGTTTGTTTCTTCAGTAAAAACTGCAATAAAACAAATCTACACTCCTGGAAATGGAAAAAAGAACACATTGACACGGGTGTGTCAGACCCACCATACTTGCTCCGGACACTGCGAGAGGGCTGTACAAGCAATGATCACACGCACGGCACAGCGGACACACCAGGAACCGCGGTGTTGGCCGTCGAATGGCGCTAGCTGCGCAGCATTTGTGCACCGCCGCCGTCAGTGTCAGCCAGTTTGCCGTGGCGTACGGAGCTCCATCGCAGTCTTTAACACTGGTAGCATGCCGCGACAGCGTGGACGTGAACCGAATGTGCAGTTGACGGACTTTGAGCGAGGGCGTATAGTGGGCATGCGGGAAGCCGGGTAGACGTACCGCCGAATTGCTCAACACGTGGGGCGTGAGGTCTCCACAGTACATCGATGTTGTCGCCAGTGGTCGGCGGAAAGTGCACGTGCCCGTCGACCTGGGACCGGACCGCAGCGACGCACGGATGCACGCCAAGACCGCAGGATCCTACGCAGTGCCGTAGGGGACCGCACCGCCACTTCCCAGCAAATTATGGACACTGTTGCTCCTGGGGTATCTGCGAGGACCATTCGCAACCGTCTCCATGAAGCTGGGCTACGGTCCCGCACACCGCTAGGCCGTCTTCCGCTCACGCCCCAACATCGTGCAGCCCGCCTCCAGTGGTGTCGCGACAGGCGTGAATGGAGGGACGAATGGAGACGTGTCGTCTTCAGCGATGAGAGTCGCTTCTGCCTTGGTGCCAATGATGGTCGTATGCATGTTTGGCGCCGTGCAGGTGAGCGCCACAATCAGGACTGCATACGACCGAGGCACACAGGGCCAACACCCGGCACCTCTGGTGATCGTCGAGGGGACACTGAATAGTGCACGGTACATCCAAACCGTCATCGAACCCATCGTTCTACCATTCCTAGACCGGCAAGGGAACTTGCTGTTCCAACAGGACAATGCACGTCCGCATGTATCCCGTGCCACCCAACGTGCTCTAGGTGTAAGTCAACTATCCTGGCCAGCAAGATCTTCGGATCTGTCCCCCATTGAGCATGTTTGGGACTGGATGAAGCGTCGTCTCACGCGGTCTGCACGTCCAGCACGAACGCTGGTCCAACTGAGGCACCAGCTGGAAATGGCATGGCAAGCCGTTCCACAAGACCACATCCAGCATCTCTACGATCGTCTCCAAGGGAGAATAGCAGCCTGCATTGCTGCGAAAGGTGGATATACACTGTACTAGTGCCGACATTGTGCATGCTCTGTTGCCTGTGTCTATGTGCCTGTGGTTCTGTCAGTGTGATCATGTGATGTATCTGACCCCAGGAATGTGTCAATAAAGTTTCCCCTTCCTGGGACAATGAATTCACGGTGTTCTTATTTCAATTTCCAGGAGTGTAAGAGTGTTGCAACTTTAATAGTGACAACTATTAATTTACAGCTCGTACACAATGGATACATGTTTCAAAGATTTAGCATCGTGCAAAGTAGTCACCAGCTCTGTGTGGAAGCGATGTGGAAGTCATAGGGTACTGTTATCAGTCTATTGCCCGACGAATTTGTAGCAGTTCTGAAGCGAATGCCGTGAAGTGTTTCGTCCAGTTTAGAAATAGTTGTACTAACGAGGGCTTAAGTCAGTGGAGTGCAGTAGGTGGTATAGCACTTAGCAGCCCCCTCAACCAAACAAATCAGTAACAGCTTGCACTGTACGTGCTTGAACATTGTCTTGCAAAATGATGGTCAGGTCCTGCAGAAAATGTCATAACTTCGTGGCGAATCGCTAAGCTTCACACGGCGCCCTCAACAGAATGCACAACATCTGATGACATTGCTACAGTACATGTCATAACTTCTGTCTCTATGCTATTCATTTTTGGAACACAACCTACGACCAGCTTAGAGACAGAAGTGATGACACTTTCTGCAGGACCTGACCATAATTTTGCAAGACAATGATCAAGCACGTACAGTGCAAGCTGTTACTGATTTGTTTCACTGATGGGGCTGCTAAGTGCTATACCACCTACTGCACTCCCCTGACTTAAGCCCTCGTTAGTACAACTATTTCTAAACTGGACGAAACACTTCACGGCATTCGCTTCAGAACTGCTACAAATTCGTCGGGCAATAGACCGCGCCGCCCGAACTTTCAACACAACTGGCACTGCTAAGAGCATTCTACGACTTCCACATCACTGGCAACGGGTTATACACAGTGCTGGTGACTACTTTGAACGATACTAAAACTTCGAAACATGTACTATTGTGTACGAGCTGTAAATAAATAGTTGCCACTATTAAAGTTCCACCCCTCGTGTGTATCAAATAGACCAGCTATGATAGCAGGGTTAAAATTTAACCAAAATTGTCTTCATTAGGCTGAAAGGCTGTAAGGATACTCAGTGGCGTTTTTAAACTAGTCCACAAGATTCGCGTAATAAGATTGACTAAAAACAGTGAGTAGAGTGACACTGACTTGAGTATTGTATGGTGAAGCCTTCCTTTTGAAGAAAAAACAATACTGAGATACATTGTTCAGTCAACCAAAAAGTTGAGTACCGACGGCCAAGGGAAATTAGCGTGAAGAGAATGGACAAGAATTGGGAAAGCAAAAAAAAAAAAAAAAGTAGGTGGGTGAGGGCCGGCTTAAGGCCCAAGCGACCCAAGCCGGTGCTTGGGGCGTCAGACTGACAGAGGCGTCAGTGGCGCCAAAGCTGTTAAGATTTGTATACAGGACACGTATCACAGTTAGTAGCGGCCGCTTGTGGCGACAAGCACAGAGGAGGCACTCAAGCGCAGAATTTGTATGCATTGCGTACCATAATTAGCAGCAGAAAAGGACGGGGGTGAAAATTGACGAGGGAACGATGGAAAGTCGCTTACGTGGAAAAATTTCCTCTAACTGGCGCTTTGGATAAGAAGAAAAAGACAGACACACTGAAATCGTGAAACTGAAGACCGTAATACGGAGGAGGACCGGTATTGGAGCTGGAATGTTGAAATTTCACGGCGATATAGTTTGAAGTTTGCGCTACAGAGGATACTTTGTTTCCACGTGTAGATCTAGCGATAGAATCCTGTACTACGAAACAGACATGGTGCTCATGTTACTGTCGTCAACTCGTGAAAAGCACTAAATTGTTGTTCGGTATTTGTGGGCGAAAGGGCATAAACAGAGTGAAATTCACGGGGACATGCGTGGCGTTTACGGGCGCGACTGTATGTAGCGTAGCAATGTCATCAGGTGTTGTGCATTCTTCTAAGGACGCCGTGCAAAGCTTAGCGATTCGCCACTCTCTGGGCGGCAGGTAACAGCTCCGACCCCTCAGGAAGGTCGGAACCATTGAAGCAGCAATTTTGACGACCAGCGTGTACAGTTGCGAACCCTGTGGTGCGGTATACGGTACTGTTCATGACACGTTGGTATGTCGTAAAGTTAGTGCTCGCTGGGTGTCTAATATCCTGACAGACAATCACAAGGCCAGCGAATGATGACAAGCTTGCAACACTTAACGCATTACGCCACAGAAGGGCATTAGATTCTGAAAAGAACTGTCACATGTTATGAGACGTGGGCGTGCCACTACACGCCCGAAACCACTCAGGCCTCTATGGAGCGGAAACATGCTGGTTCTTCTGTACGAAAAAAATTCAAAGGGACGTAGTCTTCTAGGAAAATGCCTGTGACGGTGTTCTGGGGCATTCATGTGTGTTACTGGTGGACTTAGCTGAACACGGGGGCACTGTGAATGCTTAAACTTCTGTTAAGTTGCGTCATGCCGTTCGTGACAAACCGCACAACATCAATGCGGAAAGTAACAAACTTCTTGGTGCTGCTCCTGTTCGTGAGAAAATCATCAAATTTGGGTGGGAGGCGCTCCAGCATCCATCCCAGGAGGAAGGAAAAAAAAAAAAAAGCCTGGCCGGCCAACGCTTTGCAACGTATGCGGAAGTGAAATAAACAGTCCGCGGATGGCTCTACTCCAACCAAGCGGTCTAACACGAACAGGGCATATTGAAACTGGTACCATGAGGGACAAATGTGTTGAAAGTTGGTGAATGCGTAGAAAAGTAGGTAAAAGAAGTACGTTCATTTGTGATTGTTTTTATTTTGTTAGTTATTACACTTTTGGCAATAAAATTATTGTTCGTTACTTTCCGATCTTCCCTTATATGTGATAAAATCTGAAAGAAGCATTTATCAGAGGGTAAAAAAATGAAGCCAATTTCATTAACTAAAGTTGTTCACAATTTCTTTGCCAACTCAATCCCAGTGTTTCGGTAAACAGCTGTGATCGGAGGCAGGTTTTGAGTATATATCAGTTTGAAGTTTACGAAAACTAGCATGTGATTCGTAGGAAATGCATATTTATCTATTTTCCAGAATCATCGATTTTATGTATCGCTAATGGTTAGTTAAAGTTCGTTAGTTCCGACATACAAATTAGGTGAGAAATGAATTTTTTTAGTAAAGGCCGTCGTGGCCGTTACGACACACACAGGGACATTGGGTCGCGTACCGGTGTCGGCTGCATTTTTCCTGAAGAACAGGCTTCCCGATGCCGTAAACATTCGCGGATCAGCGCAGGTAATCTACAGATCGGAACCTAGTGACTACCTGTAGTACATCAGCAACGGTTGAAGATCTGCGGTAGCTTGCCGACGATGTGTTCTGGCAACACATATGATTCACAGCTTTGTCTGGGAACCGCCTAACCGTCGAAGTTGTCCATTCTTATTCCTTCCTTCTTTTTCCCCCTCTGTTCGAGCCTGCGTCGTGAGCTACATTGTGGGTATTGCAGGGAGCTAGCTAGTTTGTCTCCTAACCTTGCGTGCTTATCCTGCTTTGATCTGCGTTGTCAACATTGTGGATCTCGGCGTATTTTTAGAGCTCAGAAATGTCGCGTATTATGAGCAAATAGGCAGCGTTTCATTCCCCCATTGGTACGAGCGTTACTGCAGCAGCCGTTGTTAGCCAAAAGCCTTTTTAAGAAACTTTACTGGTCTCTTGGGTGTTGCGCCTTTTGTACGGAAAGTGTTTTATGTCAGGTTTCTGGCTGCGAGCGAGTGTGTCGTTAAAAGGTAGAACGAAACTTATTAAAGGAAACGGATTTACTTTTAAGCAGATGGTGGAAATGTTTAAAAAGTACCAGTCCACTTGATACTTTTACTAAAGATAATCTGTTCAATAGTTTCATTTATTGTACGTCATGCATTACATTTATCTCAGAAGTATTACCCGTCAACATCCGGTCGTATAACTCTGTGGCTTCCAAAGTTCTTTAGTTATCGGCGCCTTTAATGTGTAAGAATTTTTCTGCGATCAAAACCTTTATCTAACACAACTAAATTGCGCAGTTTTGTTATCTTACAAATATAATAGAAAATGAACCATGTATTTAAATGTGCAATAAATTTCTTGAAAAGATTTATTGTTAATGGTATTAATAGGGTAGATGGGCTACTTGGCCACTACAAAACTTCTCAGCTGTCAGAATCAAACTGCTTACAGCTACCATCAGTTACCGCAGCTCGTTAATTTTTATATGGTATTTACACTTTATTACACCGGCCGCCAAAAGACAGTTTCCCTCGAGAAGGATGTTTAAAGTGGAAATAAAGTTGGTCGAGCTTCATCACTGAGTAGCTGATATCCATATTTTACTGATATCCAAAAATCATGGAATTCCGTGCTGACAAACGTTGACTTAAACGACCTGTCGGAAGACAACTCGATAAGGTTGACTTCCAAAGAAGTATATTCTGACACTGTTGCAGTTGTAAAAGGTCTTGAATCCATGAAATTTTGTCTGTATCTTCTGCTTCAAAAGGTTTTTCGACCATTTGATAAGCACTGATTGTGATATCCAAACCCAGATTATTTTACTGCATGACAGATAAAGTTCATTGAACATTAGGAACTGGTGTATCCAATTTGATCTCGTGTTTTGAGGAGTTTCATAGTGAACAGTAAGTCCATCCATCCCAGTAATTATATTCTACTGCACTTACCTCTACATTCCGCGAGTCACTTTGCGGTGCGACGCGTTTGGTATTTCTGTAGCACTGCCCCTTCCCCTCTTTCCTGTTCCAGTCGCGAATTGTGTCAGTTACGAGTGATTATTGGTAAGCGCCACCGAGAGAACTCGTCTCTAATTCTGCCTTCATGTTCTTTTCGGGAAATAGACGTATGAGGAAACGATATGTTGGTTGACTCTTTAGAAATTTAGGCACTCGGAATTTTGAGCAATCAACCAGACCGTGATGCACAACACTTACCTTGTAGCGTCTGCCACAGGAGTAAATTAAGCGTCTCCGTGATACTTTCGCACTTAGTACTGAAACGTTTGAAGAAATGCGCTGTTCTTCATTGGTTCTTCTCTCTTTTCTTTACCAATCATATCTTGTAATGGTCCCAAACTGAAAAGCAACATTAAAGTATCGATAGAACGAGGATTTTTGTAAGCTGACCGTTTAGGGAGCAGTTTCCCGACAGCCATGTTCATTTTGCTGCCCGCTTGGGATACTTTTTATTAGGGTTCCGCGCCTCAGTTCGTGAAAACGAAGCCCGTATAGGATCATTTTGCCCATCTGTCTTTGCGACTGTCTTTCCAATGGTTATAAACCCCTTTTCGCTGAACCGGATGGGTATATCAAGTTGAAATTTTTCGCGCGCTGAGGTCTACAGTCGCTTGGCGGTGCAAAACATTGAAGTTTCCAAGTCAGTGCCATAAAAAGATACGGCCATTCATGTCACAAACTTTAATGTCGCAAACTCACTCATCAAAAGCTGTAGGGTACTTCCCTTTCCTCTAGAAGTAGGATATTTTGCAGAAAGGAAGGAAAAATCCGAAAACTGTAAATCTGTAATTATATCACATGAAACAAAGATTTTGTCATTACTACGTGACTGTCTATTCGGCCGTCTACTAAGCCCTTTTTATCAGGAACAGGATTATAATGTGATCCACTGAGCCTCTAGATGCAACACTTCAACATTCGAAAACCGGCAACGGCCGGGAGTCTGATGTCTTAACGACATGCCCCTCCATACTGCATCAGAATGAAGCCTTATGATGGATGATCACTGCGTAGACCTCTGCCCCTAACAGCTAAGCTAGGTTTCTTAATTGTAATAAAAAATATCGAGTTGTCTCGTATTACATACTATCGTCTTATAGAAGCAAGGTTTCACTGTAAAAGTAAAAGAAAAATTCCGAAAATTATTAATTTGTAATAATATCACACGTAAAAAGTTTTCTCTTGTCATTACTCGACGTCAAACTTGAAATTAAAACAAGCAGTAGTTCTGCATTTAGGCTGCTAAAAGTCACACCAAATAAGGAATGAGTTTAGTGCTCACACTGCGCGTTTCAAAATTTGTCATCAGATATTCAGGAGCAATTACTGACGTAGATATTGCGATTTTCGAATGTTTGTTTCACATACGATTTGAAAAGCCATATTTAAATGCACTAATCGCTGCTGGATATCTGATGATAGATCGTATGATCGTATGAGCAATAAGTCTTTGCTTGCCTGATATTTGACTTTTACCATTGAAACCGAAACAGCCTGAATGGAGTACTCATTGTTGTAATAATGGTCGCCTGCCTCATGCATGAGTTTGTCACAGTTATGTCATTGAAATTAAAACTTTCTCGAAAATCTTGGAATCCCAAGAACCGGTATCTTCCCTAAATGGTCGAGAGTAGATTCCGGGAATGCCTGAACTGATTCCATATTTACTTAAGATTCTACGGAACCATCAGTGCGAGTGTCCTACACGCGCCTTGACAGTGGCTCTGAGCACTAAGAGACTCAGATGGGTCATCAGTCCCCTGGAATTAGAACTACCTGACCTAAGGATGACCCGCCAGGGTAGCCGAGAGCGCTAACGCGCCGCGCCTGCCCCGGTTCAAATCCGCCCGGCGGATTAACGACATGGGCCGATGTGCCGGCCCGTCTGGATGTGGTTTTCAAGCGGTTTTCCACATCCCACTAGGTGAATACCGGGCTGGTCCCCACGTTCCGCCTCAGTTATGCGGCTCGTAGACTTCTGAACACATTCGCACTATTCCATGGCTTACACTCGACGCAGACAGTTGTGGTACACTAACTCTGCCCCGGGTGGTACGGGGTGGCTGCAGGAAGGGCTTCCGGCCACCCATTAACATGCCAAATCCGATTAACGATGGCTGATCCTGCGTAACTGCGGGACAAGGCTCAAGCGATAGAATAAAAAACCTACCAAACCTAAGGACATCACACACATCCATGCCCGAGGCAGGATTCGAACCTGCGACCGTAGAGGCAGCGCGGTTCCGGACTGGAGCGTCTAGAACCGCTCGGTCACAGCGGCAGACGCACCTTGACAATCTTTTTAGTTTGTAGATGACCATCGTGGTAGAATTAATGGCATGTATGGTTCGATTAAAGGAGGGCGGGGTTAGTGTAAAGAAACGTAGCCTGTGACGGAGAGCAGCTGTGTGAGTGAGTGTCGCGCCCGTGCTTTCTCCGCGCGGAGTACCTGCAGCGGCCGCCTAATTGCCTTCCGCTGCGGCGTCGCGTTTGCTCGTTAGCGCGCGCCGCCCTCTGCGGCCGCTGGCTGTTCCGTGCTGGCCCGCCTGTCGTTACCCGCCTTTTACCGCGGCTGCGCAATTAGTGACGGCCACAGGCCGGCCGCGGCTACCTAAATTTGTGCTCCACACTCACACACAACACCATTGTCCAATAGTGCGGCGTGCGACGCGCCCTCGGCGTTTGCCATTCGTACCATTCCGACGCTCACAGACGTAACACCTAATTGTTCGTGTCCATCATGCCCAGCAACTTCGCCAATTATTTCTGGGCGGTAAATTCACGAAGAGTGGAAAAAAAAACTGGCCAGTTGGACTCGAGCACGGAGGGTTCCCCACAAACTTACGTATAAAGACACTTCATCCATTCCGGGATACTAGAATCTCGACCGTTTTTTACCCGTTATCGGCGTTGATACTACCAAGATATCGGTCGCAAGGTTTCCAACAGTTTCCAGACTTTTAATTTCAATAACACAGATGTGTCACAAAGTCAGGCAGGAGGCAGGCGACCATTATTACAATAATCAGTAGTTAAGCACCCACACTGACTGGGTCACAATGGTAGAAGGCAAACATCAGGCAAGGAATGACTTCATTGCTCATACGACGGGTTTCTGAATGTATCCGTCAGATACGGATCCATCAGGTTATTGCACATAGGGCCGGCCGATGTGGCCGCTACGGTCGCAGCTTCGAATCCTGCCTCGGACATGGATTTGTGTGATGTCCTTCGGTTAGTTAGGTTTAAGTAGTTCTATGTTCTAGGGGACTGATGACCTCAGATGTTTAGTCCCGTAGTGCTCAGAGCCATTTGAACCATTTTCTTGTAACATTGAGAGAACTGGTGAAGTCAGGCGGCCAGCTGAATTTTTGTCCCGCTTCGCATGTGTGGTACCGGTGGTTTTCGTTGGCGTTGGAAAGACCAAAGAAAAGGACATAAGTGATGCCGTTGGATTCTGACTTTCCGAATTTCGTGGAGGATTAGAAGGAGCTGGTGGGCCTGGGTTTACTTCTGATCTTGTAGTAAAGAACGGGACTCAGCATTTGGGAATTTGGACAATGAAAGGAATTTGTGCTCAGAGCCATTTGAATCATTGCACATAGATACGGCGTTTCAAGGTGCATGTGAAACAAACTTCTACAGAGCTAGTTTGCATTTCTGCACGTAAGTAGTAGGGCAGCAAGGTTTTACGCCACTTTCGATAGCTAACTGAAATGCAACTTAATCAAATTATGATATCTCATTGATTTGACCTCAACTTGTTGTTCTACTAAGTGGTTTATCATCTAACCCCTCCCATCTCTTCTTAACCTTCTGTTAATTTATATACGACTCTCCTGGGTATAATCTTTCATTCTACATTCTGTTGATTGGGAAATTTCTCTCTCTCTCTCTCTCTCTCTCTCTCTCTGTGTGTGTGTGTGTGTGTGTGTGTGTGTGTGTGTGTGTGTGTGTGTGTGAGTGTGTAACTGGTTTTTAACCTCTTAGTATCACATGCAAATCACGTAATTAAATTTCCGCCACAAACAGATCGTCACGCTAAATATATCTGAGGCTTTGTATGCTCCTATGTTTGAGAACACAAGCACCCTAATCCACCGTAACGTTTCCGCTGTACTTATCTGGTGAAAAAAGTCCAACGAAGCAAACTGCCATGAGCCGTAGTCGCGCCGTCCGCCTCTGACAGGGACATTACTTAGTGTCGCGGGCACCGTTCGTGAGAGACCTACACACGTATCAGCCATCCCGGCAGCTGCCCGCCCAACCGCCAGCATCCACACACTTTACCTACTGTATGCTCAGAGGTTGGAGAGACTGCCACCAAGCAGGCAGCCGATCGATTTACATGGGAGGAATAATCATCCTGTGCAAACAACTGTCATATTCAATCTTCTCATGCAACACACACGTCTACTTCTGTCGCCACTCACCAAGCACCCTGATCACTTCACTAGCCCCCGCTGCTGCCAGCAAGAGCAGACAGGTCAGCACCTTCTTTGTACCTAATTGCCCTTCGCAGGCCAAGCTAATCCACAACTTCTGGTTGCTGAATCCTCATGACCACGCCTGCCACTAGCTGCGGTACAGTGCAAGCAGCAGCTGCGTGGATGTAAGAAATTGAGGCGTACACGCTTTTTCACATCGCTAAAGTATCGTTCCTTGTGAAAATCCTGTAACGCTATGGCGTAGCCTATATTTCTGTAAGTATTTTCTCATGAGGTAAAAAAATCTGTTGTAATCAGATTGACATTTCTTACGTCCGGCATCACAGGACTACAATGTTAAACTAATTTGTGGCTCATGACAGTGCCAAAACCTATCTCCACCACAGGATGCCTTCTCACTTTCAAACTCTTTAAAAGTAACCAAATGTTTTGCCAAATGCTTTGAAGTCTCTTAAGGTAACAGCGCAGAGAAGTAGTAAATATCAGGTTTATACTGTATCTCTTTATAAATTCGGTAACACATCTGAATTTATTACATTGGTCATCTCTCCATGTGCAGGTGGGAGACTAAAATTTTCTTGGAGATAGTGTGACAATGAAAGAACGCCTGATTACCGCTCCAACTCCTGAATCATATCTGTAGTACCCCAGCCACGCCTCCACCCGTCAGGTGGCACATCAGTGGTATCAGGTTGATAGGCTAATTAATTAAATTGATCGTGAGAGTCGTGTGTAACCTTTTTTCCTTCGAGCAGTCGGTTTACATTTGCCAGGTAGCTCGAATGGGAATCCCTGGAGGGAAGACGATATTCTTTCAATGAATTTGAAGATGACCACGAAGGTTTCTACCACCACCACCAACAACAACAAGATACATTTGACGTAAGGACCGTGAAGACAAGGTAACAGAAATTATCATTCATAAGCGGCATATGTGCTGACTTTATCCCTCACTCTATCTGCGAAAGGGGTAGAAAAGGGAATGACTACTAGTGTTACAGCCACACACTGTACAGAGGCTCGCAAAGGAACCGTACAGCTGTAAATGTAAATTTAGTGCACCTGTTAAGATGCCATTTATACACACACAAAATTCGTGGAAGAATGTTGTCCCTCATTTGTCGAGGAAACAAAAGACGAAACTTCTGCTGCTGATTGTCTCTTGGTTGAAATATTCGTATTAGGTCCTAATTTCCTCATTGCAGTCACTTCGGGAGACGGGTTTGAGAAGTTGTAATATGTTTGTCCACAACACACAGAAGACGTGGTATAGAGCTCACCTCTCAACCCTCCTTTCACTACAAACTCCTTTACCTACCATATTCTCACTAATCTTCCAGTCTTCAATGTATGGCATTTGAATCCACATCATTTCCTCGAGTAAGAGATGTTCCCTATGAAGTCACAGACCCCTGCTAACTCTCTCGAAGCCCCATCATATTCAGACAGCACTGTTTCATTAGTTAGAAAGCTGACTGAGATCTTTCATGATGAGAAAAATAGCACACTAACATACAAGAGGAAATTCACAACCATGCAGAGAATAAACAGACTGAACACCTACAAGTCATAGATATCAAATGACTGCAAATATTCTGTCAATTTCCTGAACTCCTTTATTTAGTGTTTCTATGAGTACCACACTAGAAATGCAACAGTGTAATTTTGTCTGAGTCTTCTTTGACAGCACAGAGATTCCAATGCAGTAAAACTCTGAACAACTGCAACTTCGCTAACGTCCCCTGGTAGAGAACTGAATAAGATTTTACTGCTACTCTCTCTTCAGATATATATTGAAACAAATACCGTCTGCATGTTGACATCAACCATGTGTGATAATCCCATTAAATAGGCCTATATGTGTACTGGTCCACTGCAGCATGTGGCCAGTGATCGAAGTCGCTTCCACAGATGTGTATAATGTTTTGTCGCCTATACTGGAGGGACATCCTATCGACTATCAGTCACAAGGAGAGGATTCTTGTGTTGTTTAATAAGCAGTTCGACACATTGTTTTTGCTGTAATACATCAAAGCATTGTATTACTACGGATGTATATGCAGCGATACATTTTGAGGTCTGTGTCAGGTGCTAAACTGATATTAACACATTTTGATCCATTGGCTCTCACAGAAGCTGGACTTCACATTGTGTAAATTATGCCGCTTCCACTACCCGCAGGATGTTTGAAATAAAAGACGGAAGTGGCGTTTCTTGTTGACGAAAATGTGGAAGACATGGCAACATAAAGAAACATAGTTTGTGTCTTTGTGGAGCATTTACAAACACCTGTCTCTACATTTAATCTCATCTTCCATGGTGACTGGGTAGTAAAGATCTGAGTGTTCCATTTCGAAGAGACCAACGGCATTGATTTCTCATATGCAGACATGCACGTGATCACTGTTTCAGTGCTGCCCATCCCAGAAGTTGTGTTGCTCCCACCAGGAGTCTCTTCATCTCAAACAAGTGGTGTCAGTCGGTAATCATGTGATAGTCAACAACTTACCAATGGATGGGTCACATGGGAAAGACACGATTGATATGGGATAGTGTACTGTAATAATCACCACAGTTGATGGTGTGATCATTTTACAAGTTTTTCCGTAATTTCAACGACAAAGCAGCAAGCATCCCAATTCTTGTATCGCCGCTAAACCACGGCTTCTCTACTTTGCGAGTACCACATACTTCACAGAAAATGTAGATAGATGATGGCAGTACATCCATTCATGGCTAATTCTCGGACATATACACCAAAGTATGTCAGATGGCGTTCTACACTGACAAAGTTAGGTTATCTACATGTTCCTAGGGCTTTGATCATAGTGCAGAATTCACTGGCCACCTTTCCTTATGCGGATGGGAGTCACAGAGCAGTCTCTCATTCATAGGATAAAGTTGTAGATTTAGAGATCTCTCCGCATTGTCTTTGACCAGCCGTCCCTGCCACACTGTCACCAATTCAATTTTCAGCTGGCCTGAAGTAGGATGGTATTATACCCACTACATTCCCCATGTCGTGAAAGAACAGAGCAAGCCAAATCCATAACTGCTGTTCGGCAAAGACTGTTCTGCACCAGTCTCACTCACAACCATATCAAAGTTCACAAGATCTCCCCAGGTGCATACTTGTCGAGGTGGTTAGCACTCCTCGTCGATGTATAGTAAGTACGAGATCGTTGTGGTGATATAACAGATTGCTAAGAAGAAATTGTGGTTTGCTCATGATAGAGCTTCAGATAGATGGAGTTTGAAACATTTTATGGAAATCAACTGAGCTATCAGTTCTGGAGTATTATTCCGATGTCTGGAGTCAGTACCCAGAAGATACTGGCAAGAGAGAAATGATCCTAGAGCATAAACCCAAGCACTCCTAAGGCTACTCAGTTCTGCACTTAAACATGCTGTGCTGTTAAAGCCGTGTGGTTCCCGAAATATTAGTCATGCAGAGTGCAACTCTCTTGATGCTCTAATACAGGACATATATGTCCAACATGTGATACATACACTCATGGAAATTGAAATAAGAACACCGTGAATTCATTGTCCCAGGAAGGGGAAACTTTATTGACACATTCCTGGGGTCAGATACATCACATGATCACACTGACAGAACCACAGGCACATAGACACAGGCAACAGAGCATGCACAATGTCGGCACTAGTACAGTGTATATCCACCTTTCGCAGCAATGCAGGCCGCTATTCTCCCTTGGAGACGATCGTAGAGATGCTGGATGTAGTCCTGTGGAACGGCTTGCCATGCCATTTCCACCTGGCGCCTCAGTTGGACCAGCGTTCGTGCTGGACGTGCAGACCTCGTGAGACGACGCTTCATCCAGTCCCAAACATGCTCAAAGGGGGACAGATCCGAAGATCTTGCTGGCCAGGGTAGTTGACTTACACCTTCTAGAGCACGTTGGGTGGCACGGGATACATGCGGACGTGCATTGTCCTGTTGGAACAGCAAGTTCCCTTGCCGGTCTAGGAATGGTAGAACGATGGGTTCGATGACGGTTTGGATGTACCGTGCACTATTCAGTGTCCCCTCGACGATCACCAGAGGTGTACGGCCAGTGTAGGAGATCGCTCCCCACACCATGATGCCGGGTGTTGGCCCTGTGTGCCTCGGTCGTATGCAGTCCTGATTGTGGCGCTCACCTGCACGGCGCCAAACACGCATACGACCATCATTGGCACCAAGGCAGAAGCGAGTCTCATCGCTGAAGATGACACGTCTCCATTCGTCCCTCCATTCACGCCTGTCGCGACACCACTGGAGGCGAGCTGCACGATGTTGGGGCGTGAGCGGAAGACGGCCTAACGGTGTGTGGGACCGTAGCCCAGCTTCATGGAGACGGTTGCGAATGGTTCTCGCCGATACCCCAGGAGCAACAGTGTCCCTAATTTGCTGGGAAGTGGCTGTGCGGTCCCCTACGGCACTGCGTAGGATCCTACGGTCTTGGCGTGCATCCGTGCGTCGCTGCGGTCCGTCCCAGGTTGACGGGCACGTGCATCTTCCGCCGACCACTGGCGACAACATCGATGTACTGTGGAGACCTCACGCCCCAGGTGTTGAGCAATTCGGCGGTACGTCCACCCGGCCTCCCGCATGCCCACTATACGCCCTCGCTCAAAGTCCGTCAACTGCACATACGGTTCACGTCCACCCTGTCGCGGCATGCTACCAGTGTTAAAGACTGCGATGGAGCTCCGTATGCCACGGCAAACTGGCTGACACTGACGGCGGCGGTGCACAAATGCTGCGCAGCTAGCGCCATTCGACGGCCAACACCGCGGTTCCTGGTGTGTCCGCTGTGCCGTGCGTGTGATCATTGCTTGTACAGCCCTCTCGCAGTGTCCGGAGCAAGTATGGTGGGTCTGACACACCGGTGTCAATGTGTTCTTTTTTCCATTTCCAGGAGTGAATCTTTCCTGCAAGTTTTGTATCCCACTCATTATGGTGACAAAATTTATGATGATACTACTTCAAAATGTGTGTGAACTCCTAAGGGACAAACTACTGAGGTCATCGGTCCCTAGACTTACACACTACTTAAACTAACTTATGCCAAGAACAACACACAAACCCATGCCTGGGGGAGGACTCGAACTTCCAGCGGTAGGGGCCGCGCAGTCCCTGACATGGCGACTCTAACCATGCGGCCACTCCACATGGCTAATACTACTTACTTCTACATCAATTGCTATACGCTATACTCGTCCAGAAGCTATATTTTGCATGTATCACAAAAAATCTGTTTTTCTTTAGTGTAGAAGGAAGTAGTTTTATCATCTTAAAGACTGTCACTGTAGCAAGTGGGATAGCAAACTTTCGGGGTGGAGATATATCAGATGTTGGACATACATGTCCTGCATGGCTAATAATTCGAAATCAACATGGCATTAAGATTATAGTGTGTTTAAGTGCAGAACTGTGTAGCCTTAGGAGTGCATGTGTTCATATTCTACAATCATTTGTCTCTTGCCACTACTCTCTTGGTTCTGGAGCTCCATCGTTCATAAACGATACGTTTCTTCTTATATCACCACAATACTCTCATATCTACTATACACCAATAACGGCGGTTAACCAGCTCGACATGCACACATTTAGAGAGCTCTTGTGCACTTGGATGGGTGCAATGAGTAAGACTGGTGCGGTACAGTCTTTGCATTTATGGTCTCAACTCGCTCTGTTTCTTCGTGAGACGTGGGATGTAGCACATATAGTACCCCACTTCTGGTCAGTTGCAAATTAAATCAGTGACAGTGTTGAAGGGAGCGTTGGTCGAAGACAATGCAGGGAAATAGAGAGAGAGAGAGAGAGAGAGAGAGAGAGAGAGAGAGAGAGAGAGAGAGAGAGAGAGAGAGAGAGAGAGAGAGGGGGGGGGGGGGGGACTGTGATGTCAACGAAGACTTGGACAGCCGGCCGGAGTGGCCGAGCGGTTCTAGGCGCTACATTCTGGAACCGCGCGACCGCTACGGTCGCAGGTTCGAATCCTGCCTCGGGCATGCATGTGTGAGATGTCCTTAGGTTAGTTAGGTTTACGTAGTTCTAAGTTCTAGGGGACTGATGGCCACAGATGTTAAGTCCCATAGTGCTCAGAGCCATTTGAAACATTTTGAACTTAGAGACGACTGCACCCTGCACGCTCGATAGCCGCAGGCGAGCCGCCTCCACATCTCGGCTGAGGCCCCTTCCGGGAGACGTACTTCTGTAAAACTGGGGGAGAAGCCATAACAGTATAGAATGAACGCGCCCTGTTGTTAACGATTGTCGTCGTAGCACTCAAAGATCAGCATTTAGGTTGTTAACACTTATGTAGGTCGATAACCTATCTACTGTAAGGTAACAGTTGTTTGTGATGAAACGAAGGGAATTCCGCCACATAATTAAAAAGTCGGACTTCGGCAAAACGAACACTAAGGCTGTTACTGTATATTCTGGACGCCGGCTGCTAATGTGGCGTACCGTCCTTCAAAATGCTAGGGTTTCTTCAGGCACAAGTGGGAGAGTACATGAATGTAGCGCAAAACAAGTTTTTAACAAGTTTTTGCAACACTTTTCAATGTTAAACAAGCCATCATTTGTAATGAGTTAGGTTTATTTCCATTTCAACTTTAACACACCACGTATGTAAACAGGTATAAAGTTTCCACTACTGCTTGTCTAATTTTGTCTTTCATAATCCACGTTAATAAGAGCTGCAATTAGTTTCCTACTAAGATCTAAAGAGTGTTTTATGACAAATTACAGAACCTAAAAGCGTCCTTCCGCTGCACGAAATACCACTATTGAGGAGTTGCATCTTTTAAAATTTACTACAAGGAAAAAGTCTGAGATATTTCTTTAAATGAAGTCACGACAAGAATACAATATGTTTATTAAAGTATTGATTGGCTCAAATGGCTCTGAGCACTATGGGACTTAACATCTATGGTCATCAGTCCCCTGGAACTTAGAACTACTTAAACCTAACTAACCTAAGGACATCACACAACACCCAGTCATCACGAGGCAGAGAAAATCCCTGACCCCGCCGGGAATCGAACCCGGGAACCCGGGCGTAGGAAGCGAGAACGCTACCGCACGACCACGAGCTGCGGACAAAAGTATTGATTATAACATAATACCGTGACGAATGAGAGAAACGTCCGAAGACAACAAAGCTGATCCAGAAGTATAGAGAAGTGGAATTGATGATTGCTATTAAAAGATTATAATTACGCATTCATGAAACATTTCAGATTGTCCCCGTTGATTTTGATGAGGCATGGTACATATCAGAAAGGCTTTTTTTCCATTAGAGAACTACTGTTTCAGTGAGTTTGGTTCTCACGTCACTTGAATAGTTAAATCGATGTTGATGACTATCGGGACTGCGGGTTATGGCGCAATATTAACTGTTCACCCATCTCGGGCTGTCGCGGGATAGATTCCGTAATTGTTCGGGGGTGTGGAGAGAGAGGAGGGGGGGGGGGCGGGGGCTGATAAGTTTCCTAGTGCTCCAAAACTACAGAATTTACATGCTACAGCTGACATTCGGTCATGCTCTTGCATATATGTAAGCAGTGCACAAAAAAAAAAAAAAACAATGCAGGCTTGCACGACCGGTATTTGCGTCCTTGGGGATTTTTGTATTACGGGCATTGCGGCGAGCATTCGTAACACCGCTTGGTAACATTCGCCTGTGCGGTGGCGCTCGACGCGGAGGTAAGTCTGTTCGAATCCCGCTGCCAGAATTTTTTCGGCAGTAGGAGGAGAGGTGGTGGTGTAAAGATCCTGATCATTAGACTTCGCATCAATAACCTGGGTTAAATACCAAACGTCTCCCCAGTGTCTCATGAAGTGAGGGCATGTGACTGTGGATAGTGATCCGTCCGTCGGACGGGGATGTTATAACCGGCGCTTCCCTGGATGCTATTCCAGAGGAATAGACTACGTGTCAGCACCGGGCCTCACCCTTTCCCGTCAATCATCATCATTATAAATCGTGAACACAACACTACATTGTACACACATCCATTACTTGCACTCAGTAAATACACATTAGCCACAGCTCCCACACATCCACAAGAAAAGGAGCCGTCCTGCGTGACGGAAGGAAACCCTTCCCTACTAGGCAGCTGAACATAGCCGTTGGGGGTCTCCCAGCCAACAGTGCCATACGACGTCACTTTACTGTGGGCCTTATGTTGTGTCAAGGTACATGCTTTGGACCACTGTCTACTGCCCATAAAACAGTACTTGCCAAATAATGCTAGTACAATACACACTTTCGCAAAAGAAGCCTACTGAAAATAGACGTCCCTCTTAACCTCAGGGTTTTAATTTTCTAAGGTCATGAAATGTCAAAGCCATCGGCTGCAACTGTAAAGTAGATGACTTTTGATAAGAGCATGGATTAAGTGTTTAGAATGGGCTTTTAGGGTTCCGTACCTCACTCAGTGAGTACAAACGGAGGCCTTACAGGATCACTTTGTCTGTCTGTCCGTCCGACTTTGAAAACCATTTCTCAGGAACGGGTAGACGTGCCAAGTTGAAAAATACCAGATTTAAGGCCCAAAAGACACGGTCATTTATGTCACATGTTTTGATATTCGCAAACTCGCTCGTAAGAAACTTGTGTGTGTTTCCCTTTGACGTAGAATTATGAAATTTGGCAGGAAGAAAGGTTTCACAGTAGAAGTAAGGGAAAGAAAAACAAAAAATTAATTTGTAATTATATCACACGAAAAAAAAAAATTGTCGTTTGTTGTTCGATTCCAAACTTGAAATTAAAACATTCTCTAAAGTCTTGGAATCCCTGGGACCGATATCTTGGCAGTATCAATGCCGATAATAGGCAAAAATTGTAGATATTCTCGATTAACGGAATGGATGGACTGTCTGTCTACACAGTTAAGTTTCTACGGGAACCTCAGTACGGGAGTCCTACTTGCACCCGGCCAGGTTTTATATGTTGATCATTTGGCTCTTTGTATTGAATTTCTCCGTTTTTTGTGATGGCTATAAATCAAATTAAAAGAATGAAATTGTTACATATAAATTTCTGTAGTTAGTGGAAAAAAGATTGAATTTAATCTAGTTGGCGTTTGTAAAGGTCGTAAATAGTTTGCTTTTTGAGGACATAATACATAGTTTCTTACGTCTGAAGTTTCTTAACAGCTTGTTGGAGTGAGTGCCTTAGGCAGCAGAGCAGCGTTCGATGGCTATCCCTTACGTGTTCATTAGAACCATCCCGAGTTTTTTAACACACATTGTTCTCCATGTACTCCATTGCGAGTCTCAACAGTCAGTTGTATTTCACGGTGTGGCTTTCTAGCTCGGTCCGCCTGCTTTGTATGCGTCCAGTTAATATTCAGTTGCTGAAAGACAGAACTGTTAATGAGTTTTGCAACTACCTGATAGTTAAGTCTAGCATAGAAAACTAATTAGCGAAATTGACTTCTTCTTTTCCCACACACCTGTATCATACGCTGTGAGTGTGTTTACAGTGTATTCATTTTTGTCTAACTTCAGTCCTTTGTAGCAAACGACGCGCTTTCGCTACTCAGTTTCAAAGATTTAAAATAAATACTCCCAATAGTTTTCCAAAGTTGATGTTGCTACAGAAAGTGAGATTTACGCAAGCTCTGAATTATTTCAAGCATTGCCGCAATTATAAGACTACTTTGTATAAATTTACTTAATGTATCGTCCGTTTCGAGATAGAGAATTTTATTTTTTGTCAGCTAAAGTGTTTGGGCGAGCTGAGTGCTCAGCGTGATGGATTGCCGTTTTACGGGCCCGGGTTCGATTCCCGGCTGGGTCGGGGACTTTCTCCTCTCAGGGACTGGGTGTTGTGTTTTCATCATTTCATCCCCATCCGGCGCTCAGGTCGCCTAATGTGGCGTCGAATGTAATAAGACCTGCACCAAGGCGGTCGGACCTGCCCCGTTAGAGGCCTCTCGGCCAATGACGCCAAACGCTCATTTCCATAGAGACAGCACTACGAAAAAGCCGATATGCCGGTACTAGGCAGCACTTCTGGCACTGACGACAGTTGCCATTCTTGGCCTTACACTGTTTGTATTTTTCCGTTGGGTGCCCCCAGTCCTGAAAGCGTAACTTTCCATTTTCTTACCTCTTCTGTGCGGACTCAGAAGTCAGTGCTTATGATTTTGGCACAGGATTCGATTACTCGAGATTAATAACAAAGTCTGAACTTACTTTGTAGCTGTTCATCTGCCCAGTGAGATAAGTCGATATTTTTACATCGGGAGACTCAACCTTCAGCATCGTCAAATATAGACGTGCGCATTAGCTGTGAGGAGCTAAATCTCTCAGCACGCGCACGCTGGCTTCGGCGCAAACTCGTATTTCCCAACTGCTGATTCGAATTATGAAAGATTTAGCACCTGAAGGTTGTTCATCTCCGTTTATATATATTAAAAAACTGCATCATTCCATGTCATAGCAAAATTGTCCAATAATGTTGGGGGAAAAAAAATCTTTCAGCAAATCAGTCTGAAAAAGAAATCTGTCGGTTTTAAAATTTTGTAATGAGAGCAGACTGTCTATTTAGGAACAAGGCGTATCATAACGATGCCATGCCATGTAAGTTTGTGTTGTTAAAAGTAACTGGCCTTACCTCTGTCTAGTGAGAGACATTCCTGATTCTCGTTCTGATGTAAACTGAAGCTCGACACGTGGCTATAATACCATCATCATTGGACAGGGTAATGTAAGTGAGGCTGGTCATTTAGTAGCCTCTGCGTAGACTATTGATGTTAAATTTATTACGTGCCTGCACTACACTTAGTCACCCGAACTTCTGCATCTGATGATCGATGTCCGGCGATATTTATTCAATTATTCACGTAAATTAGTGTTTTATCCAACTACATGTTAGTACGTTGTAGTTCATCTGTACAGAAAGCAATTTTACAAGACAAAACCGTATGTGACCTCTCACTTGTTCGTGTTTCGGAGTTCATTCTCTCCGACAAAGTTTTGCTGTACACACTTATAGGTGCACGTCAATTGAGGAGAGTTAATTTTACTGTCAGTTTGTTGAAAATTTCAGAACCTTGCTCGATTAGTACTTGTATGTGGAGAGTTCAAAAATGTGTGGTTGGTTCTTTTGGCACGCCATTTCTCATTTTTGTTCATTTTTCTGTCTGAGCTTTTCGTTAAAGGAGAACATTAATTACATAACTGTAGTATGAAACTTCCTTGCAAATTGAATCGGGTGTCTCGCCGGGACTGAAACTTCGCGAGCAATGCGCCTACTTACTAAACTCTCCAGGCACGACTCGCGAACTACCCTCGCAGCATTATCTCTGCCGGTATCCCTCTCTTAAATTGCTAACGTCATGGAATCGATCCGTGGCCTATTTTTCATAAATTACTTTCACGCTGTAGTATTACTTATAAATTTCGAGGAATTTGCCATACTAGAAGCGCACTGATTCGATACTTCTGATGGTGAATATTAATAGCCCGATTAGATAAGAAGCAATGTGGAAATATGAAAATTCTTTCTGCAGCAGTAATCTGGTAATTTTCATCCATCATTCGGAAGCGAATAGTACCGTGTCTTTATCTTGATGGTAACGGGGTAGAATTTTACAGTTGGATGATTTCATGATACCAGTTTATTTGCCTTCTCTCGCGTATATGTCAGTTTTGGCGTGTGGAGTATAGACAATGTGGGGATAAGGCAAAAAAAGCTGAACTGGAAGACTGCCGCCAACAGGAATCGGCCGCCTTGAGAGCACGTGGGACGAGTGTAGGGTTGCAATCGGCGAGTGGGGTTTTAGCGCAAGCTGTGTCCGGGCGCTGACCCTGGAGACCCCGTGGCGTGCCGAGGCCGAGTATCGACTGCCCCGGGGGCAAGGCCCTTCCCTCCGTATGTCTCGTCTCTTCTGTTCCGTCGGCACTACAGTTCAGCTTACAAAGGTCCATTCGCTTCAACGGCAGTCCCTGTTTCATCCCTCCGCCTAGCGTCTCAGCACCAACAAAAACAATGCTGAATGGGGAAATGCTACCCAGTCAGTATCATTAATAAGACAGGTAGTTGTAGAATCCTGTTTTGGAAGGGGGGGGGGGGAGGCGGCGGAGCAGATACATAAAATGGTGCGTATTCTTTCAAATCTCTGAACATCATTCATCTACATCTACATGACTACTCTGCAATTCACATTTAAGTGCTTGGCAGAGGGTTCATCGAACCACAATCATACTCTCTCTCTACTATTCCACTCCCTAACAGCGCGCGGGAAAAACGAACACCTAAACCTTTCTGTTCGAGCTCTGATTTCTCTTATTTTATCTTGATGATCATTCCTACCTATGTAGGCTGGGCTCAACAAAATATTTGCGCATTCGGAAGAGAAAGTTGGTGACTGAAATTTCATAAAAAGATCTCGCCGCGACGAAAAACGTCTTTGCTGTAACGACTTCCATCCCAATTCGCGTATCATATCATTGATATGAGGAACATCATACTGACAGATCGCGTGGGAATTCGCTTGTACTGTAGTGTGATGCCCCCCTGTGGGTTCGGGGGTAAGAATAGGCCCACGGTATTCCTGCCTGTCGTAAGAGGCGACTAAAAGGAGTCTCAAACGTTTTGGCCTTGTGAGATGGTCCCCTAACGGGTTTGACCTCCATCCTTCTAAATTTTCCGAAGAGCGAGCCGATTGGGGAAGGGCGCCTTACAAGGAGCGATGTGTCCATCAAGCATTACCATCTCTAGCCAGGTTTGTCGTCATCGCTTAGCAGTCCCGCTCACCTACCATCTCTTGGGCGTGGATTTGTTCTTGGGTGCGGTCTCTTGCAGTCTGCTATGCTGTGCCGCTTTATGCGCCAATGACGATATTGGACTACATCACCTGAAATCCAGCACGGTAGCCAGTCCGTTGTGGTGGGGCCGCCATGTACCCTGTTGGTTGTAGCCCCCTGACTACACAGGGATCGCTCTGCTGATGCCAGCGCCGTTAACTCCCCACGTATGCCAAGGAGTAGATGCCTATCTCCTTGGGGCATTGGGACTCCCGGCAATGGCCATCCTGCCAGGTGGTCGTTGCTGAGGCTGGGTGGCGCCCGTGGGGAGGGCCCTTGGTCGGAGTAGGTGGCATCAGGGCGGATGACCCGCAATGAAGCGTGGTACATCATCTCTTGCTGGTGGCCAGCCGCCAGCAGTCTCTAAGCGTTCCAGGGCTCAATACAACGCAACTACATATGACCCCAAATCGTTCCCCTCCCTGGCTACACCATGGGAGGAACGAAAGACTAAGGATGCCAGCGAACCATACTCGCCCCGCTACCTGGTGTGTACGAGAGCTGATGGTGAATCCTTTACATCCATGAAGCCTCAGTTCTTCGTCGAGCACTTAGAGGACAAGTTCGGGGAGGTGGAGGGCTTGTCCAAAATGCGCTCGGGCTCGGTTTTGATCAAATCGGCGTCCTCCGCCCAGTCCCGCCGGTTACTCGATTGTAACAAGCTGGGGCATGTTCCGGTTACAATCACGCCCCATAAGAGTCTTAATATGGTCCAGGGCATAATATTCCATCGGGACCTTCTATTGCAGTCCGATGACGAGCTTCGCGCCAATTTAGAGCGGCGAGGTGTTCACTTCGTCCGGTGCGTACATCGTGGTCCAAGGGATAAGCAGGTTGCCACCGGTGCCTTCATCTTGGCCTTCGAGGGTGATACTTTACCTGAGAAGGTCAAGGTGATGGTCTATCGTTGTGACGTCAACCCATATATCCCTCCCCCGATGCGGTGCTTTAAGTGCTGGAAGTTCGGGCATATGTCTTCCCGCTGTACTTCCGGCCTCACATGTCGAGATTGTGGACGCCCATCACATCCCGATACTCCATGTGCTCCGCCTCCCATCTGTGTAAACTGCGGAGAGCACCACTCACCTTGCTCGCCGGACTGCAGGATCTACCAGAAAGAGCGCAAAATCATGGAGTATAAGACCCTGGACCGCCTGACATACACTGAGGCCAGGCAGAAGTTCGAACGCCTCCATCCTGTTCGAATGCCTGCCTCTTACGCCGCGGCTACTACTGTTATGGCCCCATTAGCTCTCCCTCAGACTGCCACCTCTCAGAGCCGGAATGCTACACCTGCCCCCTTGATGGTGGGGGGCACTTCACTCCCTGCTGCTCCTGCACTACCTGCCTCAGGAGCAGCAACCCCCCAACCATCGGGGACATCAGTCCCCACTTCTAAGCTGGGGAAGCCTCAAACTTCCCCTGCTCGAATAGCACGGAAAGGGTCCCTTGGGTCCCTTCCTTCCCAGGTTTCCGCCTCTGGGAAGGGTGACGTCAGCCAATGGAAGAAAAGCAGACCAGCGGCTGATCGCAGGGCTTCCCGCTCCTCCTCCGTCCCGGAGACTGACTCGCTGGAGCCCTCCCAGCCAATGAAACCCAAGGACCAGAGAGACAAGACGAAGAAGAAGACCTCTAAGGCCAAGGACCACGCGGTGGCATCCACCCCACTGCTCCCTACAGGCTCTGCGTCCGGGGATAAGGTGGAGATCCGGGCGTCCGCTGAGGACCTGGATCTCGCCGGACCCTCGGACACCATGGAAGCAGATTGTACTGGTCCTCCATCGGTGGCAGCAGGTGGCCCAGTGGCGTGATCTGCCTCCTCGGCCCCTTCACGCCTTTTTCGGACATGGACAAAGCTATACTCCAGTGGAACTGCAGCGCTTTTTTCCACCACCTTGCTGAGCTTCGCCAACTCATCAGCAGTCACCCTTTCCTCTGCATTGCCCTACAGGAAACTTGGTTTCCGGCAATGCGGACCCCTGCCCTACGTGGGTATCGGGGTTATTACAAGAACCGGGCAGCTTATGAGAGGGTATCTGGTGGAGTCTGCGTCTACATCCTTAACTCTGTCTACAGCGAATGTGTACCTCTTCACACACCTTTAGAGGCTGTCGCTGTAAGGATGTGGACGCCTCAGCCTATTACTGTCTGCAGTTTGTATCTTCCGCCAGATGGTGATGTCTCGCGTCATGTGTTGGCTGCATTGATAGCACAACTGCCTCCTCCTTTTGTGTTACTGGGCGACTTTAACGCCCATAACCCCCTGTGGGGTAGCGCCGCGATTACTGGCCGGGGTAGAGATGTCGAGACTCTTCTCTCGCAGCTTGACCTCTGCCTCTTAAACACGGGAGAGCCGACACATTTCAGCGTAGTCCATGGCACATTTTCGGCCATCGACCTTTCTATCTGCAGCCCCGGACTTTCACCATCCATCCACTGGAGTGTCCATGACGACTTATGTGGTAGTGACCATTTCCCCATCTTTCTGTCACTACCACAGCGTCACTCTTCTGAACGCCCCTCCAGATGGGCTCTGAATAAGGCTGATTGGGGCTTGTTCTCCTCTCTCGCCACTATCGCACCTCCTTCCCCTGACACCATTGATGCGGTGGTTCAGTCGGTCACCACCGGCATCGTTTCTGCGGCGGCATCTGCGATTCCCTGTTCATCCGGGTCCCCTCGGAGGAGGACTGTGCCTTGGTGGGCGCCCGAGATCGCAGAGGCGATTAGAGATCGCCGGCGGGCTCTTCAACGCCATAAGCGGCACCCGTCCTTGGAGAACCTCATCGTTTTTAAACAGCTCCGTGCCCGTGCCCGACGCCTTATTCGCCAACGGAAGCAGGAGTGCTGGGAACGGTATGTTTCCACCATTGGCGTCCGTACCTCTGCATCGCAGGTTTGGGCTAAGATTAGGCGACTCCATGGCTATCGGCCGCCTGTCTCTGTCCCTGGGCTTTCGCTGAATGGAGTGGTGTGTACTGACTCCGACACGATTGCGGACCGGTTAGCAGCGCATTTTGCTCAGTGTTCCGCATCTACGAATTACCCACTGGCCTTCCGCTCCCGGAAAGAGCGGTTGGAAAGTTGGAGGCTTTCCTTTCACACGCGCCACGCGGAGTCGTACAATGCTCCTTTCAGCGACTGGGAATTCCAGAGTGCCCTATCTGCTTGCCCTGATACGGCTCCTGGGCCAGACCGCATCCACAGCCAGATGCTGAAACACCTCTCTGTGAATTGCAAGCGACGCCTCCTAGATGTTTTCAACCGCATCTGGGTTGAGGGTGTGTTCCCGTCTCAATGGCGAGAAAGCATCGTCCTCCCCGTGTTGAAACCTGGCAAGAACCCGCTGGAGGTGGACAGCTACCGCCCCATAAGCCTCACCAACGTTCTTTGCAAGTTGCTAGAACGTATGGTGAGCCGGAGGTTGAGTTGGCTCCTCGAGTCTCGAGGCCTTCTGGCTCCGTCTCAGGGTGGGTTCCGCAAAGGCCGCTCTGCCGTCGATAATCTGGTCTCCCTAGAGTCTGCCGTCCGTACAGCCTTTGCACGCCGCCAACATCTGGTTGCCGTCTTCTTCGACATGCGGAAGGCGTACGATACGACTTGGCGATATCACATCCTGGCCACACTTCATGGGTGGGGTCTTAGGGGCCCGCTCCCGATTTTTATTCAGAATTTTCTGTCGTCTCGTTCCTTCCGCGTGCAAGTTGCTGCGTCCCATAGTTCCTCCCGGGTCCAGGAGAACGGGGTCCCACAGGGGTCTGTCCTCAGTGTCTCCCTGTTTTTAATTGCGATCAATGGGCTCGCTGAGGCGGTGGGATCGTCCGTCGCAGCTTCGTTGTATGCAGACGATTTCTGCCTCTACTACAGCTCCGCTGGCATTGCAGTTGCTGAGCGCCAGCTGCAGGGCGCTATCCGCAAGGCGCAGTCGTGGGCTGTAGCGCACGGCTTCCAGTTTTCGGCCGCTAAGACCTGCGTTGTGCATTTCTGCCGGCGTCGCACGGTTCACCCTGAGCCACGCCTTTACCTTGACGGTGAACCTCTTGCTGTGGTAGAGACGCATCGGTTCTTGGGACTGGTATTTGATGCCCGGCTGACTTGGCTGCCTCATATTAGGCAGCTTAAACAAACATGCTGGCGGCATTTAAACGCTCTCCGTTGCCTTAGCCACACCGGATGGGGTGCCGATCGGTCCACCCTTCTCCGGCTGTATCAAGCGCTGATCCAGTCCCGCCTTGATTATGGGTGTGTGGCTTATGGTTCGGCGTCGCCATCAGCGTTGTAATTGCTGGATCCCATCCATCACTGCGGGATCCGACTCGCCACAGGAGCATTTCGGACAAGCCCTGTTGACAGCTTACTTGTGGAGGCTGGTGTTCCTCCATTGCGGATCCGGCGCGACCGACTTCTGGCCGCTTATGCTGCCCACGTTTGTAGCTTGCCAGGGCATCCCAACTACCGTCTCCTGTTCCCGCACTCGATCGTCCATCTTCCAGACAGGCGGCCCCGGTCAGGGTGTACTATCGCGGTTCGCATCCGGGCTCTACTGTGTGGGATTGAGTTTTTTCCTCTCCCGCCTGTTTTCCGGGCCAATCTCCGTCTGCCCCCTTGGTGTGTGCGCCGACCATGCATTCGGCTGGATTTGGCACAGGGTCCGAGAGACTCGGTCCCTCCTCCGGCCCTCCGCCGCCGCTTTGTTGCTCTCCTTGCCGAGTTTCCCGGATCTGCCGTGACCTATACCGACGGTTCGATGGTCTCTGGTCGCACTGGTTACGCTCTTACTCTAGAGGATCATTGTGAGCAACGGTCGCTGGCACCCGGGAACAGTGTATACACTGCCGAGTTGGTTGCCATCTATCGCGCCCTAGAGTATATCCGCTCCCGCTCAGGTGAGTCCTTTGTCATCTGTAGTGACTCCCTGAGTGGTTTACGAGCTCTTGACCAGTGCTTTCCTCGTTCCCGTCTGGTGATGGCCATCCACGAGTCGCTCCATGCTCTTGCCCGTTGCGGCCGCTCCGTGGTCTTTGTTTGGACCCCAGGTCATGTTGGCATCCCGGGCAATGAGCGGGTTGACACGCTGGCTAAACAGGCAGTGAGTTCACCGGCTCTGGAACTCGGCCTTATGGAGTGTGATCTCCTGTCGCTTTTGCGCCAGAAAGTGCTCGGTGCCTGGGGTGACGAGTGGCGCACCCTGCCCACGCCCAACAAACTTCGGGCGGTGAAGGAGACGACCCGTGTGTGGCGCTCCTCCATGCGGGCCTCTCGGAAGGACTCTGTCGTCCTCTGCCGGCTGCGCGTTGGCCACACGTGGCTGACGCACGGCCATTTGTTGCGCCGGGAGGACCCACCGCTATGTCGCTGCGGGGCAGCTCTGACGGTGGTCCACATTTTGGTGGACTTCCCGCTTTTAACAGGACTCAGGCAGACGTTTGCGCTGCCTGATACCCTCCCTGCCCTTTTATGTGATGACGATGCTATGGCGGACCTCGTGTTGAGTTTTATTCGGGCAGGGGGTTTTTATCGTATGATTTGAGTGTTTGTCCTTTTATTTCCTGTATTGACTTGGGCCTTTGGCCTGTGGTTTTAAACTGTGGGTTTTAATGTCATTTGGTGGTTGGCTTTTCCTTATTTTCATGGTCGGCCAACCACCTTCACACTCGGTGCGATTTTAGTTCCGTTTGTCTGGTCTTTGTCTGCCTTTCTTGTATTGTGTCGTCCCTTCTCTCAGTTCTCCGTTTTTAACGACTGACAGTTTTTATTTCGTGTGATTTTATCGTGGAACAAGGGACCGATGACCTTAGCAGTCTGGTCCCTTCAATCCCACACCCAACCAACCAACCGTAGTGTGATGGCTGCAGGGCGAGTGGTGACGCGACTAATTAAAGACAGCAGTGTGGAAGGAAGAGTGAACACGGTCCTATCATACGCAAAACAACGCGAGAAGCTCGTGTGATGGATTGGCTAGCTCTGACGAATCGACGGATGACAATAGCTGGAATCCGGAGAGATGTTAGGGGCAATGTTTCACCACTGAAAGATTACTGGAAGCCGGGTTGAGATCTCGAATTACCTTTCGTCGTTTACTACTGACAGCGTACTTGCGCGGTGTAGTGTAGAGGTGTACTGACCACTAGCCATTGATCGGATGGCGGTCCATCTTTCGCCGTTTGTAGTTTGTGTGTTTGTGTGTTTGTGTGTGTGTGTGTGTGTGTGTGTGTGTGTGTGTGTGTGTGTGTGTGTGTGTGAGAGAGAGAGAGAGAGAGAGAGAGAGAGAGAGAGAGAGACGGGGGGGGGGGGGGGGCGGCGCGGACATAGCGCAGCTATTACTCGTCTTTCATTGTCTGATGCAAAAGAGCTCAGGTCTTTGTAAAAACTACTAAATGACATTTACCAATAGGATAATATTTAAGAAGCAGAAGATGTGAATTTGTCTGCAGCGCTTACGTAGTCACCAATGGGGGATTTGCCGCCCGCGGTACTAGCAAGTACGTACACCCCTGGCGTAGAGCGAGTCAGTTGGGACATTGATTGATATTCTGTAGTGGTCAGCGATGAGTCTCGTTTCTATTTGTGGATGGTCGACGCTAACGTGTCGATAGACGAGCCAGAGAAAGGTCACCGGAAGCAGCTGTTCTCGAGGCCCCTACTGCTCCAACTCTGAGAATCTGGTGTAGGGAATTATTGTATATAACCACGGGCTTGATTAGATAATTTTTGAAGAGAGGCTGAAATCCCACCAATATGTGACAGTGATGCTAAATTCTTCCATCATACCCTTTATGACAACAGTAACAAATAGCATTTTAAAACAGAATAATAAAACACCCCGTATCACACTCGCCTTAAGCAATGTACCAATCTTTAACTGGTCTGCCCACTGTCATGATTTATGGCCAACACAGCATGTCTGGGATGCGATCGGTAGACGCGTATTTTCATATCAGCCTGCAGACAGCAGTGTTCATGAGCCGACACAGCATGTCTTACAGGCATGGCAAAAACCCATCCAGACGACATTTGGAGGCTATTTACTTCCGTCCCACAACGAGTAGAAGTGGGTATTCGTGCTCATGGGGGTCACACCTCAGACGAATTACGATGGACATCGGTTCCGAATGGGATGAAAATGTAATCACACAACACCAGTTTGATAAATTTCAGACTAGTGCATCGTGGTGTAACACTTTCGCTTTCCGTCACTCTGTCTGGGTGGTACAGAAGGAACGCCAAGGAATTGTGGATTGTTAATATAAGTTGCGGAACACGTGACAACCGTTTCCATAGGTCAGTGTGGACTGGGCTTCATGATGTGGCAGATACTGACACTTGATTTCGACAGTTGGGACATATTTCCGAGAAAACTGCGCTCATCAGTAATATTTTAGGCCCATAGGATCCGGAAAGAACTCTCCGACAATTATTGCTGAGTGTTGCAAATTAATAGCTTCGCCTGTCGCTGCAAAGAATGAA
The DNA here is from genome assembly GCF_023897955.1 of Schistocerca gregaria. NCBI lineage: Eukaryota > Metazoa > Arthropoda > Insecta > Orthoptera > Acrididae > Schistocerca > Schistocerca gregaria. Next base: position 935,900,527 of record NC_064922.1, read on the forward strand.
TACATTAAATGCATTCCGATCCTAAAATATATTGCCACTGTTCGCATATTATTGATGTAAGTTATGCTAAGAGAGGTTTATAATATTTATAGATCGTTCCGTCGATAACTGCGAGTGGTACATGTTATTTCGAATCGGAATTTGTTCCTCTTTAACATTCTTAAGTCAAAGAAAATTTTGCGACATTGAAATAGCAGCGATGTCGGGTGTATTTTACTAAACTGTTTACCAACGTTGACGTAAGTCTCAGTAACAGTGTTTGCGATTAGATAAGGACTCCAGTTTTTCTTCCGTTTTCTTTGGATCTTATCGTCAATATAATTTGTGAAGATATTAGCGCCCCCTGGCTCGCGAAGGGAGTAATTCAGTACACTCTCACTCAGGAATATAGTGTAAATATTGAATCTATGAACTGTAAATTGGTTTTTCTCTGAAACTTCCTGGCAGATTAAAACTGTGTGCCCGACCGAGACTCGAACTCGGGACCTTTGCCTTTCGCGGGCAAGTGCTCTACCAACTGAGCTACCGAAGCACGACTCACGTCCGGTACTCACAGCTTTAGTTCTGCCAGTATCCGTCTCCTACCTTCCAAACTTTACAGAAGCTCTTCTGCGAACCTTGCAGAACTAGCACTCCGCTGCAGAGTGAAAATCTCATTCTGGAAACATCCCCCAGGCTGTGGCTAAGCCATGTCTCCGCAATATCCTTTCTTTCAGGAGTGCTAGTTCTGCAAGGTTCGCAGAAGAGCTTCTGTAAAGTTTGGAAGGTAGGAGACGGATACTGGCAGAACTGAAGCTGTGAGTACCGGACGTGAGTCGTGCTTCGGTAGCTCAGTTGGTAGAGCACTTGCCCGCGAAAGGCAAAGGTCCCGAGTTCGAGTCTCGGTCGGGCACACAGTTTTAATCTGCCAGGAAGTTTCATATCAGCGCACACTCCGCTGCAGAGTGAAAATCTCATTCTGGTTTTTCTCTGTTTGTACTACTTAGCTATTGGATATAATATGTAAATAATTAAAGATTTGTGATGAAAATGACCGTGATGTGGCAGTTAAGCTTTGTAATTGACGGTCCTTTACACTTAATGGAAGATAGCTTTTTATTTTTCCTCCCTTTTTTCCGATTTATATTTATCCAATTTTTAAAAAAGTTGTGTACAAAATCTTGTGTTGCTTGCTAGAGAGACAGAAACGAAAGCATCTGCCTTTCAGTACCTTGCAGTGGACTGTCTAGAAAATTTAATAGAATAATCATTACTTTAACGACAACATAGTGTTGTCGTATAATTTTAATGACGACGCCGGACGTTCGAATGTAGTCGCAAACTTAATCTTGAGTAACGTGATCAGTAACTTGATACAGCAATAACGGATCATGTGCGTGGGTGCTCTTAGCACCTCTCGTAAAACCGCCAATGCAGTCGGTTATATGAAAACTGATCAAACTTATCCGGGCACCCCTATATCATGTGAAACCGACCGTAAGATGTAACGAGAAAAGGCCTGTGGAGTCGCTAAAGTGGATAGATCAGGAGAACTTAGCTGCCTCTGACGTGGGCGTCATAGAATGTCACAACAGTAACATATCCGTCAGGAACATTTCAACCATTGTAAGGCTGCCCAAGTCGACTGTTGTGATTGTGAAACGGAAAAGCGGAGGAACAATCTCATCACAGAACGTGATTATCGGAGGCTTTCCCGCCCTGTAAAGGAAGATATGTGGTGATCTTTGGCGGATATGACGACAGAGTGCAATGCCAATCCAGGCACAGTTGTTTCGGAGCACTTCGTTCAGCGCACGTTGTTGAAGTTTCGGAGCAGATGACCCCTACGTGTTCCCCACATCATCAGTTGCGAGTTCTATCTACCAAGGACTTGGCGGATACATGCCACGCATATGATATTCTGTTACGCTTCAGAGGTGGACCAACGCACTATTAAGTAGATGGTAAAATATTTTTCGCTCGTCATTGTGTATTCAGACGACGACGAGGTTAGCAAATAAAAACATTATTGTGAATTTTTCCCCCAAAAACAGTCGGTCGCAGGGAGCTGCGTTATACGTAAGAGTACTTGTGGCCATCATTGTTGCACCGGAACTCACGAATGATGCGTATGCAGCTGCCTCTAAATGCCTGAGTCTCTTGGCTTTGCGACCGCGCAGAGTAGAGGCGAAGCGAAACGGTGTCTCGTTGCGAGCTGTGTGCGTGACGGACACACACACACACACACACACACACACACACACACACACACACACTCTCACACACAAAGCAGCAGCAGGTAGTCTCTCTCTCTTTTTCCCTCTTTCTTTTTGGTTAGCTGTAGTACGTCATTCTCTTGATTTTTGATTATGAAGAGTACCACGTCATCACTCACAATCTGCTTCAGCTAAAACATTCGTGGTCGTCTTGGCAATTACTTCCATTAATAATTCTGCTATTGTTCTTATGATATGGCGTCTTAAAATAGTGTAAGGTGGGGGCAAAATGAATCATTTAAACTTTAAATATTTTATAAGCATGTTAAATTGTGATGAAGAAAGCTCATACGTACGTTTTGTATGTTAAAGGTACAGTGGTTCAAGATCTATTCTTTTTCGTCGTAAATAGCAAAATTTAAAATGTTGGAACAGTTTAAAAATTGTGGGGCTATTTGAATCGCAAATGGGCTATGTGAATCATTGTAAACTGTCATACAGTTATACACATTGTAGATTATAGGTTTTACCTTTTACAGTACTTGTTACATGCATTTCCCATACCGGAATTGGTTGCGATCAGCAGCCCCTCCCCCCCCCCCCCCTCCCCAAATTTCGTGTAACCACACTTTGCACTTATCACACCTGATCCATCCCCCTTTCTTCACAGGTCTAGGATTGTATTATTTGACGTTACAGAACCCGCTTCAGGTGATGACGAAGATGAATCCTTTCCTGGATTTTGTATGTTTGTGTTTAATATCCAGCGCATTTATGCAACCCGTGACCTTTCATTGGGAGTTTTCACAGTGCTATTTTCTCTTCCCTCTTATACGACTGAGATGAACTGCTGAAGTCAGATGACCAGCTGAATTTTTCTCTCCCTGCACGTGTGCTAATCCCAACGAAAACTACCAGTGGCACAACGGAAGAAAGATGATGATGGTGGTGATCTCTGAACCTCCAAATTCCTTGGAGGAGTTGCAGAGTCTGAATTTATTTCTGATTTTGCAGTGACATAATGCGACTTCACATTCAGAAATGTGGTCGAACGAAGGAATCTGTGTGATGTTTTGTTGGGACTGTAGGGGAAAGTTCCAGTGCACCTAAATCCCTTCACAGAATTTCCGACAGTAACTCCACTTCTCCAGGCGACATGAAAATTTTACCAAAAACAAATTTTGTGATGGAGGCAGAGTGACTGTTCTCTATAATTAGGCTTCATAAATGTTTTAATAAGAAAGAAATAATGCATATTGTATTCCGGTTCAAGAAACCCCACGAAGACAAACTGATTCACATAGCCCCAATCCCTTGTTACCTTTTAGGTGTAAGCAGTCGCTCAAATTTATAACAGATGTCGCTAATTCTTTTAACTAGGTGGTGGAAAGATTTATTTATAACATACATGTATTTCAACAATAGATCTCGTTTTATACAAATTAATATTGCATGGCGGATCGTTGTAAGCAATACAGTTATTACCTCTCCTATTTGCTCCTGGATGATTACTCTCTGGATTAAACAAATTTGGAAAAAGCGTCTTGTCTCTTGTCGTCAGCTCGTCTAGCAACTGTCCTGTAGCATTTCGGCGCCAGAGCTGCGCACATGAGCTGTTCAGTAGAATATTTAGTAACTTCAATCCATATAGTCCCCATGATTCAGAAAGCATAACGGTATCCTACGTCGTACGGGTTTGTTTTGCCTGCAGGTCCTTCCAGAGAAATCAGGTTCTCTCTTATTCTCCACATCCTCTGTAAGCACTAAATCTTTTACTTTAGGCATTATTTCCTCTCGTGTTTACCTAGTCCCCACCTTTCACAGCTGTTTGGGGCACACTCCAGAATACTGTTTTAATGACTCGTTTCCTTACCTCTAGTCTGACGTATTTGTTGGTAAGTACTTTATTCAGTTAAATATAATTTTCGACTACTGTCTACTGCTGCCAGTAATTTTAAAGATCCTAACGTCACTTGTGACCATGCTTCCCATTCGGGCCTAGTGGTCTATTGCTAAAGCACTTGGGCGGAAGCAGAGGTCGTGGAATCATATCCCGGTCGAACTACGAAAATTTTCAGTCCGCCTTTAATTTAGCCTTCATCTCTCAGCGATGTGAGGAGTCACCAGGAGCGACACCTGGTTCGCGTTCCACGTCAAACTGTAGCTCCCCTTACCTCTGTGGCGTAGTGGAGGTAGATTAGGGACACGCAAGGCGCTGAAAAACCTCCAGTCCATTGAAGTACACGGGGAAGAAATTTTACTTCCTAAGCAGTCGTTTTCTCGGCTAACTCATCTCTTTAAATGCTTATTCTTCGAGGTTTACATTTTTTAACGTAGTGTATCATACTTAAGTATTCCCATTTTCACACCGTATACATTACAAAAAATGCTTTCCGTCATGTTGGACCTGTACTTTGGATTTTCTTGAGTCTCCGTTACTCTACAATGTTTAAATATATATCTCTCTCTCTCTCTCTCTCTCTCTCTCTCTCTCTCTCTCTCTCTCTCTCTCTCTCTCTCTCTCTCTCTCTCTCTCTCTCTCACACACACACACACACACACACACACACACACACACACACACACACGGGGCTCGCCACCTCGCCACTCTTTGGCAGGTTCGTTCTTGGCTACCACGGGCGAACGTAGCACCTGGTACACGCCAGGATCGGGGAGGGGTGGTTGCCTGAACTATAACCTTCCCAAGTTGCCGTTTGGTCCCTCTGTCAGGTGTTAGGGAGGTGTGGCCTGAAGTGTGAACTATCACCTGAGGTGGGTGCGCTCCCTTGTAAAGGGGGCCCACAGTTGGAAAGACCGCACCATCGGAGACACTGGCAATCATGGGGGATTTCCGTGCGATGAGTCAATCACCTTCCCACTCAACATCTACAAAACGAGGCTAATGATTCGGAGACCCTTCCCGCTGCACCACGGTTTCTCCTGGTCTCACGTACTGAAGATAGTCAGTCCTTCGCCACAGTAAATCCGTTTATTATTCAGAAAGGTGTAGATGCAGTTGCTGGGCCTGTGAAATCCTGCTCTCAGTTTCGGAATAGCACTTTGCTGTTGGAGACCACTTCTGATTCTCAAGCTCAACAACTGCCTCGCTTCTCCACAGTTACCCTGTTCATGTCGAGGCACACAGAACTTTGAATTTTCCCTGTGGTGTAATTTACACCAGGCTGCTCGACTGTCTGAGGCGGAAATACAGTCTTAGCTCTCTGATAAGGGTCTCATTGCCGTTCATCGTGTAATGAAAAAGGCAGATTCCTCCTCAGTGCCTGTCCGCACTCTCTTTCTCACCTTTGATAGAGTGGTGCTTCCATCCAAGCTCAAAGCAGGCTATAAAATTATCACAGTCCTGCCATACATTCCATACCTGATGCGCTGCTACCAGTGTCATCGTTTCAACCACGTTAGAACGTCTTGTCGACACCCATCCGAATGTGTCACATGTGGTTGTTTGTTTATTGTGGTCTTCAGTCCTGAGACTGGATTGATGCAGCTCTCCATGCTACTCTATCCTGTGGAAGCTCCTTCATCTCCCAGTACCTACTGCAGCCTACTTCCTTCTGAATCTGCTTAGTGTATTCATCTCTTGGTCTCCCTCTACGATTTTTACCCTCCACTCTGCCCTCCGGTGCTAAATTTGTGATCCCTTGATGCCTCAGAACATGTCCTACCAACCGATCCCTTCTTCTAGTAAAGTTGTGCCACAAACTTCTCTTCTCCCCAATCCTATTCAATACCTCCTCATTAGTTACGTGATCTACCCACCTAATCATCAACATTCTTCTGTAGCACCACATTTCGAAAGCTTCTATTCTCTTCTTGTCCAAACTATTCATCGTCCATGTTTCACTTCCATACATGGCTACACTCCATACAAATACTTTCAGAAACGACTTCCTGACACTTGAATCTATACTCGATGTTAACAAATTTCTCTTCTTCAGAAACGCTTTCCTTGCCATTGCCAGTCTACATTTTATATCCTCTCTACTTTGACCATCATCAGTTATTTTGCTCTCCAAATAGCAAAACTCCTTTACTACTTTAAGTGTCTCATTTCCTAATCTAATTCCCTCAGCATCACCCGACTTAATTCGACTACATTCAATTATCCTCGTTTTTCTTTTGTTGATGTTCATCTTATATCCTCCTTTCAAGACACTGTCCATTCCGTTCAACTGCTCTTCCAAGTCCTTTGCCATGTGGCACGGATGCGCAAGAGGGCGATTGCCCACGTCCTCCCCGCTGTATCAACAGCAATGGCGGCCATGCTGCCTCCTCTCGGAAGTGTCCAGTGTATCTTGATGAGCGGGCTGTTAGAGATCCTGGTAAAGGAAAAGGTGCCTTATCCAGTTGCTCGCAAGCTACTGGCTAGTTGAAAACACTGTGTCCTCCCGTCTGGTACCTATAGTTCTGTTCTTGTTACCCCTCGCTCCATGAAGGACATAGCCACGCAGACATGTGACATCCAATTCAGCTCTGAGGTCGTGAAATCGCCCAGTGTTAGGTAGCTTCGACATCACCCCCCCTCCCCCCCAATCCAGCTGTGCAACAAGCCGTTAAATTCCCTCCTCAAGGGGCGAAACCACCAGCTACCCAACTGGTAGGCCGGAAAGGACAGAAGCAGTACTCGTGTGAGGACTTCCTCCGTCCCTCCAGCCAAACACCTGAGTCTTCATCTATCCGGAAAGGCTCGAAGAAGTCCACGAAAGGCAAACTGTCTTTGTCTTTCGCCACATCGAAGATCCTCTTCGATGGTGTCGGCACGTAATACTTAGCCCGACTAGCCTCCGTGTCGCTGGTGCACACTAACAACCGTTTTTCGGCGTTGGACTCCACAGACCGACCGGACAAGCAAGCTGATGCTTCTGCGGACCCCATGGAGCAGGGTTCTCCTGCTTCTGTGCCATGTAGTAGCGCCTCTTCCCCAGCTATCAGTCTGCAGTCGTCGAAGTGACATCCCCACATCTCTTCATCATGACTTTCCTTCAATGGAACGTTCTTGGCCTTCGGGTCACTAAGAGGATTCACGGCTTCTTCTGGCATTGCAGCGTCCCCTTGTACTCTGCCCTCAGGAAACGAAATTGCGCCCTCACGACCGCTTTGAGCTTCCACATTTCTTACCGATTCGTTTTGACCTTCCCCCTGATATCGGCATTCCCTCTCATGGGGGCATCATGCTGCTCATACTGGATGACATTCATAGTCAGCCCATCTCGCTGACTATCAGTCTTCAAGGTGTGGCAGTTCGCCTTTTCCTTCCCCAACTGACTTTTTCCCTCTGTACCATATATGTCCCTCCATCATTTGCTGTCACCAGGGCAGACTTCCTTCAAATTATTGGGCGGCTGCCCCCCCCCCCCCTTATTTTTGCTACTCGGTGACTTTAATGCACATCATCCCCTTTGGGGTTCTCCCAGGACCTGTCAGAGATGTGCCCTCTTGGCTGACCTCCCTAAGGAACTTAACCTCTTCTGCCGCAACACTGGAGCACCCACTCTCCTTTCCGACTCCTCGTACACCTATTCCAATTTGGACCTATCCCTCTGCACTGCCCAGCTTGCCCATCGTCTTGAGGTATCCGTTCTTTCTGACACCTACTCGAGCGACCATTTCCTGTGTGTTATCCGTTTTCTGACCCCTACCCCATCCGTGTGCACCCCTAAATGGCAGCTTCCTAGGGCTGACTGGCAGCTTTACTCCTCCCTGGCGACCTTCGAAGGGCAGGATTTCTCCAGTTGTGATGCCCAGGTCGAATATCACACAATCGTTATCCTTACTGCTGCAGAACGTTCCATCCCCGCACTTCCTCTCTACCAAGTCGTGTCCCAGTCCCTTGATGGACTGAAGTGTGCCGCGACCCAATTCGCCCATGTACAGATGGTCTCCGCGTTTTTAATCGCCACTCCACGCTGGCAAACGGCATTCATTATAAACAGATACGTACAAAGTGTCGTCGCGTTCTTAGGGATAGCAAAAGAGCTTGCTAGATTTCATTCACTTGTTCTTTAAGTTCCACACCACCTTCTGTCGTGTGGACCAATCACCGACGGCTCTCTGGAACCAAGATCCATACATCAATTTCCGGCCTGACAGTCGCTGACGATGTCATCGTGGACCCTATTGTTATCTCCAACACTGTGGGTCGCCATTTTGCGTAAGATTCGAGCTCTTCCCACTGTCACCCTGCCTTCCTCCATTGGAAACGAGCGGAGGAGGCTTGGGCGATGCCCTTCTCTTCTCCGAATCGTGAGTGCTACAATGCCATCTTTACTATGAGGGAACTGGATCATGCTCCCAGTTCTTCCCAATCCTCTGCCCCAGGGCCAGACGCCATCCACATTCAGATGTTGCAGCACCTTTCTCTTGTGGGCAAGCACTTTCTGCTTAACACGTACAACTGCATCTGGGCAGAGGGCACATTTCCTGGATGCTGGCGTAAAGCCACCGGCATACCCATACCTAAGCCCATACCTAACTTCCTTCTAGTTACCACCCCATTTCTCTTACCAGCTCCGTTTCCAAGGTGATGAAACGTATGATTCGTGCCTGGCTGGTGTGGTGGCTCGTGCCTCGAAAGTTACTGACGAATGCACAGTGTGGATTTCGAGCACAAAGTTCTGCAGTTGACCATCTCGTTACTTTAGCCACTCATGTCATAAGTGGTTTTCTGCTGAAATCCCAGACTGTGGCTGTGTTTTTCGATTTGGAGAAGGCCTACGACACCTGCTGGAGAACTGGTATCCTTCGTACTCTTTACAAGTGGGGCTTCCGTGGGCGCCTGCCCTGTTTTCTTCGGGCATTTTTACAAGACCGAGTTTTCAAGTTACGTGTGGATTGTGCCTTTTCGGACACCTTTATCCAGGAAAATGGTGTGCCTCAGGGTTCCGTCCTGAATGTCGACCTCTTTGCTATCGCCATTAACCCTATAATGGCCTGTCTCCCGCCGGGCATCTCCGGCTCTCTTTTTGTTAACAGATTTTGTCATCTGTTGCAGTTCTCCACGGACCTGTCTTAATGAGCTGCGTCTTCAGCTCTTGCTTGGTCGTCTTAACTCCTGGAGCACCGGCAATGGCTTTCGATTTTCCCCCGACAGAACCGTCTGTATGAATTTCTGGCGGCGCAAATGGTTTCTCCCACCGTCTCTACATCTTCGGCCTGTTGCCCTTCCGTTCGTTGAAACTACGAAATTTCTGGGGCATATGCTCGATAGGAAAGACTCCTGGTTCTCCCGTGTCTTACCTGGAGCCCGCTGTTCGCGGTCCCTTAATCTCCTACGTGTTTTCAATGGTACTTCCTGGGGCGCCGATCGAACCACTCTCCTTCGTTTGTACGGATCCCTTGTCCGTTCGAAACTAGACTATGGGCGCTTTTATGCGTCTGCACGCCCATCCCTCTCAACACAAACCACTATTGTGGCATCCGTTCGACCACGGGCGCTTTTTACACAGCGCAGTTGAAAGTCTGTATGTTGAAGCTGCTGAACTACCACTTTCCTACCGCAGTGACTTTCTCCTCAGCAGGTATGCCTGCCGTTTGTCTGCCATGCGTGGCCACCCCTCCTATGCTTCCTTCTTTGACGATTCCTTTGATCGTCTGGATGAGGCTCTTCCGTCTTCTCTACTACCTCCTGTAGTCCGCTTCTGCCACTTGCTACGGCGGCTTAAGTTCACACTACCTGCAACTTTCCCTGTGGGTGTAAAACCTTCACCACCTTGGCTTCGTGAAGCGGCCCATGTTAACCTTGGCCTTCAGTCGCTTCCTAAGGACACTACTCCAGCCTCGGTTTATCACCTCCAGTTTCCCCCCCCAGGGGGCTCGCGGTCCTTTCGTGAGTACGTGCGTGGCGAGCACGGGGCCCCGAGCTATTGCAGCCTTCCTTCCTTTTTCCGGGCTGCATTTCCTTTCCCTTCCCCTCCTTTCCTGTCCTTCATCCTTCCCTCCGACCTCTCCTCTCCCTCTCTTGGTGTCCCTACTTATGGTGTCCTTCCTTATGTTGGCCCTGCTATTCTCCTGGTTCTGTTGACCTTGCAATTCGGCCTTGTTCTGTAATTCCTTCATCCGTTTGGTATTCTCTGGTCCCCTCTGGGGTTTGACCTCCATCACTAAATTTTCTTCCGTAGTGTGAGCCATTTGGGGAAGAGCACCTTACCTAGTGTCTCCGGCGTGTGCCATCATCATTGATTCCATCGTTTCCTTTACGTCGTTGTTTGACGCTAGGGTCCATAGCCAGCACGGTAGCCAGCCCGTGTGGTGGGGTCGCTATGTACCCTTTTGGTTGAGCCCCCTGAAAACACAGGGATCACACGTCTGATACCTGAGCTGTGACCTCCTCATGTAAGCCTAGGAGTGGTTGCTTGTCGTCCTGGAGCATCGGAACTCCCAGCAATGGCCGCCGTGCCAGACGGTCCTTGCTGTGGCTGGGTGGCGCCCATGAGGAGAGCCCCTGATCGGAGTGGGTGGTATCAGGGCGGACACTATGCTCATGAAACGCATAAGAGTCCACAACTCTGGCCGTTCTCCGGCCGTCTCTTTGACTGGAAAAGATTCTTCACGTGCTGCTTCCTCTGCCCCTTCCGCCTTCCCTTCCGTGGCTACCCCCTGGGAGGAGGGCCAGGCTCGTCGGCTGGGGGCGAAACCTTTCCCTCGCTATCTGGTTTGCGCCAGAACTGATGGGGATACTTTTACTCATACGAAACCTATGTTTTTTGTTGAACACATCGAAGACAAGTTTGGCGAGGTGGACTCTATCAGCAAGATGCGGTCTGGGTCACTGTTGATTAAAACCGCTTCAGCTACCCAGTCTGCAGCTCTCCGTGCCTGTACCCATCTTGGTACGATTCCTGTGTCAATTACCCCACACCAGTCCTTGAACATGGTGCAAGGTGTAATTTTCCATAGAGACCTCCTCCTTCAATCTGATGAGGAACTTCGGGACAATCTAAGCCGGCGGGGGGTTCACTTTGTTCGGCGGGTTCAGAGGGGTCCGAAGGACAACCGCGTTGACACTGGTGCCTTTATCTTGGCCTTTGAAGGGGACACCCTCCCTGAGAAGGTCAAGATTATGGTCTATCGGTGTGACGTGAAGCCATACATCCCACCACCTATGCGATGTTTCAAGTGTTTGCGTTTTGGCCACATGTCTTCGCGCTGTTCGCAGGCCCCCCTCTGTGGTGACTGTGGACATCCGTTCCATGAGGGAAGTTCCTGTGTTCCCCCTCCTGTGTGCGTAAATTGTCGTGGGAATCATTCTTCACGGTCACTGGATTGCCCAGTGTATCAGAAAGAGAAAAAGATACAGGAGTATAAGACTCTTGATCGTCTCACCTATACCGAGGCCCGTAAAAAGTATACACGCCTTCATCCAGTGACCCTGACAACTAGTTATGCTTCAGTAGTATCTTCACCTCCTCCTCCTCATTCCTTACCCCAGTCCCGAACCCCTTTCCTCCCCCCTCCCCCTGCGGTTCCCACACCATCCCCCCCGGGCACCGCTTCCTCTCCCCGGCTGGAGAAGTGTCCTGCTTCTTCGGCGTCTGCCGGTCATGGGCGCCCCTCGCGGGATCCCCCTTCCCGGCACCTTCCAGGCCAAAGGTCTGCTGCCACGCGGCCACCACGAGAACCACGGTCTGCGGGCCCCCAGATCGCCCGCTCTCTTTCTGTTCCCGATCTTGCTGTGGCTGGCTCCATTTTGTTGCACAGCCCTCCACGATCCCAAACAGAAAGAAAGAAGAAGCACAAGTCCCGGGACAAGGAGTCTCTGGTATCGCCAGAGGTCTCGTCCCCATCTTCACAACCTAACTCTGACCTGTTATTCATGGATGTCGCCCCCTCCTTGTCGGTGACGGGTGATGACCCACCGGCATGACTGACATTAGCCTGTTCACCCCCCAATTGACTCATCGTTCTTTGGCTATCCAATGGAACTGTAATGGCTATTACCGTCACCTACCGGAGTTGCAATCCCTTCTTTCGTTTTACTCTGCGGCTTGTGTGGTTCTACAAGAAACTCATTTTACTGGTGGTCACTCACCAACCCTCCGTGGCTTCCGTGCTTTCTGTCGAAATCGGGTCGGCCCCCTACGGGCGTCTGGCGGAGTTTGCACGTTGGTCCGAACGGACATTGCCAGCACGTGGATTCCTCTCCAAACTACATTGGAAGCAGTTGCTGTTAGGATCCACCTGGACTCTGGAGTCACAATTTGCAATCTGTATCTCCCTCCTGACAGAACTCCTACACCTGCCTCCTTAAGTGCCCTCCTTCAGCAACTTCCTCCTCCCTTCCTTATACTTGGCGATTTTAATGCACATCATCCCTTGTGGGGCAGTGCATTTCCATCTAGTCGGGGTCATCTCATTGACCAGTTTATTACCGACCACGACTTGTGCCTTCTTAACGATGGCTCCCCTACCCATTTCAGTGCCGGTCATGGTAGCTTTTCTGCCATTGATCTTTCTCTCTCTTCTCCCTCCCTCCTCCCTTCCCTACAATGGTCACCGCACGACGACCTTTGCGATAGTGACCACTTCCCGTTGATTCTCTCGCTCCCTTCCCGCTCCCCCATGGACAGATCACCTCGTTGGTCCTTCCAACGTGCCAATTGGCCTCTGTATACTGCACAGGTCGTTTTTTCTCCCTCATTGTCGGATGGTATTGATGATGTCATACGTGACATGTCTGACGCGATTGTTCACGCTGCTAGCCTTGCTATCCCGCGCTCATCTGGACCATTTCGCCGCCGGCAGGTCCCTTGGTGGAGTTCGGACATTGCCGTTGCCATCCGTGATCGCCGTCGAGCTTTGCAACACCTTAAGAGGCATCCATCCGTTGCCAATCTTATTACCTTTAAACGCCTTCACGCAAGGGCCCGTTACTTAATCAAACGGAGCAAACGGATGTGTTGGGAACGCTTTGTTTCTTCCCTCGGTTCTGCTGTCCCTCTGTCGCGGGTATGGGCTACACTTCGCTCTCTCCAAGGTTGCCATCGGCAGTCTACCCTCCCGGGTCTTCACCTCCCGGATGGCCTTTGCACGGACCCGTTGATTCTCGCGGAACACCTTGCGACCCATTTTGCAACAGCGTCGGCATCAGCCTCCTATCCGGCTGCTTTCCTTCCCCAGAAACAGCGGGCCGAAGCTTCCGCCTTATGTTTTACCCCCAGCCAGTCAGAATCATACAACGACGCTTTTACTGAATGGGAACTTCTTTCCGCACTCTCCTCTTCTCATGATACGGCCCCTGGCCCAGACTTCATTCATAACCAACTGCTTCAACATCTCAGTGCTCCACAACAGCGACATCTTCTCCGGGTATTTAACCGTATTTGGCTCCAGGGTGACTTCCCTTCTCAATGGAGGGATAGCATCGTGGTTCCCGTCATTAAGCCCGGTAAGAACCCCCTGTTCGTCGACAGCTATCGGCCAATTAGTCTGACGAACGTTGTTTGTAAGTTACTTGAACGGATGGTAGCCCGTCGGCTCACTTGGGTCCTCGAATCTCGGCGTCTGTTGTCCCCTTACCAGTGTGGCTTCCGAGAGGGACGGTCTCCGATCGATCATTTACTTCGCTTGGAATCCGCAGTTCGGCAGGCCTTTTCCCAGCGCCGCCATTTGGTTGCTGTATTTTTCGACCTTCGCAAGGCCTATGATACGGCTTGGCGCCATCATATCTTACTTACACTTCATGAGTGGGGTCTTCGGGGCCCACTCCCGATTTTTATCCGCCAGTTCTTGTTTCATCGTTCGTTTAGGGTTAGGGTTGGTACAGTTTTAAGTTCTCCGCGAACCCAGGAGAATGGCATCCCTCAGGGTTCCGTATTGAGTGTACTTCTGTTCCTCATTGCTATAGATGGACTTGTGGCCTCCGTCGGTCCTTTGGTCACGCCTGCTCTGTATGTGGATGATTTCTGCATTTGGGTTAGTTCCTCTTCGATGGCCGCTGCAGAGCGTCAGCTCCAGGGTGCTATACGGCGTGCCTCTGCATGGACCATCTCACACGGATTTCAGTTTTCTCCTTTAAAATCGCGAGTGGTCCACTTTTGTCGCCGTGTGACAGTCCACCCCGATCCAGAGCTCTATCTCAATGCACAACGATTACCTGTGGTCCCACAGTTTCGTTTCCTTGGCCTTCTTTTCGACAACAAGCTCACTTGGCTGCCTCATATCAGACGCCTGAAGATAGGATGTTTCCGTAAACTAAACGTCCTTCGCTTCCTTGCCCACACCTCTTGGGGTGCTGACCGTTCCACTCTCCTCCACCTTTATCGGGCCTTAGTGTTGTCTCGCTTGGACTATGGTTGTCAAGTTTACGGTTCAGCTGCCCCTTCTACATTGCGCCTCTTGGATCCGGTCCACCATCGTGGTATCCGTTTGGCCATCGGTGCCTTCCCGACTAGCCCTGTAGATAGTCTCCTGGTTGAGGCTGGGATCCCCCCCCTTTCCGTTCGGCGCTCCCAGCTTCTGGTTTCGTATGCAATCGCTGTCCGTTCCTCTCCCACTCATCCTTCCTATTCTATCCTGTTCCCTGCCCAAGGAAGTCGCCCACCTGACTCCCGCCCTCGGGCGGGTTTACCGGTTGGGCTCCGCCTAGCGTCTCTTCGCCGTGATTTTCAGCTTCCTTCCTTTTCCTGTATCCCACGTTCCCTCCCCAACACACCTCCTTGGTTAGTTCCTCGGCCCCGAGTTCGGATGGATCTCTGCCGAGGTCCGAAAGATTCCGTTCCCCCGATGGTGTTCCGTTGTTTTTTCCGCCGCATTTTATCTGAGTTTCGGGATGCTGTTGTTTTTTACACTGATGGCTCTAAATCTGCTGATCGTGTGGGCTATGCCTTCACCTCCTCTGTAGGCATGGAAAATCATCTCCTGCCAAATGCATGTGGGGTGTTCACTGCGGAATTGATGGCGGTCTCCCGGGCCCTGGCCTTTATTAAACAGTCCAAGCTCAATCGCGTTTTGTTATGTACAGACTCAATGAGTGGCCTTCAGGCACTTGACCAGTGTTTCTCCCGTCATCCCTTGGTCTCCTCCATCCATGACCATCTCGCTGATCTCCACCATGCTGCTTGTTCTGTTAGCTTCCTTTGGGTCCCTGGCCATGTGGGCATCCAAGGAAATGAGCTTGCTGATCGTTTGGCTGGGGGAGCAGTCTCTTACCCCCCATTCCCTGTCACCCCTCCTGTGGCGGATTTACGGCTTCATCTCAAATCCCACTTTGCGCAATCATGGGCCACATCCTGGGAGGCTACCTCCTTGTCTAATAAACTTCGTACGATTAAGGTGACACCTGTCCCATGGCGTTCTTCCTTACGCCTCTCGCGAAAGGACTCAACCACCCTCTGTCGTCTTCGCATCGGCCATACCAGGCTGACCCATGGTTTTCTTTTGCGTGGTGAGCCACCCCCACTTTGTGGTTGTGGAGCTTTCCAGTCAGTGGCCCACATTTTGGTGGAATGCCCCCTTCTTTTAGCTCTGCGTACTAAGTACAGACTTCCCTGCACTTTACCCTTAATATTAGCAGACGATTCCCGGATGGTTGAACTGGTTCTCAGTTTCCTCCGTGAAAGTGGTTTTTATTCTCAGTTTTAAGGATTTTCATCTCCCTCTGGAGTAGGGGCAGGGCGGTGAGGGTTGGGATGTCTCCCACTGTAGGCTGTGCTTGGAGATTCCTGACTCCCCTCCCTGGCCATGTTCCTTCTTTTTTCCCTTTTACTGTTTTTATCGCCTTTTAGGTTTGTTTAATCCCTTTTACAATCCGCCCTTTTACACTCTGGCGGTTGAACGCTTTTAAATAGCATGTGGTCTTGCTTGTACTGCTTCACAGGTGGGATATTTCCTCTCTTGCGTTTGCCCATTTACTGACTTCCCTCCTTGTGTTTTTATCATTGAAGACACAACTGCACTTTTTTAGCCTTTTACCTTTTACCTTTTATCGTTTTTGACTCTTCTGAGCTGTCCCTCTGTCGGAACTGACCGTCTTTGTAACAAGGGACTGATGACCTTGCTGTTTGGTCCCTTCAACCCCAATCAACCAACCAACCAACCTCCAGTTTCAGGACATTCTCATGAAACTTCGCGGTAGTGCCTTTGTATAGACTGATGGCTCTCGGACTGACTGTGGGATCGGATGTGCCTTCGTCATTGGCACCCACGTCTTTCAATATCGCCTTCCGGCACACTCCTCAGTATTTACAGCCGAGCTCTTCACCTTGTATCAGGCCACGGAGTACATCCGGCGACACAGCCTTTTCAATTGTCCTCTGCTCGGACTCTCAGTGTCCTCTAAAGTCTATGTGTGCTGTACACTGCTTATCCCTTAGTGCAGCGGGTCTAGGAAAACTGTGACTTGCTAACTCTTCGTGGAGCCAGTGTCATGTTTCTGTTGGTCCCTGGTCATGTCGGTCTGCCAGGAAACGAGTCTGCTGACGCAGCTGCCAAGGCTGCAGTCCTTGTCGCTCAGCTCGCGAGTACCTCTATACCTATATTCTTTCCGATGATCTCTGCGTTGCCGTCTGTTAGGAGGTGGTGTCCTTTTGGCATCGTCAATGGGCCTCCCTTCAGGGAAATAAGCTTAGGCTTATTAAGCCTCTCCTAGCGCCTTGGACGACCTCCTCGCGGCCATTCCGCTGGGAGATCATTTTAACTCGGCTGCGTACTGGCCACTGTCTTTTTAGCCATCGTCATTTGCTACCGCACCACTTTGTACGCATTGCGCCCAAATTTTAACTGTGCGCCTCTTCCTACTGGAATGCCCTTTTTTACACTTTACGTTGCAGCTTGGGTTTGCTGTCTGGTTTATCAGACGTTTTAGCGAATGACGTTTTGAAAAATTTATTTTGAAACAGATTCCGCTTTTGTTGCCTCATTTACAGCAAAATAACCAGTGCTTGATACGTGACATTGAAATTTTGCATCGATCCCTCGAATACATGTTGGTAGCTGTGCTGTATCGGAGAGATTGGTGAGGTCATACGAAGAAAATTTGAAGGCATGCAACGTAAAGAATATTCTTTGTAAACTTTTGTCATCGGTCATGATTTCTGTTCAGTACAGCTTAATACGTCTTGGCAGTTGAATTCTATCGGGGGCTTTTTCTCTCTCAGGACATAGTATGTTTGCAATATCCTGAAACAATTCTTCGCCAGATGCTTCGTGATCTCTCTCTCTCTCTCTCTCTCTCTCTCTCTCTCTCTCTCTCTCTCTCTCTCACACACACACACACACACACACACACACACACACACACACACACACACACTCACACACTCTCAGCTTCTTCAAAAAATATCTATAAAAATTAGTCAGTTTTGGTGTGTATGCCCTTGAGTGTGGTCTCTGTTTTATTTATGCTGTGTAAGAACGTAATCATCTTTCCGTACGGTATCGTTGTTAGCATAGTCCGGTACTATACGAATTCGCCTGACCTGCGCTTCAAAGCGAAACACCAACTTGTCCAGTACTGCGCTTTCTCAGAATTTGGCCATTGTGAAACATTCGTGAAGTAACTTCTATAGTAAACAAGCAAAGAGATGTTCGTTCTACATGCGATCGGTTTGGTGTAATACTGCTTGGAATATAAAATGAACACACAATTGATTGCCATAACCAGTCATTCGTATAATTTTTATACCAGTTACAATTACCTGAAAACTATACGTGGTTTTGGAAAACCTACCTGAGACATTTTGAGTTATTGTCGTCATATTTTCCACGAAACGTACAAAAAAGACGACTGCTCTTGTGTATTAAAATGTACCTTATTGTATTAAATATTCCGGGAAGCTTCGTGGAATCTTAAGTGGATGGAATCAGCCTAAAGGTAAAACTCTGTGATTGTAAATAGTCACTGAATTTTCCTGTCGATGTGTTCTTGGTCTAACGAACAGCTGAACGGTGCTTTGGTCGGTGGAAGCTAATAGACGGCGGCCGATGTCCTCGTTCGAGGTACCGTTACTGTGTAGGCTGCGACTTGCGCCAGGTCCCCACGCACTCCTTCCGGCGGAAGCACCAGAGACCTTGCCGTGTTCCCAGCCCCTGTAGGCGGACACACACGCTACAGAGGGTAAACTACTGGCTGCGGCGGTCGCTTTGTTGACAAGCGGCCGGGGTTGCGTGCCCAGAGCCTATCTCGCTCCTTGGCGTTACGTAATGTCAGCTCTGAAATGGCTCGAACACCCATTATTGACTGACGGCTTCCGAGATAAGTCAGTGTGGCTTTTACGGAAGAACTTTGTCACGCACTTTTGAGGCGGGGACTTTTTTCCTCTTACGGTGAGTTCAGGTTGGTGCATGAAAACGAAACAAAAGTGTGGAAACTTAGCCACCCACAGTCGTTATAGGAAAGGAAGTCTAAATGACATGTTGTGATATCAGTCGTTGCTAAAACTTAAGTCGAATACCTTATTTTTTCGGTAAGATTATGTGTACTACGCAGGTATAATTCAACCTGTTTTTTAATTTTGGCGTTACACGATTGCAACACGATTATTTGATGATGCCAGACGCAAGAGTTTCAACTTGATACCATATTGGTTGCCCTCATGTGAGGTGTCTGTAGATGCCACTATTTAGTGTGTGATGGCGGCAGCGTCGCTGAGGATGGTGGTGAAAGGGATACGTATGAGGCTATAATTTAAAATTGCTAGCAACAGTTAACATACGATTTCAGAGGCTTTCTCGACGCGGTCATTGATGGTATGTTTGAGATATTGTAAAAAAAAAATTGTTTCCGTTTAGCACGTGTTATTTCAAAGTCTCCTATAGGTGCTCTGAGCGGTGATGTTATCTATTCCTGTTACCCAGAAACATACAATCTCTTTAGGAGGCTAGTGCCATAGTCTTTCGGTAGATACCACTCCAACATTTTCTGAGAATAATGTAATTTCTTTAATCATAATCGATGGTTTTGGAAAGCCTGCATTCATGGCTTAAATAATGGAAAAACTGCGTCAGTTACTTGCTTTTTTAATGCTTAGCACAACCCGTCTCGACAATTTCTCATTTTCAAATGCACTTTTTGCATAAATGTTTTTGTGATGATTGCGTATATGATTTTCTGCTTCCCTTGCACTGAAGTTGCCTTTTTGAGGTTACACTGCTATCGGAAAATCGGACAAATTAATCATTAAATGCTTTTTATGCCAATGCTAGAAATTGAATTTTTGTTTGTCTGCTTACAAGTATTGTGCCTACTCCACTACAAAGAATGTCGCACACGCGCGCGCAGATCTTCACCTACACTCTTTGTATTTGGAATCAAAAACATGGTACGAGATGATACGGCAGTATGGTCTCACCAACAGTTGGTATACACTCTTTCTGAGATTACATTATTTACATAAAGTAGTCAGCTATAAAATTCCAGAATGAATTTTTCAGTCTGCAGTGGAATGTGCGCGCTGAAATGAAACTTCACGGCAGACCGAGACTCGAACTCGCGCACTTTCCCGCGAAAGGCGAAGGTCCTTAGTTCAAGTCTCGTCTGGCATACAGTTTTGATCTTCCATGAAGTTTCATTATAAAATTTGTTCTACCATGATAGCTATTGCATTGTCGATTATGTTTCCGTTTAGTTGTAAATGTTGAGTATAATCTATGTGCTATTGTACATATTTACGGAAACACTGTTACAGTTACCATTTGAAGGAGAACCATTTGGAAAAAAATAAACTAATACACTGTCAGATTTGTCATTCGGAATTTTTTTCTCGTTGTTTGTGGCGTACAAAAATTTGCAGCTCCTATTAAATACACTCCTGGAAATTGAAATAAGAACACCGTGAATTCTTTGTCCCAGGAAGGGGAAACTTTATTGACACATTCCTGGGGTCAGATACATCACATGATCACACTGACAGAACCACAGGCACATACACAGGCAACAGAGCATGCACAATGTCGGCACTAGTATAGTGTATATCCACCTTTCGCAGCAATGCAGGCTGCTATTCTCCCATGGAGACGATCGTAGAGATGCTGGATGTAGCCTGTGGAACGGCTTGCCATGCCATTTCACCCTGGCGCCTCAGTTGGACCAGCGTTCGTGCTGGACGTGCAGACCGCGTGAGACGACGCTTCATCCAGTCCCAAACATGCTCAATGGGGGACAGATCCGGAGATCTTGCTGGCCAGGGTAGTTGACTTACACCTTCTAGAGCACGTTGGGTGGCACGGGATACATGCGGACGTGCATTGTCCTGTTGGAACAGCAAGTTCCCTTGCCGTACTAGGAATGGTAGAACGATGGGTTCGATGACGGTTTGGATGTACCGTGCACTATTCAGTGTCCCCTCGACGATCACCAGAGGTGTACGGCCTGTGTAGGAGATCGCTCCCCACACCATGATGCCGGGTGTTGGCCCTGTGTGCCTCGGTCGTATGCAGTCCTGATTGTGGCGCTCACCTGCACGGCGCCAAACACGCATACGACCATCATTGGCACCAAGGCAGAAGCGACTCTCATCGCTGAAGACGACACGTCTCCATTCGTCCCTCCATTCACGCCTGTCGCAACACCACTGGAGGCGGGCTGCACGATGTTGGGGCGTGAGCGGAAGACGGCCTAACGGTGTGCGGGACCGTAGCCCAGCTTCATGGAGACGGTTGCGAATGGTCCTCGCCGATACCCCAGGAGCAACAGTGTCCCTAATTTGCTGGGAAGTGGCGGTGCGGTCCCCTACGGCACTGCGTAGGATCCTACGGTCTTGGCGTGCATCCGTGCGTCGCTGCGGTCCGGTCCCAGGTCGACGGGCACGTGCACCTTCCGCCGACTACTGGCGACAACATCGATGTACTGTGGAGACCTCACGCCCCACGTGTTGAGCAATTCGGCGGTACGTCCACCCGGCCTCCCGCATGCCCACTATACGCCCTCGCTCAAAGTCCGTCAACTGCACATTCGGTTCACGTCCACGCTGTAGCGGCATGCTACCAGTATTAAAGACTGCGATGGAGCTCCGTATGCCACGGCACACTGGCTGACACTGACGGCGGCGGTGCACAAATGCTGCGCAGCTAGCGCCATTCGACGGCGAACACCGCGGTTCCTGGTGTGTCCGCTGTGCCGTGCGTCTGATCATTGCTTGTACAGCCCTCTCGCAGTGTCCGGAGCAAGTATGGTGGGTCTGACACACCGGTGTCAATGTGTTCTTTTTTCCATTTCCAGGAGTGTACATTCTACGTGATTTTTAGAAGCGGTGGAGTATGGTAGGATTTTCTTTTGTGTTTTTGAATGGATGTCCAGTGTGTGTCTGTCTGTGTATTGCTGATTTTGGAAATTGGTTATCAATGCAACAGTTGATGTGTTCAGTGTTAAAGTTTCTACGTAATATACACACGTGCAGGAACTTTAAAATTAGATAGAGTGAAGCGAATCTGTTAATTTTTGCACGTGTCACTCCTGCATATAGCTGTACTGGTTTCCATAAATATGCACATTACACCATAGGCTTCAATCAACATTTGCAACATAGAAACGTAATCGATAATTCAGTGGTATATTGTCACAAATATACAGGGTGTTACAAAAAGGTACGGCCAAACTTTCAGGAAACATTCCTCACACACAAAGAAAGAAAATATGTTATGTGGACATGTGTCCGGAATCGCTTACTTTCCATGTCATAGCTCATTTTATTACTTCTCTTCAAACCACATTAACCATGGAATGGAAAGACACAGCAACAGGACGTACCAGCGTGACTTCAAACACTTTGTTACAGGAAATGTTTAAGAAGTCCTCCGTTAGCGAGGATACATGCATCCATCCTCCGTTGCATGGAATCCCTGATGATGCGCTGATGCAGCCCTGGAGAATGGCGTATTGTATCACAGCCGTCCACAATACGAGCACGAAGAGTCTCTATATTTTGGTACCGGGGTTGCGTACACAAGAGCTTTCAAATGCCCCCATAAATGAAAGTCAAGAGGATTGAGGTCAGGAGAGCGTGGAGGCCATGGAATTGGTCCGCCTCTACCAATCCATCGGTCACCGAATCTGTTGTTGAGAAGCGTACGAACACTTCGACTGAAATGTGCAGGAGCTCCATCGTGCATGAACCACATGTTGTGTCGTACTTGTAAAGGCACATGTTCTAGCAACACAGGTAGAGTATCCCGTATGAAATCATGATGACGTGCTCCATTGAGCGTAGGTGGAAGAACATGGGCCCCAATCAAGACATCACCAAGAATGCCTGCCCAAAAGTTCACAGAAAATCTGTGTTGATGACGTGATTGCACAATTGCGTGCGGATTCTCATCAGCCCACACATGTTGATTGTGAAAATTAACAATTTGATCACGTTGGAGTGCATACTGACGAAATTAAAATGAGCTCTTAACATGGAAATTAAACGTTTCCGGACACATGTCCCCATAACATCTTTTCTTTGTTTGTGTGTGAGGAATGTTTCCTGAAAGTTTGGCCGTACCTTCTTCGTAACACCTTGTATATGTAAACAAATGCGTGCTCGCGTAAGCTGGCGCCAGCACACCATGCGGCAAACAGGTTGCGAGACGGTAGACAGAGGCCATCAGCAGACTCGCTGAATGCGCCGCCAACGGCCTCTCGGCCGCCGCGGAGCAGGGGGTGCGAGACAGTGTCTGTCGCACCGGGTAAGTTCCAGTGTCTTCAGTCGCAGCCCAGCGGGAATAGCAGCAGTTAGCTTAGCTGCTAACTAGGAGAGGCAGCACATAAGAACCCTAATAGTGTACATAGCGGGGACTTCGCACTTCACCAGCAGTGAGACTAATGTGGACTGTACAGAAGAGCTTGCACCACAAGGAATATCCCGAACTAAGTAAACTATGCATTTTTATGAATAAAGGACCCAGTTAAACTATGCGTGCAGTTTGTGTTATAGAAAGGGTAGCGGCCACCAGACAACATCCTCTACTTGCTTCCCGTTGTGCAGCTCTACAGAGACAGCAAGACATAAAAAAAATGCATCTGAAAATGAGAATAAGTTCTCGAAACTCGTTGTGCAGAGCATGAAAAATCGAGTAACTGGTGCAGCTGCTCATTATTTAAATCTTGAATACTTATCCGAGATACAAAATCGGTATGATAGTTTCTACTTCCGTATACTTTTCCCTTTATTATTCTCTCAAGTACTCCACCAAGTTAGTTGTCCTGCTCTCCGCCCACCCTCATGCAGTTAGAATGAATTCTTGATAAGAATTGCCCACAAGCTGTGAATTCTTTCCCTAATACTAGTAAACAACCATTTTTATAAGTTGAATGAAGAATTTTGTTTTGAAAAGAAGTTACTTGCTGACCGAAATATATACCTACGGGGTGATTCAAAGGTTGCGCAAAAATTGGAGGAGCTGATAAGATGCCTCGGAAGACAACTTTGAAGGACGAATTTTTGGGTCTTGGAAGTAATCACGAGCCAATGAAAGCGTCGGAATAAATGGTTCAAATGGCTCTGAGCACTATGGGACTTAACTTCTAAGGTCATCAGTCCCCTATAACTTAGAGCTACTCAAACCTAACTATTACATACATCCATGCCCGAGGCAGGATTCGAACCTGCGACCGTAGCGATCTCGCGGTTCCAGACTGTACGCCTAGAACCGCTCGGCCACTCCGGCTGGCAAAGCATTGGAATAAACTGTGCGCAACCTTTTGAATTATCTTGTATATGCATGAGTGTACGATTAGAAAGAGCGCAATTTGCACGTTTTACTTAGATAATATGGTTAACATAACGCCGCTTGTACAGAGTTCCAGACATACAGAAAGGGACTGCCTATCCCAATCAACAGTTGTATTGACACCCTCTCCCAGATAGCCGAGAGCGGTAGAGCGCCCCTGCTGGGCACGGAGGGCCACCAGCCGCTGATCGGAGTCTCCTGGCGGGTTAGCAACCGGCGTCCGGATTTGGTTTCTGGGCAGTTTCTCTCATCCAACTAGGTGAATGCTGCATCAGACGTGCGCAGACATTTGGAAAACGTTCTCACAATGGAACACGAGTTTTACTCTGGATACAGAGGGATGGGTTACGCGAATTCTGAACTTGGGAATGACGTCAGGAAGAGCATCCGGTCATCAACTACCACCAACCCTGCCAAAACCAATAAAACCTTGTTGGCAAGTAGGATCTAGTACATCACTGGAGTTTTAAGATTTTTTCGAAAGAAACGCCTTCAAGCTTCAGGTCAGTGTACACGGGCCGAATTTATTCATAGCATCATAAATAAATTACTGCATAATGTCTGTAGCTCTGAAAGACTATTCGCAAACGTAAACTAGATGCGTTTAGTATCCCCCGAGAGATCCGTTACGAAATGAGAAAATATTTGGGTGACGTTTTGTGCGGGGTCTATTAGATCATACTTAACCTTCAGCAAAAAGTGAACAGTAAATGAGTCCAGTGCTTAATGAAATGGAACGTGCGCTAGTTGTTGGCTATAATGTGCCCACAAATAAAAAGGAATCTAGGGTAATCGTGTACTCAAGAGGACGGCATCCAAGATGGCTAAATGTTAAGCTTGGATGAGAGTTTGTGTGGCTGTCGTCTGCAGCAAGCACAGAAATATTTGCTTTGTAAATAAGAACCGTCTTGGCTCGAGAATATTGGAAGCTAGTCTGTAGGGGAGATGAGTGAATTTACCCGTCAAGGAAGTACAGAAGGTATAGCAGGGAGGTGGAATAAGAACATTGTGGCAAGGAGGAAAATGGACTTTTGTGAGGCAAATGGGCTTTCTGTATAAAGATACAGATTCTAATAAACCTTGAGACCAGCAAAAGATTGACTAAAAGATATGTTTCAGTTCAGCTCTGTATCGGTGCGAAGACAAATGAAACTATTATGGCCGATATTATAAAGCTTTGACCTTAGATTAACACAGAAAACGACCTCAGATCACGCTAACTCGGAAATCTGTGATGTATAAACGTTAACTCCAGATTACATCGCCGTGAAGTAGGATCAATTTGGACTGGCGAAAATTCGCAGGGCAAAGTCACGTTCAAACGTAATCGTGGAGTTTGTAATGCAGTGACATTACAAAATAAGTTTTGTTTTGTGCAATTACAAATTAAAATAAAGTTGTTATTAACACGTAAGTATGTGACAACGCCACTCCCACACAGCTGTAGCTCGAAATATTTTTTTTTCTTTTCTATCTGTAAGGTTAGGTTAAGGAAGTTACCAGCTATTTCGTAATGAGTATAAATAATAACTAACCATATCACAAATCTTGGATACTCTTGCAATTTATGAGATTATTTTAAAGGCATTTTATAGAGAAAGGTTCTCGCGGTTCTAGGCGCGCAGTCCGGAACCGTGCGACCGCTACGGTCGCAGGTTCGAATCCTGCCTCGGGCATGGATGTGTGTGATGTCATTAGGTTAGTTAGGTTTAAGTAGTTCTAAATTCTAGGGGACTAATGACCACAGCAGTTGAGTCCCATAATGCTCAGAGCCATTTTATAGAGAAAGGAAAAAAATCGAGATATTTGCCGTGAGCAGCTACAACAACTTTTATTCTTTCGGCACGAGTAGCAGTAACTTTGTGACACGTATTAATTTTTTAACTACGGAACGCGTGTCAAGTACTGGCAACTGCACTTCCATTGATAAGTAAAATATAAACAAGTATACCTTAGTAAATTAGCAAGTTGTGATTTATAAGGAATTGTTTCGGTAGCTCGGAGCTTGCAGTATGTCCTGCAATGTAAAGGAAGTTGGATAGAACCCGCGTCAGTTCTTGGAGTATTTTTCCATTTTGTGCTATTTCCTCTACTGTATTGGTAATAAACGTAACACTGTTTTGAACTGAGCGAGGTAACGCAGTGGTCAGCACACTGCGCATTCGTGAGGACTACGGTTCAAACTCGCGTCCGATGGTCCTCTGATTTTGTTTTTCCCTATTTCCGTAAATAACGCAAGGCAAATGCCGAGATGGTTTCTTTGAAAGGGCGCAGCCGATTTTCTTCTCCATCCTTCCCAGATCCGAAGGTTGTGCCCAGTCTCTAACGACCTCGTTGTCGTCGGGACATTAAAGACTAATCTCCTCCTCCTCCACCACGTTTTGAAACCATATCATACTGCCCAATCTCCGAGCGTTGTGGGTCACTGATGGGCAGCGTTCCGCGGGCAACAATTTTTCTTGATGTGTGTTACATTGTTTCCTTTCGTTTACTTTACAGATACCCGAGTAATCCGATGTATGTGCCGAGGACGACAAAGGGCTATTTCATTCCCGAAATTGAATAATAAATCATTTGAGCCGAGGTTTCGCTTGGATAAAAATACTACGCAGCAGTTAGAACTAAGGTTAATAGAGTACGTTCCTGCTGAAACCAACCAAAAGAAGCCAACCACTTACTCAGATGTGCATGCCACTTGTAACTTCCCGATTTTGTGCTACAGGAAGTTTTCAGGTGTTGGTTTGCGATTTGTTTGAAAAGGGTGTAGCAACAGCTTCCAGGATTACCCACAAGGCACCGGCCTGCATTGCCAGACTGAAGAAATAATTTATCAAAATGCGTATGAAAGAAAATTACATGAGGAGAGCGTGATTTTGCTCAAATAGTTTGTTTTGTAGGCACTGTTCACTGTGCCCACGTCTCCTGGTGGCGGAAGTGCAGAGACATTTAAGAATCGTCTTGGATAGTTTTCGTTAAACGCACAAGCAATCTCAGACGCTAAGCGTAATCAGGCCGTATTAAAATGTATACAAAGCATCGCACGTTGAATCGCATTGAAAACCCGTCTACGAAGAGATTCCAGAACCAACAGAAAATGAAGCTAACAGGAATCACAATGCAGTGAGTGCCTAATTTATTAACATTGTATTTACAGAGAGACAGTTACGCATTTTCCTTCTTGGCCTTTGAAAATGTGAGCTCGATTTTTTTTCATGCGGTTGCATATTTATATTTTCCCAATACGATTTCCAGCAACATATCTTTTTTGTATGGGGAGACGTTTGAAGGTTGCTCAATTTTCCTTTCACCTTCGTCCATCTTGATAACACGCCACGCTCGGTAATAAATACTGCGTACCTACGATGTACGACTGTGTGCTTACGAAGGACGATTATTGTGTCAATAACCGATAGTAGCAACGTTGCCAAGAATGTTTCTTGCTAACTTAGGTCAACACTGAACTTCCTTTCGTGGATCCAAGTTTAGCGTTCTACAATGAGCAGAGACATGAACAGAGTTCAGTTTCTCGACTAATGTCAAAACTGACTGCCAGTCAACGATGTTTATACAATCGACCCTTAGAAACATCTGAATTGTGATTAGGAGACCGCAGAAGATAAAGAGCGATTGATCGAGTATGGAAGAAAGCTTCCTGCGACATGTCAACTAAGAAGAAACCGTCCTCGGGAACATAATGAAACTGAATTAAACCAATTTTAGTGTTAATGAGCAAAACACGACGGTATGGATTTCTGTACTGTTGGAGGAGTGGCTGCAGAACGAATAATTTCAGCTTTCAACATTCTTTAAAAATATTTAATCGACATATTCGTTTTTGGACAACGAATAACACCCATGTAATTTAGTACGAAATTTCGGCGACGCAGGTTTTGTTTAGGAAAGTTTAAGTACACCTACTTCGAATGATTACCTCTTGTGACAGTCCGGTCTCCAAACTAAGTTGGAATAGCATCAGTTCTTCATCCCGGACCATAATGCTGGTCGCGCCGTCATATTCCACCTGCAGCTGCTATGCATATTTTCCGTCCGTATTTAAGTGATTTGGCAGTTTATACAGCACTCTTCTTCTGTAGTTGAAATACATATTACTTTTCAGCTTTTACATGGAAATGAATGTACCTTGTAGATTTTTGTATAATGCAGGACTTTTCATAAAAATCTAATAGCTTAAATAACATTAAGCAATTGGGAAAAAAGTTAAATATTTTGTATACGAAAAAGAAAAAAAAACCATGCAAACTAGCAGCGTTGCAATCCGATTGCTTGACCTGTATTTCGCAGTCCACTGGATAGTCGCGTGCCATTGTCTTCTCATGGATTTGCGGCGATTAAGCTTGCGAAGAGGGAGGGGGGGGGGTTCATTTGACGAAAGCCGAAACGTGTGTTCCCGGCATCAAAAATCCTTGAAAGGTGTCTTTCGAATGTGTATAGTGGTATATCTTTAGATGCATTCAGGTCTCCATGTCTTCCCACGCGGAACTGTTCGCAGGTCAATAATACGACAGCATTGATGTTCTCCGGTTCCTGTAAGGTAGCGGATTTTTATCTTACGATGCAAAGCTCGAAAACTCGTTGCTAGTCTAGTGGGCGGATAGGTTCCAGCTGACAGACTGATTTGCGCCCTAGAGCATATTGGTATGGTACTCTGCCAGCAGGCGCTTTACTGCTCGCAGTTTCCCCCCAAATACTTCTCGTTTACTGTGATGAGTGATCCCACTTTGAACTGATGCTGCTTGTCAGATACAAATCTGACATGTCAATTCATATTTCTTTTGTCGCTAACGTACTAGCATCTTCTCAGAGCATAAGATCTGTTTCTGCCAAAAATAAAAAAGTATCATAAGCGTTTTGTTTCTGTTACTTCCGAACGATTATCAACAGTGTACGATATTGTGATACAGAAACACGTTTAGAACTATTTTCTCACGTACCTAGTACACAAATACGTAGAGAAAGAAGCAGCTTCAGAAATAAGAGAAGCGCTTGTGGCAATGAAACAGGTTTTTATTTAGCCAGTGGCAACCACCTTACACGCTAAGATACTAATAATGACGTGTCAGTTTTATACTCTTCAAGCATCTTCTAATTTCTAATACAAATTCATAATCTAAAACTGCTGTTTGATATGTATACACCGTCGATGTGCTCTGCACTTAGGTTATACGCAATCACTTTCGGTATTCAATAAATTGTTCACTCAGGCAGTATCTCTTTTGCATTTTCGTTGTCACTTACCGACGTATGTGGCGTAGCGGCTAGCTCACTGACTCGGATTTGGAAGGTGCTTGGTTTGAATCCCTTCATAGGCACCCAGATGTGTGTTTCCGCGGTGCTTAAAAGTGATTCCGGGCTACTGCAGGACATGCCAGACTCCTTCGTTCGTCCTTGTCCGTTCGAAGCTTGAGCGCCGGCTCCAATGAACTAGCCATCGGCGGAACTTCAGACACACATCTTTCTCCATTATGTTTTTGTCAGCAAACAAATTAACGTGTGGGTATTGGTCATGATCCCAACAAAAATATTATTTTCTAATCTGAGTTAACGTAAACTTATGCTGTTGGTTTTAATAGCTTGTACAGCATGTCTGTAAGAGGGTATATAGTAAAATACTTAGCTTTATAGACACATAGAAACTTTTCAAAACGTGTTAGTATCCTGACATTGAAAAAGAAAAGAAAACTTATTCAAATCATACAAACCGCTTGTTGTAGGGCAAGCCACGGTTCTCCGCAGGTCCCGTTGCCCCGTGGTGCTGTTCTGTTCACATAGACTCCCTAGACGGTCACAAAAACCGACAACGGCCGGAAGAGCGGTGTGCTGACCACAGGGCTCTCCATAGCTTCATCCAGTGACGCCTGTGGACTGAGGACAACACGACGGGCGCTCGGTACTGTTAGGCATTCATGCCCTGTTCGAATGGAGTATGCACCATGGGAAAACCTCTGGTAGTGATGTTAGGATATCATAGATAAAAGATAAATGACAGTGAAAGTCTGGGTCAAGTCTGGAGGCGTGCTCAGGTAGCCTAACTGTTAAGGCACCTGCTTGCTACAAGAAAAAGTCTGGTTTGAGTTCCGGTCTGACAGAATTTTTAACTGCCAGTATACGAGTACATTCGTCACTCGCAGATTGTGCATATCTGACCGATTTTCCTGGGTATCATTTCATGGCACTGTATTTACGTTCAAATAAAGATGTTTTATAAAATATGATTTTTATCTCGCCTCATTATTACGGCTACGAACTAGCGTACTGTCGTGCAGATTGTCAGAAAGCCCTTAATACTGACTCAAAGGAAAGCGACAGGATCGGTACCTTCACTTTTAAACAGAAATTGTTTTCAGTTTGTATTGGTTGGTTGGTTGCTTGGTT
The DNA here is from genome assembly GCF_023897955.1 of Schistocerca gregaria. Lineage (NCBI taxonomy): Eukaryota > Metazoa > Arthropoda > Insecta > Orthoptera > Acrididae > Schistocerca > Schistocerca gregaria. The sequence goes on from NC_064922.1 coordinate 935,930,781, forward strand.
GTTTGGGGAAGGAGACCAGACAGCGTGGTCATCGGTGTACGGAAGGATGGGGAAGGAAGTCGGCCGTGCCCTTTCAGAGGAACCATCCCGGCATTTGCCTGCAGTGATTTAGGGAAATCACGGCAAACCTAAATCAGGATGGCCGGACTCGGGATTGAACCGTCGTCCTCCCGAATGCGAGTCCAGTGCCTTACCACTGCGCCACCTCGCTCGGTCAGTTTGTATTGAGAAAACTGCTGTCGTACTTAGACACCTCGAGCTAGTGGAGAGACGGTTAGAAAATTCTCTTCCGAGATGCTGTTTATATCGACAATGATTAGGATTCCTGCAAAAAAGCCGTAATTACTGGGAAAAATAACGACGGTTATCAAAAGTGGCTCACGGGTACAGTATGGAAGTAATTGGCTGCACGGATGTTGTTCTGCTTTCGTAACACCGTTGACCGCTGTCCAACATTTCATGCCGAAAAACTGTAACGTCCGAATTGCAGCGAACGCTATTGATATATGAAGCTGTCATTAATCCGTAAGTTCAGTACTTGTTTACTCTTACCACAAAACCAAGTTAAAGAAGGCTGACAATTTAACGTCCAATCCTAACCACGGTTCAACTTGCTATTTCCACTTTAGCAAAATATTAACTTCTAATAAATTCATCACAGTCAGTAAACTTTTACTCTGTAGTTAAATTGCACTAGAAATATTCTGCCAAACAGACCTACTTTTCAATCCCAGATACAAGGAAATATTTACAATTGAAAATATATATGTTTTTAACGGAAGGTGGTGTTTTCGTGGCTCACCAGCAACAGTAATTTGCACTGTAATACCTACATAGCTCTGATCAGCGCCCAGGTCGTGTGCCACTATGTTTCACAGTGTCTCTGTTCAAATGCATGTGAAGCTAGATACTTTCCTCTGCGAAATGTGTGAAAGACGAATCCTGCAAGGTCTCAGGTTGATAGACAAAACGTATACTCGTTGTAGCGAGAAATTTGACGTCTCATTTCCCATTCAGATTTGCAGTAACAGTATCCCTTTCACTTTCTAACAGGCCTGTCGTCTTTATCTCGGTATCTTACACATGTGAAGATAACGGATTTTTTACGTCTCGATCAACACTACGTCATATCAGTTGGAGGGCGTCACTACAACGATAATTCCGCGATAAAATAAGCGTTACCAGGACAGCGCGGCTTGTTAAGATAATTTTGTACAAAATATCTCAAACGTACTGGCGAGAAATCAGAGGCTGAGGGAATTCAGTCACCAAGCTTGTAGATTGTGTGGTATATTGAGCCCTATTGTCATAACTTTGAAAATATCACACGGTAAACAAAACTTCTATAATGAATTTTCACTCTGCTGCAGTGGAGGAACTTTCTGTCGTATTGAAACTCCCTACCGAACCGGGACTTGACCCTGGGACTGTTACATTTCGCAGGCAAGTGCTCTGCCAGTTGAGCTGTCCAAGCATGGCTCACAACCCGTACTCACAGCACGTGTCTGCAGAAGACTGTGTTCCCAGGTTCAAGTCAACGTCCGGCACGAAATTTTAATGTACCAGGAAGTTTCAAAAGTTCCCTAGGTTACACAGAATAATAACCTCGCTAATTCGTAACTAATAATGGTAAAGTCGGCCAAAATTAGAATGTGAGCTCTTCCTAGAATATGGGAGTAATGCTAGATGTGATTCGAAGTTGTTGACCAGGAAAAACGGAGGTTGGAATAATTTGCATCCCTTTGTTCATAGGTTTACACACACTGCGACGAAAAGGAGTCATAAATTGGCCTGGGTTTCCTCAACCCTCGCATTCAGTTCACCTATTTTGTAGGATTGTGAAGATGTTTTGAGCCTGAAAGTTAACGTCGCTGACCGCTAAAAAGTGCCTAAAGCTAAAGAGGCGAGTCTGAGCAATGGACGAATACCAGTTACCAGCGCACATTGAGGGATTCAGATGTATCCTCCCCATTCCTCATTCCATACCTGTTGGGCAGTTAATGTGGTATCCTAGTTCAGGCTACCTACACAGCGCACTAAGTGCGATGTGGAGTTTGAATAACTTCTTTCTCGCGAAGAGGAAGAACTTCGAAATACCCTGTGTCCGTGCAACAGTGTACATTCTTACCGCTTGCTGCCTAGTATCAGATGCCAGCTCTCGGATGAATGTTCATCTACATCCATACTCCGCAAGCCACCTGACGGTGTGTGGCTGAGGGTACTTCGATTACCTCTATCCGTTCTTCCCTCTGTTCCATTCTGCTCGTGGAAACAGATTATCGGTATGCCTCTGTGTGGGCTCTAATCTCTCTGATTTTATCCTCATGGTCTCTTCGCGAGATACACGTAGGAGAGAGCAGTATACTGTTCGACCCCTCTCGAAACTTCAACAAAAGCCCGCACCGAGCTACTGAGCGTCTCTCCTGCAGAGTCTTCCACTGGAGTTTATCTCTCATGTCCGTAACGCTTTCGCGATTATTAAATGACCCTGTAACGAAGCGCGCTGCTCTCCGTTGGATCTTCTCTCTCTCTTCTATTAACCCTATCTGGTACGGATCCCACACTGCTGAGCAGTATTTAAGCAGTGGGCCAACAAGCGTACTGTAACCTACTTCCTTTGTTTTCGGATTGCGTTTCCTTAGGATTCTTCCAATGAATCTGTCTCGCATCTGATTTACCGACGATCAACTTTATATGATCATTTCATTTTAAATCACTCCTAATGCGTACTCCCAGATAATTTATGGAATTAACTGCTGTTGCTGACCTGCTATTTTGTAGCTAAATGATGAGGGATATTTCTTTCTATGTATCCGCAGCACTTTACACTTGTCTACATTGAGATTCAGTTGCCATTCCCTGAACCATGCGTCAATTCGTTGCAGATCCTCCTGCATTTCAGTACAATTTTCCATTGTTACAACCTCTCTATCTACTACACCATCATCCACAAAAAGCTTCAGTGAGCTTCCGATGTCATCTACAAGGTCATTTATGTATATTGTGAATAGCAAACGTCCTACGACACCTGAAATCACTCTTACTTCCGAGACTTCTCTCCATTGAGAATGACATGCTGTGTTCTGTTATCTAGGAATTCTTCAGTCCAATCACACAATTGGTCTGTTAGTCCATATGCTTTTGCTTTGTTCATTAAACTACTGTGGGGAACTGTATCAAACGCCTTGCGGATGTCAAGAAACACGGCATCTACCTGGGACCCCGAGTCTATGGCCCTCTTAAGTCTCGGTCCTACAGAGTAGATGTCTAATCTCCAGAAAAGTCATTATACTCGAACATAATACGTGTTCCAAAATTCTACAACTGATGAACGTTAGAGATATAGTTCTGCACATCTGTTCGACGTCCCTTCTTGAAAGCGGGGATGACGTGTGCCCTTTTTCAATCTTTTGGAACGCTACGCTCTTCTAGATACCTACGGTACACCGCTGCAAGAAGGGGGCAAGTTCATTCGCGTACTCTGTGTAGAATCGAACTGGTATCCCATCAGGTCCAGCGGCCTTTCCTCTATTCAGCGATTTTAATTGTTTTTCTATCCCTTTATCTATTTCGATATCTACAATTTTGTCATCCGTGCGACAATCTATAGAAGGAACTAAAATGCAGTCTTCCTCTGTGAAACAACTTTGGAAAAACATATTTAGTATTTCGGCCTTTAGTCTGTCATCCTCTGTTTCAGAACCATTTTGGTCACAGTGTCTGGACATTTTGTTTTGATCCACCTACCGCTTTGACATAACACTAAAATTTCTTAGGATTTTCTGCCAAGTCAGTACATAGAACTATACTTTCGAATTCGCTGAGCGCCTCTCGCATAGCCCTCCTCCCACTTCATTTCGCTTCGTGTAGTTTTTGTTTGTAAGGTTTTGGCTATGTTTGTTTGCTGTGAAGTTCCCTTTGCTGCCGTAGCAGTTTTCTAACTCGGTTGTTGTACCACGGGTGGCTCTTTTCCATCTCTTACGATCTTGCTTGGCACATACTCATCTTTTGCATGTTGTACAGTATATGTTGCGAATGTTATGAGAAAGTATCCGATTCGACAGAAACACATAATTAGCAGTGTGACCTGCTTAGGATTAATTTGGTCCCAATTCAGAATTTCTGGTATTCTTTAGAAAGTTGGCTCAACACTTCACAGTATGTTGCGACTAGAGTGTTGTTCAGGAAACACTTTTTTTCTTCTGATCACAATTGTCTGTGAGAATGACGAGTTTCATAAATGCCAAGGACGGGGAACGCCGTATTACTTTCGCTTTCACTCGAAGGGCCACAGCAAAAGGCCATTCTCTGATCGTCTTTGATCATTTAAAGTACGCCCCAGATAAAGCGACAGGACACGGACCATTTTATGATTAAGACGTTTAGCAGATGCGATGTGCACTTTAAGGTAGAAGATGAATTACGAACGGGAACTATGTACGAGGACACCGCAGTAACTGAGCTAGTGAACATTTATGGAAAGTTGATACGAAAATTCTGTATTTGCAGCAGTACTAGGCACGTACTTAGGTACATTGACTGGCGTTGTAAATTATACTACTTATACCTAAAGTTAGAATTTAAATAGTTTTACATTTGTACGTTTCTAATTATTGAGACTTCGAGGTGAATTAGCCTTGAAAGGCTGTAGAAACTGTTGTTCTTCATACGGCGCCTGCACGTAACAAACCTGTAAGGAAAATACGTTCATATTCGTTTCATAAATTGAAATGATTTTTTCTTGTTGCAGTCTATATTCATGTTTCAGGCGCGTTTCGTTCTCACACATTAAGGGACCTTCAGCGGATTTAATCTGGAATAATAAAGCATAAGTTTTCATATGCGATGCTTGTACATTAGAAGGCAGTTCATGTCATGATTCTTTCAGTAATGAATTTTTACTGCTATTTGTTTTTCCTGGCCGAATCTACGTTTCGACTCATCTGATTGTCGGTCACCCTGTCACTTCACGTATAATACATCGACTCATTGTCACGTCAAGACCTTTTTGTTTTGCAGTATTCATATACTTTGTAAGCTAACTGCTGTGCAACACCTCACCTCGCGGTACGTGACCGCCTCCATCTTATTTGTCACTTTGGAGGGGTGACGATATCATTTCTGTTACTGGATTTCGTGGCCCATTTTCCTTTTCTCGGTCCCCTCGCCTCCGTATCCCTGTTAATTTGCTTTCATCTTGCCCGTGGCCTTCCTCGGCCCTTTCTTGTCTCCGCTGATCCGGTAGTCTTTCCTCTTGTATTCTGAGTGGGCGTTCTGCCAGCATCAATCTTCTTTTCTTCGTCCTCCGGTTAATATAAGCTTCTGAGTATAGATCTAACAGCTCCTGATTTTTTAAAAATATCTTCCTTTCCCGTAACTGGACGTCCCTCTTGGGACCAAATATTTTCCTTACTATCGCTCTCTTGGAGATTAGTAGTTTGTATTCGCCTGTTTTTCTTAACTCGTTAACTGCCAAATTATATTTCTTCGACCAATATAATTTTGGGTTACCCGGATGACATAGAGACTAGGAAAATGAATGTAAAATAAAAGATGAAATAACCTTGAAGTAAACGCTATATTTTAGTCGTTTCCCAAATGGGGATCATGGCAGTTAATGGGTTAATGTATAGATGTTTTAGTTGCTTATAGAGCTACCATGAGAATTTCACTATGGTATAGCCAGATATTTAAACTTGTCGTAACTGCTCTATGGCACAGCATTTACCGCAAGCTATGACCTATTTGCAGCTGCGGTTCTTGCCCTAATTTCAATTTCTATTACCTTCTGTTCGCTACAAATGCTTCCCAGGTATTTAAATATGATCTTTTAAAAGTGAAGTCAACTGTCAGTGGGGTACCATCGTAGGGTGCCTTGATCACGACAACGTACTCAATTTTCTACTGCTTAATTTGTAACGATGCTTTCCTCGCCATATTTCTGTAACAAATTATCATGAGCTGCAAGTCCCCCATGCTATCACGTATTGTAATAACATCGTCCGTATGTGTAAACCCATCTGTTATGTTACTACCCAGTCTTATTCCAGCTAGGTTCAATTTGTTTGTGTTCTCTCTTTCCTAAAATTGGAGGAAATAAATCTCCTTGTGTAAGACCAGTTATGATTTCCAAATGCTCTGACACTCCTGCCCTGCTCTTTACTCTGCAATATGTTCCCTCTAAACACATCTCTTCTAGACGTATTAACTTTTGTGAAAACTAAAGCTCTTCGCTCGAAGTAACGGCCGCTATCGGCAGGGGATCTCAAGTTGATTCCGTATTTCTAGATTTCCGGAAAGCTTTTGACACCGTTCCTCACAAGCGACTTTTAATCAAGCTGCGGAGCTATGGGGTATCGTCTCAGTTGTTCGACTGGATTCGTGATTTCCTGTCCGGAACGTCGCAGTTCGTAGTAATAGACGGCAAATCATCGAGTAAAACTGAAGTGATATCAGGTGTTACCCAGGGAAGCGTCCTGGGACCTCTGCTGTTCCTGATCTATATAAATGACCTGGGTGACAATCTGAGCAGTTCTCTTGGATTGTTCGCAGATGATGCTGTAATTTACCGTCTAGTAAGGTCATCCGAAGACCAGTATCAGTTGCAAAGCGATTTAGAAAAGATTGCTGTATGGTGTGTCAGGTGGCAGTTGACGCTAAATAACGAAAAGTGTGAGATGATCCACATGAGTTCCAAAAGAAATCCGTTGGAATTCGATTACTCGATAAATAGTACAATTCTCAAGGCTGTCAATTCAACTAAGTACCTGGGTGTTAAAATTACGAACAACTTCAGTTGGAAGGACCACATAGATAATATTGTCGGCAAGGCGAGCCAAAGGTAGCGTTTCATTGGCAGGACACTTAGAAGATGCAACAAGTCCACTAAAGAGACAGCTTACACTACACTCGTTCGTCCTCTGTTAGAATATTGCTGCGCGGTGTGGGATCCTTACCAGGTGGGATTGACGGAGGACATCGAAAGGGTGCAAAAAAGGGCAGCTCGTTTTGTATTATCACGTAATAGGGGAGAGAGTGTGGCAGATATGATACACGAGTTGGGATGGAAGTCATTACGGCATAGACGTTTTTCGTCGCGGCGAGACCTTTTTACGAAATTTCAGTCACCAACTTTCTCTTCCGAATGCGAAAATATTTTGTTGAGCCCAACCTACATAGATAGGAATGATCATCAAAATAAAATAAGAGAAATCAGAGCTCGAACAGAAAGGTTTAGGTGTTCGTTTTTCCCGCTCGCTGTTCGGAAGTGGAATAGTAGAGAGATAGTATGATTGTGGTTCGATGAACCCTCTGCCAAGCACTTAAATGTGAATTGCAGAGTAGTCATGTAGATGAAAGACATTGGTGATCGTTCATCTGTGTATGGTGTAATGAGCTGTTTTGAGGTCAACGAAAACAAGCTGCAGCAAATGGTAACTGACAACTGTTCTCTCTCACTCTCTCTCTCTGGTCTATGTAAAGTGCTATTAGGGAGTGGGTAAATAGCTCAAGGTATCCGAATGAATGGATGTTTGGTTTACAAATCATCAGAGGAGGATTACTCTGTTTTATCTATTAATACGAACAGCGAGTTGTCTGACATGTACATTTCGTTGTTCAAAAGGGTTTTCGTTTCAGCTTTAGGTTTTCGTTTGATAATTTTCTTGCAGGGTTAGAATATGCTTTTTATTGTTTATTCTGATTATTTTTGTATGTTCTTCACTAGATGTTTGCTTGTGATAATGTTCTCTGATAATGAGGTGCTTTGCAAGTGTGGAGGTTTTTGATAAGGCACAGTAACGTATTTCACAAAATAATATTACAAATTAAATTCAGACGCGGCAAGCAAATTCCAAACAAAAGTTAAGACACTCGGAAAAAATAAGCCAACGTACTGGATAACACGGAAAAAAGAAAACCGATGCAGAATAATCGCACTCCACCCATCCTTCAACGCTAGTTAAAATTCCGCAAGCCAAATACCCAGTCAGTCCCAAAGACTCCAGTTAAAAGCTATCAGGACATTGTTAAAAATTATCTGTAAATTTGAAAGTACAACAAGACACAGCCGTTAAATACACTATGCAGCTGATACTACCCAGAAAAGGTACACAAATTGTAGACTTAGCAACACTTCTCTAATTCGTCATACGCAGAAAACATGTATTCCAATATACTGCTAAAAAGAGACTATAGATGTTACGGAAAAAAAATGAAAACATACATCCAACTTCTTTGTGAACCGATTAATGAAACACGTTAGTGTCGCTTTTGACAGGAGAAAACTATTTCGATTTCAACAAAGAATTTTGAATACAGAAAGAGATATTTCTAATGGATTCGCTAGTTTCACGAACCTTAGCAAATATTTTCGTAAACCGTCGTCAACCGGTCATTTTCACAAAAATGCAACATACTGGATTAGGTACATGGTGACATACTGTCCTTAATAGATGAACCACTAACAAAAACTGGCAAACTAAATACTGAAGTCAACAAGGTAATAAAAAGATTAAATTCAAAATAGAAAAAGAACACAGTACTAAAATTGACTTTCTAGATGCAACAATCAAAAAACAAACAGCAAGCATAGATTTGCAAATTACCATAAACAATCAAAAACGGACACAATTATGTACCAAACCTCGAACCACTCAAACTCGCGAAACAAACAGCACTTTGATACACGCTCCATACACTCGACATAGTGCCACTCAATAAAGAAAAATACCAAAACCAACTAGACACAATAATGCAGATCGCCAAAAGCAGTAGACATAATAGTAAAATAGTCACAAAGCATAACAGCAAGATTAAAAGATAAACAATTACAAAATTAATGACAGACAGTAAAAGTAAATAGCAGCAGCAACAATAGTAAATATGACATAAGCTGGTACGTAATGACATACAAACACAAACTCTCACATAAAATCACAAACATTTCAAAAGACAAGGCATAAACATAGCGAATGCAACAGACATTTCTATTCAAAAATATATTTAAAACTGACAAGGACAATTTATACCAGAAAGCAATTACAGTTTATCACATGTGACGCGATGTATGTGGGGAAAGCAAGTATAATATTCGATGTGAAACACGAAGAACAAATGAGAGCCTGGAAGTATCGTACAAATCACTCCACATCTGCGGAGCATCTCACAGATCATAATCACAACCAAACCTCAAGGGAAGAAGATACGAAAATAATCAGAATAAAGAAGAAACGACATCATATAAGCTTACTGGAAAATTATCATATACAAAAAGATCAAACTTGAAATGAAAACCCCTTTGAGTGATAGTGTTCATAACAGACAGCTCAATATTGACATCAAACGGATCAAATAGTAGAGTAACATCCCAACAGACGACTTTAGAACCCCTTACTCCTCACTCTTCCATGACAAGTTCTAAACCAAATGTCCAATCGATGGCGCACTTAGAATCCTTTACCCACTCCCTGACAGCAGTTTAGATACAGTATGAAAACTACAAGACGAAAATATCTTGGCGTGGTAATGTGTCGATATCTATAAGTGACAATGCGACCAAAAATCAGACGAGAAGAAACGTAAATTTCTCCCTGAAAAACGAATAGCTGCACTGTTTTCTAATTTGTAGATGCAGGATACAAAAATATAACTATTATTGCAGATTAAAGGCACCGAATATATCTTAATGTAAGAGGTGATACGCGTCTGAAACATAAATATAAATTGCGTCAAGGAAAAGACGTTTTAGTTTATGAAACGAATATTTATTTGCTTGGTACGGATAATGGCCACGCCAACAAACCTGTGAATACGTTCGTTCGTGCAGCCATTTTCCTCAGTTTTAACGGAGTTGTGATCAAGGAAACAGCCTGGATGTGAAGAATAAACGTCTGTTCCCCTCACTCATCTTCGTCTGAGAACAGACTAATCTTGGAAAACATTAACCATTATCTGCGGATTCCGAGAATGTTACAGATAACATCGGTATCTCATATTTCACAGTTGTGACGTCGCTCAATGTTCATGTAAGGAACGCGTCGAATATAGGGAAGCTAGTGGTTACGTTTAAATATCTACGTGATCGAAAAATTCAGTGCAATGTAAAATTTAAGAACAGAACGCCATTTCGCACATAGTTCGGTTAAGAATGTATTAGCAGAAGTTTTTTTGTATTTTTTCTTGTCTACGACAATTTTATTAAATCACAGCTCCTTTTTTGTGTTTTCAAACAGTTGGTAATGTAAGAGTGTTTAGTAGTGTAGCTTTGTCTTAAACGGTCTTCAGTGTCCGGTGCCTACGGGCAACAATATCAGCGCATGAAATGATAATTTAATGGACACCCCAGTTGCAACCAGGCGTTGATGTACTTCTTTAGGGACATGTTGAAAATGTGTGCCCCGACCGGGACTCGAACCCGGGATCTCCTGCTTACATGGCAGACGCTCCATCCATCAGAGCCACCGAAGGCACAGATTAGTGCTGCAACGCTCAATGTTTGACCGGTCACGGCTCGCCTGTTGAGGGGGGGGGGGGGGGGGGGGGGACCGTGCCGCTCGTGTCCGGTCACATACGACTCTGCTCGGTCACGTACTCGCCCCCATGTCTGATGTCCGGATTCCGGACACGCGGATAACCGAGCATGACCGGTCACCGCTGACGTCTCACCTCGCCTCGCCCCGGCTCGCTGCACTGTACTGCACAAATATAACGCCCCTCTCTCTCTCTCTCTCTCTCTCTCTCTCTCACACACACACACACACACACACACACACACACACACAATGTATTTATCTCTGTCTCTCTCTCTCTCTCTCTCTCTCTCTTTTGATACAAAAGTAACGTTTCCAAGAACGGGTACGTGAAACAGTTAAATTCATAAACACTTGGAAAGTAAAATGATATTTCAATACAATCGCGGGTAGAGGACGAGTCTCATTTTCAAACAGAAAATGTATTTTTCTTTCACTAAGAGAGAACATTAAATAAGTGCTGCCCTGTAATCTAAAAGACAACCATCTTCATAAGGAAAGCATACAAAGAACATTAAACATTTGCATACTTAACTTGTCATACTTTGCACTTGTTTTCAACAGAAACAAAAATTATATTTATTGTTGATCAGCAGTAAATCACTAACGCGTTCCGTATTTATTTGGCCGCGGCGATTTGTTAGTAACATGCCGGCTTTACTAAAGCATCTTTCACCAGGTGAGCATTTTGCTGGGATACATAAAATACGTCTTGAAACTGCAGCCAGGCCTGGCAGATTTGTTTCATGTCCGCGTCACCACTTTAAGATGTCATCATGTTGTTGTTGTTGTTGTTGTTGTTGTTGTTGTGGTCTTCAGTCCTGAGACTGGTTTGATGCAGCTCTCCATGCTACTCTATCCTGTGCAAGCTTCTTCATCTCCCAGTACCTACTGCAACCTACATCCTTCTGAATCTGCTTGGTGTTTTCATCTCTTCGTCTCCCTCTACGATTTTTACCCTCCACGCTGCCCTCCAATGCTAAATTTGTGACCCCTTGATGCCTCAAAACATGTCCTACCAACCGATCCCTTCTTCTAGTAAAGTTGTGCCACAAACTTCTCTTCTCCCCAATCCTATTCAATACCTCCTCATTAGTTACGTGATCTATGCACCTTATCTTCAGCATTCTTCTGTAACACCACATTTCGAAAGCTTCTATTCTCTTCTTGTCCAAACTATTTATCGTCCATGTTTCACTTCCATACATGGCTACACTCCATACAAATACTTTCAGAAACGACTTCCTGATACATAAATTTATACTCGATGTTAACAAATTTGTCTTCTTCAGAAACGCTTTCCTTCCCATTGCCAGTCTACATTTTATATGTCATCATCATCATTGTACATAACAAATTGATCGCAAGAAACCAATCTGTATTAATGTCATCATCATTGTATATAAAACATTGATCACAAGAGACGAATCTGTGTTAATGTAATGTGTTGTAAGCGTCAAATAGTGCACCTGATTATGCGAATCAGTCCACATGTCAACTGTGGCAGCACATGTTTTATTAATAACTTTCGCAATAACAAAAGACATTATGCTGTTTCGTATTGCATCAGCTTGTTTTTTGACATGTCTGCTTATAGTAGAGGGATGTGGCATGACATCTGCCGCGTTAACTTCTCCATAATGCGCACCCAGATGTATTCTTGGCCTAGTTCTCTGAAACCTTCACCGGAAACAGCATTAAAAGGTCTCATATATTTAGCACACATTGCAACACTCTTGCTGTAATACGATTTTTTATTACTGCCGGTATCCCTGAAGGAGCTGTATCTTTGTGAGGTTTCTTGCAAGTGTCTTTCTTTAAATGAGTGGTTCCCAACTGCAAACAGAATAATGTGGAGCAGTTTATGCACGATACGTACCCAGTAGACGCACTGTTTTCGTCTTCAACTAACAGAAATGTACTCCATATTTGGCTTTTTAGACCTTCCGGTTTCTTCAATGTGTAAACATTGGTGTCAATCTTTCGTCTTACTGCACTGGCTTCTTCCCGCTGCATGATTAGACAGTGACACCGCAAATGAGAAGCCAGTACTCGCTGCAGTCTCACACGTGTAATGTGTTTGAAGTTACGTGCTACGTGTTCGGTCACGGCTTCTACGCTCGGTCACTAGAACTAGTGCGGGCAGCCTATCCAGTTAGGGTGTGCCCGCCCCATCTCGTATTTTGTGCTCGTTTACTCGGTCATGCAGGACTCTAGCACAGATGATAGTGCGCCGTCTATTAGGCCCACTACGAATGTAGTGGTGTGGACATGTTGGGAATGTGGGTCTCACGGGAAGCGTGCAAGGCATAAGTCCCTGCAGGCGCACTATCATCTGTGCCTTCGGTGGCTCAGATGGATAGAGCGTCTTCCATGTAAGCAGGAGATCCCGGGTTCGAGTCCCGGTCGGGGCACACATTTTCAACATGTCCCCAATGAAGTACATCAATGCCTGGTTGCAGCTAGGGTGCCCATTTAATTATCATTTCATTTCTAGCAAAGCTGCGTGGTCATCCACGGTAACTGTTCTTTCGGTAACAGATACCGCCGTCATATATAATTATCAGTGCAAATCGAAGCTAGAAGTAGTCACAGGCGTCCTTTGGCACGAAACGTACAGAATAAACATTGAAGGGGTTTGAAAAGAGTGAGGATGCCACTATGTGCGTCTACTTATACCTGTTGACTACGAAGACCAAACATTCTCTCGTTTACTGGCCCCTTTCACATTTGAATTTGGCGAAAATAAACAACACATAATCGAGTTATGCAGAGCAAGTGTCTTTAATGGGTTAGTCTGCCTCAACTGATGGTTCAAATGGCTCTGAGCACTATGGGACTCAACTGCTGTGGTCATTAGTCCCCTAGAACTTAGAACGAATTAAACCTAACTAACCTAATGACATCACACACATCCATGCCCGAGGCAGGATTCGAACCTGCGACCGTAGCAGTCTCACGGTTCCGGACTGCGCGCCTAGAACCGCGAGACCACCGCGGCCGGCGCCTCAACTGATATTCAGGGGTATGTTTGTGTTCACGAAGTGAGAAATTTTGACACAGCTGTTGCGAAGTATGTGTGATCTTTCTTATGCTGGCAGACGTTACAGCACCACCAAGCCAAAAATTACAAAAAAGTTAAATTTAGATATGCATCTCACTGTTGTCCTGTAACTGTGTGAAGTATAATTACCAGTTACAGTAAAGTAAGTCGGAAGTATCAGATGTACAACTTACAATCATTTGATGTGCAGTAATTAAAATAATCTACTTGTCATTCTTTTCTTCAGTCCGATGAATGGTTTAATGCAGCTCTCCATGCTACTCTATCCTCTTCATCTCCCAGTATCCACCGCAACATACATCCTTCTGCATATGCTTCCTGTATTCATCTCTTGGTCTCCCTCTACGATTTTGTTCTCATCGCCTTCCTCCCCCACTCCCACGCACTTTTCTCCAGTACTAAAATGGTGATCCCTTGATGCGTCAGAATGCGTCCTACCAATCAATCCCTTCTTTTAGTCCGGTTGTACCACAGCTTTCTCTTCTCCCCAGTTCTGTTCAGTACCTCCTCCTTAGTTACGTGATCCACCCATCCAATCTTCAGCGTTCTTAAGTAGCACCACATTTCAAAAGCTTCTATCCTCTTCTTGTATAAACTGTTTATCGTCTATGTTTCACCTCCATACGTGCCTACATTCCATACAAACACTTAGAAAAGACTTTCTGACACTTCATTCTATACTCCATGTTAATAAATTTCTCTTCTTCAGAAACGCTTTTTCTGCCATTGCCAGTTTACATTTTATATCCTCTCTACATTTGCTTCCCAAAGTGTCTCATTTCTTAATCTAATTCACTTAGCATCACCTGAATTAATTCCACTACTTTCCGTTATCTTCGTTTTGCGTTTGGTGATGTACATGTTATATATCTTTCTAGACAATATGCATTGCGTTCAGTTGCTCTTCAGAGTCATTTGCTGTCTCTGACAGAATGACAATGTCATCGACATACCTCGGAGTTTTTGTTTCTTCTCTCTGGACTTTAATTCCTAATACAAATGTCTCTTCTTCTTCTTCTTCTTCTTCTTCTTTTTTTTTTTTTTTTTTTTTTTTTTTTTTTTTTTTAGTGCTTGCTCAGTATACAGGTTGAATAACATAGGAGGTTGGCTACAATCCTGTCTCACTCCCTTCTCAACAAGTGCTTCCTTTTAATGCCCCTCGATTCGTATAAGTGCCATCTGGTTTCTGAACAACTTGTAAATAGCCTTTCACTCCCTGTATTTGACCCCCGCCACCTTTAGAATTTGAAAGAGTATTCCAGCCAACATTGTCAAAAGCTTTCTCTAGGGCTAGAAACGCTATAAACGTAGGATTGCCTTTCCTTGACCTATCTTCTATGAGAAATCATAGGGTCAGTGTTGCCTCGCATGTTAGTACATTTTTTTTTTTTCGGAATCCAAACTGATTTTTCCCGAGGTCAGCATCTACCGGTTTTTCAATTCTTCTGTAAAAAATTCGTTATTAATATTTGGCAACTGTCTTACTAAACTGATAGTCAGGTAATTTTCACACGCGTCAGCTTCTTGTTTCTTTGACATATGAATTATTATATTCTTCTTGAAGTTAAGGTTAAGCCTAAGGGTATGTCGCTTGTCTCATAAATTTTGTTCACCAGATGTAAGACTTTTGTCATGGTTGGCTCTCGCAAACTGTCAGTGGTTCTAACGGAATGAATTCTACTGCCGCGCGGGATTAGCCGAGCGGTCTTAGGCGCTGCAGCCATGGACTGTGCGGCTGGTCCCGGCGGATGTTCGAGTCCTCCCTCGTGTGTGTGTGTGTGTGTGTGTGTGTGTGTGTGTGTGTGTGTGTCCTGATGACCTTAGCAGTTAAGTCCCATAAGCTTTCACACACAATTTGAATTTTTGTATTCTACTCATAGGGCCTTGTGTCGATTTAGGTCTTTCAGTCCTCTATCAAACTCTTCACGCAGTACCATCTCTCCCATCTCATCTTCATCTACGTCCTCTTCCATTTCCACAATATTACGCTTAAGTGCATCCCCCTTGTGTACACACTCCATATACTCGTTCCACCTTTCTGCTTTCCCTTCATTGCTTATTACTGGTTTTTTTTCTTTTCTCCAAACGTCTCTTTAATTTTCCAGTTAGCGTGGCATCTATCTTTCTCCTAATGGTAAATCCTTAAATTTGCCATCTAGCCACTCCTGCCTATCCATTTTGCACTTCCCTTCAATCTCATATTCAGGCGTTTGTTTTCCCTTTCGCCTGCTTCATATACGCCATTTATGTATTTTCTCCTTTCATCAGTTTAATTCAGTATCGCTTGTGTTACCCAACGATTACTACTAGCCCTCGTCTTTTTACCTACTTGACTGTCGGCTGCCTTCACTATTTCATTCCTCAAAGCCACCCACTCTTCTCCTTTTGTATTCCCTTCCGCCTTCCTTGTCAATAGTTCCCTAATACTCCCTCTGAAACTCTCTACAACCTCTGGTTCTTTCAGTTTATCCAGGTCCCATCTCCTTAAATCCCTATCTTTTGCAACTTCTGCAGTTTTAATCTGCAGTTCGTAAACAATAAATTGTGGGCAAAGTCCACATCTGCCTTTGGAGCTGACTTACAATTAAAATCTGGTTCCTAAATCTGCCTTAACCATTATATAAAGAAGTTTGGAACCTTCCAGTTTCTTCAGGACTCTAGCACCTACGCAACCTTCTACCACGATTCTCAAACTAAGCGTTAGCTGTGATTAAATTATGCGCTGTGAAAAATCTAGAAGGTGGCTTCCTCTTTCTTTCCTTACGTCCATTCCATATTCATCTGTCACTTTTCCTTTCTGCCTTTTCTGACACTCTAATTCCAGTCACCCATGACTATTAAATTTTCGTCTCCCTTAACTATCTGAATAATTTCTTTTATCTCATCATAAATTTCTTCAATCTCTTCATCTGCGGAGTTACACTATGTGATCGAGAGTATCCGGAGACCTTGCTCAAAATGACTTGAAAGTTCGTGGCACCCATCATCGGTAATGCTGGAATTCAATATGGTGTTGCCCCACGCTTAGCCTTGGTGACAGCTTCCACTCTCGCAGGCATTCGTTCAGTCAGGTGCTGGAAGGTTTCTTGGGAAATGGCAGTCCATTCTTCACGGAGTGCCGCACTGAGGAGAGGTATCGATGTCCGTCGGTGAGGCCTGGCACGAAGTCGGCGTTCCAAAACATCCCAAAGGTATTCTATAGGATTCATGTCAGAACTCTGTGCAGGCCAGTCCATTACAGGAATGTCATTGTCGTGTAACCACTCTGCCACAGACTCTATCGTGTTGAAAGATGCAGTCGCCATCCCCGAATTGTTCTTAAACAGTGGGAAGCAAGAAGATTCTTAAAACATGAATATAGGCCTGTGCTGTGATAGTGCCACGCAAAACAAGAAGGGGTGCAAGCCCCCTCCATGAAAAACACGACCACACCATAACGCCACCGCCTCCGAATTTTAGTGTTGACACTACTCACGCTGGCAGAAGACGTTCACCGGGCATTCGCCATACCGACACCCTGCCATCTGATCTCGACATTGTTTAGGTTATTCGTCACTCCACAGAACGTTTTACCACTGTTCAGTTGTCCAGTGTTTACGCTCCTTACACTAAGCGAGGGTCGCTTAGCATTTACCGGCCTGATATGTGGCTTATGAACAGCCAGTCGACAAAAAATCAGTTTTCTCACCTCCCGGTAACTGTCGCAGTACTTGCAATGGATCGTGATGCAGTTTGGAATTCCTGTGTGGTGGTGATGTCTGCTATTACACATTAAGATCTCTTCAACTGTCGGCGATCTCCTTCAGTCAACAGACGAGGTCGGTCTGGACGCTTTTGCGCTGTACGTGTCTCTTCACGTTTGCACTTCACTATCACAACAGAAACAGTGAACCTAGTGATGTTTAGGAGTGTGGGAATCTCGCTTACAGACGTATGACACCGAATCACCTGACCACGTTAGAAGTTCGTTAGTTCCATGGAACACCCCTTCTGCTCTCTCACGATGTCTAATGACTACTGAGGTCGCTGATGTGGAGTATCTGGCAGTAGGTGGCAGCACAATGCACCTAATATGGAAAACGTATGTTTTTGGGGGTGTCCGGATACTTCTGATCACATAGTGAGGTTGGCATATAAACTTGTACTACTGTGGTGGCGGTGGGGTTCGTATCTATTTTGACTGCGGATTCACTATGCTGTTGTTAGTTGCTGCTCCGGGTTTCTATTTTTTTTAGTCATTGTTAAACCTACTCCTGTTTTACCCTTGTTTGATTTTGCATTTACAACCCTATATTCACCTGACTAGAAGTCCTGTTCCTCCTGCCGCCGCACTTCACTGACTCCCACTACATCCATTTCGCTTTTTAAATTTTCTAACCTACCTGGCCGGTTAAGGAATCTGACATTCCGTGATCTGATCCGTAGAAAGCCAGAAAGAAAAATTCAGATGTTAACGTATTACATATGTTAATATATAAACAAGAAGTAGACATGTTCTAATACTGCTTTAACGCTATCAGCACACTGCGAGGATTTAAAAGTTCCCATCCAGTAGCATTCTCTGCATTGCGACGCCAACTTGCGAGGATCATTCAGCCTATTTGCTGGCGTGCATTCAGAAACCGTGTGGTGCTTTAGGTGTCGGGCCGGTACCGTTACTTTCTAACACGCCGTAGCCTAGATACTCATCTCCACGTTTCCGTTCGTGCGTCTCGTGGATGGGAGTGCTCTGCAGTGGGAAGCTACCGTACCTTCATTCGGGAGGAGTGGGATTTTAAGTACCTGTCCAGCCATCCACATTTAAGCTCATCTAATTCGATTAAGACGAATGCCAAGATGATTCCTTTGAAAATAACACGACTAAGGTATCTCCCCATCTTTGTCATATCGTATCGGGAGGAAAAGATAATTACAGCACAACCTGACAGAAAGAAGTGGATCGATTGTTAGGTCACATCCTGAACTTCCTGAGGCGTCAAGGAATCGTCAGTGTGCCAATGAAGGAAAATGGAGCGAGTAAAAAATACACGGGGGGGGGGGGGGGGAGGGGAGAGGAGAGACTGCGGCGAGCAGGTTGCAAAGGAAGTAGGTTTGTAGCTTGCAGTAGTTACGCAGAGATGATGAGACGTGCACAGAGCAGACGAGGGGGGAGAGCTGCATCAAACGAGTCTTTGAAAAGAAGACTGCAGCTACTACCTTGTCATATCCAAGTTTGCGCTCGGTCTCTAGTGACCTCATCGTCGACGAGGCGTTAAGCCATAATCTTTATTCCCTTCTAATAACATTTCTCGGGAACTGGAGAACGTGATCCAGAGGGAAACTCGTGTCGATGATATGTATCGTGCTGAATAAAGGAAAAGGGTACGTCCAGAGTTTCCGGACAAACTGTGTCCTATTCCTCTTGTGCGGTTTTAGTCAGTGTTGAAGGTCTTTGTATTGGTGATATGAAGTTTGAGAATAGCATTACTGATTGGTGCGACTAGAAACACTCTTTTATGCGGTGAAAAACTTAACCAGTCATCATTCAAATCCCTGGACGTATGAATATGATGACTACACTACTTTGTGTGTGGTTTTTTAAGATAATTGTAACGCAAAATATATGTTGACATCTAATTTTCTGAAAAAAAAACATGATTGCGAAGTAGTAATAGTGAATTATGCGGTACGATTGTCTTGTTACAGTGAAGGTTGTGATTCTCTGTTGGTATAGATGGTGTATTAAGTTTTACTTCGTACTAGTGAGCACAATGAATGAGAACTTACCTTCGGAAGTGCTGCTCTGAAATTAGATGTTCAAACATCGATGACGGTGAAAGCTAGAATCAGTCCTGGAGGCGTTCTCAGGTAGCCTGATGATTAAGGCGAGTGCTCGCGATAAGCAGGAAACTCGTTTTCAAGGTCCCGGTCAGAGAAGCGTTCTAAATTCCCGCTACACATTCATCACATTGCAAGTCCAGCGTATCTGAACAGTTTGCACTGTTGTCATTTCATGCAACGGCACTTATCTTTGTCACCCCCATTGAGTCAGTCGTTTCATTTCGTAACATTTGATTCGTTTCAGTGTCGGAAAGATAATGGCACGACGATTCGTGACGAGAGATTATCGGTGGTTAATGATGATGATCGGAAAATGGTGAAGTATTATTCATTGGAGTCGCCCAAAACTGCAAAGAATCTGTTTGCGCTACTGGCAGAAGGTACGCTACTAAAGAATTATTGTGCATCTTAAACAACTGCAGCCTGCACAAATCGATAATCTGCAGCCCAGTGCCGATATATAAAATTTCTGATCATGAAATGGACAAGAGCATTTTTTCCAAAGATACACAAAGAAATATTGATAGCAACATTCCCCAAATTTACGTTGCGAAGCATTTCATTTCCGACTACTCACTAGGTATATTTTTCGTAGTGAATGAAATTAGGTTACGTCACAATGTCAAGCAGGTGGCAGCGCCACTCGAGATCTTGAATAGTTTAGAACGATTATTTCACGTTCTAACGCTTGCCTTCATAAATCTGTTGTCTTACCTCCCCCAGGACGTATCTTTTATTTTGACGCCTACTTCCGATACATCGGGCAGTTCCTTGAGCATGTGACCTACTGCATTGAAAAGCCAGCTTGCGATGGTTCCCATGTGAAAAACGACGGCTGAGGTTGCGATTAATATGTTAGTGGCGCCGAGCTGTTGCTTTCGCTTAGCCTCCCTCACTCGTCCTTGTAATGTCGAAAAGCTTCTCCGGAGATCAAGCGTAGCCTTGATACAGCGTTCGCCTGCCCTACATTTTGAAGAGGCTATCGTAGACTCGTATGATCACATCTCTTAGAAAGTAGATGATTGACTCCGGGTGCAGTCTAATTTAGGTGAAACTAGAGCACCGTGTTCTTGAACAGTAACATTTGCTTGTTTGTTTCAAACTTCTAACAGGTGCTCCGTATCATTGGTAATATAAAAGTCCCATCATTGATGCTTATTGGTTTAATACTTCTTAGTCTTCAGTGGAGTATGTTGAAATGTGACTTATATAGCGGAGCACTTTTCCCCCTTTTCAGCGTGTGCTACGAGCAGACTAATCATCGTGACTGAATGTGTTTCGCCGTAACATGTTTCGTGCTGACAAAATTTTGTAACTTTGTGGTAAGGACTTCGGGGACCAAACTGCTGAGGTTATCGGTCCCTAGGCTTACACACTACTAACTTACGCTTAGGACGACACACGCACACACACCCACACCCACACACACACCCTTGCCCGGGGGGGGGGGGGGGGGGGGGGAGGACTGAGGACTCGAACCTCCGACGGGTAGAGCTGCGCGGACCGTGAAAAGGCGCCATAGACAGCGCGACTTCTTGCTGACGGTTGGATATGTTACGACCTTATAATACGTGGCGAAGGGTATTTTGGTTACCATTATCATTTCTCTCTGCTTCCCTGTTCTGTTCGCGAAAGATGCGGAGAACTAATATCGTAATCCTCTCGTCATGGTCATTTCACGGGGTACAAGTGGGGGGGGGGGGGGGGGCGGACTAATATTTTGCCCCATCCTCCTTAGAACGGACTATTTCGGAATTTCAACAATAAATGTCTCCGAGATGCACAACACGTCTCGTGTAGCATCTGCAGGTACTTAGACTTCGAATATTTAAAAACGTACTACTCTGTCGTACTATGATTAACTTACAACGTGATGGCATCTGGGTTCTTATTTCTACCTAATGTGAGGCCACTTGGTGGAGATACTATACGAAGGAAGAGGAGAGAACAGGCCGGCGAAACAGAAAAAGATGCCTAACTTAAGTGTAGTATTTAACATTTTTTAGCCTTCATTTTTTACTTGTTATTCAAAGAAGCGTAATGAAAAATGGTAACGTCGAAATAAACTGCACAGAAGGAGCAAAGGAAAAAGTAATACATTGTATCATTTCAGCGATTTCTTTATTAATCTGCATTAGCACTCTGACAGTGATCTTGCACAATGTGGCGGAGGCTACCTAAACATGATTTTTCAGTATGTTTAGTTTATTGGGATGGAAAGGAAAATACCTAAGTCTTATTCCCTAAAAATATTTTCAGAAATTTTTGATTCCAAATATTGTTTAATACGTTAATGACTGCTTTAGTATTTAAAAATTTTCGTAATCTTGCCGTATGTTATTTGTTTTTGTTTCCATCTGAATCCATGGGTATCGTTGATAACACACACTTTGACAAAATACAAGGTGTACATAAAGTCCGGGAACACTTTCAATTATTTATTGCACAAGAAACAAACATTGTCCAGATATCATACATGCGTCATTTTGAAGAGAAACCCTGAAAGTTTTTTTTATTTATTTATTTTTATTTATACGCCCACAGCGTAGTTTGGTAATCTGCCGATAGTCAGCGCTAGTCGCAAACTGGCGAGTTTAGGTGCGGAGCGAGCTTAGTGTGTGTTGGGGTTCACGAAGTGGCCTCCCCGACCACCAGATCTCACTTTGTGTGACTTTTTCCTGTGGGGACACATTAAAGATCTGGTGTGTGTACCGCTTCTACCGCGTGATGTAACAGACCTACGGGAGGGAATACGGGAAGCAACTGCCTCAGTCGACGATGCCATGCTGGGACGGTGTGGCAAGAATTCGATTACGGTATTGACGTTTGCCGGATTACACAAGGTTCGCATATTGAATTTTGAAAAAAAAAAACTTAGTTTCTCTTCAGAATGCAATATGTATGACATCTGTAAAATGTTCTCGTGCAATAAATAATTGAAAGTGTTTCCGGACTTTATGTACACCCTGTAAATACGTCAGCATAAGAACACCTCTTTGAATTTTGGTTGCCAGCATCTCCCTCAAAATTGGCGCCGAAGGTGTTCGCCTAATTCTGTTTTTCAGGATTTCTTTAACTCCGTCCTCGTGAACAGGGGGATGACTCAACAACGCTGTGGCCGATTTCCTGCTCTCAGAGTTACAGCTGGTATAAAGAAATGCCTCATCTCTAGATTTTGAGGTTAAATCTGTAAAATGTATTTGAAGTGTTTGTTGGGGCGTATTAACGTCAAATAATTACACTGTAACAAATCTTCTTAATACATAACAATGTAATTGTGCTTCTCTGTTGAAGCAAATGCGAGCAAGGCAAAGGAAATGTAAAAATAAAAAAATTGCAGCCATCTGTCGCGAAAAAGAACTTCATTTTCGCGACCGAAGTCTGCAATTGTTTTAATTTTACCTTGTATCGGTCGCTGACAACGCAGCCATGTTTAAAGCTTTAAAGGAAATGTAATTATTTCTAGCTCGTCGGAGAAATAATCTTTAAATATACAAATAAATAGAAATAGTGGAAGAAAGGAAACAAAAATGATTACATGTGATAATGATCGAAGCAGAAGAAATGAATTAAATTTCGTATTGCAGCCGGGACTCTAACCCGGGTCGTCTTGCTTACTATGGAGAAATGCTATTACACCACCGCAGTACAATGGTCAACTTTGCTGCACGAACTAACCAAGTTGAGTGCCCTCCCTAACATAAACTTCAATTCATATCTTCTGCTTATTTTCACTTACATTGTCAGTAGTGACAATATAAGCGAAAATAAGCGCTCAGACATTGGAATAGCACCCCAGCGTAGAACGAAATGGGAAAGTCCTGTACCATAGGAGGTCTTATGGAACTTATAATTAAAAGTTTCCCTGAGACATTTAAGTCTTTTCATTAACTACGGTAATCATCGAAGCAGAACAAATGAATTATAATTTGTGCTGCAGCTGGGACTCGAATCCGTGTCTTCTTGGTTACTCGGCAGAAATGCTAATCATTACACCGCCGCAGTACAATGATCAATATTGGTGCACTCAACTTGGATAGTTCGATAATGAAGAGACTTAAATGTCTCAGGGAAACATTTAATTATAAGATGATTACATGCGTTCGATAATGAAATGACGAATGATCTTCGCATTTGCAAGTATCATTTGTTAGGTCCAGCTGCCGACCACTGCACTACATAGGTGTTCTTGTATGAAAACGGCAAAGTAATGTAACGCAAGTTTAGTCTCGTTGTGGGAAAACGTAAACATTACACTAATTACTGGAATTGAAAATGATAGTCTGGAAAATATTATTTCAATTATTCTGCTCTTAGCTGCAGATACATGTAGCCTCAGGAACCGAGCAAAAGAGGAGGAAAGAAAATTCATGGAGCAGCAATTTCCGCATCAGTGCATCCATTTATAGTTGTTTTCTCGTGCTGGAATCGCAGAAGGGATGCTGAGAACTGCTTTCCTTTAACAAACTCAGCAGTATGCTAACGGTACAGGACTCCAGATCTTAACGATGTTCGTCACTTTCACCGTCTGTGTGTTTGAGCCAAACAATTGTTGCCAAGAAGTACAAAGTTTTCTTAAGTTGACTTTTCGTCATTCATGCAAAAACATACATCTTTACTCAGCTACAAATTTCTGATGCGCAGAACGTCGCACAGAGATACTACGTGTCGCGATTTCCACATAACGACATTTTTCCACTTTAAAGTCTCAATCAAGAATAAGGAAAATTTATATTTGCCAACGGCCACGCGGTGAAAGATACCTTGATGAGATATTACAGAAGATATCTGATAGAACAGATTTGTTTCACACTGAAATGACACTGTGCTCCTTGGACAGAAAAATTGTGATGCTTGGCAAGTGCTGCCGGTCACGTAAAGTGACCTCATGTGATTGCGTCTGTTAGATCATCACTTGTTAGTGTCTAAACGGTACGCCCTTGTAGCTTGTTACATAGTTTGCAGCGTGTCCCCTGCGACAGTAGAGTGCGGACAGGGTTCGATCAGCTTCACGTTTTCGTTGCTTAACGCAGAGGGCACCTCATACCGTTTACAAATGTTGTACCAGTCTCATTAGACTTTACCCAGTAGCATATGTCTCCATAGATTCGGGCAAGGCAGAGCCACGTCGCTGGAGTTATTGTCAATTGTGTTTATTCGCTGAAGCGTGTCGGCCGCCCCCTTTCCCATTAATAATTACGTCCTGTTGCGTTGTCAGGTCCGTAAGCGGGGGCGTTTACGTAGGAGTGCCGGTAGGCAGCAGAGGTATCGTGTGGGAAGTGGTCAGTGGATCGACCCGCTGTCCTTATCTCTTTTCTCTTTCTTTTACCAGTAAATTAGTGCTACTGTCCACTTCCACTTTAGGAATGTTTTGCTGTAATTTTATAACAGCTCTAGATTCATTAAAGAACTGTAATTGGCTAGTAGCCCTTTAAACAACCCGAGATGACTGGTTTTATTCATAACGGCGCACAATTTTCTCGTTATAACTAAAAAATGGAAAACGATACTGTCAAGCGCCATCGCAACTATTTAAAAATCAGGGATAATCCTAATTTCTTTCTGTTACAGATTTTTCTGTTACATCTAATATGAAGTTTACACTGACAAGAGATCTGTGTTAGAAAATTTTATGTTATCAAGCTACAGTTAAGGGAGGTCCTTTGGAGATTATCACCGTGTATACGTTATTTTCTATTTACATGCGTCCACAGCCGTGCAGTATTTTAGAAGTGATTTCATTTTCAACGAGGGATTGTTAATAACTCCATTCATGTATGAGAGACACCACAACAAAGGTCCCAGGAATCACGGAAAGATCTGCTGTCAAAATTCCGAATGACACTGTTCCAATTAAATTAAAAACCTATTTCTTCCTCAAACATATTTCTGGCATAATGACAATGAGGGGAAATTTAAGATCCAGTTACCCGCTGTATACGAACGAAGTTGCCCTAACTAAACAATTGGCCTTCCTTAACCCTAATGCTTCTGTTCATTCAATCATAGCCTGACTAGCAATATGTAAAATAGTCCAAATAAGTACAGAATGATTAAATTTCGTTCACAGTCGTGGTAAATTATTACACCTCTTAAAAGGTTTTGAAAGTCCTTGTTACTACATTCAACTGTCAGCGGCCTTAGAAATATGAATGTACTGTTTCTCAAAAGCAAAATGAATTTTTTTTGCGGAGAATACTTAGTTACTACTGGATTATTAATACAGGGTGGGGCAAATAAAGGTGGCCCGGAGACCAGAGTTCCAGGGTACAAAGAAACACAGCATAGGAAAGGAAATACAGTCCTAACTTAACCTGACCAGAGCTGATGTTGAAAGTGACGACCATTCATGTCTTGCCACTTTAGGGCCTGGTCAGCAACTTTCTGAAGGGAGACTGCTGGAATTGCTGCAGTGACGTCCGAAATCTTCTGCTGCAGTTCTTGAAGACTGAGGGTTGTTGGGATACATCTTAGACTTGAGGGCTCCCCACACAAAGCAACTGCACACTGACAGATCAGGTGACCTGGATGGCCAGTTAGGGCCGCGACCAGACTAATCTCTGTTGACAACTCTGTCAGACACGAAGATTGTGCGAATGTGCTCCAAGGTTCGCCCGGCTGTATGGGCAGTTGATCTGTCCTGTTGGAAGTGACTGCAGATCTTCTCTCCGCCGTTAATGCAATCACAAACGGTTTAAAAATGTTGGCAATGTAAGGCCAAAGTCAGCAAATGATGAAAGAAGATCCAATAATGCGGTGTGCAGGCAGTGCACCCCAAATTCCAGCATTTTGATCATGCAACGATGTTACGTGGAAGTTATGTTTATTCCCTGCTACCCAGAACCTGTAATTCTGTGAGTTGAAACAACTACTTAGGTGTACACAGGCTTCAACAGATTAAAGAACAGATCGGTGTCCAAACCATTCATTGTTATCTCAGTGGACAACCACTCACAAAACTGGAGACGCTGAGGAACATCTGCTGGTTTCAATGCGTGGACAGCAGACACTAGCAAGGGATGCCTGTACAGGTGCAGGTAAAGTATTCGTCCGCATGATCGACGTGATTTGCCGGTCTGTTGCGACAGGTGTTGGGTTGATTTGGTAGGACTCTGAAGCATTGTCTACTGTGCGGGCACGTTCGTAATGTTTTTTGACTCGTCTGACGCCAATTCCGGACTAAGCGTTGTATGGTACGCCTTGCTGGTACTTCGACACCATGAAACTTCTCAGCAAACAACTGACCGCACCGTTTCCACGATTTTGTTGCAACTTTCCACGACGATCACTCGCTGCTCCACTGTTGAGTACCACCGTCCACTTTGCACTGACAGCTCGCACTACACCCTGAACCGGTGAGTATCACGTGGCAGGCGTACATCTGGGGTGCGTGTCACTAGATGTGGTTATATGCATACAGTCACGTTCAATCGTGTCCTCTCGTCTGGGCCACTTTAATTTACCCCACAATGTATTACAATTCTAATGATTTACTTGCAACATGATTTCTCAGTGTGTGAACACCTGACAAAGCCTGGGTATATAATATTGCCTCGAATGATCTCTATATCAGGTTTGGGATCTGTAACGCCGATAGAGGAATCTGCATCCGAGCGATGGAGTCTTTTCACTGGGTACTCCACTTTACAGAACACGCCCATAGAGATGATGCGCTAGAACAAATGTTGAGCTACGGTCCCCTGATAGATACAAAGCGTTTTCTCTCTTTTTTTTCCTTACTTCCAATAGTTTTCGATTGCAACAAATGTTAGTTCGGGGTTCAGGAGACCGAAGTACCATCGTGAGCAAAGGTATGCCGCTAACCATTTACCGCTTTTTAAATTACCGAGATGAAATTTTCCATCTGGCTGCACGGAACACATGGACTTACTAGTTTTTCCACGTTTGGAGTGCTCTGCTACTCCGCAACTGTGTACCGTATTAATGAATTTGATTTAGTGCTCTTTTTTTAGTCCACGACCACGACTGACTAATCAATTTACTTAAATTCGTTTACATTATCAGCTGATGATATGACTCAGAAAAGAAGAACGCGTTTCAATTTGGAATTTAGCGCCAAGAGTATGTAGAACAGAAACACAAATAGATGCTCCTAGTTAGTTTTCCGAGTGTAGAGATTGCTTCTAAGTGTGCTTGTATTTTCATTTGTGTCAGTCATGGCTGCATCTACAGCTCGAACTTTCTGACTTAAAGATTGTAGGTAAAATAGGAGAGGGAGAACGGCATTGGCTGCAGTTGTCCCCAACCTTTACGTTTAACCGCGTCTCGGTTGTTCCCAGCAGCCAGCCCTTCCTTTGATCCACTATCCAGCATGTATCCTAACGTGGCGGCACCAGATTGCGTCTTGTCCAGAATGTCGAAACTTTTCACTGTGCAGTAACTCGCTTGCCTATTGATTATCAATTTTTGGGATCAAAGTAATTTAGTGACTGATACAGAAGTACCCTGCAGTAGGTAGTACCAAGGAATCATTGAATGTGAGTGAAAAAAAAAGTGGCAGAGCTTCTGGTTTGACTGCTCAACGTAATTCTTCATAATAAAATATCCTTTCTTGAGTTGTGACAGACTGAAACTCCAGTCGTTTCTCTGTTGCCATAAGTAGTGAACGTTCTAAATTTGATACTTTCTCTTTCACGGCATTCCATGCTCTGTAGCTCAATGAGTAAAGACTGAAGCTGCACCTAGTCATTTCATTCGTATCTGTGTGTATCAAATTAATTTTTACAGTATGAGCTGTGGTTGGATTAAAATAATCTTTTGTAATGAATTTTCCTTTGTCAGTACTTGACCTAAAACCAATGATAATTTTCTTGACTTCCTTAAATGTCGTTGCACAGTACCTGTTATTCCAGGTAAGTTATATAGTACATACTGTTTTGATACAGTAATACTGTTTTCTGTGTTTATGCTCGCTGTGATACGGAAGCTGGACTGTAAAAGTGTGACTGACACAGGCGGCTTCTCTATCTCTTGCGAGCTCGTGTGCCGTGTGATGCTAATTGACTAACAGCTTGCGTTTGTTGTTTGCGGTGTTGTTGCATGTGGACTGTGCAGCCGGTGAACATCAGGCAGCCAAGATTGCTTCGCTCAACAGACCCACGTACCTCCACACCCAAAGGTGAGTATCCCTGAATTTAACAGGGAATATCAAAAAGTCATAGCCACATTTTTAATCACCGCCTATTATTTAACACTGTGACGGTAAATGATTCTGTAATTAGTGTCCTCAGTAACATGTTTTACAATCGCCTCAGTCAAAGTTCCACGTAGTTTCAATCGAGCTTGCACCCAGGCTATTTATGCTTGGGCCGATAAAGATTTCGCAGGAAAGTTGAACATGCTTGCGCTCTGATGTTAGTCAAAGTGGGTGACGCAACAGTAAAAAAGTCACTTAATTTTCTCGATTTTTTTTCTCCTGGCGTCCTAAACGAATAAGGGAGAAATTTCTCGTGGGATCTATCGTGTTGGGATAAAGTATTGTAGTGGGACACAATTTTCCTTTCAAGGTACTGCGGTTATGCCTGCTTGTAATTTTCGATGTTGTTAATAGTTTTGTAGTTTACCTACCATGAAATTATGATCAAGCAGTGTGAGAGCATCAGTTATGAGTACAAAAATGATGAAGCCAGTGGGAAGTGAATACTCGCGTATTTCTCGCATCAACTCGAATTTGTTACACACAGAAAACGTAATTTCATCGTACGTTTCAAGGTCAAGGTGTTTCTCGTAAAGTGTACTTCAGTTTACGATAAGAAATTAAATGAAATACTGTTTTGTAAAATGCCATTTGATTTTGATAGCGCGGCTTGTTCGAACAACACTCTGTAAAATCCTCCGTTGGGAACGTGCCTGTTGCTGTGGCTTGTTGCACAGTGCTGCACTACGGGTGAAAAGTATAGCTTTAAACACAATGCAGGCTTATGCTTTCCATTTGAACAATAACGTAAATATAGTCCATGGGGCTGTTAAAATGGACATCTGATGTAATAACTCGCAATAGCTCGCGGTGGACTGGTTTCTCGTTCGTTCGCTCGCTCTCGGTGACGTGCCCTTTTAACTGAATAAGTGGAGGTCCTGCGTATATGGTGCTCAACAGAATGTTCTGTTGTTATTCAATTGAGAGGCTGTGGGTCTGCAAAGTCCATGTGTCTGGATGTATACGCGTATTAAATGTGCCGTTAAGAGGCAGTAGACGAAGGAAGTGAACAATAAATATGACGTGTATGTGTGTGTGTGTGTGTGTGTGTGAGTGAGTGAGAGAGAGAGAGAGAGAGAGAGAGAGATTTTTGTGTGGAGTTGGGGAGTGGGGGGTGGTAGTCACGCTACGAGAGACGAGAGACATTTAAGGGCAAACGAATGGACACCTTGGGAATATTGGTTTTACATTTACTCCCAGTGTCTATACTCACATCTTAAAAAAGGTGGGCAGGCTGTTAGAGTGCCTGACGAGGATGCTCTCTGCAACCATCGGTTCAGCTGTTATTGTGGTTTGCATTTTTATTTACGGTGGACAAGTGGATACCAGGGAAACGGGGTTTTTATATCTTCCAGTTAAGAACTTGTTTGTAGGGGGTTAATGGGGATAGCTCTGCTATACGGCTTATAGCCAGGAAAATCCTCAGAAAACACTGACCACAATTGATTCTTACGCTACAAAACAGTGTGTCAGCTTCACTCCCTTCGGCCTGATAGCTTGTTCGGGAGTGCCAGCACAACAACGCGAGCAATAACTTATCTTGTTTCAATCGCTCAAGTTTGGCATTACGACGCATTGGCAAAAGGAAACTTCAGAGAAGTGGGTCGAAAATGCCTCTGAAAGAGGTATTTGTGGTTTGTGCTTCACTTGATACGAAAAGCACTTCGTCGATTTATGCGATCCACGTTGAGGGAAGATACACAGGAACACAGGTATCGTGTGGATACCATTACACCGAAACTGGAAAGGCCTGTTTGGTAATGCAATCTCAGACAATCTCATTTCCCATTGCTTGTGCTCTAACAGACTAATGCGTGAAGTTGGCAGTCCAACAAGAGCGGGTATTAAGGTAATACAAATATTGTAAAGTGCAATTACAAAAATCCACTTCTTCAGACCATTCTCTCTCCAGTCACACTGTTATGACTGTCTACTAAATTTGTCGTTACCGTTCGTAGATCGTATCGATTTGTTATGTGAAGAGCTGTGCCGAAGCACGTGTACACTGATGACCCGGAACATTATGACCACCTGATGGCGTGTTGCTCCACCTTAGAAACGCAATACAGCGCGACTCGCCGCAGCTTGGATTCACTAAGTCCTTGTTAGATTTCCAGAGGTATCTGGGACCAGTTATGCACGCACGGGTCTCGCAATTCCCTTTAATTATGAGCCGACGGTTCGTGGGCGCGACGCTGTCGCCCGATGCCGTCATAGATACATTCCATTTGGTTGAGACTAGGCGGTGGTCAAGACACCAGTGTGGGTCCACAATCGTACTAATCAAACCACTACAGCTAGATTCTGGCGCTGTGGCGCGAACAAGGAGCATGACCGGATACAGGCGGACCGCAGTACATTTCACGTAGCTGCACGGTATCTTCGATTACGATAGACCCCATGAAAGCCCAAATGAATGTCCTCACTTGCGTAATACTGGCCCCCCACCTGTCAGTGTCCGCGCCGTTGTGCATGTTTCGAGCAACCGTTCGCTCGGACGCAACCCTTGCCCTTGTATAACAAGAAGTGTGATTTATCCGATCAGGTGACATGTTACCATTGATGAACGGTCAAACCTCGATGTTCCCGTGCCCGCTGCAATCTTAACCGACGATGTCGTTGGGTTACCATGGAAACATGTACGTGTCGCCTGCTGCGGAGCCGCGTCTTCAGTGATGTGCGCTGAATTGTGTGCTACGAAACACCTGGCTGTACAAGCATTGTACCCTTTCGACAGATCTGTCACGGATCGCCGCCTACCTTGCTTTACAAAGCGTACAAAACTCCGACCTCCACGATCTGCGATGAGGCGTGAACATCCAACACAGTCACCTACTCGTGGTTTCTCCGCCCTTCAGCCACTTTCCACAGACAGTAGCACGCGGACATCCGACGAGCTTCGCAGTGTCAGAGATGCTTCTTCCCAGGCTGCGGGTCATAAAAATCTGCTCACGGTCAAAGTAGCTTCTGTAAGTGGATTTCCCAATTTGTGGCTCTTATAGTCGCCACAACGTTTTCCCGCTGGTCTCCGTTCTGCGTATTTACTTTCCATATAGCGGCACATCTCCCCAACGTACCAGGAGGCATTAAGCCCTACCGTGGCCAGTGGTCGTAATGTTTTGGTTCATCAGTGTAAAAGAGGTTTCGCGAGGTGTGTCGTTATGCATTTATCACGCTGCTACCGCAGTTAATGGAAGTGGTTTTTCTTCTCTCTCTCCCCCTCTACCCTCCCCCTCCTTTTCTTTTCCCCCGAAATCCGTCAAAGAATGAGACACTTGTCTTGGATCTACTTGCAAACCGAAATATACAATGAAATACATACTCGGCATTACATCTCTATGTACCGTTTCTCTGTAGACAGCAAATGTGCTCTGGTCGGGCATAGTGATGTGGGTCTGTACACAACCGAAAAGGAATCTAGCACACGATATACGCAGTAGTTTGATACCTGGCGTGAGCGCTTCTAAGGTGATATCTGTACTGTTCAGTTAAAATACTAAATTGTGTAGCCTATACCTATATGACACATTACAAATCAAAATTTGTATTGGGTGGTCGTATGTTATTTCTAGAAGGTAAATGTCGAAAGTGCCCACTATACGCAGGGTGTCTCTCATAAGTCGTCAAGTGCATTTTTCTGGTGTTTCAGCAAATACTTGCAATTTCGTTTTTGGACTGTGTAGATGGAGTCAGCCCAAAAAAATGATGCTCGTCGCGTCTTTCATGTGATACTTAGTGTCGGCTGAAAGTGTCGATTTGCTCCCAGTTAAAGAAAAAAAAAGAGCGGAATTGTACGCTCCCATTGTAAAGTACGTTCAAAGATTAGTCTGTTGCGATATTCGTTTTACCAATATTTATTAACAGGGACAGCATGAGGGATAACCTGTACTCCAGCAGCGACAACACTACCTTGGCCCGCACCGCCACCACTACTACCAAACATGCAACGCAGATGAGTCGGTGCTGGACTGCTGTGTATTCTTCGTGTTTTAGTGTCCGCGTTAATACATATCGATGGATCTAATATCGGACTAGACTAATTTGGGGGCGCTCTGTCGGGTGGGGTTGTAAAATTGCGAATTGAAAATAATTTTATGTGAAATGCGAAACAAACCGATGCTTGCTGTTGACTTTCGGCGTAGCGTGAAAAACATGAGGAGCAGTAATTGTTTGGGCTGATTCCAGGTAAATAATGTAAAAAACGCAATGGCAGATATGTGCAGAAATATCAGAGAAAATGTACCTGACGACTCTTAGGAGATACACCCGGTATATGCAGTAGGATGAATTTCCTAATTATGTACCTCATGTTTAGAAATACAGTCGAGTATGTTCTCACGAAACTAGAAAGAGGTTAACCGAATTCACTGCGCATACGCAACAAAATTTATGTTAAACGTTTAATCACTATGGAAAGAATGATTGTAGAACCTATAATTTCGACAGGTAGCGCCTTTGTCATTGACTACTTTATTCTGACATTCAAATCACCACTAAAGACATTTGAGGTAATTACACAAGTGCATTTTATTAATTGAGACCTTAATTTTTTCGCTTTACTTTGATGGTTATTTTTTGTTTCACACATCATGCTTCGAATTTGTTTGATAATTGTACCAGTTTTTCTTGTTAATTCTTTTGAAAATGTTTTGCGTTAAATATGATCACAAATCTATAATTTTACCGTATTGTACACTTGCCTTCATTGTTCTGTTCAACAAAACAAGTGATTAGCAAACTGCTGGTTGATATACATGTAATAATTCGGGTGCAGTCTTCTCTGTTACATTTGTAATGGAAAGGTCTGGAACAGTATTCTGTTTGTGTCGTGAGGGGAAATGAGTGTCCTCAATAAATCAGCAGTGAAATTGATACACATGCGGGCAAAGTGGCTTCAATTAGAAAGACTTTCACCAACCTCGAAGTCATATACTGTTCATTGATTGTGATCAGCTCAGTTTCCTTCATTTAACTCTTGGAGAAATTCTTTGCCTTACTTCCGAGTTTGACCATATTTCATCGGATGTTTACATGATGTTTCCGAAGAGTATGGTTGTTATCACAGATAAGAATATTTGTGGAACAACACGGGTCCGTTTCCAAGATGACGCCTCCATGGACAAAACCACCATTTAATGTTTGTTTTTGTTTTCAGCTTGTTAAAAGCTGTCTCTTGCAGGCTAGCCCATTTACGTTGCACTCTTTGCTTTGAATTTGTTCAAAAGTAGAGCGATTTGAGAAAATTAATTGATGGGGGTGTAATAGTAAATGAGTTTTCATTGAGAACTCGAGAACTTGATTATTCGTTGGGTGTGATAATTTTGTAATGGTCTCCATTCTATTTTCTGATTGTTATTGCCCCTTCATTGTGATATGCCGAAATATTTTACTACTTTGTTTTCGGTTTCATTTCATCGAAGATGGCCTTATTTTGTTACTGGAGAAAGCGTGTCCCCATTTTTAAGTAAACATTTTGACTGATGCCTATATCATAGAAGTAATTTGCCAGTATGTGTGTTATTATAATTTTGTGAAATGTTTTCCAGATTTCAAAATCTCGAGTTCCTCGAGCTTTCGAATCGGATGTTGATCAATTACCACTTGCGGATTCACATGAACTATGAACTATATGTTTTGTGAGGCTTTCCCGACGGACTAGTTGGAAATATGGTTGTCGGGCGAGACGTCGGATGTCGTCGTGAAGCTGCGACAGTATTTCGCCGGCACAATTAACCGGTATATTACGATGCAACGAACACATTGCTGAGGCTGTGACCGAAGCCTCCTATTTATGACAGTCAGAGACGAAACTGCGCAGTTGTGAACGCGTCAAATTTCGGCCACCAATAGCACAGATGCGCAGATCGGTAGCGAGACAGGCAGCTACGCTACCTGTCGGGCGATGAACGTACGCTCAAGGCTGTCAGTGATGCTGTGCGCTGTTGTCTACCGCCCCAACGCCGGTCCCGACGGAGGACTCTGGGGCGGCCGACGGCAGCGCACAGCATCACTGACAGCCTTGACCGTACGTTCATCGCCCGACAGGTGGCGTAGCTGCCTGTCTCGCTACCGATCTGCGTATTGACCCTCAGCAGTGCGTTCGCCGCACCTGAAGATTTCTATCAGTGGCGCCGACGAAATATTGTGGCAGTTTGACGACGACATCGGACGTCTTGTCCGAGAATAATACTTAATAGCACTACAAATTCATATGGACTCATCTGGCGTTTTCACAGTGACCATTGACTGATTTTTACGGACTGCTGTGTTGTGATATTTGATGAGGTTTTCATGTGTCTTACTCATTTAATCTGTTTTGAGTTTGACTTAGCGTGATCTAGCTCCATTTACGAAAACTATGTATTCTTCCTGACAAAAACATGAAGGGTCCTGAAAGGAGTGCAGGAAGCGAAAAATCACGGGTTGAGAGCCAATTTCTAAAGCAGTTGCCAGTATGAGACCACATATCAATATGACGTTGGACTACTTCCGACCTGAATACATCCACTCTTACGAGAGGGGCTGTTGTATCCTCTCCCGAGGCAAGCTGACGCAAAAATGTCGTAACTGGTCCACGATATCCCGTATACTGGCACCGCGAGGGAGCCGACGTCCGAGCCTGCCACGTTCTATTGGGGACAGATATGCGACTCTTACTAGCCACGGGAGTACGTCAGCGTGGCGCAGCCAATTCATAGGCGTGCGAGCCATGTGCGTACGTGCACTGTCCTGTTGAAAAATAACACCACGACACAGTCGCATGAGAGGTGACACGTATGGACGGAGAAAGTTCGTGACGTACCGTTTGCTGTCAGAGTTGCCTCAGTCATTACCAGCCGTGACCTGAAGTTTTATTCAGTGGCTCCCAACACCGTGACGCCAAGAGTAACATCGCTGGGCCTCTAAAAAACATTGGGAAAATGGGACCTTTCCGCGGGATGCTGCCTCCGTGCTCGCCGGGAATCATCTGCAGTAGTGTGGAACCGTGATTCCCCACCGATGACAATGCTTCCTGGTGGCAGCACCGCTCCAAATTCGGCCGTCTGTGTTATGTTAGCGGGAGCCTATGCGTGGGACGGTAATCCCTTAATATAGGCTGCCGCTAACATAACACAGACGGCCGAATTTGGAGCGGTGCTGCCACCAGGAAGCATTGTCATCGGTGGCGAATCACGGTGTCAAAACAGACACCATTTATATATTTATATATATGGATGGTGTCTGTTCAAATATTCAAATAATATATATATTTGAATGATGTCTGTTTTGCTGGACATGTCCGACAGACAGCAAAGACAACACTTTTCTGTAATTGGGCTGCGGCTCCATGACGTTGGTTCCAGTGCCGATGCTCTCATATGGTCCGAACTGTTACGGGAATCATTAATCTGCGAGTAGGGGGTTTAATGGACAAGGGACGATGCATTGCAGCGACAATAAGTTGGAAATTTGAGTCGGTCGAGGACCCTCTCCAGATGGTCGAAGCGGTTAAGGCAACCGCTCAGAAGAAGCGGAAAATGCGGGTTCGAGTCCCGGTCCGGCGCAGATTTCCAAAGTTTGGCCAGTGGATTACGAAAATGCGTCGTGCTGCCGAAAGTCGCGAATTCCCTACCTTGCCTTCCCTTTTTTTCCCACATTCTCACTTTCATGTAAAAGTAATCCCTTAGTCTAGCCGTTGTTTGTCTCCGACCAATGGTTTGGCATGAGTCTGAATGTTGCAGGGAGTCCATTACTTCTAGTGTGGCAGGCGTTGATGTGAAGGAGTTAGTTTGCTTGGTGCACAGTACAGCGTTCCTCCTCTGTCATAGTCAGACGTGATCGACCGGAACGTTGGCCCATGTGCCAGCCTTTGTGGCCGAGCGGTTCTAGGCGCTTCACTCTGGAACCGCGCGAACGTTACGGTCGCAGGTTCGAATCCTGCCTCGGGCATGGATGTGTGTGATGTCGTTACGTTAGTTAGGTTTGAGTAGTTCTAAGTTCTAGGGGACTGATGACCTCAGAAGTTAAGTCCCATAGTGCTCAGAGCCATTTGAACCATTTTTTTTTTTTTTTTGGCCCATGTCGTCGAACACGGAGCCACTGTTTTATCCGAATGTCCTCGAAGTCTGGATAATGCACGATTCGACCAGACGGTCAAATAGAGGACCGCGATGAGGCCCTGTCCAGACTCTGTCAGCTGCCGACAACACTGTCTCACATGGGTAGACGGCACCTTCGTGTCCTTCAGTGATCGCTCATCATCTGATGCCCATCACACTCCCTTACATGCCCTACCAGGTCTGGTAAGAACACCAAGCACTAATGCACTCTCTTGACCATTCTATCTGTCACAAAGAATTTACATCCGCCGGTAGTGTCTATGTACGAAAATGCATTAACAACCGACCACGTCTTCTGGGTGCTAGACCTTTTTTTGTCAGGCAGCATACATGTATATGACAAACTTAAGAACTGAACTATTCGGCCCTGGCTAGCTCTGTCGGTAATAAAATCGCTTGCAAGTCACTGTTCTGGGTTCGTGTCCTAGTGCAGTACACAATTCTGTTCTGGCATCAGCAAGTTTCGAAACAGCGCAAACTCCGCTGCCGAGGGAAATATTCATTGTCGATACTTCTGTTTGCACAGTTTACGTCACATGTTAATCATAATCATTTTTGTCTGGATGACTTGGTGCCGCAAATTCGTATTGCCATTGTTCATCTTGAATATGTAGGGTACAACACTTGACAATGGGAGTAAGGTCCCTAGACGCTCCTCCTCCTCAGAAAGCTATTTACAGTAACTAGTGCAATAATTTTATTCTTCAGTTCAATTGATCGCAGTTTTTAGGTCTTATACTACATCACTTCCGACAAATGAAATTGACAGGCTTTCTTTTTTCCGTGGCTGTGGTATCCGTCATGTGTAGAGTTAGGCACACAGCGAGGAGCGGTCGCAAGGGCGGGGGACTGCAGCTCCTCCCCAATGGTGTGTCATATTACACTGAATAAAATGACTTCAGAAATCAGCGAATGTATTACTTTAACAGATTAATCATCTTTCTTACATTTATGTAGCAATATAGGTTGCAATGTATTTCAAACACATTTTAAGAAAAGAATAAGAGCGGCAAATAACTTACTGTCTAAACCAATAAACATCATTTAACTTAAAATGAGCGTCTTATTATTTATTAATATACACTGGATGTATATTAATGTAAGAGTACCACTTACTATAATCAAGAAAGCTAAATATGCCGGGTATGCCTACCAACACTCAAATTGCTGACCCCAGACAAAAACTTCGAAATCGCCGGACATCTGGGTCAGATCACATTATTTTCCCGCGCACACACATTCTGTAGACACGTTTTTACCCTGAACTCCAAAACAGTCACCAAAAACTACTTTAAGCAACACCATATTTTACCAGTTTGACAGTGGAGGACCCCAACTCCCCTTTCGTTAAGCGGTATTCCATTCGCCCTCTCCCGTGACCGATTTCTAGAACCGCCCGTGCACACAGCTACACATTAAGTTACTTTTAAGTCCGTTTTTGTGTGTGCAGTTAGTTCTCCCACGAAGTCCATTAACTCTTCAACGATTCACGCTAGAGCATAAGATTCGCCATTTAAATAACTCGTCAGTTTCCTCAGAATATCATTGACTGTAGCAGAGTGCAACATTGGTAATAAACTTCTTAGAATATCCTCTGCTATCGTTAGAGGGGTTGCCATAGTCCTGTATTTTTTTGTCATTTATTTGCCGTCTAACTCGATGGATTTCACACACTAACGTAACTAAAAATAGAAGCATTAGATTGGCTAACATGACTTTGATGAAATAGTAGACACACTGTTGATGTGAAACTTTTAAGACAGCTGAAAAAGTGATTCTAATAACTGGAAGTGATAAGCTGTTTTAATTCTGTTATTTTTTACTACTTTCACTTGCGTCTTGGAGGCAGACCGATTAAATTTTTATTACACGAGACGAAATTTAATTTTGTCTTAAATTGTTGTATAGCACAGTTCGCAGTTTCTGTTGGTACTTCCTGCTGACAATGAACAATCGAATTACAATTTTGCGTGGAATTATTTTTTAGTCCTCAGTTTACTAACTCACGACCAACTGTTTGTTCCAGACTGTGTGCAGGCTGGATTTTATTCTAATTTAACCCCGGAAATATTGTTAAAATTTCGGAGGCTGCCTTGAGACCCTTCAGTAATTAGTTTTCATTTTTTGTTCTTTATTAGAAGTAACCTGTTCAATTTATACAACACATTATTTGATCAAATGTACCCGGACACCTATTACTGGACATACGAGTATGGAGTATGCTCGCCTTTCGTCTTTATAACGGCTTGAACTGTGCCAGCACGGCTCCGGTTGATGTTTAATGTCTGTGGAGCAAAGACAGCCCGTTCGTCCTTAGTAGCCAACACTGGGATGTGAACCGAGGCCGACGTTCTAAGTCATCCCAAAGTTTCCAGGAATGCTACTGCCCACAGACTATTGCCTCACAAGTGATGCCTTACCATAGGGTGCAGTGTCGTGCTGATATAGTCCTTGTCTCCGAACCACTCCACGATCCTGTAAAATGTGTAGATATTCTTCCTCATCTAGCGTTTTCTTAAGCGCAAAAACCATCCCCTTACCGTAACTAACACCACCTCTTCCGTACTTCACTGTTGGCAACACACATGATGACAGTTAAAGTTCTCCAGAGATTAGCCAAACCCAAACCCTTCCACCGGCATACCACAGGGTACACCGTCAGACATCACTCGTTTCAGTCATCCACTGTCCAGTGGCATACACCACCTCAAGCGTCGCAAAGTATTGACTACACAAATGTGAGGCTTATGAAGAGCAAGCTGTTTGACCATTGTATTCCATTATTTTTTTTTACTGTCTCTACTCAGCCCTTGTGCTAACTGGACCATTGGTAGTACTGTGAAACTAAAGTGATCCCTTCCGCTGCCCTCATGCTATTTCTTACTGCTACCCTCCGCAAAGCTCGACGGTCCCTCTCCGTTAGTGCACGAGATCTATCTAATCTTGGTTTACCTGTGGTTGTTCCTTCTTTTCCACTTCACAATTCCGTCACTAACAGTAGGCCTGGGCATTGTAGGAGGGTCGAAATGTCCCTGGTGGATTTGATACTCAGGTGACATTCAGTGACTAGTCAACGTTCGATGTCTCTGAGCTCTCCTAACAGACCCATTCTGCAGATACTGCTCCTGTACGGACAGGACAACTCGCCGCTTCTTTTTATATTGCCTGGTCCGCTCTCGTGACACATCTAGTGGTCACTTCCGTTTTACGTAAGGGTGTCCGGATACTTTTGATCAGATAGTGTATACCGTAGAATCGTCAAATGTCTGCAGTTGTTGAAAGATCTTATCAACCAATGAAAAAGGACGTGCTGTGTGTTTCAGCTCCCGACGGCCGTCGGAGAGCAAGATGGCGCCTACGAC
The DNA here is from genome assembly GCF_023897955.1 of Schistocerca gregaria. Lineage (NCBI taxonomy): Eukaryota > Metazoa > Arthropoda > Insecta > Orthoptera > Acrididae > Schistocerca > Schistocerca gregaria. Next base: position 935,970,872 of record NC_064922.1, read on the forward strand.
GACCATCGAAACGGTTACCATAACGAGGCCGCTAAAGGTAGGCTGAAAGTATAGTCGATGATGTCATGGTAGTGTTAAGTATGTCTGACTGATGTTTGTCTCCAAAGGAGTGACGAATTTATTACTACCTTCGCCGAAAATCAATTTGACTGTGGCAGTTTATACTTTAGTACAAATCGTTAAAGTGATCATTTTTGCATATTTTGTTTTTATTTTTGATTTTTCGCCTGATCGTGGCATACATTGCAGGAAACAATACTAAAAGTGTCTGCCAGCTGTGTATCCCATACTCCAAGCCATAATGTTACACGGTTCAACTAAATAGCTTCAAGTGAAGAATAAAGTCAATGTCGTTTTTATGGACAGTTTTGTGCTTCGTCTGACACATTCAAAAACTAGATTTGTGTCAAAGACTCAGAGTTTATGGACAGAAGAGAAAAATAGGGCATGGAACGAGAGAGAGAGAGAGAGAGAGAGAGAGAGAGAGAGAGAGAGAGAGAGAGAGAGAGAGAGAGAGAGAGGGGGGGGGAGGGAGATTGTCGTACAGTTTGATTAAATAAAGGTAAGCCCAGTGAATTCCACTAATAGATTGGATTCCTGCTCATCAGTCCCACTTTCGTACATGCGTCAAGCCGGAGAGAGTCCTCAGAGACGAAAGACACAGAAGACAAATCCTGACAAACCCTATTGTATCCGAGAATCAAGAAAACAGGAAGTAGAAGTGAGAGGGGGGTAAGGGGATGAAGGAGGGTGAGTTGCACGTCTCAGAAAACAGCTCGAGGCCCGCGGTGACGTGTTATGCGATGGGGGACGCACCTTCTGCATCCGACCTGCATTTCTTCACCCTCTATTATCCCAAGAAATCTAGCAACGCAGCCAAGTTGATAAATTCTCAGGAAAAAGGACGAAGTCGACGAGGTAATAAACCAACGACAGAATACAAAAATGAGAAGAATTAAAAAGGTGGGAATACAGGAACCAGGGCACACCACCGAGCAAGGGCAGCCATGGTCCCTCTGGGCCGGAGCAGGCGACGCGATACCCCTCCAACCCTCAAGCGGCCAATGACGCCAATGTGCCATACCTCAGAGAGAGGAGTAGAAACCATCAAGGATAAAACTTAAAACCAGATCAACCGGTTTGGCGTCGTCCACCAGCACAGAAGCAGCGTGTCAGCAATTCGAAGTTTCGCCGTAAGGTGGCCAAATTAGGGCAATATACGGATAGATATCTAGGAATCTGCAAAAATGAAGTACCCACTTCAGCTGACGAATTGCATTACAACAGGAACTGTGGGATGGTTTTTACAGACGCTGTGATGTGCTACAAATAAGCAGAGATTTTTCATTATTACCCCCATCTTGTTCTTTTCGTACAGCCAGTCAGATCACCAGCTGACTCGACGTACGATGTAAACCAGTGTCCACCATCTTGACTAGTTGACGATTTAGCATGTCACACACAAATGATGTCGACGTCTGTGCTGTAATGTGTAAAAGCAAAGTTTTTGTAAACCAGATAATCATGAATATTCTGTCATTTATAGGACAGCAGTGTGATATTTCTACGAGTCATATTCGCAGCCCTCTGACGATCGCTCTCAGCCCCAAACTATTTATATAAAATAAATCATTTATTGAGAAACTGTGGATTGGTGTACTTCTTTTCTTCAGCACTACGATGGACTCTTACATTATGATTGTTAATGATTCCATCCTACAAGAATCTGACATCTTTAATTTAGTCGACATGTTATTGATCTTCAGTATTTGAAGGTTAAGGAGTACAGTTAGAAGGATGCATCCGCAAAGGTATTCTGTAATTGTTTTGGTGTTACATACTATTCTAATGGTAAATAATGCCCTTGAGGAAGTAATATGCTGTCAGACTCCTCCTGAAAAGTGCTGTCCCGAAATTTCAATAGTAAATCACTTCGTGTTGCACAGCGTCTCTCTAGTAGCCTCTGCCAGTGGAGTTTGCTTAGCATCTCCGTAACGCTCTCTCGCCAGCTAAACGATCCCGTGACGAAATGCGCCGCTCTTCGTCGGATCTTCTTTATCTCCTATCAGCCCTACCTGGTAGGGATTCCAGATCGATGAACAATACTCAAGAATCGGGCGAAGTACACTTAAGATTCTTCCGATGAATCTGAGACTGGTGTCTGCTTTTTCCCCACTATGTGTTTTATATGGTCATTCCACTTAAGGTCGCTATGGATAATGACGCCTAGATATTTTACGGCAGACGCGGTCTCCAGCTGTTTGCCATCAATATTGTAACTGTACAGTAGTGGATTTCTTTTCCTATGTATGCGCAATATTTTACATTTATTTACTTTCAGCGTTAACCGCCAGAGCCTGCATCATTCATCAATTCTCTGCAGCTCTTTCTGCAAATTCTTACATTCTTCTGGCATTGCTACTTTGATGTATACAACTGCATCATGTGCGAATAGCCTTGAAGAGCATCCGACGCTTTATACTATATCATTTATATGTATTGTATATAGCAACGGTCCTATCACACTTCCCTGGGGTACTCCGGATATTAGATTTACATCTGCCGATTTTGTTCCGTTAAGAGTGACGTGTTGAGTCCTATCTGCAAGAAAATCTTGAATACAATCGCAAGTCTGCGCCGATACTCAGTAAGTTCTTATTTTTTTCATTAAACGGCAATGCGGGATGGTGTCAAATGCCTTACTGAAATCGTAGAACATGGCATCAAACTGAGTGCCGTGGTCCACTGCGCTGTGGATCTCATGGAGGAACAGAGCGAGCTGAGTTTCGTAGGATCTCTGTTTGCGGAATCCATGTTGATTTTTAGAGGAGCTGTCCATTTTCCAAGAACGTCATAATTCTTGAACATAAAACATGTTCCATAATTCTACAACAGATTGACGTCAACGATGTAGGTCTATAATTGTGTGGGATCTATCTTAAGGCCTTTCTTAAAAAACTGGAATGGCCTGCGCTTTTTTCCAGTCGTTAGGTACCTTTTGTTCTACGGTAAATTACTGCTAGAAGGGAAGCAAGTTCTGTCGCATAATCTTTATAGAATCTTATCGGTATCTCATCTGGTCCTGAAACCTTTCCACTACTAAGCGATTGTAGCTGTTTTTCAATTGCGCGATCGGTTATCTCAATATCTTCCATTTCGACGTTTGCACGACGATTGAAAGCAGGGACAGTATTAACGATCTTCCGCCGTGAAACAACTTCGGAAGACCGAATTTAGTATTTCGGCCTTATCTCTGTTATCTTCAGTTTCGGTGCCGGTGTGGTCGCCAAAGAATGAAAAGAGGACTTTGACCCACTTACTGACTTTACATACGACCAAAATCCCTTAGGGATTTTACTCGGGTCCGTTGACAACATTTTACTTTCATAATCATTGAACGCTTCTCTCATTGTTCTCTTTACGCTCATTTTCGCTTCGTTCAGCTTTTGTTTGTCATCAATCTGAGAAGAAGTGCTCTTTGTTTACGTAACGCATTTCTAACACGGCTATTAAACCATGGTGGATCTTTCCCGTCTTTTAAACCCTTACTCGGAACATACTTTTCTAGGGCATGCTGGACGATGCCTTTCAATTTTTTCCATTTGTTCTCCACATCTTCATCCACATCACGGAATATTTGATGCTGATTGCTGAGATATTCTGAAATTTGTATCCTGTCACCCTTGCTGAGCAAATATATCTTCCTACCTTTCCTAACAGTCCTTGTTGGACCCGCCATCATACATGCTGTCACAGCCTTATGGCCACTGATACTTTCCTCAACGTTAACTGATTCGATTAGTTCAGGTCTTATTATTGCCAGGAGGCCTAAGACGTTACCCTCACGAGTTGGTTCTCTATCTGCCCAAGGTAATTTTCGGACAAGACATTCTGAACAATGCCACACGATTCCCTGTCTCTGGCACGTTCTGATGGCATAACACTGCTAATCTATACCTGGCAAGTTGAAGTTGCCACCTATTTCAATGGCATGTTCAGGAAAGTTACTAATTATATTCTGCAATCTGTCTGAAGCGCTCTACATCTACAGATCCTGACCCAGGTGGTCTGTAATAGCATCCGACCACTATTTTTTTTTACCGTTCTTTGATACTCAATTTCACCCAGATTAATTCACATTCGATATCCGTGATAACCTCGCTAGATTTTATCGAATTTTTTACTGCAATAAACACGCCGCCACCAGTGGCGACTAACCTATCCTTACGATAAACATTCCAGTCTGAACTTAGGATTTCGTTGTGATTCACGTCTGGCTTCAACCAGCTTTCTGTTCCCAATACCATCTGTGCATTATAACCTTCAGTAAGCGATACCAATCCCGGGACCTTCGCTTGGGTGCTCCTGCAGTTTACTAAAATCATATTAAATCTTTTCTATCTCTGATCTGCAAGGACCAAGATTCTCTTAGGTCGCTGTGGCTTATTTTAACAGGCATATCGTCTTTGCTCCCAAGGGAGTGGTCATTTAACCTAAAAAAAAAGCCCCCATGTGCACGCCTCACGTACTCCGCTACCCTAGTAGCCGCTTCCTGCGTGTAGTGCATGCCAGACCTATTAAGACGAACTCTACAATTCTGCACTCGATAACGTATTCGCATCCGATACCGTCGCAGAGCTACTGGTTTAGACCCTCCACTCTGCTCCAAACGAGAGGACCGCGACCAACCCTGGGTACGGTGCTACAAATAGACAGCTTAGCTTGCACCCCGCGTGCGTTGCAAGTTGCCTTCTCCAAGTCAGCCAGTCGCCGAACTGAGCCGAGGATGGCCTCAGAACTCAAGCGGCAGTCGTCATTCACTACGTGCAGCCGGTTGCACCCAGTGCGCTCGGTAGCCGCCGGCAGGGCCTCCTCCACATCACGGATGATACCTCCCGGCAAACATAGCGAATGCACACTGGAATTCTTTCCCGCCTTGCCTGCTATATCCCTGAGGGGTTCCAGCAGCCAATGGCTAGCATTCGCACCCTCTGTTCTTGCCCGGATTGGGAAGGAAAATCCGACCGCTGTCCCAACAGGAGAGGCATTCCGTGCTCGCTCAGAGTTATCACCAAAACTGGGAAGCGCCTCGTACCTGTTGCTAAGACGTAGGGAGCCAACCGCACGGCCTGCCCCCTCTTTCACCTTCCGCCCAGTGACACGCGAACCCACCACTACCTGCCACCCACTCTGGAGTGAGGACGGACCGGTCAGATGTTGCGTATCGGAAGCCGCAGTGACGTCCGCACCACCAGGGCATTCCAGTGGTGCCGAATGTGTCGTAGGTATCGCCACTGGCGCCTCGAAGTGACCGCAACCTCGAGCATTAGCTAGAAGCTTGTCGACTCCAGCCAACGCAGCTTCCAGCTGTTTACGAACAGCAGCCAAAAACGCCTTGTGTCCGCTTAAGCCGTCGGCACACGGACCGTGCTGTCGAACGTAAACGTTGAGCGTGCGAAGTTCAACGTGCTGCTAAACGCTCAGAAACGACGTGACTTGTGCACACGGTACGTGGGCCCCAACGTGGTATATGCGATCACAACTCACTCCAGCGGCAGTTTCGGGATGGTTCTAGTTCGTAATTCACACTGTTTACGTAACGGGCGCGCGTAAAATTCCCACGTTAGCTCTATTAAAATGCACATTTCCTCCATAGTCCACGAAAAGGAAAGAACCATGTCCAATCAATAAGGACACAGGCTTATAGAAGTTCCATGACAAACAGTGCGATACGAATTTGCAATACTTATCCACATCAGATAAACATTATTTCATCGTTAGTAAACCCCCAAGGTCAGCCTTACTTTATCACTGCTCCTACCCAGCAGCAGAATCTTTGCCACATGTGAATTACGAAGCGTAAAAGAAAAAGGAACAAAATATCTTTATACAAGCAGCGCAAGCTGTCCTATAGATCAAGCCAATCGAACAAAATCACCCTTTAAAAAAAGGTGAACTTACATTAACGTAACACCAAATGTTCTAGTATATACTTATATTAAACTAATAATAAAGTATCAGGACTTAATAAAAACACAAATCTCAGGAAAAAAAATTGGAATTGTCGAGTCGCGAACCACATCCAAAACACGCTACTACATACGGATCAGTGACGCCATTCACTTCTCTAAACCATCAACACACTATTGACATTCAATCGTAGCATCTTAGCACTTGCTTAATCGTAGATATGTTACTAACTGAAATTTAATTATAACAAAATGTACCAAGAACTGTGCGTACTGGATGAATCCTCAGTGTGTCGCTGCCTTCAAATAGCATACTTTCGTAATACACAAGTTGCAATAATCCTTTTGCCACGAATATGATGTTTCTCGTTATTTTATTGGAACGAATCACACAGTTAGCAACGGATTTTCCAGTGATTCTCAATTTGCTGGTGCCCAGAAACGACATATATACGTATAGGCTCGTGAATGCCAGTATGGCGCCTCACAACTCTGTAGCCAAGGGAGTTGGCGTACGTGTGACGTTGGTGGCGTTGGGCCATCTCATTGGTCAACGCTCAGAATATCTGACAAGCTAGATATTGTTGTGCACGTTCGGAAAGACTCCCGAACGTGCTAATCCACGCCGTGACGTCAGAAACTCGGCACGTTCAACGTTCGGTTGCACGGTCCGTGTGCCGACGGCCATATCGTACTGTGTATAAAATAGATATAAGGTGTCAAATGGCGCTACTGAGTTTGAAAATAAACCAAAGGAGAATAAAGTAACACTAAAAGTTGGTGTGCAGATTTCTCACTGAACTCTGAGACCGCAAGCTATTAAACAGAAATAAATTCTCTACACGGAAAATTTATACTAGGAAGCCGTCCTACACAAGGATATACACAAGACTTTCTTTTGCCCGAGTGAGATTCGTACTAAGAAATGTCGCTGTGGCAAACTTGCCCACATGCGAGAATCGCGGTGTTCGCAGTGTCTGTGTTTCGAATGTATCATTCAACGGAATGCACCACATCTTCCTGAAAAATGAACATAAGACTAAAATGTTTGAATTAAGAACCACTGGAAGAATGAAACATAAGAATGTTATAATTTAAAAGTCTGTAAATCACGAAAATAGCACGCATATTACATAATAGATTTGACACTTATTGTGAAACCCAGCCGGCTGGGGTGACCGAGCTGTTCTAGGCGCTACAGCCTTGAGCGGCGCGACCACTACGGTCGCAGGTTCGAATCCTGCTTCGGGCATGGATGTGTGTGATGTCCTTAGGTTGGTTAGGTTTAAGTAGTTCTAAGTTCTAGGGGACTGATGACGTCAGCTGTTAATTCCCATAGTGCTCAGAGCCATTTGAACCCTTTTTGTGAAACCCATTTGTAGTATGACAAATATAACACCCTTGTTGCCCCTAACTACAGAAGAACCACACTGCAGTAATCTTCTAAGGACATAAGTATATAAATAGATAATAAATTAAAGCAGTAGTCAGGTTTCGAAACCAGGACGCAAGTCAGTGGCCACGACGCTAGCAGCTGTGCTTCCAGTTGGGCCGAAGTTATCGCGCGCTAAAGGGCATCATAATTACTTAGAAAACTTTGACGGCTGTTTTCTCAGAAACGGTCGTCTATCAGCGGATAAGCTGAGACTGAAACGCGTGAAGCGTTATTTTGACTCCTCTTCCACTTAACGAAGTTTCCCAGGAACTTTGCGTGTTCTCCTCGTCAGTTTAACCAGCCAGTTTCATCTTGTCACATAAATCATCGCCGCTCCAAATACACTGCACAGTGTAAAAGAACTGTTCAGATTTTCACAATTGTCTATGTCAAATTGGAGGAGAGGGGGGGGGGGTGCGAAAGATATTGAAGGCAAAAACTCTATTGACAATGAACGTCCGACAGCGGCCTACCGTATAAACAAAATCATGTAATTCTGACCGGTACTTACCGTATATTCTGGTAACTTAAGAAATGACTTGTTTGAAGAAGGTGAAAGCTGGAATTTCAAAACTGTGCGGTGGAATTATAGTGCTTATGAAACCGCGACTTATTTCTTTATTTTTGTGGCTGTACCTAGTTACTACCGTGCGACGTTGCTGTAAAAATGAGCATCGTATGTATCAAATTAAACTGTGAAACGTACTTGAGATTTCCATCGAATTTATTTTTCTAATGTTTTAATAAGCTCTTTTTTAGATGTTGAAATTAAAGATTCGTTAGGAAAAAAAACATGGTAAGTGCTGTCGATGAATGTTTGAATGTCATCTGTGGCATTTTTTATACAATAGATACGAATTTCAAAATACATAATTGGGGTCTTCATTATACGGCGAAACCTTTTATTACAATGGAGCGTCCATTTCTAGAGTTAGAAATACTCCCCTTTTCCAAAAACTTCCTGGACACTTCATTAAAAAAGTGTATAAAATTGCACTTACGAAGTAATGAGCCTAGCTCCAATCGAAGCTGGCTATCTGCACAAAGTTTCTAACTTTTTTGGAGGTACCGAAAGCAAGCAGGGAAGTTTTCAACTGCGTTGCTTGTAAGCTCGTTCGTCACAGCCCTTTGGATGTCTGCGATATCTTGATGAACCTTTCCTTTCAGTCGCCTTTTCACTCGCGGTAACAGGAAAAAATCGCAAGGCGAGAGGTCGGACGAATATAGTAATAAGAGAATGTCGGACCAGATACTCGTTAACAGATAATGCTTTGTCCTGCAGTAAGAACCAGTCCTGAGAACGCCACAAATCAGGGCGGCGACGTCTAATTGCTTGTCGCAAACGTTTCAAGACTTCGATGCAAAGAATTTGGTTCACTGTTCGACCTGGAGGAACATTCTCATGGTGAACTAATCTTTTACTGTCAAAGAATGCGACTAACATCGTCTTTGTTCTCGAAGATTGTATTTGAATTTTTTCGAGCCTGGCGACCCAGGACTTCGCTATTCAGCACTTCGACGCTTCGTGTGAGGCTCGTACCGGTAGCACCAACCTTCATCCCCAGCAATAATCTATGAAAGAAAGGCGGTATCAAGCCTGGCTCTATCTAGTAGTTCAGCGGAAATTATTTGTCTTTGCTCCTTCTGTTAGTGTGTGAGGGATAAGTTTTGCGTTAAGTTTCCGTTTCCCTAAATCTTCGCGTAAAATCTTATGACACACATTACGATTCAAGTTAAGTTCTTATGATATCGTACGCACAGTTACATAACGGTATTCTTGCAATAACTGCCTTACGGTCAACCACCGTTGGGATCGTCTTGCACTGAATTTCTGCATTCAGGAAACTTTTTGTGCCATTCTAAAACAAGACTTCGTGAAAGTGCCTCCCCTGGATATGCTTGCGTAATAATTGTTCACGTTTCTCTAGGGGTTTTCTCGATCGTAATGCAGAAGCTAATGTTTCCTCTTCGCTCACTATCAGCAACCTCTGTGTCATCTTACCAATGCACCAAGAATCCAAACAATGTGTTGCTAATCACAGCTCTGCCACAGGGTGAATTTTCGTGGAAACATTCCCAAGGTCATTTCAAGTACGCACACATACCAGTTAACATAAAAAAAATATTATTCGTTCCCTTTTAATATTGCAAAGTCAGAAATTAAAAGAAAGCATGTCGTGGAACTTTTCTAATAGTGTTTTTCCTTGCTATCGCTGAAGCTACATTAGTAGACTTGAATAATTTCATTCTGCATACAAATTCCTGGTTTACATCGACGATAGCAACATACATTTATTTGTCAATTTGATGTCTTGTTTATTACAAAGTATTGATGCTGCTTGTGTGGCATCAAGTTTACAGAAATTAGTGTATGGAGCAGTAGCTCGTGGGACCGGAAAGTGAGCCCTGTTCAGACTGACTCCTCGTTGGTTTGGTATAATGAGCAGCTTATGTGCTTTCCCTACGCTCATTTTTGTCAGTTGCTGGACAGTTTTCTTATTATGTCTCATAAACTGAGCATACAGCAGATAAAACAGGAAAACACGCGGTTTACACGATTCACAGAAGTGTGGCGCACACAAAATTCTTTCCTTGTTATTGAGGTGACATTGTCATCAGCAAGAGCATCCTGCTACGGAAAAACGTGCCAGATCCCAGATGAGTAAAATCTTGTGACGTTCAGGTTTTGGAAAACTGGATAACAGTAGGAAGGTGGTGGTCTAGGACTGTCTGTGTCAAAATACCCCGTCCATAACTCTGCCGCCGCAGGCATTCATTTTTATCAAGAGTTATGGAGATAAAACTCGATAAGCGACACGTTCTGGGATGAGTCACTCTAGGTTACGTGCTGTAGCACTGCTATCAGCGTGACGCATACGTGTGTTCACGTTAAGCGGCGAATCAGGAAATTAGAATTGACAGGGACTATCTACGTGGCAGCGTAAATGGCGTAGCTGACAGTGTCCTGGGAAGAAGTGGTTCAGACGTTAGCGCCGTACAAACTTCGGTTACTTTATATAAAAGCAACCACTTTCTCGGGGAAGCCGTAGTGGCTAAAGTAACTGTTCCCTCGATACTTTCCTGAGAGCTTTGTTGCATTAAGAAAATGCCCAAACTGCTGTATTTAAATAGTTTCAGCGACGGTTCCACAAGCGTATCCCGATTAAGTTTGAGCACACCTTTATGTATATAGTCTTTCGTATGGATGAGTTCCTTACTAGAACCTAATAAGGTCTTTCTTTAATCTCTGTACCACTGCATGTAATACATTACATCTCTACTAATAGTGTCGATAGACCGTTCGCAGTGTGCAAGTGTTTAGACCTGACGACACTTCGGCGACTTGCGCGTCGATGGGGATGAAAGGATGATGATTAGGACAACGCAACACCCAGTCCCTGAGCGGAGAAAATCCCCCACCCAGCCGGGAATCGAACCCGGGCGCTTAGGATTGTCATTCTGTCGCGCTGACCACTCACCTATCAGGGGCAGACAGTCGTCGGTTATTTGTCTACACAATTTCTTCACTAGCCATTCTCTGAAGTATTCCTGCTGTGGTTGTCCCAGACGCAGGCGAATTATTTTTTTTTCCTTCCTTCCTTCTATGTACAGGATATTGAAGGCAAGTTAGAGTAAGATGGAAGCAGCAGTGGTCGTTGGAGGATCTTATATATTAAGATGCGATTTCGATTTAGTTTGATTTTGTTTTGTTGGGTCAAAATCCATAAGGAGGCAGTAGTTCATTAACCGTAACTATTGTGTACGTAGATCTGCAACAGAATATGGAGGGCTGGAGGCATTCCCTAACGAGGATTTCAAGGTACAGCTTATGGTACCTCTGTAAAATGTTTCCTTTGGACTAGTGATTCTATAATATCGCTAGCCGCAGGTTAATTAGGCACTTCCAGCGGTGGCTTATAAACGCTGCTGTAGTTGTTGAAGATGGAATGGCGGTCTCTTAATGACTCTTATTCATTTGCACCGTGAATCAGTGTGTGGCGGAGGTAAAAGTTCTCTCTCTCTCTCTCTCTCTCTCTCTCTCTCTCTCTCTCTCTCTCTGAGATATATATACTCAGCCAAATATTCCAGCAGGCTTGGAATAGGGCAGAGGGAACTGAAATGTTTTATTATTTGTTACTTTAAGGTTATATATAGCTGCTGGCTGGCTTCTTGTAGTTGAGCATCTGAGTCAAAACATTTCATGAGATCTTGCACGCGATGTAACATTAGACGTATCTACTATTACTATTTACCCGGTTGCCGTAGTTGAAGTAGACGTGCAAATTATTGCCTTGAAATCCTGTGAGTGGCCGAGGAGAGGCTCGACTCCTTCACTTTCTGCAGCTGTTACTGGAGCAAAAGGCGGTAACATCTACCACCAAAAAGCGCGTCCACTACCTTCCATTTATAAACACACATTTTCCTAAACGGGTGTACAGATCATAAGTGTGACTCGTGAATTTGAATAGAACAGGCCGCGAAGTCTCAACATGACAATCAACCGTCTTGTCTTTCGTTTTCATTCTTTGGAGAGTGCGGTTGCTCCTTGACGTCAAGCCACCGCCAAGTCGCAACTTCAAGCAGAGTTTCAGATCTTTCCTGCTCAATGTCAGACATGTAGCAGAGGGGATCATTTGTAAAGTAATCAGACGCGTGAAGATGTTTTATACATGAGAGTTGGATGCTTTAAAGAATCGGAGGTTTCCTGGTTGTTAAAACACAGATTCGAAATCGCTAGGGCGACGATTTATATTCCCGTCCGATCATTCAGATTTAAAAACTCCTCGATTACCCTAAACCGTGTAAGGCAAAAGGCGGAATGGTTCTTTTCAAAAGAACAAAACCGATTTCATTGCCGATCCTCCCTCAATCTGTCTAGGAAGACCTCGCAGCCGAATTGGCATAAAACCCTAACCTTCCTTACTCTTTCACACTATTTAACAAACTTATCCCCGGCCTATTGAAGTGGCCTCTAAGGTGCTGACTGCATTACTTTCAGTGAAGACCGAATAATGGTTACTATTTTGATATATTGTTTAGCCATTTCTTCAGCTCGTAAACAGCTCACCTACACCTGAGACTGAGACCTACCTCTACATATATACTCCCCTAGCGACCAAGCGATGTGTGGAGGAGGGCACAATTCGCGCCAAAGTCATATTTTCCTCCCTCTGTTCCACTCGGGTACCGCGCGAGGGAAAAACGACTGTCTGGACGCCTCAGTACGACCTCTTACTTCCCTTATCTTTGAATGGTGATCATTGCGCGGTTTGAAAGTTGGTGGTAATAATATAAGCTCTACATCCTCGGTGAAGATCGGATATCGGAATTTAGTGACCAGCCCCTTCTATTTAGAGCGTCTATCTGCAAGTGTTAGTTGGGAGCTCCAATGTTAGGCGTGTAATGGGGCCCCTTAGGGATACGGCGGCTAAGGAGGGGAAGAAATCCAGTGTGCACTCCGTGTGCATTCCGGGAGGAGTCATTCCTGATGTGGAAAGGGTCCTTCCGGATGCCATGAAGAGCACAGGGTGCAGCCAGCTGCAGGTGGTGGCACATGTCGGCACTAATGACGTGTGTCGCTTTGGATCTGAGGAAATTCTCTCTGGATTCCAGCGGCTATCTGATTTGGTGAAGGCTGCCGGTCTTGCTTACGAGATGAAGGCAGAGCTCACCATCTGCAGCATCGTTGACAGAACCGACTGCGGACCTTTGGTGCAGAGCCGGGTGGAGGGTCTGAATCAGAGGCTCAGACGGTTTTGCGACCGTATTGGCTGCAGATTCCTTGACTTGCGCCATAGGGTGGTGGGGTTTCGGGTTCCGCTGAATAGGTCAGGAGTTCACTACATTCAGCTGGCGGCTACACGGGTAGCGGAGGCTGTGTGGCGTGGACTGGGCGGTTTTTTAGGTTAGAAGGCCTCGGGAAAGTGCGGGATGGGCTGCAATGTCAAAGGGTGCTTGGCAATTACAGGACGTGCTTGGATCAAGGAACAGTCGGAATTATAGTTGTAAATTGTTGTAGTTGCGCTGGAAAAGTCCCTGAGCTTCAAGCGCTAATAGAAAGCACAGAAGCTGATATCGTTATAGGTACAGAAAGCTGGCTAAAGCCTGAAATAAGTTCTGCAGAAATTTTTACGAAGTCTCAGACGGTGTTCAGGAAAGATAGATTAGGCAGAATTGGTGGTGGAGTGTTTGTGTCTGTCAGTAGTGGTTTATCTTATAGTGAAGTCGAAGTAGATACTCCGTGCGAATTAGTGTGGGTGGAGGTTATACTTAACAGCCGAATTAAGTTAATAATTGGCTCCTTCTACCGACCCCCAGACTCCGATGATACAGTTGCGGAACAGTTCAGAGAAAGTTTGAGTCTCGTAACAAATAAATACCCCACTCATACGGTTATAGTTGGTGGGGACTTCAACCTACCCTCGGTATGTTGGCAAAAATACTTGTTCAAAACCGGTGGTAGGCAGAAAACGTCTTCCGAGATTGTCCTAAATGCATTCTCCGAAAATTATTTCGAGCAGTTAGTCCACGAACCCACGCGAATTGTAAATGGTTGCGAAAACACACTTGACCTCTTGGCCACAAACAATCCAGAGCTGATAGAGAGCATCATGACTGATACAGGCATTAGTGATCACAAGGTCATTGTAGCTAGGCTCAATACCATTTCTTCCAAACCCATCAGAAACAAACGCAAAATAATTTTATTTAAAAAAAGCGGATAAAGTGCCACTAGAAGCCTTCCTAAAAGACAATTTCCATTCCTTCCGAACTGACTATGCGAATGTAGACGAGATGTGGCTCAAATTCAAAGATATAGTAACAACAGAAATTGAGAGATTCATACCTCATAAATTGGTAAGAGATGGAACGGATCCTCCGTGGTACACAAAAAAGGTCCGAACGGTGTTGCAGAGGCAACGGAAAAAGCATGCGAAGTTCAGAAGAACGCGAAATCCCGAAGATGGGCTAAAATTTACAGACGCGCGAAATTTGGCACGTACTTCGATGCGAGATGCCTTTAATACGTTCCACAACGAAACATTGTCTCGAAATTTGGTAGAAAATCCGAAGAAATTCTGGTCGTATGTAAAGTACACAAGCGGCAAGACGCAGTCAATACCTTCGCTGCGCAGTGCCGATGGTACTGTTATCGACGACTGTGCCGCTAAAGCTGAGTTATTGAACGCAGTTTTCCGAAATTCCTTCACCAGGGAAGACGAATGGAATATTCCAGAATTTGAAACAAGAACATCTGCTAGCAAGAGTTTCTTAGAAGTAGATACCTTAGGGGTTGCGAAGGAACTCAAATTGCTTGATACGGGCAAGTCTTCAGGTCCAGATTGTATACCGATTAGGTTCCTTTCAGATTACGCTGATACTATAGCTCCCTACTTAGCACTCATATACAACCGCTCGCTCACCGATAGATCTGTACCTACAGATTGGAAAATTGCGCAGGTCGCACCAGTGTTCAAGAAGGGTAGTAGGAGTAATCCATTTAACTACAGACCTATGTCATTGACGTCGTTTTTTCAGTAGGGTTTTGGAGCATACACTGTATTCAAACATTATGAACCACCTCGAAGGAAACGATCTATTGATACGTAATCAGCATGGTTCAGAAAACATCGCTCTTGTGTAACGCAGCTAGTTCTTTATTCGCACGAAGTAATGGCCGCTATCGACAGGGGATCTCAAGTTAATTCCGTATTTCTAGATTTCCGGAAAGCTTTTGACACCGTTCCTCACAAGCGACTTCTAATCAAGCTGCGGAGCTATGGGGTATCGTCTCAGTTGTTCGACTGGATTCGTGATTTCCTGTCAGGAAGGTCGCAGTTCGTAGTAATAGACGGCATATCATCGAGTAAAACTGAAGTGATATCAGGTGTTCCCCAGGGAAGCGTCCTGGGACCTCTGCTGTTCCTGATCTATATAAATGACCTGGGTGACAATCTGAGCAGTTCTCTTAGATTGTTCGCAGATGATGCTGTAATTTACCGTCTAGTAAGGTCATCCGAAGACCAGTATCAGTTGCAAAGCGATTTAGAAAAGATTGCTGTATGGTGTGTCAGGTGGCAGTTGACGCTAAATAATGAAAAGTGTGAGATGATACACATGAGTTCCAAAAGAAATCCGTTGGAATTCGATTACTCGATAAATAGTACAATTCTCAAGGCTGTCAATTCAACTAAGTACCTGGGTGTTAAAATTATGAACAACTTTAGTTGGAAAGAACACATAGATAATATTGTGGGGTAGGCGAGCCAAAGGTTGCGTTTCATTGGCAGGACACTTAGAAGATGCAACAAGTCCACTAAAGAGACAGCTTACACTACACTCGTTCGTCCTCTGTTAGAATATTGCTGCGCGGTGTGGGATCCTTACCAGGTGGGATTGACGGAGGACATCGAAAGGGTGCAAAAAAGGGCAGCTCGTTTTGTATTATCGCGTTATAGGGGAGAGAGTGTGGCAGATATGATACACGAGTTGGGATGGAAGTCATTACAGCATAGACGTTTATCGTCGCGGCGAGACCTTTTTACGAAATTTCAGTCACCAACTTTCTCTTCCGAATGCGAAAATATTTTGTTGAGCCCAACGTACATAGGTAGGAATGATCATCAAAATAAAATAAGAGAAATCAGAGCTCGAACAGAAAGGTTTAGGTGTTCGTTTTTCCCGCTCGCTGTTCGGGAGTGGAATAGTAGAGAGATAGTATGATTGTGGTTCGATGAACCCTCTGCCAAGCACTTAAAAGTGAATTGCAGAATAGTCATGTAGATGTAGATGTGTCCCACTTCAAACTTTCTATGAGATTTGTAACGCTCGCGCGCTCGCTAAATTTGCCAGTCACGAATCTTCCCGCTCTTCTTTGGACCGTCTCAATCTCTTGAATCACACCCAACTGGTAGGGGTCCAATACAGACGAACAATACTCCAAGATTGGAGGAACTGACGTATTCTAAGCAATTTTCTTTGTGAAGGACTGCATAGCTTCAGGATTCTACCAATGAACCGCAATCTAGACTTCGCCTTACCGTTAGTTGTGAACCTGACCGTTCCATTTGAGATCATTTCGAACAGTCACACCCAGATACTTGACGGATATTACCGCTTCCGAAGACTGGACATTTATTTTTTACTCTTACATAATGAGAATTTTCGCCTTGTTATACGCAGTAGGTTACACTTACTAATATTGAGAAATAACTGCCAGTCATTACACCACGCATTTATTTTCTGCAAATCCTCATTGATTTGTTCACAACTTTCGTCTGATACTACTTTCCTGTAGACTACAGGATCGTCGCCAAACAGTCTAAGGCCGCTGTCAATACCATCAACCAGATCGTTAATGTGAATCGTAAAAAGGAGAAGACCCATTACGCTGCCCTGGGGCACACCTGAAGTTAAGGTTCTGTTGAAGTCACTTCAGTACAACATCCTGCTCTCTTTCTGTTAGAAAACTTTCCATCAAACCGCATATGTCATCGGATAGACCGTAAGCGCGCACTTTTTGGAGCAAGCGACATTGCGGAACTGAGTCTAACACCTTTCAAAAGTCGAGAAATATGGCATCAACCAGGGAGCCGGTATCTAGAGCCTGTTGTATATCATGCACAAAGAGGGCTAGCTGTGTCTCATATGACGCCTGTTTCCTAAAACTGTGCTGGTTTCTGCAGGTGAGCTTCTCAGAGTCTAGAAAGGTCATTAAGTCTGAGCACGAAATATGTTCCATGATTCTACAGCCAGTCGATGTCAGTGAAATTGGCTGATGATTATGTACATCCGATTTTCTATACCCTTTTTATCGATTGCTATGACCTGGGCCTTCTTCCAGTCCCGTGGAACTTTCTGCCGTTCCAATGATCTCTGATAGATGACGGATAAGAATGGTGCTATATTTGTAGCAGTCAACATAAAAACTTACGGGGATACCGTCTGGGCCAGACGCCTTCCTGACCGAGGAGCTTAGCGATTGTGTGACCCGCAGCTGCACTAGTTTGGCTCGATGTGCTGCCGTTGTAGCTGACGGACACGCTTTGGGAGGGAGGGAGGGGGGAGGGGAGTGCGCTACTGTTTGCGCCGTGTGATTGCGGTCGGCCGGCCGGCCGGCCGGCGCTGAGGGAGGTGGGCTGCGCGGTGTGAGGACCGCTCGCCGGTCACTGGGTCAGCCGGCAGAACGGCGTGAGCACTGTGCCCTGTGCAACAGCTGCGGCGCGGCGCTTGCGACTTGCTAGCGCCGGGTGAGGGCAATATACGGTGAGGGCAGAGCCGTGGGGCAGCGGTCTGCAGATATACAGATGCCGGTAGTATAGCGTGCACAAGGTGTAAAAGGGCAGCGCAGTGGTGGAGCTGTCATTTGTACTCGTGTGAAAAGGTTTCCGGCGTCATTATGGCCGCACGACGGGAATTAACGACTCTGAACGCGGATTTGTAGTCGGACATTCCGTTTCGGAAATCATTAGCGAATTCAATATTCCGAGATCCAGTGTCAGGAGGGCGCCGAGAATACAAAATTTCAGTCATTGCCTGAAACCACGGACAACACAGTGGCTGAAGACGTTCACTGAACGATCGCGAGCAGCGGCGTTTGCGTAGAGTTGTCACTGCTAACAGAAAAGCAAGGAGTAACCGCAGAAAACCGACCGCGGTGGCCGAGCGGTTCTAGGCGCTTCAGTCTGGAACCGCGCGACCGCTACGGTCGCAGGTTCGAATCTTGCCTGGGGCATGCGTGTGTGTGATGTCCTCAGGTTAGTTAGGTTTAAGTAGTTCTAAGTTCTAGGAGACTGATGACCTCGGATGTTAAGTCCCATAGTACTCACAGTCATTTGAACCATTTTGAACCATATCACGGTACCATGCATGGTTCAGGAGATAAGACTTGGTAAACACTGAGAGGCGTGAAAAATTGTCCCATCATGCATGAGATATTAATACATTTATTCATTCCTTACTACTAAGACAGACCTACAGTCGAGTCAAGAAAACTTCTGACACCTGACAGCGTTTTTGACTACTCTCGACTGCGAAGCGGAAACAGGTGTGGGCGAAAGCGATTGCGCCTAAAGGCTATGAAGAGGCGCTGCCATAGAGATGGTTACAAAATCGCATTGTAGTCACGGGAAGCAGCTGCGCCCAGCGTATATGCACTTTCGTAATTTCAAAGACGTTTTCATGAATACATGGAAATGATTTTTTTTTTTTTCGGTATTAAACTACACTCAAAGTTAATTTTTGGTTGTCGCTTCTAACAGAACATTCACAAAATGAATTCTCGGGCAATGCACGATTTGTCACCTAGTAAAAAATATATGAAACAGAAACGGCAGGTCTGACTGACTTTCATTGCAGTGCATTTCATACGGTCTTATCCTGGGACGGAGTAAGTGTTAAAGGATGAAAGGCGTTCAACATCCCTTAATTGAAACTCTGTAAATATTTAGTGATATTTACTATTCCGAAAACAGAGCTAACGCTGAGATAAGTTCAGCGAAGTTGAAAGGTGTCAGCCGTTCTGCTAGCTAGTGTGCGCTCGCTCTAACTTCAATTCGAATAGCGTAATCCTGTGAGACGTCTTAAGTCTAATGGTTGGAGATTGAAGCGTTGGCGGTTTAAATCAGTCTTCCTCTGACCATATGGAACGTAGACGTTACTTGATTAACGGAACGCATAGTGCTAGATGGTACAGCAACCACAATGGACTCGTTTTGAGGATAATCGGAGTTACTGTACTCCTGGCCTGCTTCAGGTTTCCCTGTTTTTCCACAGCAGTAGTACTACAAATATCGGATTCTTCTTTGGGAGGGGAATCCAATGGTTTGAGATGTGCTGAAAATTAAGTGGACTGGTAAAAAGTGAAGCTCCTCGCAGAACACGCGAGGAACGGAATGTATGGAAAAAGCTAACTTTGAGAAGAGAATCCGTAGCAACCAAAAATTTTAGGGAGAGACTACAATTAGAAAATATAGAACAACGTTTGTACTGGGTGCTGCTCTGAGACGGAGACTGGAAAGAGAGGAAGTCGGGCAGAATCGTAGCAGTCATTGAAAGACTGGTGTCATAGTTGTAAGATACGGGCTTGGCCCCTTCCTGCTACAAGTGCATAAATAAACAAACCTTTTTTTTTTTGGAGTCCTTTGAACCTCATCGGAGGGGTAAAAGCTAACCTCTGGCAAAGTCAAGGGTTACACACTGAGAGAGTTGACAAAAGAGGATATCTCGAATATCTTGTCGGATCTCCTTTTGAACGGCGTAGTGCAGGAATTTGTCGTTTCACGGACTCGACAAGTCGTAAGTTCCCTGCAGAAATACTGAGCCATACTGCCTCTACAGCCGTCCATAATTGCAAAACTGTTGCTGGTGCAGAATTTTGTGCAAGAAATGACTTCTCGATTATGTTCCATAAATGTTCGATGGGATTCATGTCGGACGATACGGGTGACCAAATCATTCGTTCGAGTCGACCATAGTGTTCTCCAAACCAATCGCGAACAAGTGTAAGCCCAGAGACACGGCGCATCGTTATTTGGGAACATGCGGAGTCAATGAATGGCTGCATATGATCTCCAACTAGGCGAAGATAACCATTTGCAATCAGTGATCAGATCAGTTGGAGGAACAGAGGATCCACTGCATGCCATATAAACACAGCCCATGCCAGTAGGGAGGCATTCCAGCTGCACAATGCGCCTTGTTGTGTCCACTGCTTCGAGGGGTCCGCGCCACACTCGAACACTTCCGTCAGCTCTTACCAGCTGAAAGCAGGACTCATTTGACCAGGCCACGGTTTTCCAGTCGTCTAGGATCCAACCGACTTGGTCACGAGCCCAGCAGAAGGAAGACGCGTCGGTCGTCTGCTGCGTTAGCCCGTTAACTCCAAATTTCGCCGCACTGTTGTAACGGATACGCCCGCCGTACGTCCCACATTGATTTCTGCGGTTATTTCGCGCAGCGTTGCTTTTCTATTAGCACTGACAACTCTAAGCGAACGCCGCTGCTGTCTGTCGTTAAGTGAAGGCCGTCAGTCAGTGTGTTGTCCGTAATCAAAGGTAATGCCTGAAATTTGGTGTTCTCGGCACACTGTTGACACTGTGAATCTCTGAATACTGAATTCCCTAACGATTTCCGAAATGTAAAGTACAACTACCATTACGCGTTCAAAGTTCGTTAAATAAAAAGAGAAGCTGAATTACTAAAATGCTAAATAATGTAGTCAACACAGTGATGCAATTAATTTCAGTACTGAATATTGTATTTTCAGTAATGACACAAGAAGAAATATGATGGCCTTAAATAAAATTATTAAATGCTTGTAGGTTTCCACCTCAAGTTTAAATAATTACAATCGTAGCTAAACACATTTACAATTGCACCAAACAGCGAATAATAATCGGCAGAGTCCCCAGTTAAAGCAGCTAACTCGATAGGAAAATCAGTTAAAGTCCCGACTACTCTCGACTATAAAAGTTTTTCGGTGATGCTGACTGACTACTCATCATTCGTATCATTATATGAACTAACATTCGCGCCAGGATTTTCAGTTGCGAAAAAATAAATCACTCGAAACCGGCGTGAAATTGTCTTGAGCCTCCACTTGCTGCTCGAACTGTATCATCCATAACATTTCTAAATGTTGAAACAGCACGGCTGTGTTGTCACCAAGAAACTAAAGAGTAGCTCCCGGCCAAACGCTACCCAGATCCACCAACCGTTTCCACCTGAACAGACTAACTGGCCGCAACCGACTGACCGCGACAGAACAACATAAAATTTTAAAACTTCTAGCATACATATTGTACTACTCGCGTAACTAGACATCCCGCTAGCGTGCGTAGTGCAGGAAGCGGGGAGATCGGTTAGGATTTGCTGCGGAGAGAGGAGGAGTGCGCGGGGTAACAAGCTCCGCCTCCATGTACTGTAAGCAAGCAGTGCGGGTAACAAATCTATATTTTGAACTTCAACGAACTCCTGAAAACCGGCTTACTTCTCAGAGCTGAAGAAGAAGGTATCCCCCCCACAATTGGCCAGCAATGTTATCATTACTCATTTTTGAATAAATCGCTATTGAAAGTAGCGCAACAAATTGCAGACAGCGATATAGCAGCGCATCTCAGCGACGAAGCAGACGACATTGCAGTCAAGACCGGCTAATAGTACGCTGCACCGATGGCAACGAACATGCGCTAATTACTATATCACAAAGTCTCCCTACTGCTGTCAATAAAAACTGGCGAGGCTGCGTAGTGAGCGTCAATGAGAATATAATACGGTGCCGTTCATCACACTTTCAAAGTAATAAAACACAAGGAAATATTTTTATATATTCGCAAGTGTGTCATATAAAAACGTGTGCAAGTTCTGGGTTTTATGTAGCATGCACCAGCTTTTAATTACGATCAATTTAGTAGGTGGCCTGTTTCAATCGAGTAGCATAAAGCTTATTTTGACACAGAAAGACACACACACATTTAAGAAAAGGACAAATGTAGACTGGCAATGGCAAGGAAAGCTTTTCTGAAGAAGAGAAATTTGTTAACATCGAGTATAGATTTAAGCGTAAGGAAGTCGTTTCTGAAAGTATTTGTATGGAGTGTAGCCATGTATGGAACTGAAACGTGGACGATAAATATTTTGGACAAGAAGAGAATAGAAGCTTTTGAAATGTGGTGCTACAGAAGAATGCTGAAGATTAGATGGGTACATGACATAACTAATGAGGAGGTAATAAATAGAATTGGAGAGAAGTTTGTGGCACAACTTGACTAGGAGGGATCGGTTGGTAGGGTATATTCTGAGGCGTCAAGGGATCACCAATTTAGGTTTGGAGGGCAGCGTGGAGGGTAAAAATCGTAGAGGGAGACGAAGAGATGAGTACACTAAACATATTCAGAAGGATGTAGGTTGCAGTAGGTACTGGGAGGTGAAGAAGCTTGCACAGGATAGAGTAGCATGGAGAGCTGCATCAAACCAGTCTCAGGACTGAAGACCACAACAACAAATGTATAGGAAACACGTGCTGACGTCATTGTGTGTGTTGTTATGGAGTACATTGACCTTGGGGAGTCCGTAATTATTTTGGATCCAATTAGGTTCCAGTTAGACCAGATTAATACTTTTACTGTATAGTTCAGCTCCAGTTTGACATATCTCTTACGAGTGTGGCAGCATCGGCTAGCGAGTTTTCTAATTCAGAGTGTTTGTTCAGTAATAGTTTGGAAGTCGGTGTCAGTCAGAAACTAGAGCTGGTACAGCGTCGTGTAATACTGTATTGAGTCCGTGAAGGACGTTACAAAGTACTTTGCAAGAAATTGAATATAGACTCGATATTCTTAATGCTTCAAATGGTTCACATGTTGAGGCGTATTGATGATAGATAAATTCTTTGAGACGCTCTACAGTGTGGTGCATTTTTCATTGTCCTATCTACTGTGTTTTTTTCCGGGGTCTCTGAAAAGGAGAGGTTTAAATGGAACACCCTGTACACTACAAATCCATTTACAGCAGAAATTCAGGGAACTTGTAAAAGTGCAGAGATGACGTTAACGAGGAGAGGAGACGCCTATGTGGGAACTACGTGTATTAAAAATCATTAGTTATGGGCAGTGAAAACTCTCAGAAGATAATTTTGGATCATGTTAATGAGGTTATCGCCGTAGGGAGCGACACGCGGACGTGAATAAATAGAAAATAAATGATTTTGAGAGAGGGAGTTCCTTAAAGACTACCCTCTAGAAAATTGGTGGTATTTATAATGCAATTTTCGTACTGTTGCGATGAATTCGGCTAATTTGATGAAAAACTAGCCGAATATATGTTAAATATTTTAAGGAAAAGCAAGGCTCAAATTATCAGAAAGACAAAGACGTGACTCGCATTGTTATCTGGTATATTAAAGTGAGCATTTGAGAGATGCAAGACAGATTGTGATGAGGTTTGTGACACTGCAAGTAACGATCTGAGTCTTCGCAGATACAAAGTAATTCCGCTTATGATTAAGATGTATTGCATAGATTGAAATATATGAACTGAAGCAAGTGAGGAAGCACGCTTTTGACCTAAAGCAAATGTATATGAGGTTAATATGTTGCTCCTCTTCCGTTCTGCCTACGAAAAAAATTTCGGACTAGATTATAGTGTTCATTTGAAGAATAGAACGTCCTGAACCGCTTAATTGTTGGCAGTTTTCATGTACGCACATAGAACACAGGGAAATCCACTTCAGTAAAAACTTAACTAAATTCCTTCAGAATTTTCATTCTAAAACTATTCTGTTCTTACAAAGCACATTCGAAGAATGTCGCACACAGTTTTTTCACAAATTTATTTTCGAAATTATTTTCATTTTCTCGTTTACTTTTCTATTCTATTCGTATTGTATACAATTTGTGGTACTTGCATTCCGTTGAAAAATGAACCAGTTGGTGTTTGATTAAATGTATATCGATGATTGTTGTATGTGCTCAGTTCGCACGAAATTATACACTTCACTAAATATTAGCGTACAATTGTAGGGAAAGAAACTCCAAAGTGAAGGGAAGCGGTTATCAACAGCCGCGGTAACTCGCAGCATTTACAATGTAGCCACTGTGTAGGCATCGTAAGAATAGGATAATGTTGTTCCGCACGGAATGAAAGGAGACTTATTAATTTTGATCCATATTCTGGGAACAAATGTTTATGCAACATACAAACAACGTCGCGGTACTAATAAATTTTTGACAAAAAATTAGGAGTGTCATCAGAAATGTGTACCAACATCAGCAGGAAAATGGTGTACTTGGTAAAAAGTTATGATAAGGTGATGAATCAAAACCTCAGTATGAAAATCTGGTTCAGCGACGGAGCTGTTGGTCCTTAGGAATTACTTCGAAATTTAGTTCTTTGTGTGCATTATTCCTGAAGCAGAAGACACCGTTACGTCGTCTGAAGTTGTAACAATGCTAAAAAACCAAAGTTGTGCAAACTTCACAATCAAATAAGGACTTACTGAGGCGCGTGAAAGTATACAACAGTAACGGAAACTTTCCATATAGATTAATAAATTAAGCGTTTGAGAGATAGTTGCGAATGGGTGATTAAGAGTCGCCACTAGCTTCTTGTGAAATATTGCCCTAGTTACTACAAATCCATTTGGAATATATTAATACTTTTTCAGGAAAGGATTAAATTTCCGAGAACTCTAAAACAATCACAAACGACAGTACAGAACTGCCTTGAATGTCAAGGAACACTCATATTATGGACACCTTTACCCAGGTTAAATGCTGAACTCAGACTTGAGTGCGGAAGGTCGTAATTACCTTCACATATGTCGATTTCGTCCGGTTAAGAACAGCACGTCGAGTGATTTCTGTTACTTAAAAAAATATAGTTATGTTTTCATCCAAGAGAAAAATTTTCGGTACAGGAACTACAAATCGCCGTATAATATAATTTTTCTGTTCATATCACAGAGAAATTTGTTTCCATTTGCAGTTAGTACATAAAACATTCGACCATATTTATCAATTTTCAACTACATTCATGCCGAGGTTCCTAAAATTTAACTACTTACTCGTGAATTTCTACACATGAAACATGCTACAAGTTAACACACCAGTTTAAAATTTGCGAACTTTGTGTTGCTGTCTCGCATTTTGATGGAAAGTGAAGTAATTTGTACATTATAGAACAATGAAGTTCCAATTTTAAATTAAAAACAGAAACAAATTTTGTAATTTCGTTCCTAATACTCAATTTGAGATACCACAGGTAGTTCTTTTAGAACAATATGGTAGGTTTAGGATTCCGGCTTTCACTGAAAGCTTGTAAAGATCGGAAATGAATTGTTTCTTTTAATGTTTAGCACTAGAATAAGATTTAGATATTTATTACTTGTAGGCGGAAAAAATAAGCCATTTCCCCGATAACTAGAATTATATTGTTTTTGAAGATTGTAATGGTTCTGTATTTACGTGACCATTGCGGCACTCCAACTCCAGTTCTCGAGAGCAGTAATATCGTACTACTTTTCTGCGAAGTAACAGACATATTTTTGTGACAATATTTACGTTTGGTTTTATTAATGTATAGGTACTCCGATGTATCGATATATTACAGAGATATGGTTCTTGTGTGTATTCATTTCTGTGAGATTGTCATAATATTCGACTTACTTGTAACCGTTTTGCGCAAATGCGCACAGAGCAGTCTTTGTTTCACTTTGCAGAAGTTGTTTCACTTTGCAAAAGAACAGTCAAGTCTTGTGTTTGGTTAAAGTGAAAATTAAATATATGAAGATTGATACAAAACTGTTTTCTTGATGATGTGACAGTTAAGTAGTAGTATATGTGAATTTACAAGAAGTTTATTAAAAATGTGGATCGTGAACACCAAGTCAAAAATTATTTGTACCATACCATTGTTCTGATCTGGAATTGTTTGGTCATTAAGTATTTCCTGAAAAACGCATTTGTTAGGTCTTCAGATATTGCTAAAATACAGATCTGGACCTTCTAGCAGTCAGAGTGGAATCACCCTAGAATCAACAAGATGAGCCATAACAACTTCGACGATATCTACGTGGGAATCCATTCAAGATAAGTGCCAAAATTAATGACCTTTTTTTTACAGTGAGTTCATTATTTCCATTCTGACGATACTATCCACAATCAATAACTTTGTTGCCCGATCAAGCGAACATATGTTGTGTGAGCAACATTATTAATCTGATATCTAACCATCTAACCTTCTTTGCAAGTGGTGGTACTGTTAGAAGGTCTTGTCGAAGTCCTAGGAAAGGGAATTAAAGTAAGGATTTTTATTAGGGGGAGGGGCCGCAAGCAAATGATAAGCCGCATATGTGGAAATATGTACTCGAACCGGCTCTCGAGATACAGGTGAAGGGAGATGATCGTAAGGCACATCTTGAGCGACGTGTGGCAGTATGAGTGTTGCTGTGATGAAACGTGAGTGCCTTTCAGACGAGAGTGCCTGACGTCATCCCGAGCGGTTGGCGTCCCGTTAAGCACGTCTGCTCGTAGGGGGCAGGCGAAAGCGAAGGGGCCAGGCGGCTCTCCGTTGTTCTCGCTCGCCAAAAAGCCAGGTGCTGCGATCCGGTTTTCCCAAAAGTTTCGTATTTTATTGTGCTGGTAACATATTATCCATATGGGGAGAACAACGGGCAAAAGACGTAATCTACAGTCTACAAAGACACAACAGAAGACGTAAACGTATCACCGACGCCTATGCTGCTAAGTTTCCTTAAACAACATGCAAGACTTTTTAAAGCCCCGCCTGTGAGGGTCAGCAAATACTGTGCTTGCCATGACCCAGTCATTCCAGAGTTCGCTGTAATATTGTTTCGACAACTTTTTATTGTCGTTTGCAGGTGTGCCTTTGTCTTATGTGGAGCGCAGGGATCCAAGCGTTTGACGAAAAGAGAGAATGACGCAGGATTCAGACTTTCATTTTTCTTGCAAGAACTAGAGAGACTTCGCCTCTGAGTGAGACCTTCCCTTTAAAGTGTGGTAAAATAACGGAGTTTACTTGAACAGTCGGAAGTTAACGACTTAAAAACTGTTGCCAGTAATTGCTTAATTTACCACTGTACCGTCACAGAATATTGATGGTCTCATGTAAAGATTGCTGTCCGTAAAGGAAAAAGAGAAAAGTAGGAAATTATGAAGTAGCTCGTCAACGCCCGTTGTTTCTTTTCTGAAGTAAGAAGGAAAAAAAATTGAAAACTGTATATTGTCGACTACTCAGTTTCATTCTCTCACAGCCGTATGTACAGGTATTATCAGTTGAAGCCGTATTAGCAATGTTTTTATAATCAGTAACTGCATCCTCTCTTTTTACATAGGGATTTTCGTACGGGCCGGCGGAGTGGCCGAGCGGTTCTAGGCGCTACAGTATGGAATCCTGCCTCGGGCATGGCTGTGTGTGATCCTCTTCGGTTAGTTAGGTTTCAGTAGTTCTAAGTTCTAGGGGACTGATGGTCTCAGAAGTCAAGTCCCATAGTGCTCAGAGCCATTTGAACCATTTTTTTCGTACGGCATGCAGTCTACAACAGCAGGCTATAAATATCCACTGTGCAGATTATGTACTGAAAACAAATGTGAGAATGAGTTAGTTACACGAATAATTAAAAAAAATTGGGTTTTCTTAGACAAATTAGCGAGCGCACAATGAATGATGTTTATTAAGGAAACGTGTTGGACATTTAAACATATTATGTCAGTGCCAGATAAAAGCTGCGGTTCATTTACTGTAAGTTCCTCTTTCCACGCAAGTCTCTCAGATTATACTTGTGTGAATATGCATTGATGATTTATTCGATTTCGCTGTTTAATTAGACTCATCTATTGGCGTATGCAGGAAATTTCCTGCCTACCTTATTTCCATTTGTTAATCATATTATCAAACCAAATCGAAAATCATCCAGAACAGCGAAAATTATAATTCTTTTCACATCCGGACATTCATTAGACAAGTCAGATTAACGCAGAGAATACGAGCCTTGTCTTATTACAGGAGCCGTGAATTTTACTAGCAAGTATGAGGATGGTAGTAATTTTAGTTCTTCAGGAGTCGAGAAGGGGATGAGAAAACCGTGGGTTGTCAGACCTCAGCACTGTTCGCTGAAGGAAAAGAAAGGATTGTTGGTTGGGTAGCGCGTGCCAACCAGTTAATCAGAGAAAAAATAGCACTATAATCTAAATGCTTTCGGATGAGCGGGTAAGATCTTCGAAAGCTTCACGATGTTTCACGGTAGGCACATGTGAGACTGGAAGAGCTTTCAGTTTTACCACAAAGTAACGTTTCGCATAGTGTATGTGTATCTTTTATGGACAGTCATATTTTCGAAACGTGCAGTAGCCTTGAGTCAGTTTGTCAGAATTCAAGAAAAAGGTATAGGGCTCACAGTTTCTACTGAATACTTTTTTTGTTTAATTTGAAAATGTTTGATGTACATGAAAAAAGTGCAAAAATGGAAAATTAGAAAGTACGTATACTGACTGGTCTTTCAATCCTACTGCCCTTTGCTCTTGTACATTTGTTATTTACGACGCACAGATTTAGCGCATTAGCCTATAACCTTATCTGAGTATAAAAATTATTAAACATATTTAAACATGTCCGGCTACTGGTTATACTCAATAAAAATATGTAACTATAGAACTTATTTACATTCAATATACAGTCCCCGTTCTAAAATATCCGTAATGGATAAGCATAAATATGTAACTATTTTGCTTCGGAAGTAACATCGTCTCAAAAAGTAGTAGAACATCAGTTCTGCTTGTGCGTCAGTTTCGCATACCTGTTATTTGTTACTAATCGGTTATGGCGTAGAGCACGGTCGATAGCGGACATGTGCCGTAATTTGAATTTTGGGTCACTGAATTGTTGCTGTGTGTTTACTTGTAATCTGAAGCGTCAGCGTGGAGTCGATATCCGACGTTGTGTGTCTGTACTCCGCTAGTTGGCGCGCGTTCCAGCGCAGGCGATTGCAGTTCCTGCCACGGCGGAGAGATGGCGCGGCGGAGGGTACTGGTCCGGAGCGCGGCTCGTTTGATAGGAACTCGGAGTTCGCTTGTTCGCTGACACTGTGTTCCGGGTTTAGGCCGCGGGGTAAGTTGACGTTTATCGTTGCAGCGGAAAAAAAGTTGCACTAACCAAACGGCCTAAATCTCGGATACCGTGTGCTACTAAGGAACTTGACGTTGTCGAGAAGTTAAGAAGTACCCTAAATAATACTAGCAACTCAGTACTTGAATACTGCACGTTCAGGTCACGTAAGAGTATTATGTGATCAGGGCTACACGCAAGATGTTTGTGTTAAAAATTCAGTGCAATCTATCTTCTGAACTCGGTCACATCCCCTCCCCCACTCCTCGACCTGGTTACAAGTACTGAACAATTACTAAGATCATCGTCATCTTAATGGTATTAGGTCAGGTTGCATACAAGACCGTTGCCCTAGGCGCAAATTGAAAAATGACGCTCCCCTTTTTTTTTACCACCATCGCTCTCCCTGATATCTCCCGTCCCCAACCCACCTCCCTGCCCCCTCTCTCCAACACAAAGAACATCCAATTTCCCATTGTACTTTTAATAATGAAACGAAGGTGAGAGACTGAGGCAGCTGTGGTATCCAGTTCCGACGTTACAGCAAGCGAACACTCGTGCCTCTGTCCAGCGGTCGGCAGAGCTCAGTCAAGGTCATGTTTGTTTCGGATTCGTCAGTAGCGGCGGGTGTGTTTACTTTCGTCGAATACGTAAAGATTTATTAACTAACCGTTGAGCATGCTTTTGAAAACAACTCTCTTTCAATTTTTGCACTTTTCCATTTTTTCTCCTTATTTGCTCAGTTTTAAGATGTTATTTTAACGCTTTTTTTTGTGAGAGGTACCGGCATGGCGTACCGACGTGTAACGTCACAAATCTAGCACCAAGTTGGCGATACTTCTGGAAAACCTGGAGTTCTCAGAGATTTGAATTTTAGCTGGAAAAAATTTAAAGTTCAGGGAATTTCAGCAACCTCATAGAATTTCGGGGAAATCTGCGTTTGTAACTAACACAGGAATTGAATTTTGTAGTTTATAAAACTCATTAAATTTTAAAATATTTATTATTTCAAAGTGTGTTAACTATATAAATAATATTCCATACAAATTAACGATGTTTAAAAACTGTGGTTAAACTCAGCTGAGAGGAAAGAAATGTCATTGTGGTATTCTGCCCCCCCCCCCCCCCCCCCCCGCCCCTCATTTCCGCCGGCCGGTGTGGCCGAGCGGTTCTAGGCGCTTCAGTTTGGAACCGCGCGACTGCTACGGTCGCAGGTTCGAATCCTGCCTCGGGCATGGATGTGTGTCATGTCCTTAGGTTAGTTAGGTTTAAGTAGTTCTAGGGGACTGATGACCTCAGAAGTTAAGTCGCATAGTGCTCAGAGCCATTTGACCCCTCATTTCCATTAATTTATCAAGAGAGATTGATTTTCCATTCTTTAAACAGATACCAAATGTATACATGTGGTCTTTCTGGAGAGCAAGGATGAGAGAGTTCGGTTTATGTTTTCGGCGAAGGGCGTCCGGGACATGGTGGAAGGGGGGGAGGAGGGGAGGAGGAGGAGAAGTTTGGCAACGTCGCCTCTCCGCATCTCTCTGGATAGGATGCCCTTTTTTACAAATTCTTAAAGTGCTTTATTCTTTGCGTTCCTCGCCGAGTTGAGTTAATATAAGACTCTCGGCTTTCCAGGTGAGTGAGTTCGTCGAAATGACCCGACGTTTCGACCAGTGTCATTCCCATTGTCTCCTGGCGAAGAACTGCTGTTCCGTTTCTTTCTTCACTGTAAAATAAAAATCCTGGAGTATTCTGGATAGTCGCCTACAGTTATGTAGTAGTGCGCCGATTGCGCTTGGACTTGATGACAACCGGTAGCACTCTACCGTGTCATCGCTAGGGTGTTATGGGATTCCGCAGCAGTCTGCCATGTTTCATAGTCAATGTGGCCACTAGAGATCCGCATTTGGGCTGTCTTGCTCATCATGTTTGCAGGCACGACAACTACTGATATCCATATGCAATACCACTGGACGGTGTTTGTTATGTTTAAGAATGGCAACGAGTTGTCACAGAATTTCATCGGGTGTGCCTTATGTGACTGTAGCGGTTAACGGTAACCTCATTCTTCCGTTACTTCATTGTCATATTATTCACCTCACGACACATGAGGGGGGAGGGGAGAATGCGGGAGAAACGTTTTTACCGCTAACAAAAGCTCCATTTTGTGGAATCCATAATGTGGCACAGTTGCGGCACAGGACTCGTGGCTGTACAATAGCGTTTTCACGCGTATGTTCAGAACGTCAATATCGAAGTCTTCAGGTACAGTCTACGAACGAATCATTGATGAAATATTAGAATCAAGTGGAACAGTCTATGCGCGGCTGTTCCGTGGTATTTGATGGTGGTCTATCTTTGAGCTATACAAGCGCTCAAACTCATTGCGAAGCACCAAGTTGGCCTTCTGTAGAGATAAAAGTAGGGAACTGTAAAGTATTTCCCCGTCAATGAGCACGTAAATAACCTAACAAAAGCGCTTACGAGAAGTCCGCAAATTTCAAGTTACCGAAGTATTACCAATGTGGATACTCTAATGACAGTTCATTGTTGTTCTAAAATAACATGTGAGATAGAAAACGTTGGAGCAATGGCTAGACAGGGGATGTAGTTGGTTTGTATCCTGTGGAGGAGAGAATTGTCATCGCCCGACTTTCGCTTGTAAGGGAGTGGAGGCATCTGTGTCTTGATAACGCAACTGTGCCCCAATTTTGTGTTACACGGTAAAGACATAAACCGCAGTTCACAATGATGCATACGGCGTATGGAATCGTTAGATTTAAAACGATTTGGCTCAGTGTGAGTAGAAGCAAGTATATGACCCTTTGAATTTCCTAAAATATTTCGTCTGAGTGGGCCGTAAGAGGAAAGGTTCTCGAGGTGTTTTTTTTAGGCCATGATCGATGTTTGAATAGTTTAGAAATTACTGGCGTGGCGCGCAGTCGATACGCGTACAGAGCGATAATTCGGCTACTAGAGTTCGATTCCCTGTGCTACCCATTTCTTTTTATTCGTTTTATTTTATTCTTCGCAGTTTTAAACTACCAGGTATGAGATTCAAATATAGTTTAACAGTTCGATGTGTGTACGTAATATTAATATATGCAATTTACAGTTAAGATTAATTTGAATAATGAATGTAGTTAACCAGTTAATTTTCATAATTCAGTGAAGTTTTCAATGAAAGTAATATTTCCTAGAATTCTATCAAGGACTTACCAGCTTTTTATTTATTACAAGCAGTTACTTTACATTTTTTGGGTTATAATCGTCAAAGAAAAATTAGAGCATAAATTCGTTCACACCATATACATTTTACGAATGTACCTTTTGAGCAAGAACGTTTTTCCGATGTTCTTTTTCAACAAAAACATTTTTCCGGAATATGCTTCAGTGGAAAACATACTTCATTCAGGTTTTTACATGATGGTCTTCCCTCTGTCAGTTTTGATGCTTGCCCAGCATATCGAATCATTGGAGTGAAAACAGGAACACTGAACTGATGCTGCACGATCGAATATATTTTAATTGAATCTTCCGTGGACGATAATTCACGCCGTTATACCAAATTAGGAGGACTTTGTAATCTTTCAATTAGCATTTTGACTTGGCTGTGGAAATGTGCATCATGGGGTTAAGTAAGATTAATACATCTGGGTGGAATGATCTTAACAGTACCTGTTACTTCGCCTTCCTCAATGCTGAATGTCTCATCATACACTGTCAAATCCGCTTGACCATCCCACGAATCTACCAATAGAAGCAACGTATATTTTTTAACATCGGTTCCAAAAAATTTGCATAAAGTTCCTGTGTTAGTTTTCCCGTCATCCGGCAAGTCTGTCGACATTGACATTCATATATTCTTCTAATTTCTTCACGGTACTAGCAACTCGAGGATCAAAATTATTTGCCAGGCTGTTGCATATATAAAAATACAAGGGGTAACTGTTTCTACAACGGGTAACTGTTTCCCTGGGGCGACTAAACGATGCTGCGCTGTGGAAAAGTGTTGGTTTTGGAGAGATAGAGTTTTTTCACCAAAATGATCTTCGCACCTTTGTAATCCAGTGTCATGTTATATGCTGATTCAGACTGGCATCTAGTCTGATTTTTCTGATAAATGTGGGAATGCGACTGCCTTTGCCCGTTGTCGTAATGTTCTCGTGGTCACTTGTTCATAACAGCCTCGTCCATCCTGAATTTTTTGTAATCGTTTTTTTACCTCCTCCTTATTCAAGATTGGGAATCATGATCGGAACTTCCGTTTTGGATGAGTATCAGCAAAATCGATCTTTCTTCTTGTCATCCATGGGCACCACAGTACGAAAGAAAATTCGTCTGGATCGTAACAATCATTGTTCGCGTCTGTATTTGAAGGAACCGTTTACAAATAAAATAGGACTGCATACAGCAAGAGTGTACATGGGCACAGAGAGGAAGAGAGAATGAGCAGATCCACATGCCTCTTCATAAAGACTTTGTTGATCAGGTTTCTATGAAATTATGTCATAATTTCAATAACCTGCTCTGCAATTGCTTAACCAACTTTCTCCTCCGAATACCAACTAGCTATGCAGACGAAGAAATTGATGAAATGTATTATCAAATAAAAGAAATTATTCAGATAGTGAAGGGAGACGAAAATTTAATAGTCATAGGTGACTAGAATTCGGTAGTAGGAAAAGGGAGAG
Source organism: Schistocerca gregaria (assembly GCF_023897955.1). NCBI lineage: Eukaryota > Metazoa > Arthropoda > Insecta > Orthoptera > Acrididae > Schistocerca > Schistocerca gregaria. The sequence continues at coordinate 936,004,582 of NC_064922.1, forward strand.
AAGGAAACATAGTAGGTGAATATGGGCTGGGGCTAAGAAATGAAACAGGAAGACGCCTGGTAGAATTTTGCACAGAGCACATCTTTATCATAAGTAACACTTAGTTCAAGAATCATAAAAGAAGGCTGTATACATGCAAGAAGCCTGGAGATACTAAAAGTTATCCAGATAGATTGTATAATGGTAAGACAGAGATGTAGGAACCAGGTTTTAAGTTCTAAGACATTTCCAGGGGCAGATGTGCACTCTGACCACCATCTATTGGTTGTGAACTGTAGATTAAAACTGAAGAAACTGCAAAAAGGTGGGAATTTAAGGAGATGGGACATGGATAAACTAAAAAAACCAGAGGTTGTACAAGGTTTCAGGGAGAGCATAAGGGAGCAATTGACAGGAATGGGGGAAAGAAATACAGTAGAAGAAGAATGGGTAGCTTTAGGTAAAAAGACGAGGGCTAGTAGAAATCCTTGGGTAACAGAAGAAATATTGAATTTAATTGATGAAAGGAGAAAATATAAAAATGCAGTAAATGAAGCAGGCAAAAAGGAATACAAACGTCTCAAAAATGAGATCGGCAGGATGTGCAAAATGGCTAAGCAGGGATGGCTAGAGGACAAATGTAAGGATCTAGAGGCTTATCTCACTAGGGGTAAGAGAGATACTGCCTACAGGAAAATTAAAGAAAACTTTGGGATAAGAGAACCACTTGTATGAACATCAAGACCTCAGATGGAAACCCAGTTCTAAGCAAAGAAGGGAAAGCAGAAAGGAGGAGGGAGTATATAGAGGGTCTATACAAGGGCGATGTTCTTGAGGACAATATTATGGAAATGGAAGAGGATGTAGATGAAGATGAAATGGGAGATACGATACTGCGTGAAGAGTTTGACAAAGCACTGCAAGACCTGAGTTGAAACAAGGACCCCGGACTAGACAACATTCCATTGGAACTACTGACGGCCTTGGGAGAACCAGTCTTGACAAAATTCTACCATCTGGTGAGCAAGATGTATGAGACAGGCGAAATACCCTCAGACTTCAAGAAGAATATAATAATTCAAATCCCAAAGAAAACAGGTGTTGACAGATGTGAAAATTACGGATCTATCGGTTTAATAAGTCACAGCTGCAAAATACTAACGCGAATTCTTTACAGACGAATGGAAAAACTAGTAGAATCCGACCTCCGGGAAGATCAGTTTCGATTCCGTAGAAATGTTGGAACATGTGAGGCAGTACTGACCCTACGACTTATCTTAGAAGCTAGATTAAGGAAGGGCAAACCTACGTTTCTAGCATTTGTAGGTTTAGAGAAAGCTTTTGAAAATGTTGACTGGAATACTCTTTCAAATTCTACAGGTGGCAGGGGTAAAATACAGTGAGCGAAAGGCTATTCACAATTTGTACAGAAACCAGATGGCAGTTATAAGGGTCGAGGGGTATGAAAGGGAGGCAGTGGTTGGGAAGGGAGTGAGGCGGGGTTGTAGCCTATCCCCAATGTTATTCAATCTGTATATTGAGCAAGTAATAAAGGAAACAAAAGAAAAATTCGGAGTAGGTATTAAAATCCATGGAGAAGAAATAAAAACTTTGACAGAATTACAATGTCATCGGCGAACGTCAGAGACAGCAAAGGACTTGGAAGAGCAGTTGAATGGAAATGATAGTGTCTTGAACGCAGGATATAAGATGAACATCAACAAAAGCAAAACGAGGATAATGTAATGTAGTCGAATTAAATCGGGTGATGCTGAGGGAATTAGATTAGGAAATGAGACACTTAATGTAGTAAAGGAGTTTTGCTGTTTGGGGAGCAAAATAACTGATGATGGTCGAAGTAGAGAGGATATAAAATGTAGACTGGCAATGGGAAGGAAAGCGTTTCTGAAGAAGAGAAATTTGTTAACATCGAGTATAGATTTAAGTGTCAGGAAGTCGTTTCTGAAAGTATTTGTATGGAGTGTAGCCATGTATGGATGTGAAGCATGGACAACAAATAGTTTGGACAAGAAGAGAATAGAAGCTTTCGAAATGTGGTGCTACAGAAGAATGCTGAAGATTAGATGGGTAGATCACACAACTAATGAGGAAGTATTGAATAGGATTGGGGAGAAGAGAAGTTTGTGGTACAACTAGACAAGAAGAAGGGACCGGTTGGTAGGACATGTTTTGAGGCAGTAAGGGATCACCAATTTAGTATTGGAGGGCAGCGTGGTTGATAAAAATCGTTGAGGGAGACCAAGAGATGAATGCACTACGCAGATTCAGGAGGATGTAGGTTGCATTAGGTACTGGGAGATGAAGAGGCTTGCACAGGATAGAGTAGCATGGAGAGCTGCATCAAACCAGTCTCAGGACTGAAGACCACAACAACAACAGCTTAACATTGCGAGAAATAAAACACAGTGAATAACAAAATTGGATAGCAGCGGGACTAGAACCCGAGCCGCCGAATAATCAATCACGATGTACACTCACTGAGTGTGCCACGCCACCAACGTCGCTCACAACGCAATCAAAAAAAACAAACTATAGAGAGCGTTTTCTCTTTTCCTACGGCTCACGCAGACGAAATATTTTAGGTACCGCTTCTAATCGCGCAGTTATCCTTTAGCTTGGAAAGAAAGGCGATAGATAGCAGGGTCTTATACCTGTAGTACCACAGTTTCTTACACTCTTTTCCATTCGATGCTTGCTGGTGTAACATACTATGTTGTATAAACACTCAGCACTGTGTCTAATTATATACTGTAGAACCAGAATGGTAAATCACCGCCGCTAGCACATTTCCAACGATAGCATTTTTTGCGTCTCTCCCCCCCCCCCCCTCCCTCCAAAAGTGTTCCGATTCAGACAATGCCAAATAAACCACAATGAAGGGAAGAGATAATGACCAAACTTATCTAAGCTCAAATAATACTTAATTTGTAAACAAATGCGTTGTGTTAAAATTTTATTGTTCAAAAGATTCGATGAAAAAAATATCATGTTACGTTTTTATAGTGAACTACATATTTTCACATACGCTTTAAATATAACTAAATTCAGTTTGCATCGATAACTGCATCTTCGAAAATTATTAGAGTGCAACTATCAGTATTCAGTGCGTCATTAGTGTATGTAATGAAAATCAGTTGTTCTATTGCACTTTCCTGAGCTTGCGAGGTATTACTTTTTCCGAGGATCACACTCTATCCAAGATTCTGCTTGGCAAGGAGTTTCAGACCGGACGTAAACCCTGTTACACATCCCGTAAGAGCTTTTTAATTTATTGGCATCAAGGAGGTCCTAGATAGTATGATCGATCTACTCGGAAACCAAACTGTGTCCGTGGACGAGGTTACCTAATTCCAGGCAGTCATTGTGTTTGAACTTTTGTTCTAGAACTGAGTGATACAGGACGTTGCTTCTGTGTACAAATTTCGCTGCCTCTTTCGAAGATGGATGTGACCTGTTCTCCTGATTAATCGATGAGGACAGTTTCCTGGTTAAGGCATCTGCGGTATATTAATGGGCAAGAGCAGAGCTAATTCACTGGTAAATTTTGTACAGAATCCTAAATACGCTAGCGATTTCTGTTGCTTACAAACAAGCACTGTCCCGAGTGCTGCACGAGTCGTATTTGTAGCGCCGTGGCAGATGAACGATGGCAATAGAGCTCGATTTTTGCAAGTGTCGTTAGGAGACAGTCAGCATTTTGAGCTTACGTTGTGGCAGGCGACATGCTAGCACAGAAATAGAAAAGAGCAGTTACTTGCCAGTCAGCTTATGTAAATAAAACTAATGACGATCGCGTATATGCTACATAGCTCCTACCTGAAATGTGAAGCAATTTCTTCCTTATTCATTGTATTCAACAAGACGACCTCGTTACAGAAGTTCGTTTCTTGCGCGCGCTGTTCGAGATTGGAATAATAGGGACTTATTGTGAAGGTGTTTCGACGAACCCTCTGCCAGGCACTTAAGTGTGAATTTGTAGATTATTTATTTTATGACCCCTTTGTACACTGGTGACCGTTGTTGCTAAAACTGCAACATTTTCAGTGATCACACAATGTATGTGAACTTTCTCATAAATGTTGGAACCATTTGCTGCCAGAAAATCTTGGATGTTCCCACCATGGGTAAGGTCCGAAAACCTTCTGTTATTATTTTCGGAGACGTGTGTATAACAATTTCGCAGGAATTTGATTTTGCTCGCAACATAGGAAATTGTAATTTTTCGATTTTTTTATTTAAGGGTGCTGCATATCTCTTCCAAATGTTGTGGTAAGGCTAGGAATCCTACATAAAAGCAAAATAATTTTTTTTCTGAATTCCTCAGTTACGTGTACAAATAATACTTATTATCAATTTTTCTTGCCCAAACTGTTAGTTACTAACTAAGTTTTCTACATCAATTAATTTAAGATTATTGTCTACTGTTACGAATATAACACCTCTTATCACACGAATAGTGTCTGTACGCCAACAAAGTACATTTGCTCTAGTCTATATATTTCGCTACAATTTCTGATTTTAGACAACTCCCGATGTTAAGTGGACCCCCACAGCTTTTGAACAAGGCGTAAAACTCGGCAGAATTTCGTAAACCTGCTTTTGCGGTTGCCCAGTAATGTCGCCAGTTGGAATGATACTGATGTATAAGAGCATTTCGGAGCTATTCCTGGCAGAGGTGCTCAGAGAACACAGATCTATAAAATGCACATTGTTGTTGTTGTTAAGCTCTGCAGTCTGTGCTGTGCAACCCTCTAAATCTCTCCGAAACTACTGCAGCTGCTGACTATACTCCAGCCTTGTTCTCTATAAACAGTTTGTACCCCCCACACTCTCCCCTCCTTTACCAAACTGGCGATTTCGTGACCTCAGGATATTTCCTATTAACTGATCCCACTTCGTTTCAACCCGATTTATTCACCTACTCATCAGCATTCTCCTGTAGAATGTAACTTATCCTAGACGGAACTGTTTATCTTCATTGTTTCACCTCCGCACAAGGTTGCACCACAGAAATTGATGTAAAAAAGAACGCATAACATTTGAGTTTACTTTCGACATTAATAAATTTCTCACATTCAGAAACGCACTTCTTGTGGTTGCCAGTCTGCACTTTTTTGTATCCTCTTTGCTTCTGCAATCATCTTTTTTTTGTTGCATAAACAGTAAATCTGTTTCCATTATTCATACGTAATCACTTGATTAAATGAAAAGTTTCCAAAGACAGGTTGTAAGGACTTTGGACGATGAGAAAATTGCAGTATACAACCACACCATTTGCCATAACTTTTTCGACTGCCATACATATAGCGAAAGTCTCAATAGTTTCACGAGCTAGTTGTCTTTTTGCTGAGCATAAGACTGGTGATGCGCTGAATGCGCCCAGATAAACATATGAGCCGTACTTAAGCTAGTGAATTTGGTACAATAGGACAGATGTTTGTTCGGACGACGAGCTGTCAAATTCCACCTATGTCACGTCATGTAACTCCTCTTCCAGTGGTCTTTCCAATGGCACAGATAATAGTACTGTCTATAATTCCATTTATGAAAAAGTCAGTGCCATATTCGGGACCTGCATTTTTATGTTAAACATTACTTGGCTACTTCAGAAAATTGTCATTTTGTAGTGTTACGTCGTTGTTACAGACAACAGACAGATTCTTTCTTAGTGGTGCCCATCTTGGAGTGTGTACTTCGACTAAACCATGCAGTGCGTTAGTGACGGCTATGGTTTTTAGCCGTAATGCCACCTGCCGTGTGTTGCCGGTTAGCTGTGGCCCTGCGAGTGGATGTGGTTGGCGGAGCGGCCGTTAGGAGGCTCTGCGTGTTCCTTCCGCGACCGCAGCCGGAAGCTGTGCGCCGGCGTCTCTTTATGGGGCCGGAGCACGCAGGGGCCGCACGGACAAAGTGAAGACGCGCTCGTAAAGTGTGCGCTTTATCTGCCCGTCTGCCGGCCGTAAACAATTCCTGCACAAGCGCCGGACTCCACTGCTGCTCCGCAGTCAAGTCTGCCAGCCATTCCCGCAGTGCGTAAACTCGCTTCCCGGCTAATGGTACTTTGCCTGTGGCGCATCCACAGTATATTTGAAGGGGGAAAACAGTTACATTTTTTCACTTCGTACTTCCTTTTACTTAATATAAAAATATACGCCAGTAAACTAATTGAAAACTAGGAAATGAACACTGTTACCGTATAGTGACCTGCTTGTGATTTACTATAAAGGGCATAAATTCTAGCCGCCACAAATAACATAATTTCCAAATCCACAATTCATGTCAACGTACCTTGTAATCGTTTGCTGTCTAGGGTCACAAGTCCACGGTTTCAAATGTTGACTACAGTTTTTTTAACTTTAGACATAAGGTACAAGAAATTTATTGTTCTGGACAAAAACAGTAACACGAAATATTGCAGTGAATCACCTCACTCCCTCAGTGAATCCCTGTTCGAGCCTTCATCCTAGGCAAAAACAAAGCAGAGCCATCTTGGGTACATAGGCACACACAAAGGGCGTTCAAAAAGTTTTGCACAGTCATCCCTAATTTTATTTTTTGCAGGAGGAGAATGAATTTCTTTGTGAATTACTTGCAACATTTAGCTATACATTGAGCCTACTCAGTGTAGCCTCCGTCAGCTGTGACGCATCTGGCCCAGCGTTCTTTCTATGATGTAAATGCACTTTGGTAAAATTCTGGGGATTGACTTTTACACCAACGCTTGACACAGGAAATAAGATTTTTCTCACTGTGAAATTATTTTCCACGCAGGTGGGCCTTCAGATGACCAAAGAGGTAAAAGTCAGACAGAGCCAAGTCCGGACTGTACGGAGGATGAGGAACAATTTTCCAATCAATTTTCCTGATTTTTCTCCTGCGTCATAAGGGCTGTATGGGGTTTGGCATTGTCATGGTTTAGTCTGATGAACTGACCCTGAGGCTGTGGTCTGTAGGTCATGATGGCACGTCGCAGCTTGTCCAGTGACAAACAGTAACGGTCCCGGTTAATTGTGGAGCCAGGTTACAAAAACTCAATGAAAATGACACCACACTGATCCCAGAAAGAGGAGGCCATCCCCTTTCGTGCTGCTGTTCGTGAAAGTTTTTGTTTCTTCTTCCAAGGGGGCCTTTGTATATAGCGTGTTTCTGAAATGCTGTGGCTAAGATCCAGACGCGTAAGCGAGTATTGTGTGTCCTCTCGGTCGCTAGTCCACGGACCACCGATGTTAGATAATAGCGTTGTGATAATGTCAAGGGTGAAAGTGGCTTCATCAGTAAACAGTAGTAATGGGATAACTCGACCATTTTCAGTTAGACAGTGACAAGATTCCAATTATCTACCATCATCTCCTCGAAGTTGTCGAATCTTCTATAAATGATGCAGCCCGTGCATAGTAATGTACGCCATAATATCGTATGTGGAACACCGGTAAACCTAGAAATTTTTTGTCTGGTTGTTGGAGTAGTACGTTCTATTAATAAGGTTTTCTACTTCACCCACACTTTGTTCAGTTGCACGTTCGGATGAAATATGGTTTCTGGGCATTGCATCAGTCCCGCTCTGTTTAATTAAAACTCTTCGATCTGGTGATTACGAAATGGCCCACCATACACAAGCCGCAGAAGCAGCTTTTCCATTACAGAACTCGTACACAGATACCATATCGGCTCACTCAGCGTTTATAAATACGCACGCCATGCTGAAACGATACAGTAGAATTGGCCGATAAGTTAAAATAACGTTGAAAATTTCGAGTTTACGTGCTTGAAATTTTCAAAACAAACATAAGTCGTTAAATAAACCCATAGAAACTAGAGTACCAACACACGAGATGTAAACCTCTAATCGGCGTGATTTTTCTCTTGTTTTTATCAAAGCCCACTGTTAGCCATTAGAATTGCAACACTATGAAGGGGGGCGTGCAGTACATGTCGAATTGACAGAAAGTGTATACATGCATGTAAATGATGAGCATTTCAACGCAAAGTAGGCGGGCGTAACTCAATTTACATTCCGTATTGTAAATAAGTACTGTACTGAGATTCATTGGAAAAATACTCGGGAAGTGTTGTCCACCCACTAAGGAGGCAGCTTACAAAACCCTCGTTCGAGCAATACTTTAACATTGATCGTCACTCTGGACCTGCACCGTATTGGTTTGAATAGAAGAAATGAATATCGAAGGAAAAGTTCCGCATTTCTTCACGGGCTCTTGTAGTAATCGCGAAACCGTCACAGATTGTCATCTAACTCCAGGGGCAGGTGCTGCTAGAGAGGCGTTGTGCGTCGCGACGCGGTTTACTGTTAAAATTCGGAGAGGGTATTCACTAGTTGAATTAACTTCTACATTGCTTCCTCCTATGCATGTTGTGAAGAGACCATGCAGATAAAACTAGAGATACTCGAGCTCACAGACGGACTTACCAACGATCGTTCGTCCCATGGATCATTGGCGTCTGGAACAGGAAAAGGGAGGTGTGGGGGGAGGGAGTGACAGTGGTTCACAATCTGCCCTCCGCCACACACCATAAAGTGGCTTGTTCGTTTGTGAGAAGGTGGTGGTAATACCTCGTGTTGAGCCCGTCATACACCAGCGACTTCCTGGTAAAGACTGACTGCTCGAAGTGCGTGCGCGTTTCGTGTCTGCGTCAAATCAGCACCCAACCACGATACGTGTGTGTGTGTGTGTGTGTGTGTGTGTGTGTGTGTGTGTGTGTGTGTGTGTGACGTCAGTGATCTGTAGATTATACCGAGTGTTGAATTCTAAATTTCAGTGTGCTGCACACTGTAAATGCGCAGATACATCCGACCTTCGTGGCGTCTGCAAATATCGGAAGTTAACCTATCCTGGCCGAGCTCATTGACCGAGCGAGGTGGCGCAGTGGTTAGCACACTGGACTCGCATTCGGGAGTCCCGTCTCCGGCCATCCTGATTTAGGTTTTCCGTGATTTCCCTAAATCGCTTCAGGCAAATGCCGGGATGGTTCCTTCGAAAGGGCACGGCCTACTTCCTTCCCCATCCTTCCCTCACCGGAGCTTGCGCTCCGTCTCAAATGACCTCGTTGTCGTCGGGACATTAAACACTAATCTCCTCCTCCTCTTCCTGCGAGCTCATTCCGATTACAGAAATGGATTTCATGCTCTAGTGTCTTCTTAATCTGTATTGTTTTGTCTGCTCTGTTTTCGTGACTCATTGAAAAGTTGTACTAGGCCTTGGAAGTTTTTTCCTAACAGTGTTGTCCTGTAAGGGAGGGCCGGTGTGGCCTTGCGGTTCTCGGCGCTTCAGTCTGGAACCGCGCGACCGCTACGGTCGTGGTTCGAATCCTGCCTCGGGCATGATGTGTGTGACGTCCTTAGGTTAGTTAGGTTTAAGTAGTTCTAAGTTCTAGGGGACTGATGACCTCAGATGTTAAGTCCCATAGTACTCAGAGCCATTTGAACCATTTGAGCCTGTAAGGGAGACGAAACATATCAAAGCAAAAAGTTACGTACGTTTTACAAAGGAAAAGCCTACACTGTGTATAAATAAGAAAGTAAATAGATAAACGTGTTTTAATGAAACTGATTTCAACAGCGAAAGAGTTAAAAAAAAGTTTAGATGCTGTTTGTCACTGACGAAGATAACAAGATTCAAAGACAAAGCAAAAAAGCGCTATTTATAGCAGTCTAGAGATCATCTCATGTTGTTTAGAAGTATATATTTTATCGAGCAAATAAGTGCCTGCTCTGAAATGTTTGTATGACACTTCCGTATTCTTCAGTTCTCAGGAGTGTAAAGAATTTACCACACGACCTTTGAAAACACTGTCCACTATGCATTCTGATTTGGTCATTAAACTCTATTATTACTGATCGAAGCAGACGAAATGAATTAAAATTTGTACCTCGGCCCTGACTCAAACCCGTGACTTTAGTTCATTTTCCCCTTACATATTGAAGTTTTTGTTGGGGAGGGCACTCAGATTACGTACTTCGTGAAGCAATGTTGACAATCGTACTGCGGTGGTACTGCCTAACAAGCAAGAAGACCCCGGTTGGAGTCCCGGGTGCAATAGAAATTTTAATTCATTTCGTCTCCTTCGATCATTATTGTAGACAATAAAGAGTTAAATGTCTCAGGGAAACAAGTAATTATAAGATTTATTATGATTGCACTTTGTGCCATATTTCGATTTTTTCGTGAAAAGGGCAGTCCCTCGTAAACTCACTTTCACCGTTCCGATACGAAACTGCACAGGAGACAGCTGTCACAACCTAGGTACATCTACATGACTACTCTGCAATTCACTTTTAAGTGCTTGGCAGAGGGTTCATCGAACCACAATCATACTATCTCTCTACTATTCCACTCCCGAACAGCGAGCGGGAAAAACGAACACCTAAACCTTTCTGTTCGAGCTCTGATTTCTCTTATTTTATTTTGATGATCATTCCTACCTATATAGGTTGGGCTCAACAAAATATTTTCGCATTCGGAAGAGAAAGTTGGTGACTGAAATTTCGTAAAAAGGTCTCGCCGCGACGAAAAACGTCTATGCTGTAATGACTTCCATCCCAACTCGTGTATCATATCTGCCACACTCTCTCCCCTATAACGTGATAAAACAAAACGAGCTGCCCTTTTTTGCACCTTTTCGATGTCCTCCGTCAATCCCACCTGGTAAGGATCCCACACCGCGCAGCAATATTCTAACAGAGGACGAACGAGTGTAGTGTAAGCTGTCTCTTTAGTGGACTTGTTGCATCTTGTAAGTGTCCTGCCGATGAAACGCAACCTTTGGCTCGCCTTCCCCACAATATTATCTATGTGGTCCTTCCAACTGAAGTTGTTCGTAATTTTAACACCCAGGTACTTGTTGAATTGACAGCCTTGAGAATTGTACTATTTATCGAGTAATCGAATTCCAACGGATTTCTTTTGGAACTCATGTGGATCATCTCACACTTTTCGTTATTTAGCGTCAACTGCCACCTGACACACCATACAGCAACCTTTTCTAAATCGCTTTGCAACTGATACTGGTCTTCGGATGACCTTACTAGACGGTAAATTACAGCATCATCTGCGAACAGTCTAAGAGAACTGCTAAGATTGTCACCCAGGTCATTTATATAGATCAGGAACAGTAGAGGTCCCAGGACGCTTCCCTGGGGAACACCTGATAGTTAGCGCTGACGTGTAAACGAAAACGACCTCTAAACAAACGACTCACTACAGGTATAAAACGCCTGGGGGCGCTGCAGTAGGTCCGCTTACTTCGAGTAGTCAGTGGAGACAAGAAAATCTATGGCGTAAAAGGGACTTGAGAGGAACATGTACCAGCACGTAGCGACAGGGTCGTCGCCAATGACGATTAGTTCGTGGTCATACGATATTGCTGCTCACATTGGTCGCGATCCACATATTTAAGTGCGAATACGGACTCGGTACTTTCAGCAGCAGCGACGTCATGTTGAACGCCGTGTGACACCTCAACGGCTCTGCTGGCGACTAGCGCCCGAGAGGACACACGTTACTCGCTTACTCGCCTGGACCTTAGCCACATCGTGCACCGCGACTTGCTTGCAGCAGGACAGGTAGTCGCGCCGCGCGACGACGCCTAAAGCACCGAAGAAGCCAGCACTGCCGCCACTGTGGCCTCCCTTGGCGCGACACTGCACTGAGGGGCGCCCACAGCGGTGCGCCTGAAGACGCCATTGGACACGTGAGTGGCGCCACGTAGTCTCTCCAGGCGGCTAACGGCTGTGCGTGCAACATCACCATGGATGCAGTCACCTCTGGAGAGTCCGAAAACAACGAACGTGTCTGGAGGACCGCAGTATCCAAGATGATTACCTCTAGTACCGTAGCCGGTAATTTGTAAAGCAGTCTGGAGTGTTTGTAAGTGGCTCATGACTGCTGTATTCAGCTTAGTTTTGATTTATTAAGCAACATCTGTTCTAGAGCTATTACTCCAAGCAGCTACGCCTAACAGCGCCGCCTTAACACTCCGTTATTAAACTGGTGTAGAGATTCAACCTTGGAACTCTTGCGATTATCTCAGGGTCCGGCTGTTGTGTGTCCTTTTTATACTCAGTATCGAACTTTCTTCCGTGCAGATTTCTATACGTGAAGCGGCTATAAAACAAAACACTGCTTCTCTACTTAAAGTGTCGGCTGGTTCCAATTAACTCTGTTTATCGTCACAAACTTTCATGAACTGTTAAACGTTACACGGGAAGTTGCTACTCCCAGGACCAACTTTATTACTGTGTTGAATACCTCTCAGTAACATGTCTAGGGATAGTATATAAGAACAATCGCTTATGTACTTTATATTCGTCTTCCTTAGTGCCGGAGATCCTCCTCGCTCCACGGAAATTACAAATACTCTCTCGCTAGTAGACTCCGCACCTGCTGAGCAATACTTTCTACAGTATGTAGTCCGATGTTTACAAACCAGTTGTGTTCATGTACATCTTTACTCTGACCTCTATATTTGACTTACATGATACATGTATTTTCGTGAAAGGCATGGATCACTACAAGCGTTACCTTGCTCACGTGCACGAGTCGATATGTCTGCGTTATCTTAGAAGTTTGCGTGACGTCGTCTTTCAACACGTTGACGCAAGACCGCATGTTTCTCGTATTGCCCTTCACATATCTTGATAAAGATGATGTTCCATTGTTGCCCGAACTAAAACGTTCTCCAGATCTGTCATCCACTGAAAACATTTGCTTATTGGTTGTTGAGAGACTAGCACACACGAGTCACCAATCACCATCCTCCAAGAAGTTTGGAAAAGAGCTGAAGCAGCACGGAATGACGTACCCATATGTCATCCACGCTCAGTTCGACTTTATACCCAGATGAATTGGAGACAGTGTTGCTGCAGTAGGTGGCAACTTCGCGTACTAATAAACTTCGGACCCCGTTTAGCCTCAAACCAGCTACAAATTTTAGTCGGGTGTTCTTCCTACTGTACTGTATACGCACAGTAAGTACAAATTTCGTTATTTACTATCCTTCGTAATATTTCAACTTAATGGCAGTTAGTTTGAATAGCGCAAAGTTATTCAGAGGGTCGCTCGTCAGAGCGCTACCAGGATACTGCTAAGTTTTATTCACTGTGATTAGCTATATGCTGCCAGAAAGATATACTTTCTTATACTGAATTATTTCTCCAGGCAAAGTTGGCAATATGGAGAACCACAGTGACGCAGCTGGCTTTACGAATGTGAGACAGGCAGCTGCGCCCCGGTTTCCGTTGCGTCATCGGGGAGTTGGGGAGAGCTGGTCCAGCGTGCCATATGGGGACAGGAGGTACGGGGAGAGGAAGGCCGCCTCGCCTGCCTTTGTGGGACGTCTCTCACAGCCGCGCTGCCACTCGCAGACACAGTCGGAGCTTTACTCTGTTGTATTGCAGGCGGTAAACGTCCATACCGTTTTAACGACAGGCTGCGACTAATTGAAGGTGGCAGCGTAAGAACGTGCTAACCCACAATTCAGTAAGAGCTAGTCTCGTCACACTACCTGTTCTATAGTGCTCCTCACGCTGGTAATAGGTGGTTTAATAAGTACCGCTAGAAGACGATGTTTACTACATATATTGTTTTGTCTTACTGCATGTACACTGATGAGCCAAAACATTGTGGCCACTTGTTTGATAGCCTGTTTATGTTTCGAATGCAATAAGTGGCGATTCTGCGTGCCATGGCCCGGGAAGTCCGCAGTAGGTTTCCGGAGGTGTGTGGCACCAGGTGGCAGGTCACGCAGTTCACATAAAATTATGGCCCGGTGACTTGTAGACGCGGAGTTGGCGCGCGATAGCGTCCCAGATTTGTTCGACTCCGTTCGGATAAGGCGAATCTGATGGCAAAGATTACAGTGTGAATTCACTACCATGCTCCTCATCTATATCTACAGCTACATATATACTTCGCGAGCCGCCGTACTGTGGGGTGGCGGACGGTACCCTGTACCTATACTGTTCCACTCTCAGGTAGAGCGAGGAAGAAAGCCTGTCTAAATGCCTCTGTATAAACCCTAATTTTTCGTATCTTACCTCCGTAGTCCGTACGCGAAAAGTATGTTGGTGGCAGATCGTTGTGCACTCAGCTTGAAACGCCGGTTCTCTAAATTCTCTCCGTGCTGTTCCTCGCAAAGAAAATCGCCTTCCCGCCTGGGATTCCCATATCCTCTCTTGAGGCATCCCGCGCGTGTTGTTCGAACCCACCGAAAACAAATCTAGCAGCCCGCCTATGAATTGCCTCTGTCTTCCTGTAGTCGAACCTGGTGCGTATCCCAAACACTCGAGCAGTGCTCAAGAATAGAATGAAGTCTCATCGGTTTTCAAGCCTTCTCATTTCGAATAAAATTCTCGCGCAATTTCCGCCATCGTCGTCGGGATAAAACTCGTTCCATTTCATATCGCTTTGCAACGTTCCTTCCTAGGTATTCAAGCGACATGACTGTGTGAAGCAGGACACTACTAATGCTGTATCGGTTTATTTTTTCTATATTTAAAACCAGCTGCCATTCATCACACCAACTAGAAATTTTGTGTAAATTATCTTGTATCATCCTACAGTCACTCAACTTCGACACCTTCCTGAAACCACTCTAGCACGACTATGGCCTTGTGAGACGTACAGCTCTTCTGCTGGAAGGTACATTAACAGTGAAGGGATGCAGGTGGTTCGCAATAATGTTCACGTATTCCACAGCTGCCGCGATGTTTTCAATAAGAACCAAAGGTCTCACAAACCCACGTGAATATCCCTGGTAGCATAATATTGCGCCTTCGGCCCAACTCCACATCACGGTGCATGTTGCGAGTAACCTTTCGCCTCGTACTCGTATGACGACGTATCCGGACACAACCATTTACCTGGTGTAACAAGGAACATGATTTATCCGAGCAGGCGGTATGTTCCCACTGATCTACGGTTCAACCTCGATGTACCCTTGCCCACTGAAATCCGCACCATGTGAACACTTAAGGGTCGTCAGCTGCGGAGCTCCAAGTTCAACAATGTACGGTGAACGGTGTGCTCCAACAGTATCACCACTGTACTCTGTCGTTACATCTGATCCGCCACAGTTCGCGGCCTATTCTGCTCTCCACAGCGGGCAATTCTCCGGCCTCGGCGTGAACGCCCAACACCTTGTCGCCTGTTCATGGTTTCACCGCTCCGTAGATGCCCACGAAACTAGCACGCGAACAGTCTTCCAGCTTCGCAGATTCCGAGATGATAGTTCCCTGGCGCCGGATATAGCGATCTGTGTTTTGCCAAAGTAACTTATGTCAGTGGATTTCCCCATTTACGGCACATATTGTCGCTAGAATGATTTCCCACTCGTTTCTCGTCCACTGATATAGTTTTCTCATCGCGTGATGTGCCTGCAGCGCCAGCAAGCGACATTCAATCTCGTGGTGGCAGTAATAACAACATTTAATGTATAACAAAATACACTTCCCTCCCTCTCCTCTTCGTTAATTTCGTTCCTTTGTGCTTTCATTTCGTGTTTTTCCTGGACTGAACATAGCAGCTCATGAAGCATAGTATGCGTTTCAGGATAGCAGATAACTTTCTTTGAACTCTAACACACTTGATTACATGGTTTTAACTTAGCTTTCCACGACCAAATTGGCATTTCCCATTTCCACTGGAGGTTTGCTTCACATGGGCAGTAATACCACAACAAATATGCTTACCTCCCTGCACTCAACCCCCTCCTTTATATACACACACACACACACACACACACACACACACACACACACACACACACACACACAGAGATGCTTTCACTTCCAGATACCCGCTAAACCGCATGGCTTTTTGCCGCCTTTTCCTGGGCACCCTTGACGCATTTACAGCCTCAGACATGGTTTACACTGACGACTCAGTCGTCGACGGACGAACCGGTTTTTGCCTACAGACAAGCAACGTGCAGTGAACGACGATCCCTTCTGAACAGATGCGCTGTATTCACTGCGTTATTGGTGACCATGCTCGAGCCGTTTGCCACCTTCGTTCTTGCACTGGCGAGTCGTTCTTAATCAGCAATGATTCCTTGAGTAGTATTCGTGCTGTCAAGTGCTACCCTCGACATCCATTTGTTGTGATTATCCAAGATCTCCTGTATGACCTCCACCAAACTGGGTGGTCGGTTCTCTTCGAATGGACCCCTGGTCATGTTGGTATCCCAGGGAATGAACGTACAGTCCAGTTGGCCAAGTTAGCTACCAGGATGACGACTTTGGAGTAAGTTGAGAGTCGACCGCAGGCTCAGTTCCCGTATCCCTATCAGTTGAACGCGCATTGGTGTGTCCTGCTTTCTCCGAAAAACTGCAAGCAATGAAGGCTATAACGACCATGTGGCAGTTTTCCTTCGTTCTTCTCGCAGAGAATCTGCCGTTCTGTCAGTTTAACAGTGGCCACATCTGGCTGAACCACGGCCACATCCTACATCGTGAGGATCAACCCACTGTCGTTGTGGTGCCCATCTGAAGTCGGTCCATATCCTACTGGACTGTCCTAATTTGGCCAGCTTTCGACGAAACCTTAAACTTGCTGATATGAAATGCTACCTCAGGAGACAACGCCAAGGCAGCTCATTTGGTTTTATGTTTCATCCGCGACAGTGGTTTTCACTTATCTCTGAGATACAGGGCACATTAGCTTCTTGAGACCCTGAAGGAATTGGAGAGATACCCCATTGTGTGCTCTGACCCAAGGGGCCCATGGCTCCTTCCCTTCCCACCTTTATAACTCTTCTTATTCTTTTACGTCTGTGGTTGGCGGACGGACTTGTCGTTATTGCTCTCTTTCCTGAGAATTTATCTTTTCTGTGTAGCTAGTTTTTTCTGGTAATGAAGGATGCAGAACAACGAACGCAAAGGAAATATCTTCAGCCGCATAACGTGTCCCGGGCGCCACCAGTTGCTTTCTGGGCAGAGCAATTCTCCCACCCTCACACTTTTACCTCTCTCTTACTTCTATTTCTTTCTATCTCTTCGTTTTCTTGATTCTCGGATACAGTCGAGGTCTCTGGGATTTGTCTCTTGTGTCCTTTCTCCCGCCTTCACACACAAAGGATTAACGGACCGATGACTCCATCCATCCATCCATCCATCCATCCATCGCCCAATCTTTTTTTTCTGACGCAATTCATACTAGCGGATATACTGTGCCACAAGCTCATCGATTGATATCAAATTTGAAATTGACCATGTGTAAAGGCATGCGTAGCCAACATATCAGTATGCGAACACTCAATGGAACTTGATAACAACGCTTCGCTTTTCAGCCTCGAGCAGCTGTACGACACAGATGTTCTCCGCAAAGGTTGGCGAGTCCTGCGTTCTGCGTTCTAAATTGATATGTGCTATGTGGAGACCGGGTAATCAGTATTATACATGTCATAGAGAACACACACACAATCAGCGTCCATCATATTGAACACTTTCTTGCTTACGATGTAACGGAATACAGCTGAAGGTGTCCCCATTACATAAATATATATTAAAAGCTGTCGCCCCATGATATTTCGGAAGATGGATGTACGTAGAATTTCTCGCGGTAAAGAAAACATTGCCTTCAAACAATTGCTACCAATTAAACAGCGTGAAATAAAGTGTTGCACAATTTTGCATCCTGATCTCGCTGGTTGAGATACGACGTTTTTACACAGTTAATGCTTAAACAAAGTTTGTATTGTGCGTGACTTCCTAACGCGCGTGGAGCTCGATAGACATCGGGGGCACTTATCACTCCAGTGTTGGGCCCAGGGAGAGTTCACCTGAACGCTGTAGCGTGGGTTGCAGCCACGGCCACCTCGGTGTTAGGTGGTCTTCAGCGGGTCGAATGTTTTCGGAATGACACGGAATGTGTGGGACATTTTAACGAATGGGAAAACGATTGAGCATCATTGATCTCGATTTTAGAGTTGCGATTACTTTGAGTAACTTTTCAACCAAAGGCTCATCTTTCACGGAGACGTTTGCCGTCTAACACTGACAATATACGAGTAGAAGTGTCTTTGTTTGAACACAAAAACATTTGACGCTTTTTCGATGGTAGTCCTCGGAGTGTCTCGTGCACTCGAGCACTTCTCTATTGTCAGTCTACTTGGTATGTATAGGAAAGCCTCACCCTTGCTGTAAGAGAAAAAAATGCCGAAATTCTTGTCTGTTTTAGGTTTAGTTGCAAGATCGCCCGTGCTGAGTATCAGAGGCCAGGAGGTGCCAAATGCATAGGTGTTAAAGTTCAGGAATAATAAATAAAAACTTAGTATTACCACAGACGTTGTGATTCTATGAGAGACGGCAAAGGACTTGGAAGATTACTTGACCCGAAAAAATAGTGTCCTGAAATGATGTTATAAAGGGAATATCAATAAAAGTAAAAGGAGTGTAATGGGGTATAGTCTAAGTTAGGTGATGCTGTGGGATTAGATTAGGAAATGACACTAAAAGAGCAAAGAAATTTTGCTGATCGCGCAGCAAAATTACTGACAATGACCGAAGTAAAGAGGATATATAGAATAAAGACTTGGATGAGCAATAAATGGTGTGCGCAAAAACGTAATATATTAGCACATAATAAAAGTACACGGGTCTTATCCGAAAGTTTTTGTCTGCAGTGTAGCTTTGAATAGTGATGAACAGTACAGTCTAGAAAAGATGTATTTGAAATGGAGTCGTACAAAAGACTGAAGATTAGATGAGTAGATGGAGTAAGCAATGAAGTAATGAATGAAATTGGGAAGAAAATAGTTCTGCGGGGAAACCTGTCTAAAAGAAGGGGACGGTTGATAGGATAGATGCTGTGGCGTCAAGTAGTAATTAATTTGATAATGGAAGGAAGTGGAGAGGCTCGAATACAGGGAGTAGGGCGCAGTAGCTGTTCAGAGAAGAATAGACTAGCGTGGAGAGCCGCATCAAACCAGTCTTTGGACTGAAGACCACAGCTACTACAATTTATTACTAATATGTATGCATGTCCAAATTTACTTGTTTTCTGAAGGTGGCAGGGGTAAAATACAGAGAGCGAACGGCTATTTAAAACTTGTACAGAAACCAGATGGCATTTGTACGAGTCGAGAAGCGTGAAAAGCAAGCAGTAGTTGAGAAGGGACTGGGTTGTAGCCTATCCCCAATGTTATTCAGTCTGTCAATTAGCAAGCAGTAAAGGAAACAAAAGAAAAATTTGGAGGAGTAATGACAGTCCAGGGAGAAGAAATAACAACTTCAGAGGTTTGCCGATGACATTGTAATCCTGTCAGAGACAGCAAAGGAAGACCAGTTGAACGGAATGGACGATGTCTGGACCGGAGGATATAAGATGTCAACGAAAGTAAAACAAGGATAATGGAATTTAGTCTAATTAAATCAAGTAGTGCTAAGGCAATTATATTAGGATATGAGACACTTCAAGTAGGCAGCAAAATAAGTGAAGATGATGACAGAATTAGAGAGGGCATAAAATGTTGCAGGCAAGAAAAGTTTTTCTGAAGTACAGAAATTCGTTAACATCGAATATAGATTGAAGTGTCAGGAAGTTTTTCTGGAAGTATTTGTAAGGAATATAGTCATGTATGGATGTGGAACATGCACGATAAACAATAGAGACAAAAAGAGAATAGAAGCTTTTGAGATGTGGTGCTAAGAAGAATGTTGAAGCTTGGATGGTTAGGTCATGTAACTAATGAGGAGGTACTGAATATAATTTGGGGGGAAAGAAATTGTGCGACAAACTTGACTAAAAGAAGGGATCGGTTGACAGGATACGAGGGTCACTCCAAAAGTAGTGCACACAATTTTTTTTTTTTAAGCCATCTTTTATTCTGCATGTGTGAAAGTTTTACAGTGTGTAAATACATCCTTTGGGATCAATATTTTCATTTCTCCACATAATATCCATCCCTCTCAACCACCTTACGCCATCTTGGAACCAGCGCCTGTATACCCGCACGGTAAAATTCTGGACCAACCTGTTAGAGCCACTGTTTGGCAGCGTGCACAAGGAGTCAATATCTTCAAACCTTCTTCCACGAAGAGTCTTCCAGTTTCCCAACGATAGTCAGACGAAGCCAGGTCAGGACTGTAACGCGGGTGTTTCAGTGTTGTTCATCCGAGTTTTGTGATCACTTCCTTGGTTTTTTTGTCTGACATGTGGCCGTGCATTGTCGTGCAACAGCAAAACATTTGTTTTTGCCGATGTGGTCGAACACGACTCAGTCGAACTTGAAGTTCCTTCGTGTCATTACATATGCGTCAGAATTTATGGTGGTTCCACTTGGCACGGTGTCCACAAGCAAGAGTCCTTCGGAATCGAAAAACACCGTAGCCATAACTTTTCCAGCAGAAAGTGTGGTTTTGAATTTTTTTCTTGGGTGAATTTGCATGATGCCACTCCATTGATTGCCTCTTCGTCTCTAGAGAAAAATGATGTAGCCATGTGTCACCACCTGTGACAATTCTCCCAAGAAATTCACCTCCACCATTCTCGTACTGTTCCAAAAGTTCGCTGCATACCGTTTTTCTTGTTTCTTTGTGAGCCGCTGTCAGCATCCTGAGAACCCACCTGGCAAAAACCTTTTTTAACGCCAACACTTTCTGTATTCTGCAAACATTTCATTCCCCTATCCCAGCTTAGCTTGACAATTCGTTCACTGTGATGCGTCTCTCAGCAGTCACCAGTTCTTTAAGTCTCTGCACATTGTCTGGAGTGTGTGCAGTACGAGGCCTGCCGCTGCGAGGACAATCCTCAATATTGCAATGCCCACTTTCATCACGTAACCTGCTTGCCCACCGACTGACTGTATTGCGATCGACAGCAGCATCGCGATCGACAGTAGCATCTCCATACACCTTTTTCAACCTGTTGTGGATGTTTCCCACTGTCTCGTTTTCACAGCAGAGGAATTCTATGATAGCACGTTGATTCTGACGAACGTCAAGTGTAGCAGCCATCTTGAAGACATGCTGTGACGGCGCCACTCACGGGAACAGGTTGAACTAAGTTTGAAAACAAGCGGGAAGGGTGTATCTACACACTGTAGAACATTCACACATGCAGAATGAAAACTGTATTTTTACAAAAAATAGTATGCATTTCTTTTGGAGTGACCCTCTTATTAGTTGGAAATGGGAACAAATGTATGAAGGAAGCCAGGCATGTCCGTAAATGATGGATTGGTAAAAGCTTTTGGTCTGAGGCTTTCACTCTCACCGCATCACTTTTTAACCTAAGTCTGCGAGCCTATTGCAAGACTAACTGGAGGAATGAATGCAGCTTCTACTAGGTTAGCATCAACTATTACAGTGGATGGCATAAAGGACCGTCTCCAGGCCTTGTAGTGTGTGATGCAACAGTTGGGAATTCTGAGCATGTCTTGACATTAATGCTTTATTCGGTGGCTAACATCAACAGATTACTAGTTAAAAATTATATTTGGTGATGTGTTTTGGATGTAGCCCGTCATCAAAATATTTGCTTAACTGCCATGGAAGCCCTGCACAATGCACACGCAACATTCTTTCGGAGTGACCCTCGTACATACTGAGATATAAAAGGATCACTAATTTAATAGTGCAGGGAAGTGTGGGGGTAAACATCGTCGAGGGAGACAGTAAGCAGATTAGGAAGAATGTAAGTAGCAGTAGGTATTTGGAGATAAGGCCTGCACAGGATAAAGCAGCATGGAGAGCTGCATCAAATCAGTTCTCGGACTGAAAACAAAAATCAGACCATCTTCTCGGTAAGGATTTATTCACAGAAATTTAGCTGTAATATGTCGAGTTATTAGTACGTTTGGCAGTGGGGTATTAGTTTCGTTACCAGGCGATGTGAACCCTGCTGGAAGGACGTAGTGCGTCGTTTTCACGCTTTTGACATTGGACGTGCAGCCCCCTCCTCACGGCAGAGCACCACACGCCGTGCAGTATGGCGAAGCGGTAGCCTGTGGAAGCACGGCACGGCTCTGTTCCGGGGGGAATGTGTGGGAGCAGCTCGGCGACCCGAGACAATTGCCTGCCGGAGCTTCCGGCGCTCGTCGAGTAATCCGGCCGGCGGCGGCTGTGGCCGAGTGGCACTTGTTCCGGCCGGCAGCGGGCCGCCCTGCGCCGTCAATCGATACGGCGGCGCCGGAGCGCGCGCGGCACATCTGCGTGCGTGCGCGCAGCACGCTAACAGGATTAACGATTGGCTGCGCGCCGAAGCGCCACGCCTGCCACGCCGCACCCGCCCACGCGCTGCTCTCCCCCATTGTGTCGCCGCCCCCGAATCTCGCAGGCACTGGAGCAGCCGCGTCTCCGTGACGTGCGTGCTGTCGCCTCGACCCCACCACGTTGTCCCGCTTCCGCTACCCTAGCGTCTGTCGAGGCGCAACCGCGTCAGATAGCACGTCTAACTTGTTGTGTACGAGGTTCTCTCTATGGTCTTTACGTCACTATGTTGTTGTTGTGGTCCTCAGTCCTGAAACTGGTTCGATGCAGCTCTCGATGCTACTCTATCGTTTGCAAGCTTCTTCATCTCCTAGTACCTACTGCAGCCTTCTGAATCTGCTTAGTGTATTCAACTCTCGGTCTCCCTCTACGATTTCTACCCTCCACGCTGCCCTCCAACGCTAAATTTGTGATCCCTTGATGCCTCAGAACATGTCCTGCCAACCGATCCCTTCTTCTAGTCAAGTTGTCCCACAAACTTCTCTTCTCCCCAATCCTATTCAATACTTCCTCATTACTTATGTGATCTACCCATCTAATCTTCAGCATTCTTCTGTAGCACCACATTTCGAAAGCTTCTAGTTTCTTCTTGTCCCAACTATTTATCGTCCATGTTTCACTTCCATACATGGCTACACTCCATACAAATACTTTCAGAAACGACTTCCTGACACTTGAATCTATACTCGATGTTAACAAATTTCTCTTCTTCAGAAACGCTTTCCTTGCCATTGCCAGTCTACATTTTATATCCAATCTACTTCGACCATCATCAGTTATTTTGCTCCCCAAATAGCAAAACTCCTTTACTACTTTAGGTGTCTCAGCTCTTCCAAGTCCTTTGCTGTCTCTGACAGAGTTAAAATGTCATCGGCGAACCTAAAAGTTTTTATTTCTTCTCCGTGGATTTTAATACCTACTCCGAATTTTTCTCTTGTTTCCTTTATTGCTTGCTCAATATACAGATTGAATAACATCGGGGGGAGGCTACAACCCTGTCTCACTCCCTTCCCAACCACTGCTTCCCTTTCATGTCCCTCGACTCTTATAATTGATATCTGCTTTCTGTACACATTGTAAATAGCCTTTCGCTCCGTGTATTTTATCCCTGCCACCTTCAGAATTTGAAAGAGAGTATTCCAGTCAACATTATCAAAAGCTTTCTCCAAGTCTACAAAAGCTAGAAACGTAGGTTTGCCTTTCCTTAATCTTTCTTCTAAGATAAGTCGTAAGGTCAGTATTGCCTCACGTGTTCCGATATTTCTACGGAATCCAAACTGATCTTCCCCGAGATCGGCTTCTATCAGTTTTTCCATTCGTCTGTAAAGAATTAGTGTTAGTATTTTGCAGCTGTGACTTATTAAACTGATAGTTTGGTAATTTTCACTTCTGTCAACACCTGCTTTCTTTGGGATAGGAATTATTATATTCTTCTTGAAGTCTGAGGGTATTTCTCCTGTCTCATACATCTTGCTCACCAGCTGGTAGAGTTTTGTCATGACTGGCTCTCCCAAGGCCGTCCGTAATTCTAATGGAATGTTGTCTACTCCGGGGGCCTTGTTTCGACTCAGGTCTTTCAGTGCTCTGTCACACTCTGCACGGAGTATCGTATCTCCCGTTTCATCTTCATCCTCTTCCATTTCCATAATATTGCCCTCAAGTACGTCCCCCTTATATAGACCCTCTATACAGGGTGTTACAAAAAGGTATGGCCAAACTTTCAGGAAACATTCTTCACACACAAATAAAGAAAAGATGTTATGTGGACATGTGTCCGGAAAAGCTTAATTTCCATGTTAGAGCTCACTTTAGTTTCGTCCACCTACGCTCTGTGGAGCACGTTATCATGATTTCATACGGGATACTCTACCTGTGCTGCTAGAACATGTGCCTTTACAAGTACGACACAACATGTGGTTCATACACGATGGAGCTCCTGCACATTTCAGTCGAAGTGTTCGTACACCTCCCAACAACAGATTCGGTGACCGATGGATTGGTAGAGGCGGACCAATTCCATGGCCTCCACGCTCTCCTGACCTCAACCCTCTTGACTTTCTACATTTGGTACCGGGGTTGCTAGACAAGAGCTTTCAAATGCCCCCATAAATGAGACTCTTCGTGCTCGTATTGTGGACGGCTGTAATACAATACACCATTCTCCAGGGCTGCATCAGCACATCAGGGATTCCATGCTACGGAGGGTGGATGCATGTATCCTCGCTAACGGAGGACATTTTGAACATTTCCTGTAACAAAGTGAAGTCACGCTGGTACGTTCTGTTTCTGTGTGTTTCCATTCCATGATTAATGTGATTTGAAGAGAAGTAATAAATTGAGCTCTAGCATGGAAAGTAAGCGTTTCCGGACACATGTCCTCATAACATATTTTCTTTCTTTGTATGTGAGGAATGTTTCCTGAAACTTTGGCCGTACCTTTTTGTAACACCCTGTGTACTCCTTCCCTGAAGTCTAAATTACTTTGTTATACGAAGTCCGATTATTGTAGTTGTGCACCCCGGCATATTTCATGGCATTCTCCCGCATTTTAACACGATCAACCACACCATATCTTATCGGTCTCCTACAACGATCTCTGCAGCTGGTTTCATCATAGCGTGGAAAGTACGGCAATAACGCCCAGAGTCAGACTAAGCCGGAAGTGTTGTTTAAATCCTATGTTAACTGCAGACTAAACACGATAACTTTACGCTTGCTGCAGTCTTGGTGCCTTATCCTACCTCAGAACAATTAGCATTCTGAGGCACAATGCAATGTAGCATTGTATCATTACTTTCACGAGATTTGCGGGATAAAATGTCACAGTACGCTCTCAGGATTTGAAGAGTAAACATCTTCGTGATAACATAACGACACTCTTGTACCGTCTGCCATTGAAGTTTTTTGAGCATCTTCGTAACGGCCTCGGTCTTAAACAAGCGAACAGTAATGAATCTTTTTTATATTTATGCATAACACGTTAAATTTACCTACGTTCGGGTCAACCCGGCAGTCACTACACCATCATCGATAATCTACCGGTCTTCCTGCAATTTGCAACAAATCTTATGGCGCTGCTACCTCCTTAGAGGCAAGCATATAACTGCGAACAGCGTCATGAATATTCTTACTTTATACACCTATTATCGACATAAATTTCAATCGGTAACCATCGATCGGACACTGACATTTTAGCGGTACCACACGAATCTATCAAAGAAGCTTGACTCTAGATTAAAACTACTCCCGGGAATAATTGAGAGGGAAATGTAGATACGCCACGCAATGGTGCTATTTCATTTATGGAATTAGCTGATACACATGGTGCCGTGCTTTGGTAAACAGCGCACGTACGTGTAAGATAGACGTACGTCTGAATGAGGCCAGGAGGACCATTATTGGCAACGTAATGTACCCCAATTCACTTCTCGCCTCTTCTGTAGAATATTGCTCATCTGGATGTCGCAAGTAAAACCTACACGCAAGTTCTTAAGACAAGTGCTCCTGAAAACTCTCAAAATGGCTCTAACATCTGAGGTCATCAGTCCCCTAGACTTACAACTACTTAAACCTAACTAACCTAAGGACATCACATACACGCATACCCGAGGCAGGATTCGAACCTGTGACCGTAGCAGCAGCGTGGTTACGGACTGAAGCGCCTAGAACCGCTCGGCCACAGCGGCCGGATAAGTATCTCTCTCCAGAATCCACTAACTGTATGATTGAAGTCATACGAATAGCTCTGGGTCAGTCTTCTGTATACAGACGTTTCGGTTGTCACCGAGATTGGAAAGAAAGCTGGAACGAATGTAAACCCCAGAATGCCCACCTCATCCAAGACCCAACGAGGAATGTTTCAGGATTCGACTCCCCGTCGCAAATGCTCGGCACTAAACCACATCCGAATGGACGAGCGTGATGTGGCCACGTCGTGAAGACGTGCGGTTATTGTGAAAGGGCTGTGTACGTCTGTTATGCGGAGGAACAGACAGTACACACACTGTGGATAATCGCCCACTCCATAATTGTACAGGTGATCTTGGTCTGAAACACTGGCATGAAGTGACGAGGAGTGCTGCTATCTGGTTGTGTAGTTTAAATATTAACCTGCAAATACATAATGTTTTGTTATGCTATATGATGATAAATTATATCATTATTATGCTAATTATTATTAATATTTCTAATTTTCGAACAGATTAAGTCGTCCACTCAACTTGAAGACATTAGTAACTATCACAGATTTCGGAAGAAAAAAATAAATTTATCGTATTGATAGCAAGGAATTGAGGGCGATAATGTTGGAAAGAGGTTCTCGCATAAATCTCTGGACAACCTTGAGGAAGAACTTTACATCTGGTTGCGAATTTCTGTCGTTTGCGTTTTTTGCAAAGTTTCAGTAATTCTGTTGTTTGTTTCGGATTATTTACCTAATTCTGGTTATAAACCTAATTTCATAGGCTAGAAGAGTGTCTGCAGGAAACAATCACATCAGTTCACGACTGCCGTAATCTATTAGATTACCTCCTCATATCTAAAATGGTGACCTCTTTCATATAAGCTAGAATTTTTCTCTCTCCCCCGTCTTTTTGTTCCTGCAAACGGTAACAGAAAATTGACATGGTTATTAAATTGTTGTGAAAGCGCGTTTACTGTTCAGGAAATTAACAATAATTCGCAACACTATTCCCAAAATCCATTATCTGCTACCTTGTGCACATCTCTCTTTGACATGGAAATATGTAAAAATGTATTTCACTCAGACTGAAAACGAGGTGTCTTTGCACATGTTCATAATCAGTTTCCACTTAAAGAGTATTTGCGTAGTTCGTGCGAAATTTATCATGAGTGGGGGTGAATCTGTGCAAATAATGTAAATTTTGTTCAAGGGCTATCTGGGACACTTGTTTTTACAAATAACACATACCTAGTCATTTGCTAATACAATAACTGATTCACCGATTTAGTTCGCATATCTTGATATTCCATCATCTTTTGGATAAGCATCGTGGACATCTTAAAGGTGAGTCGGAGACGCAATTAAAATAGTTTGAACGCAATACTGTTGGATAAAGAAGCACATTACTTCTCATGACATTGTTTTGCATAAACTCAAGTGAATTAACAAGGAAGTGAAAATAAAGAATAATATATTTTCTGATCAGCCCACACCCTAGGGAATCATGCAGGGATGTGATGCCTGCATCGCTATTTAGCTTGTACGGGGGTTAGCCTTAAAGTTTTGATTATCAACTCGCAACTATACAGGTTCGTAATTTTATTGTTTGTTTTGCAGTTAGATGGTGCAGTCCTTACGCACTATTAAAACCCCGCGCCATTGTACCGTAGAATGCCGTAGAGGAACCAAAATAAAGTGGCGCGCATTGATTAAGCGGTGATAAGTTGCGACGTCATGTTTTGGCGCTTCTATCTCTGCCTACTGTACTTTGGCACGGTGATTTCAATACGTGGTAGAACTGCAGACATGTAACTGCGAACAAACAAGAAATAAAGTACGTAAACGTATTTCTGCAAAGTGATAATTAAAAGTTTATTACTACATCTTGTACATAAATGACTTCTAAGAATCTGAAAAGAGGACAATTCTACTTAGAGACTCAAATTAGTTAACAGTATGAGAACACTTTACTGTGCTTCAGGTAAAGTAATTGTTCAAGAAAGTGAAAGCAAACTGCAAGGGCAGTATATAAGTTGCAGTTCTTGAGCTTTCATATAATTTAAAGTTAATAGTATGAGAAGTAATTCATATCTCAGAGTTTAAACGTAAAATGTAATTCTATTTAATTTTTATTTCCCAATATACATGCTGCCACACCTTGCAGTGAAGCAGCGATTAACGTGGGAAGGACCAATCGATCTCCTGTATAGAGCCACCTGCTAACCGTCAAGGTCTAATGTAATGCAGGTTGGTTATAATGAAACCTTTGCTTCTTGAGCCAATGTAGACGGAAAACTATTTACCGTATTGGTACCTGAATGATGGTCAGACTGTGCGCTGCACGATTTGCGTTGTAAGTAGTATTAGTATCATGACTTGCCAATAGGCGCCGGTACTCCTAGGGCGACGTAGGGTTGAAATACAAACATGACTCTGAATTAGAGCTTCAGTTAGTCAACACTGTTCTGGACAACGTGAGGAGGGCTTTGATGAAAACAGCAGCAGCGGTGCTGCCCCGCTTCGCAAGTATCACGCATTCAAGGAGTACGAAGAATTCGTCTTTCCGCACCGGCTTTGAAGAACATGATTTGGAAGTGCGATTTCACTGGCTGTTTGAGTAGCGCCAAAAAAATTGCTGAAGGTACTGTTCCCATGGCTGAGAGTGCTGGACGCACGATGGGATCTTCAAGCATTGCGTGAGCATAGCGAGGGAGGTAGCCAGCATCCCATCTATCATAGGCCCTCTGCTGTTCCTGATTTACATAAAGGATCTAGGTGATAATCTGAGCAGCCCCCGTAGATTGTTTGCAGACGACGTTGTGATTTACCGATTAGTAAAATCGCCAGACGATCAATTCCAATAACAAAATGATACAGAGAGAATTCCTGTATGGTGTGAAAAGTTACAATTGGCTCTAAACAAAGAAAACTGCTAGGTCATCCACATGGGTACTAAAAGAAATCTGATAAATTTTGGGTATACGGTAAATCGCACAAACCTAAGGGCTTGCTAATTACACTGAATACCTAGGAATTATAATTAGGACCAACTTAAATTGGAAAGACCACATACATAATATTGCGGGGAAGGCGAGCAAAGACTGCGCTTTGTTGGCAGAAGACTTAGATGTGACAAACCCACTAAAGAGACAGCCTACATTACACTTGTCCGTCCTCCGCTGGAGTATTGCTGCGCGGTGTGTGATCCTTACCAGGTAGAATTGACGGAAGACATCGAAAAAGTGCAAAGAAGGGCAGCTTGTTTCGTGTTATCGCGCAATAGCGGTGCGAGTGTCACTGACATGATAAGCGAGTTGGGATGGCAGTCACTGAAACATAGGCGTCTTTGCGGAGAGATTTATTTACGAAATTTCAATCACTAACTTTCTCTTATGAATGCGAAAATATATTGTTAACACCCACCTACGTAGGGAGAAATGATCATCATAATAAGAGAAATCAGAGCTCGACCGGAAGGATTTAGGTGTTCCTTTTTCCCACGCGCCATTTGGGAGCGGAATGATAGCGAAGTAGTATGAAAATGGTTCGATGAACCCTCTGCCAGGCACTTAAGTGTGAATTGCAGGGTAACCATGTAGATGTAATGTTTTGGGCAGCAGCAGAGCAATCCCTGGTGCTGTTTCAGACTGTCACATGGGGCAACGTTTATAAGGTGAAACTTGAACGTGGTATGCAATTGACAAATGTTAACCTCTCATGTGGAAAGTAAAATGTGTTTCTTTCAATATTTCATTGGTTACTTCTCTTCCACATGTCACAAATGTTTCCACAAAGTTTTGTTATCCTCCGATTTTTCTTGGGGGCACTCTCAGGTAGCGAAAGGTTATTCATAACCACCCTGTATGTGCGTGACTGCTCGTAGTTCTGTTGATATTGCTCACCTTTAATGCATTCATCAACGTCTTAACCTAAGAGGTGGCCGGTATTCTTCGGTACACTTTATGGGCTGAAAACACGTCATCTCCAGTGTAGTGATAAAAATTTTAATCGCTACTTCGCAGGTTACACGCTGCTTGTCTACGAAATCTAAGATTGACAGCCAACCTCTAAGTTAGGGCTTAGAAGATTATGTTTGCGAGCAGTATCAACAAGAATACATAGTATTAAAAACCAATATAAGCTATACTGTATTTGTACAGGAATGAAGTAGCCAAGATAAAAAAGAGCGAAACGTTTTGTATTTTGCAGAAGACGAAGATACACAAAGAGCTCTCCCTGTAAAGAAACACATGATTGTACGCTAGATGAGATTTAAGGATTCTGTGGCCGGAGTTAAAACTTATCAGTTATTTGTTACATGGTCTCTAGATCATTTACACGATTTTCATCCGGATGATGCGAAACGAATCACATTGCAGGTTATATATAGTGTATGGGATACGGTTATGAGTATCGTTACATTCTGACCATTTGGAGCGTCCTAAATAGCTCACTGACTTAAATTTAATAAGAATAAACAAATTAGTCTCTAATATTTGTCATGCAACCAGCTACCCAAAAAATGTTTGAGAATGGCATTAAGTTACGTGTGAGCCTCTGAAATGAGAAGAGGGGGGAACTGGTATCAGATCCTTAGTTATATCTAAACGAAAGGGCAAACGTAGTTTCTAGGAAACTGCACTATATTTAAGAAAAGAGATTACTTTCAAAATAATTGCACAGCCTACATTGGAAATCAAATTAAGGCGTGGCAAATCATATCAAAACAACGTACATTTATGGTATAGGAAGACAGGCAGCACTAATATCACAGGCTTGTTTGCCTCGTAGAATGTGACACACATAAACATAAGTGGTTTCCGATATCTTTTTCACCCGACGTCTCTCTCGCCCTACACGCACTTAGAAATCCCATAGACTACAAGGCAATGTTGTTGGAAGCTTTTGTGAAGGCTACGCGAATGATCATGATGATACTGCATTTAGGAGGGTAGCATGCGTAGATGTACCACCCGTGTTACGGTAGAGTGTTGTATGTTGCATAACATGAAGGGGCTGCCACTATTCGTAACTTCGCTGCGTATGTCCGAAAGATCTGTCTTACATTCCCTGGAATGCTTGTTAAATGGCGCCTGGGGGCAGTTGTCACCATTGTCTGCGGTTTCCAGAGAGAAGTAAATACTTCATGTGTAAATTTTATTCGCTAGCGGCACTTGGTGCGCACAACATTTATTGGTTTTGTTGGCAGTTTTCCTCTATGAATGAATTCTTGTTTAACCTTCATGGTATTCATGACAAGTGCCTATTGCTACTAGTTACTTATTTTGTATTGGTGTAAACAAGTTGGGCCAGGCATACAGTGATTACAAATGGGTGTTATAAAATTATAAATAGTTCTTTAAATATGATATGTCATTACTATATAAGTACAGTCACGAAAAACGAAGAAATTAGTCGGTCAATCAGTATTCCTACCTATTTACTGCTGCTAATTGTAATAACTGCAGTAGGCATAGTTCTATGGGAGATGGTATGCCATTGCTTTCGAAGAGTCGAATTGTCTTTAAAGAACCAGTGATCGCCGGTCGATTGTTAGAGAGTAATTGCGTTTCCTCCGATGTATTAGCTCTGTTTACCTTTCAATCTGTACTGCACTGAAAGTACCTGCACAATATTGCTAATGTAGACTGTTTGAATGTGTGTCTTACTCGGAAACAAAGTTCTTCCATTCATCTACGGTACTTGCTGTTGTCAGTAATGCCCAGTTTACTCTTGACTCTCGTGCTTCAATTCAGTACAACTCCTGTACGTCTCTGGTTTCTTTCCGGCAGCGTTAGTTGTAAGTCAACAGTGATACACAGCAGTGTAGATAGGTTTGCTGATGAAGACCTGGCCAACGAACATCTCGTGTAAAAGGTTCACTGAGTGTAACAGAAGAGCGGCTTCATGAAAGTATGGTGAGCTGCTTCCGTAGAGACAGGAACTACATCACAGTACTTTTTCATCAGTGCTTGACTTTGTGTTTTGTAAGTTTTGGTGATGGCGTATTTCAAATTTTCTCTCTGTTTGAGTGTATTTTCACAGAAACAGAGCTTATTGGGCTAACAAATTGAATAAATATGTACATTTTTACTCTGTAACGAGCCCCCGGAGATCACATAACCTTCATACTAGAGACCTCGGGAAATATATCTGTTATTTCCGAATTTTTATCGGTGAAGCTCACGTTCACCCTTCCATGTGCACCGAAAGAGAGGGGTGGTTGTCGTTCGCGATAGGACGTGTGGACGTGTAGTTATCGGAAATCTGGAGGAGGAAAGCAGTTTATGATGAACGAACGAAGCGTGTGAATATACGATGGCAGAATACGTATTAGCAGTCCGTCTTCAGGCCACACGTGGCCCACCGAGACCATCCGACCGCCGTGTCATCATCAGTTGAGGATGCGGATAGAGGGGCGTGGGGTCAGCACATCGCTCTCCCGGTCGTTACGATGGTTTTCTGTGACCGGAGCCGTTACTAGTCGGTCGAGTAAATGGTCGAAAAATGGCAAAAGCGCATGTCAACCCGGATGGTCACCCATCCAAGTGCCGGCACGTCCGACAGCGCTTAACTTCGGTGTCTGACGGGAACCGGTGTATCCACTGCAGCTAGGCCGTTACCAGAATACGTATTACCATTATTTTTTTTTAAAATGGTAATTGAGCTATTCTTGAGCTAGCATTCCCCTTGCGGCCTTGGAGTTGCAGTTTCGTGCTAGTCGCCCTCACACTTTCGTGGCGTCCCTAATACTCATACCTGGCGCTTCGGCGTCCGCGCCACGTGTCACTTCTCAGCAGACGCCTAAACAGCCCATCCTGCCGCCACGCCCACGCCGTGTGCGCGGTGCGGCGCGGAGTCGAGGCGACCTGCTATCTCTGGCGTCCATCTGCCGGCCGCCGGAAGCTGCGGTCATCGTCCGCCGGAACGCCGCCGGCTGAGCTGGCCGACCGTGCGTCCGGCCCGGCTGTCCGCTTCTGCTCCAACTCTGCTGCCAGAAGAGCTCGCATCAAACCATGGGCCTGCAGGCGGCCGCCGCGTGGCTGCTGGTGGACGTGAGGAGGCCGTTGCTCGCCAAGGTAAGGGCGCAACCAGTGGCTGAGTCCGCCCTCACACGGGGCGCGGAAGCGAGCGTGGACGTGGACGTGGTCACGGCGTGGCATTTCACCGGACAACAGCATCAGACCCGTCAGATATTTCCTGCTTCGACAATGTCGTCAATGAGATGCAAGAGGGCTGTTCATTAATTATTGTTAGCCTTGGTCGCAATTACATAATTCACAGTATTGCCGGTTTCGGCTTTCTGTCATCTCGACTTCTAAAACAAAGTGGCAGTACACTGATACCATATACTATGTGCAATATGGATGAAAGCCAAGTCTGCTGAGAAAATCTTGTCGTTGTTGTTGTGGACTTCAGTCCAGAGACTGGTTTGACGCAGCTCGCAATGCTACTCTATCCTGTGCAAGTTTCTTCATCTCCCAGTACTTACTGCAACCTACATCCATCTGAATCTGCTTAGTGTATTCATCTCTTGGTCTCCCTCTACGATTTTTACCCTCCATGCTGCCCTCCAGTACTAAATTGGTGATCCCTTTGATGCCTCAGAACATGTCCTACCAACCGATCCCTTCTTCTGGTCAAGTTGTGCCACAAACTCCTCTTCTCCCCAATTCTATTCAGTACCTCCTAATTAGGTATCTGATCTACCCATCTAATCTTCAGCATTCTTCTGTAGCACCACATTTCGAAAGCTTCTAGTTTCTTCTTGTCCCAACTATTTATCGTCCACGTTTCACTTCCATACGTGGCTACACTCCATACAAATACTTTCAGAAACGACTTCCTGACACTTAAATCTATACTCGATGTTAACAAATTTCTCTTCTTCAGAAACGCTTTTCTTGCCATTGCCTATCTACATTTTATATCCTCTCTACTTCGACCATCATCAGTTATTTTGCTCCCCAAATAGCAAAACTCCTTTACTACTTTAAGTATCTGATTTCCCAATCTAATTCCCTCAGCATCACCCGACTTAATTCGACTACATTCCATTATCCTCGTTTTGCTCTTGTTGATGTTCATCTTATTTTCTCCTTTCAAGACACTGTCCATTCCGTTCAACTGCTCTTCCAAGTCCTTTGCTGTCTCTGACAGAATTACAATGTCATCGGCGAACGTCAAAGTTTTTATGTCTTCTCCATGGATTTTAATACCTACTCCGAATTTTTCTTTTGTTTCCTTTACTGCTTGCTCAATATACAGATTGAATAACATCGGGGAGAGGCTACAACCCTGTCTCAATCCCTTCCCAACACTGCTTCCCTTTCATGTCCCTCGACTCTTATAACTGCCATCTGGTTTCTGTACAAATTGTAAATAGCCTTTCGCTCCCTGTATTTTACCCCTGCCACCTTCAGAATCTGAAAGAGAGTATTCCAGTCAACATTGTCAAAAGCTTTCTCTAAGTCTACAAATGCTAGAAACGTAGGTTTGCCTTTCCTTAATCTAGCTTCTAAGATACGTCGTAGGGTCAGCATTGCCTCACGTGTTCCAACATTCCTACGGAATCCAAACTGATCTTCCCCGAGGTCGGCTTCTACCAGTTTTTTCATTCGTCTGTAAATAATTCGCGTTAGTATTTTGCAGCTGTGACTTATTAAACTGATAGTTCGGTAATTTTCACATCTGTCAACACATGCTTTCTTTGGGATTGGAATTATTATATTCTTCTTGAAGTCTGAGAGTATTTCGCCTGTTCCATACATTTTGCTCATCGGATGGTAGAGTTTTGTCAGGACTGGCTCTCCCAAGGCTGTTAGTAGTTCTAATGGAATGTTGTCTACTCCCGGGGCCTTGTTTCTTGAGAAGATCTTAAACAGTACATAATAAAGACGAGTCGGCGGAAGGCCGTAACATTCAATTGGGAGTGTCCTGATAAGAGTATTCACGTCAAATGATTTGTACACGCAGGTACATGAAAAAAAAGCTAACTATGGCGTCTCATACTTAGGTAGACACGAGCTGTATCCAGTGGAGGACTTTAGTGGTGTGTGTGCAGCGTCATAGTTTCGACAGTTTAAAATGATAGCTTGGTCCTTTAATTAAAATGGACTCACTTCGCTACACTGTATATCTAGCAGCGAAACATAAGATACAATGCGACATGTAACAACGAAATATCAGCACTTAAAATAAGATTAAAATGTGTGTCACTTCTTCCTTTCAGCATTACAAAGTAAATAAGACTTTGCGCACAATAACTGCTTGCGGTCAGTGGCCTACTGCAAGTCTTTCAGTTGGGCGCAAGTTCGATAACTTGGACAACCGGTGAAAGGGGACCTCCATGTTAACGTGGATTCGGAGTCACGTATCGTTCCTGGCGACTCAGCACATTGTTGCTAGGTATGGCTAGGTTAAAGGCAGGCTGAAAATTTCCGCGGTCCGACAGGGATTTGATCTCACCATGCCTCGACTTCCGCTGGACCGTCGGACCTGACATGTGCAGTGTGAAACCAGGCTAAATGACGTGGTAGTCATTTAATTAAAAGTTTCGATGGTCGATAGCGCATTCAGACGCCAGTCTAGCTGGCACTGCCTCGTGTCCTGTGTGGAACCTTTCGTATTCCTGTGGCAATGCTTGGGGGTGGGTTGTGGGTGGAGGGTGCACTCTCGGTGTCGCTAATGGGCGGTGTACGCGACGCCATGTTATTATTATTACGTATTGCCTCATTTTCTCAATAGATTTGGTCTTCAGCCATGTTGTAACTATTATGTTACATATGTATTTTTCCCATTTTGTTTTAACAGATCAGATGATGGCAGAAACTTATACTGTTAGTGCGATGTAGACTGAAATCTTGTTAATAAGTGCCATATATAATCGCTTATTTGTTTACGGTCTTAATGTCTTCATTGGCGAGATGGAAATTTTTCGTGTCAAAACAGAACCTGAACGACACCATGCTGGATCCTGTCGTTTGCAGTTGAAGCCTGTATTTCATTTTTTAGCTTAACGTGCTTGCTTTGAATATTTGCTGTTTCAAAACATCGCCAAGTAGACGGTCTCTCGAAAACGCGTTGTTTTTGGTACTAGTTGTTATAATAAAACGACATACTGGGATTGAAGGCTTTTCATAATGTTAACTGCGTGCTATGAAAGTATATCGGTTCAAGCCTCCGAGAATTTTTTAAAGTTTCACTTTTAGTCAGATCGTGAAATACTAGTGACTAAATCTTCCGTATGACTAGACATCCACTTAAGAATATGACGAAATCGTTTGCAAAATAAATCATTATCGGCATATATTGTGTGTGTGTGTGTGTGTGTGTGTGTGTGTGTGTGTGTGTGTGTGTGACACAAGCTGTATGAAAGGGGGTCATAAGATTTTATCACACCGGAAGGCATAAGCAATTAAATTAATTGTGTGTGTCCTTGAAAGTACATGTCTGTAGTCTTGGTCCGTGTTCAAATCCTTGTGTGTGTGTGTGTGTGTGTGTGTGTGTGTGTGTGTGTGTGTGTGTGTGTGTGTGTGTGTATTTTTGTTCTTAGCATAAGGTAGTTTAAGTAGTGTGTAAGTCTAGGGACCGATGACCTTAGCAGTTTGGTTCCTTAGGAAGTCACGCGCATTTGAACATATTAATAATAAAAGAAAGCAATTCCGTAAATGAGTATGCGCTCACTGTGGGTTTTTGTGAATAACACCGTCTAGCTCGCGTAATATGCCTTTATTTAAAAACCTTTCGGTTCTGCTATCATGAGGTTATAATACTTCTCGTACTTCGTTTGAAAATTGTACATATATTAGAGGATCCTAAACGGAGTGCTTAGATAAGGAACTAGAGGTTGGAAATGAATATTTGGATTTTAATGGCGTAAACAAATTGCACCTTGTAGCAACACCTTAAGTTGATAGCAACTGTTCAGAGGCATGACTGCCACCCTGTGCTTCTTTTGCAACGTAAATTATTCGTTATTTATGATAGCGTGTGTAGTTAATGCTCCACCCCGCCGGCCGGTGTGGCCAAGCGGTTCTAGGCGCTTCAGTCTGGAGCCGCGCGACCGCTGCGATAGCAGGTTCGAATCCCGCCTCTAGCATAGATGTGTGTGTTGTCATTAGGTTAGTTAGGTTTAAGTAGTTTGAAGTTCTAGGGGACTGATGACCTCAGATGTTAAGTCCCTTGGTGCTCAGAGCCATTTTTTTGCTCCACCCAATTCTTCGAAGTGTGTTTTTCACAGGCAAGTTAATGGGTAGCTATTGGTGGACTATTTGTCCCACACGATCCAACACCTCACGTTCTGCTGTGGTAACAGTTCCTTGTCGAGAACCTGGCCAGCTCCCTCCACCCAGAACGACGCAGTTTTCTTGCGCTTCTTTCCGCAGCGACGAATTTCTTCCATTTAGGATTACTCCTGTTGCCAAACTATTCCCTGCACATTTATTTAACTCTCCGCTCAATTTATCCTACTGACCATATATTAAATTCATGTCTGCAAGTAATGATCAATCTTCGACAACCAGTCTTAGACCGTAAACAGGGTAAACTACTCTGTGGACACACAAAACGATTATGTATTGTTTCTCAGTCTTCGGCACAAACTTCTATGCTGCAAGCATTTGTTTGTTTGGGGAGACGTCTGGTAGATACATTTCGGACCGTTGATACCCCAAAATATTCAGTTTACTATGGTCTATAATTTTGAGCCTGTAGCTTCGAGACACATGTACCAGTAATCGCTTCTTCCACCACGTTACATAGTTAAAAGTTGTGGTATTATTTACTATTGAAGGTTATCATCAACAAAAAGTGTCCAGTCTATGAATGCGATTATTCTGCTACAATGTACCAGTTACCTTTGAATCTATCAGTCCAGAGAAGGAAACAGTCAATATCTACTCAAAAAAGCATTGGGATATATTCAATAAATGGCCAGATTCTTTCTTCATGTATACAAATGGTTCAAAGAAACCCTTAAACGATTATGTACATTGCGCATTTTACTGCCCAGTGCAATGAAAGTATAGACAATATCAGTTACTAGAAGACAATTTTTTACTGTGGAACCAATCGCTGTTCATGAAACATTAAGAAACATTAAAGTACCCCATGCATACAACTACTAACAAAATGTTGGTAGTCACTGATACTATACAAGTCCTTTTTAAAGTCGGTAATTACAAGAAACTGGAGAAGATCTTGTAATAATTGTATCATCGGCACAATAGAACAGTGCTTTCAGTGTAACAGATAGGGAGACTTTAAGAGGTTACGTGGATGAAAGATCACTGCAGAGTCAGATACAGTGAAGACGTGGATGTACTTGCGAAGGAAGCAACATCATCATCATCGACGACACATTCAAATATAATATTCCCTCATACATAGCTTCATAACATTATCAAATCCAACATCAAATTCCTTTAAGAAGACTGGAACTCATGAACGCATTTAAAGAGCAGTCACTACGCATCAGTTAAGGACAAAATTCCGGCCAAACCTTGCTTCCACAAAATCAGCTACGGCAGCAGAGGCATCTCTAGTTTAATAAGGATAAGACAAGACGTTTGTACCGGTTTGGTCTTCGTGAGATAGCTTGTTCTGAGTGCGGAAATGAAGTAAATGTGGATGTGTATCACCTCGTATTTGTTTGCCCCCTATTAGGAATTCAACAACTAATGAAGAATCTAATTCAGAAAAATATCCCTGTCCCTGTGTTCAATAGCACTCTCCTAAGGTGCTTCAGCAAAAATAATTTATATATTTTGTGGATGTTCACGAAAAATTGATTGTAGTGTTTATGATGTGTATGTTGATAATAATTATTCTGTTACTGTCATAAAACTAGAATCTACACAATCGTTGCTATTGCATGACCTGGTTAGTACCTTAATTAAGCTTATTGTTCTCTGTGCCTGTTTTCTGCAAATGTCTACGTGGAAAATTCTTATATGGCGTAAAGGCCGGAAACCAATAAACATAAGGTTACATTATTGTTGACTCTCCCTTTTGCCTTTGTGCGGTTGCCGTCGTTGGGCTTCGGTGTGCGGTAACCTTGTAGAGAGGGAACAGAATTGAGAGACCGGTAGGAATGAATGACACGCTTAGAGCTCCTAAAGGCTCGGTACTGACGTACTGGATGTCCATGTGGCGAGTCGGCGTTACACAACTTCCGACTGCGAAACGCAGAAGGCTCAGAGGAAGCGACCACGTTATCGCGTCGCAGCTGCAAACGACAGCAGACACATCCGTCCACAATGGAAGTCACAGGGCTCGTGCAATATCCTCTGCAATTTTTCCGAAGGCAAGATCTCCCAGACCATTTAAATAAAGCCTACGCAAGAGACATTTAAAACTTCAAGCGTCCTCTTGGTCTGTTCATAGTGGTTTTGTTTTCAAGACGCTAGATCGTATGTTAGACCTGCAGCAGCATCCTATTGCTCTTCTTAATCACACACCGTTTTTTGTGAAGCAGATTAAAAATACACTGATAATCCATCACAATACAGACCTAGGTGCTGAAATTACGAAACTGTGACAAAGCAAAATTCTGATTTTTTTCCCCTTCAGATGATTATTTTGGAGTTATTACTAAAACGAATCATCAGATTTCATGCCTTTACTCTTCGTTCCACTTCTTTTAGCGCACCAGCATTGTGGGTATTGCCTGTTAAAGATGAGTACTAGTGTTGGTAGTGTTAGTGGTTTCTCATAGAAGTTTTAGCACTCCATTGTTTCTAGGAAACGTGAAGGGAAAATATTGCAAAAGGCTGCGCAGTTGCAACAAGAGTCTTTTAGAGAAGAGGTTACGTCGACCTTCTAGTGTCGAAGAGAGATTGGATACCACAAGGCCGCAAGGGTGTCTTTTAAAACGGTAAGTCAGCTGATGGCCGAGTACAGTTTTGTGTAACAGCACTGGAAGATGACAACGATGTACATACCGATCTACCGGCTCTGCGCCTCTAACGAAGTTGTTCTACGTAATGAAGGTTTGACGTTGTCGTGACCTGAAAAGAACGGGTTTCTCACCGAAACTTAAAACTTCCTTTCTGGTGTACGGTGATAATATCGTGGACATCCTCAGTTTAGAATTACAGGTCGAAGAAAACATAAAGTGAAAATCCTCATTTGCGACTCAATTGACCATAGAGAGCAGCAATTACCACAAGAGAAAAGAGCAAGTTTTACCGGTTACTTAACTGAAGTACGAACTACTTCGGGGTCCACACGTGTTTAGATTTTCGTGGAACCCCCGAATTCGTAATAACGACAAAGTCATTTAATTCAAATGTCTCTCTTGCGATGTTTCTTGGCACTGGCATTAAGTGCTTTTGACGTCTTATAAAGTAATCTTACAAGGTAGTTGGTGTAAACAGTCTCAGTAAAATTCATGCTCTGTAATTTGTGAAGGCATCACAGGTTCTCCGATATCAATTTGTTCGTCTTAGAGTGGTCTTCACAACTCATGTCATTATATAATTGGTTCCAGCCTGATCCACATCTACTCTTTCACACACACCCGGCAAACTGTTGTGAAGTTCATGCAGATGGTACATTGCACCAACATTATCGGTTTTCTTTCCTATACCATTCGCGGAATTTGCTAATGAAAAATCACGGCCTTATGCCTCTGTATGTGTTTTAATCTTTCTTATTATCTTAATCTATGTGCTAAACCAACGGTGGTGGAAGCCAAATCGTCCCTGTGTCTTTCGAATACAGGTTGTCTGACGTCATTCAAGAGAAATACTATATCTTTCTTCCAAGTATTCCGTTTATAGTGCCCGAACATTCCCTTAGACTCAAGTATGATTGCGCACAGTGATATTTCATTCCACACTTTTATAAATGAGGGCTAAGACGTATAAGCTTAGAGCATTCGTTCCCATAGTTTCTCTGACGAAGCGGAAATGGCATTCATTTCACTCGCGTAGAGATAGCTGACGGACACAGCGCCACTAGCAAAACTTTACGTAATGCTTTGTCTGTTATTGATTACGAGATACGTCTTTATTGACTTAATATTTTTCACATTGTTCAAATATTGCCTTGGATTATGTACAGTTTTTTATAATATTATATCTTGCTTAAAATTCTGCACGGTATAATTAAGAGCGAAATTATGAATAGTAACTAAGACGTACTTACTCAGAGTTCACCGTTCTCGTTAATCAACGCCATTGAGGTTGCGTATTGTTCTTTTCCAGTGGATACGCGCTGTCCTTGTCACTGCGTTGAGAGATTCCTGTCTCATTAGTGGCGTCACGTTGGCCAAACTCTGCAGTGCCCGAAGTGAAAAGATTAATCATAGTATTCTGCACTGCTAAAGTAATACGCTGACTGACCACAGGAGGCGCAAGAGAGGCTTCTCGGTGGGTAGTGTTGTGCTTACTGCGCCCGTCTTGGAAGTCGATTTTGTGGGCGGCTCGGAAATCCACAGTGGGGCTTCCTCCCACCAAGCTACGCTACTGGTGGCCACTTGTCTCGAGGTGTAACCTCCAGTCGAGTCTGGAAGCTTGCCGTGATAGACCCACAGGTAAATGCGTACGCTGCTCTTTTACTCGCCATGTAAACTGTACGTTGAAGGAGACATTGAAATGAGAACTGTAGATCACAAAAAATTCTTCTGCTGTACTGTTCTTAAACGTTAAAAAATTAATTTCCTGCTCTGAGCCGTCACTGACGGTGGTATTAGCCAACTAACTCTTTTCGTATAATCTTTTTCTTTTTGACAGTAACACATGACTGAGTCGCCAGATAACGTCTCGCTATATGGAATGTTACGCAGGAGTGTGAAACAGTTCTTTTGATCTTTCGAAATTTTATGTAGAATCGGCAATTCTTGACATTTGAATTCAGTTGTTTGTAGTACTTTCTCCCATTCTAGAGTGGCCTTCTGTGCAATTCGGTGCCAACTGTTGGCAGCTCTCTGCCATCACCGGGAGTTTCTCGAGTAGTTAATTTTCGGTGCAAATGGCAGCTGCTGTTCGGCGACATTGTAGTGGTAACCATCCACATCAGTAACAGGAAATCGTGCGTTTCTTTCGTAGACGTAAAATATAACTGGTACTCATTCGCAGATTCGGCGTAGTTCTAGCGCCCCTTACTTCATGGAATAGAACGGCGTGGGATTAATCTGCCTTGTCGATAGCGTGATCGTGGGGCAAAAACTTACGTACTTCCCTTGGCTAGCTTTGTCGGGAGCAGGTATTTTACCGCATTTCTAACTGGTAAATATTCTCTGGATACGAGTAAGGACAAATTATAAGGGAATAACAGAACAAAAACAATGTGATCGCGTGGACGCTATGTGTGGAACATCATATTTTCTCTCGAAACTAAAATACAAACAGATCATATTATACTTATCTAGCATTTGCTCTGTTTGAGAATGTCTTACTGCGTGGCGGCGCTCCAGAAAGTGAAATAAGTATCTGTGGCAGCTGAACGGGTCAACACAATATGTGCTGACAGGATTTCTATGATCTCCACTATAAAACACTATTAAAATGCAACGTGCAGACGTTTGTTACTACTAAGATGGTTCTTTACAAAAATTACTATGAATCGTTCAGGTTTTTTCTGTGGTTGACTAATCGTCTGAAAAAAATTACAATGAAACGAACTAAAGTCTTGGGGGGAAACTATGGCACAAGGCAGGCATTAAATTTGTATATGAGATGTACTGTTTGTCAATCGTATTGCTCATTTTAGTTGAATCCCACTGAAAAAGAAAGCGGAGTAGTATTTATAGAACGCCTTTTGGCACAGAAATTAGTGATACATGATTTCGTATGTATCTTTTGTGTTGGGTGAAGGCAGAATGTCCGATTTCGGATAGATATATTCGAATGTATCGTGTGTTAACACCTCATGCTGCGTTGAGCAATTTTTGAACTAAAAATATTCATTGTTTTAGGATTTAGGGGACCATGATATATTTGACAGATAAACTTATCCAATTAGAATAATAAAAAGTTATGAGATTTTCTTCCAACTCTTTTATAAATTTTAATTTTTCACTGTCTTGCATCGAACTTTTGTATACTGTTTAACTATAGCTCTGCTTGTTGTAGGTAGCGCATTATTGCCTTCGCAGCTGCATTTGGTACATAGGTATTCCGTTTAACAAGTGTGACAGTTGTCATCCGGGAACAGTGTAATGTAGGATGACGTGTTGTTGATACGCAGCTTAAGCTGTTGACTCTGCCAACAAAGTTACACGGACTGTTAAGGCCTGTTTGCTGAGTGCTTTGATATTATGAACCAGTGGTCTCCAGTGGATTCTTGCCGAGCAGTTGCTTTTGGTTAAATTTGTTACGCTAGTAACCTTTAGGTATATCGGTCTACACCGGACGAGAGTCGAGTTCCT
This sequence comes from Schistocerca gregaria, assembly GCF_023897955.1. Taxonomy (NCBI): domain Eukaryota; kingdom Metazoa; phylum Arthropoda; class Insecta; order Orthoptera; family Acrididae; genus Schistocerca; species Schistocerca gregaria. The sequence goes on from NC_064922.1 coordinate 936,047,857, forward strand.
GACGGAAACTTATCCGCTGACTCATGGTGCTCATTGTCAACAACTAGCTTCAATACCCCTATTAGCTCTTAGCTCCCAGGTTTGAACTCTTGATACACCACTTGTGCAAAGACAGATTAGCCGCAGTGCTCATGTTTCGTGGTCGGCTCTGTTTGCAGTCACGATACCAGTGAGCTACGACGTCGATAATGTGAAGAATGTACATAACGATATTTACTTGACAATCGCATGGACACACACGCTCGCCTGGATTTTAGCAGCAGCTGAAAACATATATACTAGTCTTTTGGAATCGTCTACATCACCGTACTGTTGCCGCGACCAGAGTGTTTTTGTTTTGAACAGATGCTGTAAAGAAATAAATCCGTTCAGGAATTCTTACTTGTCAGTATTCAACCGAAAGTACATATTTTGCGTGAGAATTGTTACATTACTGTCGTAATTTGTTTTCCAAGATTTACGTCTAATTCAGATACACACTTCAGTAGTCATGTCGTAAAAGCTTGATTCGCTTGTGTGTTATACGGTTAATAGACTACGCTGTTCAAGCTTTTAGTGGATGTGTGAAAATTAAACAGGAGTCCAGGTGCACAATGAATAATAGGCGGGAAAAATTGTATCAACGACTGGACCTCCAGACGTCCGACAAGTCCCTTTCGCTCCACAGTGCTTGGTCCTTGAGTCGTGTGAGGAATTTAAATCCTCTTTGACATCGTAGAAAGTAGAGTATTTATTCCTTTATCTCCTATTTTCGTAGCGTACCAACAAATTAGGTAGCGATATCGCAAAGTTATTTCGAGATTCAGTATTCATTTTCTCTTAATATCAAATCATAGGACGTTTGAGGATGGCACCGTAGGGAGCAGTTGGCCATTGGAGATTGAGGGCTTCCCTTCATTAAACTTTAACTACTAACAAAAATTGTTGGTTAAGATTTTGTCTTCGTCCCAGTTCGCTAGAGTCTGATTTCAAATTGTAAATAAAATCTGTTTGGGATGTGATTTTTCTTCAGTTTCTCGAAGTTGATATAGCCGTACTCCTAGAAGAACGAAATCCCGTATTAATAACTCGGACGAGGTCCTGATAGAGGTGATCTGTCATTTCTTTGTAGGATCTGCTATGTTGATCTGCATCGTGTAGATACGTGGTTGTGCGTGTGGATTTGTGATTATGAGTGAGTAGGAGCTGTAAGAAAGGGAACAGATGCGACCGAATGACTACTACTCTCCACTAGCGAGCACCATGGGGGCCGGCGAGCTCAACGTTGCTCATTTAACGGGTGGTTCACCATCATTAGCGTGACGCCTACCCGGTGCTCGGGGCACTGCGGAGGTGAGAGTTGACCTTCTCAGCTATACACATGAACTTCAAACCAGCAACTCTTTACTAATGTGCGTTAACGACCACGTCTAGTGGAGACGATTGAGATGAGGCTTTGGAAATATTCTACGCGAACTAATTTCAAACGTAGCGACGCTGTGCTGCGATAACGATTCATTTTTGAGACGTACACTGGTTTGCAACGTCGTCTTGGCTGGCTCTTCACTTTCGTGGAAAGAGTATACGGTAACGGTAACTCAGAACCTATGTCTGCAGGCTGTTGCAGACGCGAGTGAGTGTGTGCAACTTGAGTGTGATGTGGAAGGAGCTTGTATCGAATGAACGTCTGAGAGTCACTGGAGCTTTGGAGTAGTTTGTCACGAGAGCTGCCCAGAAAGAAACTCCTTAGAACATAAATGAAATACAGAAATAGTTAAATTACTTCTTAATTCTCAGCTTTATCGTAATTCGGATTTAAGGCATTACCTTATCTCATAACAATTTGACAAGCTACTCCTGCATAAAATTCTACAGCTTGAAGTTCCTAACAGTCCGTGACGTCTTCCGTTTTTCATCGCAGACAAAGCGATAGTAACCGAACAGCTTTCCCTCGAGCACAGGAGGTGGGCGTCCCTTGGAGCCAAATGTCGACTATGGAGTGGATTTTCGAAAACGTCGCATTTGAACTTAAAATAATTAATTTTTGCCATGAGGCAGGTGGCCGCGTATTATCGTTTAAGAACACGTCATCGGTAGTATAAAGGAACTGCGTTGCTTATTTTGACTTTTCTAATTTTTTTAATGTCTCATGGCAGCCTTCATGACTGGTGTTCACGCACGTTCCATAAAATCTCCAAACAAGAGAGCGTGAGAATTGCTTTTCCGAAGCTATATGAAATCACACCATTGACTGGTTTAATCTCCGCGTCAGCATAGGAAACCCCCGTCTCGTCTCTGTTAAGTTTCGTGATTCTCAGAAAGGACATTCGGAGCCGACGAGCGCAGAACTTGCGATACCCAAATTCTAGAACTCGGGGTACCAAAATTCTCGCGTCAGTTTCTTTTAAAAAAAGAAATTAATGTAATAAGTCTGCAGAAGTTTTTAGACAGTTTAGATGTAGTGAGACGCCAGTTTTCAGGATTTTTTTTTCTTAGACTTTCTGTGCTAGCACATTACTGATTAGACGGACGGTCACTACTGCCACAATCAAGACATTCGTCCTTTCACCCTTTACCAAAAACACTCTTAGACGCCTGTACAGAATAGACAGAAATGGACTAGTCAGAGTATTCCATTGTAACTAAATTGGACTCCATTGGATACAGGTGGTGCACAGATATAGCTGAATATTGAAATGTAGAGGAAGATAGCAGTCAGTCTCAGTGTCCGTAATTTACTGCAGATCTAGATTTCGACTACAACAGTCTTCATCGGCGCATCACCAGAAGAGTCACGTAGACAAAACCATGTCAGAGCATTACATACTTACACCAATATGACTCTTCTGGTAATCCACTGATGAAGACTATGTTATAGTCGAAATCTAGATCTGCAGTAAATTACGGCTCCTGCGACTGACTGACTACCTCTGAAACAACGTGGCTGCACCATCCGTTACAGCCATGCGGATAAGATGCCTGTCATCTCGACTGCTGGTTATGTGAGGCCGTTGGGATCCGGCACGGCGTTCCGTATTACACTCCTTGACCCACCGATTCCCTATTCTGCTAACAGTCATTGCATCTCGAGCAGCAATGTCGCGATACGATGAACCGCAATCACGATAGGCTACAACCCGACCTTTATCAAAGTCGGAAACGTGATGGTACTTATTTCTGCACCTTACACGAGGCATCACAACAACGTTTCACCAGGCAACGCTGTTCAACTGCTGTGTGTGTATGAGGAATCGGTTGGAAACTTTCCTCATGTCAACACGTTGTGGGTGTCACCACTGGTGCCAACCTTGTGTGTATGGTCTGAGTAGGAAATCGTTTGCATATTACAGCATCTTCTTCCTGTCGGTTAAATTTCGCGTCTGTAGCACGCCATCTTTGTCGTGCAGCAAATTTAATGGCCACTAGTGTATAAGTACTCTAGTGCCTGAGTCAGTGTACTACGAGCGCGTCACGAGATGTCCACTTTCGGAGGATCGAGGTAACTTTTGTTTGCATATAGACAACAAAAGTTGCGGCGTCCCCAGCAGTGGGGAATGTTGATTATTGACACAGTAGCGCCGGCGCCAGCTAATTTGCCTACAAGCGACTGCGACTTCTCCTGGTGCAGTGGTAGTACGGACTGTTTCAGCGCCACTCCCCTCGTTCTACCCCTGTCTTCTCTGGTGCTCCATGTGACGCGATACTGCCTTCCGGATAGCCGTCGTGTTTGACGACGCTAGCGGCGCGTTTGTGGAGGACGGCGGTAAGCGGGCCCGTGCCGGCGGAATGTGACCCCGCGTGGCTTAACAGCGCGAGGAGCGGCGCGTAGGCCGCGGCGGGCTCGGGCAGTCGCGTCACGCGCCGCCAGCCCGGCGCACACCGCCCACTATCACCAGCAGTGGCAGCAGGCAGGCAGCTGGCAGCAGCAACTCGCCGTCACCGCCGCTCAGTGCGCTACCGCCGCGGCCGCCATGGTGGACGGCTGCCCCGTGCAGTGCATCGTGCTGCGCTACCGCGCCGCCATGTTCCTCGACTCGGTCGTAGCCGCCCTCGGCTGCGTCGCCTGCAGCGCCCGCTCGCAGGTACAGCACGCTACCTGTCGGTCCCGCAACCAGTGGCGCCTCAGCTCGTGACACCGCGTGCTCTGCTCACGTGTCGTGGCACTAAACTGTACCTAGTGGCGTCACGTGATAAGACTCTACAGTTGTATTCAACAAGCCATCTTAAGGCGTGTCGCGTACGGTACTTTGTGTACCACTGTCAGTTCGCCTCTGTCTTGTTTGTCGCTAGTGGTGGACGGTAAGCCTTTGTGTGAAATCGAATCAGTCTAATGTTAACTTCACCGTCTTCTCGCGAGATATTAATAGGACGAAGGAAATACAGGCTGTCTAAAAAAGGTACGGCCAAACTTTCAGGAAACATTCCTCACACACAAATAAAGAAAAGATGTTATGTGGACATGTGTCCGGAAACGCTTAATTTCCATGTTAGAGCTCAGTTTAATTTCCTCAGTTTGTACTGTACATCCTCGATTCACCGACAGTTGGTCCAATTGAAGGAAGGTAATGTTGACTTCGGTGATTGTGTTGACATGCGACTCATTGCTCTAAGCACATCAGTACGTAGCATCAACAGGTTAGTGTTCGTCAAGAACGTGGTTTTGCAGTCACTGCAATGTTTAGAAATGCGGAGTTGGCAAATGCCCATTTGATGTATGGATTACCACGGGGCAATAGCCGTGGCGCAGTACGTTTGTATCGAGACCGATTTCCATAACAAAGGAGTCCCGACAGGAAGACGTTCGAAGCAATATATCGGCGTCTTAGGGAGCACGGAACTTTCCAGCCTATGACTCGCGACTGTGGAAGACCTAGATCGACGAGGGTTCCTGCAATGGACGAGGCAGTTCTTCGTGCAGTTGACGATAACCCTAATGTCAGCGTCAGAGAAGTTGCTGCTGTACAAGGTAACGTTGAACACGTCACTGTATGGAGACTGCTACGGGAGAATCAGTTGTTTCCGTACCATGTACAGAGTGTGCAGGCACTATCAGCAGTTGATTGGCCTCCACGCGTACACTTCTGCAAATGTGTCATCCAACAATGTGTCAATCGTCATGTCAGTGCAAATGTTCTCTTTTGCGGATGAGGCTTCATTCCAACGTGATCAAATTGTAAATTTTCACAATCAACATGTGTGGGCTGCCGAGAATCCGCACGCAATTGTGCAATCACGTCATCAACACAGATTTTCTGTGAACGTTTGGGCAGGCATTGTTGGTGATTTCTTGAATGGGCCCCATGTTCTTTCACCTACGCTCAATGGAGCACGTTATCATGATTTCATACGGGAAACTCTACATGTGCTGCTAGAACATGTGCCTTTACAAGTATGACACAACATGTGGTTCATGCGCGATGGAGCTCCTGCACATTTCAGTCGAATTGTTCGTACGCTTCTCAACAACAGATACGGTGACCGATGGATTGGTAGAGGCGGACCAATTCCATGGCCTCCACGCTCTCCTGACCTCAACCCTCTTGACTTTCATTTATGGGGGCATTTGAAAGCTCTTGTGTACGCAACCGCGGTACCAAATGTAGACACACTTCGTGCACGTATTGTGGACGGCTGTGATACAATACGCCATTCTCCAGGGCTGCATCAGCGCATCAGGGATTCCATGCGACGAAGGGTGGATCTATGTATCCTCGCTAACGGAGGACATTTTGAACATTTCCTGTAACAAAGTGTTTGAAGTCACGCTGGTACGTTCTGTTGCTGTGTGTTTCCATTCCATGATTAATGTGATTTGAAGAGAAGTCATAAAATGAACTCTAACATGGAAAGTAAGCATTTCCGGACACATGTTCACATAACATATTTTCTTTCTTTGTGTGTGAGGAATGTATGCTGGAAGTTTGGCCGTACCTTTTTGTAACACCCTTTATATGGGCACTCTTTTAGGAACGTATGCATTGTGGATTTTAACACTTAATCGCACCGTGATACACAACGCTTCTCTCGTAGCTACTGTCACTAGAGTCGGTTGAGCGTTTACGAGACGCTATCGCTCTTACTAAATGAATCTCTAACGAGACTTGCTGCTCTTCTTCATATCTTCTCCAGTTCCTCTGTCAATCCTGATGTAGATTCCAGACTGGCCAGTACTACCGAAGCATTGGATGAACGAGTATTTTATAAGTTGCTTCCTTCATAAGTGGACTACACTGATCTGCCTTACCTAAATAACTAGTTTTAGGCGATGTTTACACTTAATACCGCTAAGGAAGTATATTTTTAGTTATTTTATGACTGTGACTGCTTCCAGAGAGAGTTCCACAATGTGTAATCGTACAATAATGCGTATTCCTGCCTGTTTGCGCACAATATTTCTCTCTCTCTCTCTCTCTCTCTCTCTCTCTCTCTCTCTCTCTCTCTCTCTCTCCGGTTCCGACTCTTCGTGACCCCATGAACCAAATCACGTCTCTTTTTCCTGTCTTGCACTTTCTCCCGTAGACCTTCCAGGTTGGAATACATTGCTTCTGTGATGCCATCGATCCATCTCATTCTCTGACGTCCTCTTCTTCTAGTTCCTTCAATCTTTTCCAGCATTAATGTTTTTCTCCAGCGGGGCATGCCTTCGCATTGTGTGCCAAAGTAGGTCAGCTTCTGTTTTGACATTAGACCTTCCAGGGAGAAATCTGGTTTTATTTGCTCCAATATTGATCTGTTGGTTCTCTTTGCAGTCCACGATATTATTGCACTTGGCCTCCCGTGGCCGTTATCTGAAACAGGCGGTGACGTTACAGTAAACAAGTACAGTGGTGACAAAGGAAAAAAAAACATCGTATTGTGAATAATTTCAAGACAGTTGCCTTTCATCTTCGTACATTTCCGGAATGGGACTTGAGGGAAAAGTAAACGATTATTCCGCGTGCAAAGATGTCCTGAATGTCATTCTTTAGCGACCTATTATTTTGAGAAGGTAGGAATACTAGTGCCATGCGTCAATGTCGTGATTTCCAGTGTAATAAGATTTATTCATGGCAGATCTTATTATTTTAGAATGATTCTCTTATGATAGAGGACGCTACCGCATGACCACGAGCTGCGGACCCGTCATATGCATCTTCCCCGTTATTAACTTTCGAAGGATATTATCATACCCAGCTCAAAAGCCTAAATAATGTTTGCCACAAGGAGAACATTGTGCTAGCGGATTCTGTTGCGGTTGTTACTGTTCGGATAGACACATCGCAGACAAAGACGGTGCGTTAAGTTTTAACGCGGAACTTGGTTGTGAAATTGTCCACGCTTGGAATGCTATCGCTACTTGACTCATATGTAGCCACCGCTTCCATGTCTCTTCGTGGCTCTTCCATTGCTACAGTAACTGATCAATGACACCAAAGCCGTAACTGAAGAAAACAGGTCAGCAAGAGTGATTTTCTTCAGGGGTCATCGGTTGTTTGCAGATGACGCTGCCGTCTGTCGACTAATAAAGTCATTAGAAGATCAAAACAAACTGCAAAACGATTTATAAAAGATATCTGAATGGTGCGAAAAGTGGCAATTGACCATAGTAATGAAAAGTGTGAGGTCATCCAAATGAGTGCAAAAAGGAACTCGTTAAACTTCGGTTACACGATAAATCAGTCTAATCTAAAACCCCTAAATTCAACTAAATACCTAGGTATTACAATTACGAACAACTTAAATTTGAAGGAACACATAGAAAATGTTGTGGGGAAGGCTAACCAAAGACGGTGTTTTATTGGCAGGACACTTAGAAAATGTAACATACCTACTAAGGAGACTGCCTACACTATGCTTGTCCGCCCTCTTTTTAGAATACTGCTGCGCGGTGTGGGATCCTTACCATATAGGACTGACGAAGTACATCGAAAAAGTTCAAAGAAAGGCAGCATGTTTTGTATTATCGCGAAATTTGGGAGAGAGTGTCACTGAAATGATACAGGATTTGGACCGGAAATCGTTAAAAGAAAGGCATTTTTCGTTGCGACGGGATCTTCTCACGAAATTCCAATCACCACCTTTCTCCTCTGAATGCGAAAATATTTTGTTGACACCGACTTACATAGGGGGGGGGGGGGGGACGATCACCACGATAAAATAAAGAAAATCCGAGCTCGTACAGAAAGATACAGGTGTTCGTTCTTTCCGCGCGCTATACGAGATTGGAATAATAGAGAATTGTAAAGGTGGTTCGATGAACCTTCTGCCAGGAACTTAAATGTGATTTGCAGAGTATCCATGTAGATGTAGACGTAGATCATGAAAGGCGGAGGAACAGTCTACGCAAATTGAGACTTTAAATTAAATCTGGATATAGTTGTACTCATAAGTATCCGGAGAATGAAATGCGCGACGTAGAAACGTCATTGTGCGTTATAAGTATGACAAGGAGAGGCGTGACGTACTTCCTTAAACCCATTTTTAAATCCACGTTTTTTCACAGTATAACGTGCCAAGGTTGGAGAGAGGGGCTCGGGCTGCCGTTAAGCGTTATTCGATAAAGCTCGGGGAAAGGTTCCACTGCTGCGGTAGGGCCCAGAAGCGTAAACAAGTAACAGAGGGAACGAGTGTTGGGGAAAACCAGAGCGGCGAAGGAGAAAAACCATTAGTTTAAGCTGCTGAAAAACGCCAAGGATGGATCCCTTTCTGGAAACGTATCCAACACGGAATTACTATAGAAAACTGTTCGTTGTGCCGTGTGTATACGAACGGAGGCTGGGTCATGGTTTCCGCCGGGGGCCAACGAAAAAGGGAGGGATTAGCAGGAGTATGAATGGCTTAAGTGGTAAGCGCCGAGAGGGCCACTAACAGCTACAGATGCCCAGAGCTGGCTTTGTAAATACGAAGACTCTGAACAGAATGAACACACTAGTAACTTGGAATGAGGCAAGGAATGTTCGTGCAGTGAGTTTGTGTTTCGTGAGAGTTCAAGAAATGCAGTCTTACGTACACAAACGCCAACTGTAGTTACAAGCATAACTAGACTCTACACTGTGAACGTTTACTCACTCTAAATAACAGACTAGGCTGTCTTACAATTTAGACATAATATCGGGTAATGGTATTGCGCAATAGCCTTTATCACGAATAGCAACGCAAGTCATATTCTTATTAAATAATCCATAATAAGTATTTACATTAAGTGTATGACACCAGAAAGTACTCCACACACTCTTACAAATCAAATGACTCTAGTAGTATGTGGCTTAACATCTGAGGTCATCAGTCCCCTAGACTTAGAAGTACTTACACCTAACTAACCTAAGGACATCACACACATCCATGCCCGAGGCAGGATTCGAACCTGTGACCGTAGCAGCAGCACGGTTCCGGACTGAAGCGCCGGGAAACCGCTCGACCACAGCGGCCGGCATTTTTATAAATGAAGCGGCACGTAGTTAATAGCATAACAAATTAAAATTTGACATATTGACCGCGTCGACGGTATTTAATTGAAAGTGCGCACATCCTTGTCTATGTAAATCATACGTCTATGTTAAAAGGAATAGTAATTAGTGTTAGTAGCACAGTATCAAATAATGTTTCAGGGAACATATGCAAAGTAATTGCAGAGTTATTAGAATAGAAATAGTCGTCCAATTCCGTTTACATTTTCAGTTCATTTCCATTCCATTCCTACTGCACACGATGCCCAGTGTTCTATGAAGTGCGTTATGTGAAGGGAAGCTACTTGGGATCCCATTGGCTAAAGTTTGGTGACGTCTTTGGTCGTTAAGGTGGGAGATATGCTCTTGGGAGTCGGTGGAAAATGCAAGAAAGAAAGGTTCTGTTACGATCATCAGGACCTGTGTTTTTCTTTTCCTTCACAATCGGGAGTGCAGTCAAGAGAGAGATTCTGACTAGAGTTGCGACTTGAGCCGTCGCAGCACGAGCCACTATTTCGATATACGTGGACTTTAGTTTACGCATCTGAGCGTCGAGTTAGGACATCTGTTGTATAACGCACATAGTAATCTGAGCATATTAAGTGGACACGTCCATCACTCCTGTGCTGCTAGTTAAATTACAAGTGGGACAGTCGTACTAGATTATTTCATGTTGGACGTTCGTACTACATGATTTCATGTTTTATTTCATTAAGGACCACCCTTCAGTAAGACGTTAATTCTTGCTGAATAAACCAGTTACGTAAAACACAAATCTGGAGTGTAGTGTACTTTATTAGAGTGACTGGTCTTTTACGTTTAATAACCTTTCGCCCGCATCACGTGTCTGCGCCCAACCACTGGGCCACAGGATGACCAGTGTAGTGGACTGACATGTCAGGGCGTAGAGCAGATGGTGTACGGCTCGACCCTGAGCCATCTACGAGCCAAGTTTTAACGAACTGAGTCGTATATTAGCCAAAGGAAGCAAAGTCACAATAGCCGTCGGTCCTGCTCCGTTAACAGGGTATCAGTAGGTTCTGATGATAGTCCGTACCTGTTGGCGGCAGTTGGTATGAAAGCTTAGTACATACTGACGTCATTGACACGCGCTTGGTTTGCACTCGAAGAGAGTTAAGACAATTAACAGTGGAGCATCGTAGTTTGATGATCTTGTGTTCTGAAAAAAAAAAAAAAAAACTTTGCTGGCACAGAAATTTTGTTGATCGAAGCTCTAGAATGGTGTTGATACAACTCAAAAGAAAGAGAGGTAATAGGCGAAAACCAGCTGTTTCTACTCCGTAGCACAGCAGCGCTCCCCCCCCCCCCCCCCCCACACACACACACACACACACACACTTACTTACTTACTTACTTACTTACTTTCGCTTAAGACGAACGTATATCTGTTGCTTGCATATTACTGCAATTTTATGCGTTGCTTACATAGGCCTTGCGCTCACTGGTTCGATTTTAGACCATCCCATTCGATTTGTGCTAAAGATTACCCCATATGTCTACGTGCAGGTGCAATATACAAAGTGTGTAGGAGCCATACAAAATTTGATTAACAGGGGATGTTCGACGTATACAGAGAAGGCCAGCACAAAGGGTCACAGATTTGTCTTGAGACCGTGACGGAAATGGTGAAGAACCTGAAGTAGTAGACTGCAAGTTTAAATACAGAATGCTCAGATTAGCATGACCGTGGCTTATTAATGTTATTTTGAAGTACATAACTGTAACTAGTCAGACTTTTGTCGTTTTTTCTCCCCCCTATCTACTGCGAGTTTCGACTGATTATTCCTCTGTCATCGAGTAAATCTCTGTGAGTTACTAAGAAATGGACGATTTGTGTATATGTTTTATTCTGAGCACTTGGGACACGGTCTTCGAAGCAGTTCATATGGAGTATTCATTGGCAGGACACTTAGAAGGTGCAACAGGTCTACTAAGGAAACTGCTTACACTACACTTACTGTCACGTAATGTTTTATTATATCGTCCTTAATTTTGCGTGTAATGTATGTTCCATTAAGAAATTACTCATGAAAGACATTAAGAAAGTAAAAACTTTTAATACGCGTTTCTGGTCACTCATGTGTGGGTCAATGACATTATTTGCGTCATGTGTTAGTAAGATGAACAAATGTAAAATAAATTTTTTGATTGAACGAAAAAATTTTCACATTACGTCATTGCTATTAAAGGTGCCTGAGATAAGGCAAAGGGATCTGAAGTACGCGTTTTCAGCCACACGTGTATAACTAGATCTGACGCGATGTTCATTGTGACATGCATTGATGCGTCATGATGATGCTGTGTCCCTTACCTCTCGGAAGCGCCCGATACACTGCTGCTAATGAACAAAATACGAGCGAACGGAATATCAGACCAGTTGCGTGACTCTATTGAAGAGTTTCTAGCTAAGAGAACGTACCATGTCACTTTCAACGGCGAAAAATCTTCACAATAGATACACTCCTGGAAACTGAAATAAGAACACCGTGAATTCATTGTCCCAGGAAGGGGAAACTTTGACACATTCCTGGGGTCAGATACATCACATGATCACACTGACAGAACCACAGGCACATACACAAGCAACAGAGCATGCATAATGTCGGCACTAGTACAGTGTATATCCCCCTTTCGCAGCAATGCAGGCTGCTATTCTCCCATGGAGACGATCGTAGAGATGCTGGATGTAGTCCTGTGGAACGGCTTGCCATGCCATTTCCACCTGGCGCCTCAGTTGGACCAGCGTTCGTGCTGGACGTGCAGACCGCAAGAGACGACGCTTCATCCAGTCCCAAACATGCTCAATGGGGGACAGATCCGGAGAGCTTGCTGGCCAGGGTAGTTGACTTACACATTCTAGAGCACGTTGGGTGGCACGGGATACATGCGGACGTGCATTATCCTGTTGGAACAGCAAGTTCCCTTGCCGGTCTAGGAATGGTAGAACGATGGGTTCGATGACGGTTTGGATGTACCGTGCACTATTCAGTGTCCCCTCGACGATCACCAGAGGTGTACGGTCAGTGTAGGAGATCGCTCCCCACACCATGATGCCGGGTGTTGGCCCTGTGTGCCTCGGTCGTATGCAGTCCTGATTGTGGCGCTCACCTGCACGGCGCCAAACACGCATACGACCATCATTGGCACCAAGGCAGAAGCGACTCTCATCGCTGAAGACGACACGTCTCCATTCGTCCCTCCATTCACGCCTGTCGCGACACCACTGGAGGCGAGCTGCACGATGTTGGGCCGTGAGCGGAAGACGGCCTAACGGTGTGCGGGACCGTAGCCCAGCTTCATGGAGACGGTTGCGAATGGTCCTCGCCGATACCCCAGGAGCAACAATGTCCCTAATTTGCTGGGAAGTGGCGGTGCGGTCCCCTACGGCACTGCGTAGGATCCTACGGTCTTGGCGTGCATCCGTGCGTCGCTGCGGTCCGGTCCCAGGTCGACGGGCACGTGCACCTTCCGCCGACCACTGGCGACAACATCGATGTACTGTGGAGACCTCACGCCCCACGTGTTGAGCAATTCAGCGGTACATCCACCCGGCCTCCCGCATGCCCACTATACGCCCTCGCTCAAAGTCCGTCAACTGCACATACGGTTCACGTCCACGCTGTCGCGGCATGCTACCAGTGTTAAAGACTGCGATGGAGCTCCGTATGCCACGGCAAACTGGCTGACACTGACGGCGGCGGTGCACAAATGCTGCGCACCTAGCGCCATTCGACGGCCAACACAGCGGTTCCTGGTGTGTCCGCTGTGCCGTGCGTGTGATCATTGCTTGTACAGCTCTCTCGCAGTGTCCGGAGCAAGTATGGTGGGTCTGACACACCGGTGTCAATGTGTTCTTTTTTCCATTTCCAGGAGTGTATAAATGACTTAGTGGATAACGTCGGAAGTTCCACGATGCTGTTGTGTACATTTAAGTCGCAACAAATGCAGGAAGACTGGCGAGTATCGGCGCTTGGTATCGGGATTACCAAGTGACCCTTATATAAATAAATCTAACGTATTGTGAGTATATAGACGGAAAAACCGTTCTTGTATGGTTACATAATTGCAGAACAATCAATGAAAGTAGTCACATTCAGAAAATTTTCAGGGGGTATGCATACGAAGCCATTTAAAGCGGAACAGCCACATAAAACTTATCGCAGGCAAGGCAAATGGCAGTTTGAGATTGTATTATAATAAAATAATTAAAGAATCGCATGAAAGAAATCGTCCTTTCGCTTGCAATGAAGAGAGAATATTAATTCAATTGCATTATTAGGAAATGTTGTGCTATTGTTCATTCACTTTACCTTGCGTCGTTTGTTTTTCTGTGTCCATCCCTATGTTGTTGTTGTCTTCTTCAGTCCTGAGACTGGTTTGATACAGCTCTCCATGCTACTCTATCCTGTGCAAGTTTCATCATCTCCCAGTACCTAATGCAGCCTACATCCTTCTGAATCTGCTTAGTGTATTCATCTCTTGGTGTCCCTCTACGATTTTTACCAACCACTCTGCCCTCCGATGCTAAATTGGTGATCCCTTGATGCCTCAAAACATGTCCTACCAACCGATCCCTTCTTCTGGTCAAGTTGTACCACAAACTCTTCTTCTCCCCAATTCCATTGAGTACCTCCTCATTACTTACGTGATCTACCCACCTAATCTTCAACATTTTTCTGTGGCGCCACATTTCGAAAGCTTCTATTCTCTTCTTGTCCAAACTATTCATCGTCCATGTTTCACTTCCATACATGGCTACACTCCATACAAATACTCTCAGAAACGACTTCCTGACACTTAAATCTATACTCGATGTTAAGAAATTTCTCTTCTTCAGATACGCTTTCCTTGCCATTGCCAGTCTACATTTTATATCCTCTCTACTTCGACCATCATGAGTTATTTTGCTCCCCAAATACCAAAACTCCTTTACTACTTTAAGTGTCTCATTTCCTAATCTAATTCCCTCAGCATCACCCAATTTAATTCGACTACATTCCATTATCCTCGTTTTGCTTTTGTTGTTCATCTTATATCCTCCTTTCAAGACACTGTCCATTCCATTCAACTGCTCATCTAAGTCCTTTGCCATTTCTGACAGAATTGCAATGTAATCGGCAGACCTCCAAGTTTTTATTTCTTCTCCATGGATTTTAATACCTACTCCGAGTTTGTCTTTTGTTTCCTTCACTACTCGTTCAATATAGAGATTGAATAACATCTGGGAGAGGCTACAACCCTGTCTCACTCCCTTCCCAACCACTGCTTCCTTTTCATGCCCCTCGACTCTTATAACTGCCATTTGCTTTCTGTACAAATTGTAAATAGCCTGCATATACATCCCTATATATATTGTAATTATATTTGTCGTCTTACGGAAGCTGCTGCGTCTGTTAATTCTATGTACTGTGGACTTCTTTTCCTCCATTTCAATTGTACAATCCGGTAGCCGGCTCCAGGGAACACCAGTTCCTCTCAAGATGATATAAAATATGAAGGAATTCTTCTCAAGAGACCGATGACCGTAGCAGTCTGGTCCCTTTAACCCCCACAAACCAACCAATTCTTCTCAACTTGGTTCTGTTTCACTTTAATGCTATTGTTTAGTCTTCTCTTATTCAGAAACACACATGATACAATACACTCGTAGCCCGTCATACTGTGAGCAGTACAGCGTAAGAGAACTTCTACATATGAGAGTGAAAAAATCATGTACAAAAAAGTAAGTGATGTTTTATGGTCATTTGTCTACGCTTTACTGCGCATTCCTAACTAATGTCTTTGCCGATGCTTATATTCGGTCTTTGATTATCTCGTTATCGCTGTTTAATTTTTGTGTAAATTTTAACTTTGCCGTATCCGGGAGGTCTTTCACCATATACCTACACAAGATTCATATGAAGAGTCCTCAGGAAATGTAGTACAGCCACAAGGAAGATAACTTAGAAAACCCTCTTGAAGCATTATTCCTCGACAGTACGGAATCCCTAGCGGGTAGAAATGATGAAGGAACTAGAGAAGATCCAAAGAAGACAGCACGTTCCGTTATAGCTTCATTTAGTAGGTGCCAGAACGTCTAGAGATGCTCAACTACATTACTGGCCATTACAATTGCTACACCACGAAGATGAAGTGGCTACAGACGCGAAATTTAACCGACAGGAAGGACATATACAGATGATTAGCTCTCCAGAGCATTCATACACACCTACAACGTGAAGACATGAGGAAAGCTTCAATCCGATTTCTCATACACCAACAGCAGTTGACCGGCGATGCCTGGTGAAACGCTGTTGTGGTGCCTCGTGTAAGGGGAGAAATGCGTACCATCACGTTTCCGACTTTGTTAAAGGTGGGATTGTAGCCTATCGCAACTGCGGTTTATCGTATCGCGACAGTGCTGCTCGCGTTGGTGGAGATCCAATGACTTTTAGCGGGATATGGAATCGGTGGGTTCAGTAGGGTAATACGGAACGCCGTGCTAGAGCCCAACGGCCTCGTATCACTAGCAGTCGAGATGACAGGCGTCTTGTCCGCATGGATGTAACGGATCGTGCAGCCACGTCTCGATCGCTGCGTCAGCAGATGGGGACGTTTGCAAGACAACCATCCGCACGAACAGTTCGACGACGTTTGCAGCAGCATGGTCTATCACCCCGGAGACCATGGCTGCGGTTACCCTTGACGCTGCATCACAGGCAGGAGAGCCTGCGACCGTGTACTCAACGACGAATCTGGGTGCACGAATGGCAAAACATCAATTTTCGGATGAATCCAGGTTCTATTTACAGCATCATTATGATCGCATCCGTGTTTCGCGACATCGCGGTGAACGCACATTGGAAGCATGTGTATTAGTCATCGCCATACTGGCGTATCACCCGGCGTGATGCTATGGGGTGCCATTGGTTACACGTCTCGGTCGCCTCTTGTTCGCATTGACGGCACTTTGAACAGTGGACGTTACGTTTCAGATGTATTACGACGCGTGGCTCTACCCTTCATTCGATCCCTGCGAAACCCTACATTTCCGCAGGATAATGCACGACCGCACGTTGCAGGTTCTGTTCGGGCTTTTCTGGATACAGAAAATGTTAGACTGCTGCTGTGGCCAGCACATTCTCCAGATGTCTCACCAATTCAAAACGTCTGGTCAGTGGTGGCCGAGCAACTGGCTCGTCACAATATGCCAGTCACTACTCTTCATGAACTGTGGTATCGTGATGAAGCTGCATGGGCAGCTGTGCCTGTACACGCCACCCAAGCTCTGTTTGACTCAATGCCCAGGCGTATCAAGGCCGTTCTTTCGGCCAGAGGTGGTTGTCCTGGGTACTGATTTCTCAGGAACTATGCACCCAAATTGCGTGAAAATGTAATCCTATGTCAATTCTAGCATAACGTATTTGTCCAATGAATACCCGTTTATCATATGCATTTCTTCATGGTGAGCAATTTTAATGGCCAGTAGTGTAACTCCAATGATAGACGCTGCAAGATAGGCGTTGTGAATCGGGGCGTTCCGACAACGTTCATTCCTGGAAAAGTCAATACATTGCTTCCTCCTGCGTAATCTCGCGAAAAGATCTCAAAGGTAAAATTAGAGGTCAGTCGGAACCTTACAGAAATCTTTCTTCCCGCGAACCATTAGCGACTGGAAGAGGAGGAAGTGACAGTGGCACACAAAATACTGAAGGAGTATGTATAAGATGAAAACAGAACATTGTATTAGATGAAAACAGACTTGTCACCTGAGCTACGGAGGCACACTAATGAATGAATGAGTGGTTGCTATCATTTGTGGGTTTCAATGAAACTGTAGCAAGACAGTGTTTATACCAGAGATGTTAAGTCGTAAACGGTGGAAGTGAAAATTTCCAGACGTGTGAATTGTACAGTAGCTGGCTATTAGTAGAATTCCAAGTGTAGCAGTGTGTTGCTCTGTAGTTAGTGCAATAAAGCAGCTACAGTGTGCTCGTGAGTTGCTCGTAAATCTGGTCGACATTCCTCGAGCGCGTGTTTATGACGGCGTGAGTAAGCCGTAGGTCTTTTGAGGCGCGCTGAGTGTGCGCGACGTAGTTTGCGAGACGGCGCTTCCAAGGAGAAGGTGCTTTGTCGTCGCCGCCGCCGTCGCCTTGCCTACGCGGCGTGATTCCTGCGCTGCATCGTGCGCGCCGTAATTGTCCCACTCTTCTTCTTTGTGCTGCCCTAGCTTCCAGCAACAGAATTGTCTCCCAGCGGTTGACAACGTCGCGTGTAGCCGAACGCTTGCGGGTGCTCTTGTTTTGGAGGCGAGACCTCTACCAGCCTGTGAAGGTCATCGACTGACCTTAAGTCTGAGTTGTGACTCGGTGATTAGCGCAGAAACGCGCCGCAAACTCAAGGGAAGAGGAAGCAAATCGTTAACACGCGTTGCTAAATGCACCGAGGCGAACTTTGTTTCAGTTGTCTGACAAAGAACTTCATCTGCGCCATACGGTTGAGACCGGCAATTGTTTAATTCCTATGCATTTATCTGTTAGAATTAAGCTTGAGCACTCATCAATGAATTTAAATTGTACGTGTACATGTTCACTACTTCAGTCTGTGAAGGTAAATAATCAGAAAGGTGCCTTTTTTCCCTTATAGCGCACAGTTTTTTTTTCTCCTCCTTCAGCAGACGCATGTCGGAACGTTATTTGTCGTAGGGTGAAAGTAAGTGTTGGCAAGTGTTACCTAATAATATGCTATATATTCTTTGTCAAAAAGATATAGATATTATTAGAGATATTTATATAAATATGTTAATAAAAGCCACTACAGATGTTTATAACGTCACATCAGGTTTAATTCTAGGTGAAGTGCAGATGACAAGCAATTAAACAACACAAAGATTAAGCTTAAAGCAACTAAAACATGCACGTAAATGACATAGAAAGAACAGATGACACGTAACTCACTCCGAAAAATTCGCCAATGGTCTTTGTAACTAAATCCCATAGTGGCGAAGTGTCAAGACTCCAAAATGTCTAAACGATTTACATAAAGTTTACAGGCACATTGTGGAACACAGCGAGCACTCTAAAACAATCACCGACTGCTTGGCATAAGAACAAACATCAGTAAGTCTACATGCAGCGAACGTACCAGATCGCGGCAAGTTTTACTGGACTACGGTGGTTTTCATTCGCATCTAGAGCATTCAGCTGTGCACGGCTAAATGCTAAAGATTATTACGTTGATATTTCTAGCAAACAATCGTTGTTACGATCGATAACTGCTACAAAGTTTACATGGGATCAGAATTTTACTTTAAATCGTTTTTTGCTTCAAAGTAAACCAAAGATATTTTCTGAATTTCATAATGTATTGTCTTACTCGCTTCTTTTGGAACCACGTCAGAGAAAATATACATTACACATTATCAGAACTGTGGATGAGGTACAAGTATAATTAAATTAATCTTGTAAATAGCAGGAAAGCAAGAAAATGTGAAACAATCATCTAAAGAGGGATTTAATAAATCCGAAACCGGCAGCTGTTTGGATCACTTTTTCAACCACACTGATTGCTGTTTTAAATTACAAAAGTTACGACGAGGTAACTCATAACGTTTGCCACCAAAACCAGAAACAGTCTTCTGTGGCTATAGGATTAAATATCCTTAAGAAGGCTAATACGTCTTATTTTAGGAGTGAAAACAGTTAATTTATGTTGTCGCTAATAAAGCATTAACCTGAATGTGCTTAGTGCTTCGAATCACTGAATCCGCAAATTAACTTATGAATATATTCTGAATGGAAGTGTAATACATGTTGCGGATTATTTGATTTGAGAGACTTGAAGCCTGCTAGAAGCTGCACTAAAACTTAACAGTGGAGCCCCGCACTCTACCTCTCCGCTCAGTTAACACAAAATCAAATGCTTGTTTGTGTCTCAGTTGCTGTGACTCGATGTGTGCCAGATGCGATGGAAACGCACTTTTGCTTTCTGTGTTGGTTAGTTGGTGTACGCCTCTCAGTCGGTAGCGAGTGGTGATCCGCCAGCCACAAAACAGTAGACTGAAAAAGGGCACTGAACTTAATCTGCACGAGTATGCATTTTAAGTCATTTTATGCATCCACTTCTGTGTTGCATGCTGGTGCTTGCCGAAAGTGAACCTTGCCTGGGGAATGTTCAGAAATGCATTCAACAGGTACTTCAATTATTCACACTCTAATATTAAAAGCAGTTTACTATCTTAACTACATAATTCCTGAGAATGACAATATTTTTTTATTAACTTCTCATGGTTGAGAATCAGTCATATATTATTTCTTAAGGCGACATAGTCGCCGTTGACTGTATAAAATATTTGTTACTATTGCAGTTTCGGTCTTATGGCCATTTTCAAGTAACGCTGCAAAGTTACATTCTGTCAGAATATAAAACTATCTGACATGAGTACGTGTCGTCGTCAAAATGCAGCCTTTTGACTATCAGAGTCCCACTAGATCTGATGAGTACGACGCTTATTACATCGTAATATGTTGTTAAATATATACTGAACTGTCGATGTTACCATCGTTATAATAATCTATCACACATACAAGTTCAGGTGCACTGACAACATGTGTAGATAAGTCAGTTGGCGCGAAAATACACTGCTTCTCCACGCTGGTTCACGGCAACTGCAGTGTCTCATTTCTGAATTGCCCCGTGTGTGGAACTAAATTACCAACTAGCCGGTAACCCGTTGCCGATGTAGGGCGCCTGCTCATTGTATTCAGTTTTTAGTCGCGCCTTCTGCGGACGGCCTGACGATCAGTTTCAGTGATACATCATGTGTGTGTTTATTTTTCGTAGCTCACACTGCGGAGAAGGCGGTGCTACTGTGGTGAATAGGTTCCTCTGCACGTCCACGTCCTCTGCGTCGGATCTGCTCTTAGTTCTCGCGTTTCGTTACGTCGTCGAATCTAATAGGACTTCTGCTCTAATCTTCGGTTTTGATTGCTACGGACGCATTTCCCTTGTAGTCAGCCAGTACCAATACGCTCTGCTTAAGGCGTCTGATAGCTTGTAACCCTTCCATTTTGAGACTACAAGCCAGTAGTTTCGACGCTTATTTCTTCTTTTTTTTTTCCACATTGGAAGGTGCGGATAGCCGCTACAGTCTTAGCAATGATATCCTCCGTTGTTGAACTGCTGGCAATGATACTGAAATTCCCTCAATTTTGAAGAACGGGCAGTTCCTCAGAGGTGAGTGTTGGTTTTTCTTAGGCTGATTACTGTGCCTAACATGTGGGGGATAGACGTGTCGACGTGGTTTCCTCATGTTAAGAAGCATTTTTTTCTGTTATTTGGTGCGGGAGTCGAGAACGTTCTGCATTCGCCATTAAGTGATGCTGTCGATCTTATCCCAGTCGTCTCGGCGCCTACTGCCACAGAATTGATGCAATATGTGCAAACGCTGTTCATCACTTATTTCCAAGTCTTTGGGTGTTACGTGAATTTGCCCACGTTCCGCCTTGTAGATAGGATTCGCCTTGATGGTAGTGAATAGGCAGTTACTTTTCAGGATGTTTGGTGTAGTCCCTTCATTCTGACACCACGATGAAAAGGCGAGGAAGCACTACCACCAAGCAGTCTTCTTCCGTCGTTGGTCAGGGCATCGCTACAAAAGAAGCCAACAGGCAACACGTCAACAACTAAGAGAGGATCAACAATTTTTTAGTAAATTGTTTGGTTACTGCTGTCAAGCGTCACACTGTTTATTTTATTTTCATTTCAAACGCATTTTGAGCATGTTTTCATCATAAGTAAATTTTTGCCATACATGTGACAACCAAGTTCCTAAACTAGCCTAAATGGAAGACACTTTTTGTAACTTTTCTAAACTGCAATGCATTTGTAATACTCCCCATCTCCTGTACTGGCGGGCCCGCTTCTCGTGTTATCTAGTGGTAGACTCCGGATCGTATGCTTCTGATAAGATAGTGTATACAGGGTGAACGAGAACTCAACAGACTGACTTTCAGAGGTTGTTCAGGGATACCATCAGAGTGTTTTGGCATAACGGACCCACTGTCTCCGGCGGCTCGTTCCAGAGTTATTGCATTTCGTTTGGTTTATCATCCAACTTAGCTTCTTATTCTTAGTACATCCGTAGGTGAAATGGAAGACAGTGGGACGTCAGCTGGTACAGATTTATGTTAAAAATGAAGAAATTCGTCCAGCTGTATTTAAGGTGCCGATTTTATTTTGGCAACTAGTTTTGACTTTGTAACAACGTCATCTTCAGGCCCATTCACTTGTTGACGCCACTTGGTGCGGCTGATACTAGAAGTCAGTGGTGAGATACGGACGTGCTCCGTGTGGAAGGTGGTTAGTAACTCTTCTGCTTCTTATTTGCATTGCACTGAAAATAGTGCAAAAGACTGCAAATTTCAACGTTATGTGCTGCGTGTCTTGTTTCCGTCCACGCACGGTGTCTTCTGCTGGAAACTGTAATGCCTTCTTCTGTTCGTTGCCCTCAAGTTTGCATTGCTTACTACTGGGTTTTGTCCAGGGTTTTCTTTCATTAGATGTGCGTTAACAGTTATGCAAAGCAGTAATATGGATGGATTTACTGATGACGAGTTGGACGATGTGCACCTCGTTTGTGGGTTCACTGAATGCAGTGCAAGGACGGCACCACGGCGACGCGATGATTTGTTCCCGATGTTGTGATTTACACTTGGGTTATTGCATATTACAGGCTTCTTCACTGTGATGAAGCAATTTTCACACAAACAAGGGTAATTGTGGTAACAAATCGAACAAATCATAATTACATTATTACTCTCTAATTCGCCGCAGGACACCGTGGATACATTGCACCAAAATACGGGGAAGGTATCCCTGAACGACTCCCAGAAGTTTGTCGGTTGTTTTCTCGTTTGTTTTCTCGTTTGTTTTCTCGTTTGTTTTCTCGTTAACCCTTTATGTAGCAAGGATAGGCTACATACCAATGGTGTTGGGGAAATAATTGCTGTAAGGAATTCTATAGTATCTAGTGCGGTTACAAGAGATTCAGAGTGTGAAATACTTTTGGACGAAGTAAGGCTCGAAGGGGAGTGAAACATGGTACTCGGATACTTTTATAGAGCACGTGTCTCAGAAGCTGTAATGGAAGAGCGCTGTAAAGAAAACTTGCAGAGTATCGCGAATAAGTATCGAATGAAACAAGTTTACTGTTACTGCCAGCCACTGTTTATTTGTATCCACAATACGTTTTGAAGGTTTAAACCATCAGATGGATTTACATGCGTTAGTACGATGTGTCTCTCTCTCTCTCTCTCTCTCTCTCTCTCTCTCTCTCTCTCTCTCTGTGTGTGTGTATGTGTGTGTGTGTGTGTGTGTGTGTGTGTGTGTGTGATACTGATGTAGCCTGTGGCAGCGCCTCCGTTGGCCACAGGCTCCTTTCTCTGTCGCAATACATCGCACGTAAATTGCCACTCTTTGTGAACAAAGTTTACATGTGACGGTCTACTTCCTATGTCGTAAGACGTCACAACTACTGTCAGTGCCGCACATTACCGCAAAGTCGTAACACCTCACACACCCATGTCGTACTGACGCATCTAAATTCACCTGACGATGGGGTTGAAACCTTCCAAACGCTTTGTGGATATAAGTAAATAGTAAGCTTCTGTTACATTCGAATTCAATAAGTCACGGTAAAGCCTGATCTTAAATGTTCACGAGTAGGTTTCCTGGCCGTGCTGTTGTGACAGAGGGAGACTTCAACACGCCAACTATATAATCTGGAAGTAATGCGATTAAAACTGCAGTACTTTTGTCAAAGTATTTGTGATGATTTCAC
Source organism: Schistocerca gregaria (assembly GCF_023897955.1). NCBI lineage: Eukaryota > Metazoa > Arthropoda > Insecta > Orthoptera > Acrididae > Schistocerca > Schistocerca gregaria. Next base: position 936,071,101 of record NC_064922.1, read on the forward strand.
CACACAAATACGTGGGGAAAGGAAATGCCACACTAATATTCTGTGACTGTATCCTGAGGAAGTGTGGGACACGAAAGTAGACGCGTAAAAATCTCTCATTGGACCAGTTCTGGGACCTTTACAGAGTTCGATGATATATATTCAAAGAAGAGCTGCACTATGTCTCACGGATTTGTTTAGTCAGCGCTAACACCACAGAAATGCTCAGTAAATGCAGTGGGAGACTAGACATGAAAGTCGTGCACCGCCACGTTTGAAAACAGCCAAGAAACTTAATTACTTCCCCCCGGTAGAGAAATGTACCGACAGATCTGTTTTCACGTACGTCTGCGAAAAGAAATAGGTTTTTCTTGGGGGGGGGGGGGGGGGCTGATGATGTCGAGATTCTATGCACCTTTGCGACGCATCGCGCGGTAACTTGAGAAGTACAGATGTATATACGTACACTGAGGGAGAGGGGAATCGCAACGCCAAGTATTGGGTGACATAACGAAAATCGCTAACCGTGTTTCTCCATTTGGAACATGTCTATTCCAGTTTCGCGCCAGTCGCACCAAAGAGGCGCTAGTAATGCCACTACTAGGATGCAAATCAGGTTTGCTTTAAATACACACTGTAACGCTCGTGAGCGTTACTTACCTTTGAGATTTTGCGTGGTGGGTTGGTGTTAGTCAAGAATGCCTTTAAGACGTCAAAGACGCCATTATCAGCAAAACAAGATTGTGTAGGAGGAACACGAGAGGCTAGATATCCTTCTGTGCCATTGCAGAAAGACTTGTCAGGAATGTAGCCATTGCACATGATTTCTGGGGCAGCGGTGGTCACGACAACGTGTGGTCGCAAGAAGACCGGATTCCGTCACCACTGAGAGGGAAGATTGTAGTGTTCGGCGAGTGATTCTGGGGCATCTTACTGAGTCTGTAGCAGCTGTTCGAGCAGCGGTTGGCACCACAGTAACACAACGAATTTTTTTTGCAAATCGCGTACTTCAAGGATAGCTCAGTGCCAGACACCCTGTAACGTACATTCCGCTGACCCTAAACCATTTGCGACTGTAGTGGTGACAAGCAAGAGCTGATTGGGTGGCAGCGTGGAAGTGTCTTGTGTTCTCTGATGGAAGCTGGTACTCCATCGTAGGTAGGCACACTGGACCTACACCTGGACTAAAGGTGTGAGGTGCTATTTCGTATCGGAGTAGGAACAGTCTCGTGGTTATCCCACGCAGCCTCACTGCAAAATTTGTTCGTCAATCTGGTGATTCGACTTGGAGTGTTGTCATCCATTAACAGCATTCCACGGAGTGTTGCACAACTGGACAGCGTTCGCCCATATACAGTTGTTGTAGCCCAACATGCTTTACAGTGTGTCGACATGTTGCCTTGGCCTTTTCGATCACCAGATCTGTCTCCAATCGAGTAGATTTGGGACATCATCGGATGACAACTCCACTGTCATCAACAAATAGCTTTAACCGTTCCTGTACTGAGGAAGTGCGACAAGCATGCAACTCCATCCCACGTACTGGCATCCGCCACCTGTACAATACAATGCACGCATGTTTACATGCTTACATCGAACATGTGGCGGTTACACAGGTTTTTAATGTACCAGCATTTCACATTTGCAATCGCGTATCTCACACTGACATTAGTCTGTGAGCTTGCAACGTTAACCACTTAAACATGTTACCTAGACAAATATATCCCCGAAATTTCATCACATGAATTATATTTTGATAATGACAGAGCTGAAGAAATAAATTAACGTTTATGCCACGGCTGGGACTTTTCCGACAGTGTAGTTCGTGCAAGTCCCGGTGTAAATGGAGAAATACGTGAATTAGTAGAGAAGTAGAAGTGCATAAAAATTTTGTGTTCCTAGTGCAGTGTTACGCAAGAAGGGAGAAAATGGATTTTAGTTACGGCTATTGTCTGTGAGGGACTGCGACGCTAATCCCGAAACCCGTCAAGTCCGGGCTTATGCAGTCCTGGGCGCGGCGTTGTGCAACTCGCCGGCTCAGCTCTGTTTACCTATCACTACCTGTCCTCGCGCTGCTTCTCCGGCTTTGCTCAGTGTAGTAAACACTGGCACCTTAACAATACTGCCAATTCTCAAAACACGAGACAACCAGTCTCTGGTTCCCATATTAGTCACATCCGTGATTGTCAAATGATATTTTGAAATTGAACGTTACGATCCAATCAGCTAGACAACATTTTTCGCAGTACGTGGAAAAAAAAAATTGTGGTTAGGGCTGTGGGACCGACACGTGCCCAAGGCAGGACTCGAACTTCCGACGGGGAGAGCAGTGCGAACCGTGATAAGACGCCCCAGACCACGCGGGGAATATTCTGTAGTAAAGCTGAACTCCGTATTTACGAATGTTGTTTCCTCGTATACTTGCCAATTTTTAGGTTGTACTAACAGTCGTCTTCGGCCAACGAAGTAACAGTAATGGTTGTTGCGGTGCGCATTTTGAGCTGCGTTTCTTTCTAGCGCCGTTCGTAAATTTTCTTCGGTATCCAGAGAAATAAATTGCTGGACGCAAGTAGCAAAATTGTCTCATCTCTTTCGGAGAAAATTAAAAGATTTAGTCGCTTTCATTCTTTTTTACTTTACAATAAAGGTATTTTTTACTTCAAGCTGTGCATCGTCGTATCCATTACATCTGTAAAGCTAATTTTTACGGTGTGTATTGTGTATTGAACTGGGGACCTAGAAACGACGGAGACCCTACGTCCCGCCGTAGCCCTCAGTAGTTCACAACCCCACAACAGGTCACAGCAGTCCACCCATCCCACCGCCGCCCCACACCGAACCCAGGGTTTATGTGCGGTTCGCCCCTCTCTAACCTTCCCTTCCCCTCCCTCCCTCCTTAGTGGACCCCCCCTCCCCCAAGAACCTCTCATACCAGGCGAGTGTAACCCCAAGTGTGTGCGTGGTAACGCGTACGTGGACACAATGTTCGCGGTGCAATCGCTGACATAGTGTAACTGAGGCGGAATAAGGGGAACCAGCCCGCATTGGCCGAGGCAGATGGAAAACCGCCATAAAAAGCATGCTAGGCCGGCCGGCCGGCACACCGGACCTCGACACTAATCCACGGAGTGGATTCGTGCTGGGGACCGGCACGCCTTCCCGCTCGGGAAGCAGCGCGTTAGACCGCGCGGCTTGCTGGGCGGGTACTTTTTACGGTACTCGGTTCCTTTCCTTTGCGTAAGTAGTTGAAGTTCTTCCTGTTACCAGCATTTCGAGTTACTACTGATCTACATGATGCTCCGCAAGCTACCTAATGGTGTGTGGCGGCGAGTACTTTCGCTACCACTATCTGATCCCTTCAGCCCTGTTCCACTCGCCAATAGTTCATGGGAAGAATGAATGTCGGTAAGGCTCTGCACTGGCTCTAATTTCACGAATTTTCTCCTCGTGGTCAATACGCGAGATGTGTGTGGGGGAAGTAATATGTTGTCCGACTCCTCCTGAAAAGTGCTGTCCCGAAATTTGAATAGTACATCTCCCCGTGACGCACAATGCCTCTCTCGTAACGGCTGCCGGTGGAGTTTGCTTAGCATCTCCGTAACGCTCTCTCTCCAGCTAAACGATCCCGTGACGGAACGTGCCGCTCTTCGTTGGATCTTCTCTCTCCCCTCTATCAGTCCTACCTGATAGGGATCCCAGATAGATGACCAATACTCAAGAAGCGGGCGAACAAGTGCATTATCAGCTACTTCTTTCGTGGATGAGTCACATTTCCTTAAGATTCTTCCAATGAATTTGAGACTGGTGTCTGCTTTTCCCACTGCCTGTTTGATATGGTCATTCCACTTAAGGTCGCTATGGATAGTTACGCCTAGATATTTTACGGCAGTTTGTCATCAATATTGTAGATGTACAGTAGTGGATTTCTTTTCCTATGTGTCGCAGTACGTTACATTTATTTACATTCAGGGTCAATTGTCTGCATGTCGTTGCGCAAATTCTTACTATCGTCTGGCATTGCTGCTTATGTATAGACAACTGCATCATTTGTGAATAGCCTTAAAGGGCATCCGACGCTTTCTCATCATTTATATATTTATTGTAAACAGCAACGGTCTTATCACACTTCCCTGTGGTGCTCCGGATATTACCTTCACGTCTGTCGCTTTTGTTCCGTTAAGAGCGACGTGTTGTTCTGTTTGCAAGAAAGTCTTCAATCCAGTCGCAAGTCTGCTCCGATACTCTGTAAGCTCATATTTTTCTCATTAAACGGCAATGCGAGACGGTGTCAAATGCATTACTGAAATCAAGGAATACGGTATCAAGCTGAGCGCCGTGGTCCACTGCGCTGTAGATCTCATGGAGGAACAGAGCGAGTTTAGTTTCGCAGCATCTCTGTTTGCGGAATCCATGTTGATTTTTACTGAGGGGCTGTTCATTTTCCAAGGACGTCATAATTCTTGACCATAAAACATGTTCCATAATTCTACATCAGATTGACGTCAACGATATAGGTCTATAATTGTGTGGATCCATCTTACGTCCTTTCTTAAAAACAGGAATGAAGTGTGCATTTTCCAGTCGTTAGGTACCTTTCGTTGCTGAAGCGACCTACGATAAATTACTGCTAGAAGGGGAAGAAGTTCGTATTGTGTATGACAGCCTCCATTTTAGCTGTATAGCTAAAGTGTATGTTGCGATCCTAGCTTCAATTTACTTACGATAATTATATTTCGTTCGTGCTGACTATTGTTATTTCCACTGAGTATTGTTGTTTCCACTACAGCTGTAGAACAGATTTTTAGATACTCGTTTCGGTTACTTTTCAACAAATAGTTAAAGTTGTTGTTGTTAAGCCTTTTTATGATTTAATACTGAAAAATATATACATATGAAACTGTATCACCATCACCATTTGAACTATATAGCCAAAGTATATTTTCTTTTACTACCAAGATTTATTTACCATAAACAAAATTTTTTTTCATGTAGTGTATCGTCGTGATCATTAAGATGTAGGACACTCGATTCTTTTGCATACCAAAAAACGCTTCGTTATTTGTTTGTGATTGATGGTAATAGTTGTATTATTTCCCGATTTAGTCTTTCTCGTAATTAAAACTGTGTCATTTATGTTTCAAAATATTTCCAGTGACATGACGTTACAATAGCGCACAGCAGACCACGCTGTTGGGTCCTCTGTGTCAACCATTCGTGGAAAATCCAGTTGGAGCTGAATCCGATATAGACAAGACAGACGTGATTATTTACTGCACAAGTGACGATAGGTTAGTTTTGCAAATTATGATTGATGCCTCCTTACAATCCGTTCGCTATATCGTTGCTGACTTTTCGATTTGAGCGTACAAGGGAATATTGACGGATATTCCCCACGTGTCATATGTGACGCGATCGGACGGGTCAGGGAAGCAGATCTTGATGTAAGGTTCTACGAGCTTGTGATTGTGCGTATTTGTCCAGAAACGTTGTGTATTTGTATTTACTTTCAGCTTACGACAAATAAACAAGTAGTTGCCTGGTTGTTTACATCATTTGTCGCCAGTTCACTGCGTCCCTGTCCAACCCGAGCTGTAGTATCGCAGTTTTCTCGTTGCCCATGTATGGTTACCTTAATTTCGCTAACAAGGTTTTGTCTACTGTCGCCTCACACGAGTCCTATCTCGGAAAGAATGTTGTCATAATCTTTTTGCTTAACAGTTCAAATCCCCATTTGCTCTGATAAGTGTTGCAGGAAAATAGCGCATTTGCTGCTTTAATTACGCTTCAGTTTTTTCGGTGCAACATTGTGCATTTGTACAATTTTCTCATTTCAACGTGCAGTTAGATTCTTGTAAGTCTGGTTGCAATGCACCATTTTAGATCCGTTTCTAGTTCACCTAAGTGAAGTACCTGTAATACCCAGTCGGTGATCATTTAGTTTAAGTGCATGTTGTCTGGTTTCTGTTGTCAGTTTCCGGCAACAACGGCAGCGACTGGAGGAGCGGAGCTTTGAAAACATCACATCTGCTGGTACTGGCACACGGAAGCTTTCCGTAGGGTACATCGGTCGTTCGCGTTGTTTATCCGGTACCTTGGCCGAGTCAACTGTGTGTCATGTTACTGTGTACTGCACTGTTATCTTGCTTATAGCCACGACTTCGCCGTGTTACAGACAATAAAATCCCTGTAATCGCAAGAGAACGCAGCAAAAACTGATATTATCATTGCGCAACATCGTGAATACGGCTTATTCTGTTCACAGCATCATGTAATTTATCGAACATAGGCAGTGCCTCGGGGTGCAGTTTGTTCGATGTCAATGTAAGGTCGACAGTTGCTCTATGTATCTGCCTTCTGATCTTACTTTAGTGTTCACTTAACTTGATGGCTAAGTCTTGTAAGGGCATATGCAGTATTCTGTACAAATAACTTCCTGTGTCTTACGGTTTTAAATTAGAAATACACAGGAGAAGCTTTTTGCAGTATCCTCCACTACTGACACTTGATTTTGTGGAATTCGTCGCCTGGAGATAAGATTCTCGTTGGCCACTTGGCCCATATTGACTGTTGGCCAGTAGAGATAGATAGCGATGCCAGAGGGGGACGAGGACAGCAGCGGGGGCGGGGCGTTGGGGCGGCTGTGGCGCAAGGTGCAGGGGGGCGGCGCGGCGGCGGCGGCGGTGCTGCAGCTGCGGGGCGTGCAGCGGCCCGGAGGCGGAGGGAGCGCGGGGGCGTCGCTCGGCGGCGGCGGCGACGACGGCGACTCGGCCACGCTGACGCGCCGGCGGGCCTCCGCCGTGGACAGCGCGCTCCGCGAGTGTGGCGACGCCAAGGTGACCCCCGTACATAGCCCCAGGCTTGGGCCCATTACACCAGTAGACAGCTGCAGGAGTATTGGCACAGTGGCGTGCTCCCCCACTCAGTAGTTTGTAGAACCAGACGTAGAGAACGGATCCTCCTGGCAGTCGATGCCGGACCCTTCTGACCGTTTAAAATTGGTGCACCGTCAAGACGACACGCAACTCACGTCCACAGTTGACAGGATCCGACAGATGGTTCAAAAATAACAAATTTTTTTGGAGAGAATGGTCTTTATTCCTCTTCATCTGTGTTACCTCTTTCAAAACAATCTCCCAGCTTCGACGGGTATAACGAAGCATCTACGGGGCTAATCTGTACTACTGTGTAAAGACGAATTGTAGTTTAGTGTGGTTACCAAAAATCTCGATATTTTCTTCATCGATTCACTTCAAATTTTTTCGCTACACCCTAATTATACATCCTCAGTGGACGGACACAGACTTTTTAAATAGTTTTGATATATATTTGAAAGGGAAATTTATCAAAAATCTCGTAAATTTCTTAGTTAAAGTTTTTACACTATACTCTAATAAACGTTCGGAGAGACATTTGCCGTATATTTTTTAATATATGTCATATGTGAATATATACTTTTATTATATAAAGGGGAAACGTAAATAACCAGCTTCTGGAAAAGTTGCAGATGTGTTGTAGTTCATACTGTTGCAAAATACTTTACCAGCATTTAGGCGGATGTAGTCTATAAATTTTTGAACAACGATGTACATATTTTCTGATGAAACCGGTAGCGAAAAAGAGAAAGCTGAGCCGAGAAAATGCGCGCGATCATTTTCTTTCTCGCAGTCAGTTTTAAGAAGGAAGTCGTATTTATCGCTTATCGAATAACGATTAGAGTACTATTACAGAATCTGAAATCATTCGTAATCTTGCAATCCTACCATTTGAATGATTAATTATAATTGTGAGCTATAATGTATTTGACGATACTATCCACTCCATTTCAGCAGCTTGGAGAGGCTTCTCCTTCGAGAGGCCTCTCATGAATCCGTTATAATCATGATCCGAACACCAATCAAGGCTTTCTGAGCAATAACAATAAACAAGACCTAAGGTTCGACAGAGGAGGGAAGAGGAGATGGCGATTGGTAGGATGGGGAGGGGGGTGAAGGGAAGAGAATATGAACAGGAAAAGGTAGAGGGAGGTGAATGAGATGAGGAAGATGAGGAGATTGGGGAGGGGGAAGAGAGAGGGAGGAGGGGGGAAGGAGATTAGGACGTATATACAATTTCCATTTGCAAAGCATTGGCTGGTTCGCTAGTAAATTATAAACACACATCCTCCTCGTGAATCAGCTTACCTATTAATGAAAACTGTGTCAAAATCGCTACAGCACTTTGTGATTAGACGTCTTATACAGATAAGAAAAACAAGGCAAGAGACTTTAAATTAACAACATATGTAATTTAGTTTTTATAAACGCTTTCTCCTATCCCCGAAACACTTCCAGAACTCTAACTTTTAGCTATCTCAGCGAAGTATTTTTAACCTCATCCATGCTCATAAAACGACGATTTTATGCTGCTGTTACTTTTGGGAACATGGGGCCACGATTGGCGTAAATGGAGGCTGGGGCATCAGTACAGTCCAAAAATTCACGATCAAGTAACGAAATGTGCGCAGATGAATTATGGCGGAGCAAAACCTTTTAATTTCTTCACCTGGGTGTGATGATTTTTCCGGTTTGCTAAACGTAAACGGCGCTTCTGCTTGTAAGTAGGACTTCTTATTGGCCGTTCGTTCGACCTTGTGACAAGAACTCACGGCGCTCAATATGCTGTTAAAATCGAAGAGCATGATGAGCGCAGCCCTCACATTTGACTGCATTTGTGGAGCTCTTCTCAGTCTTGTCGGTCCAGAATGTTCCCATTCGGGCGACAGAGCCTCAGCACAGACCTAATATCCGTAAACCCTTGCTTCGCCACCTTTTAGGACCGGTTTCAACAGTTCTGTATCGTCGTTGACCATCTAGCGACACCTGTGCGACCTGCATTCGGCTCTGTTTTTGTTCGAAATTCGCTACTTTTGGAACAAATTTTGCTGTCACAGGTTTCATTGCCAAAACGTCGGAAGAAAAATTCAAGGCATTAGCCTGTTGAGTCCCCAACATCATCAGCAACACCCCTGGTTGTGATTCGGCGATCGCTGGTCATCTTTTCCGTCCCTTTCCCCCGATTTCATGGTTCGATGTGCTACGGCGTCCAGGATGCTAGGCATCTTCAACGTCTTCACGGCCTCCTTCGAAACGCGTATACTGCTGGTAAACTCTTGTTGTAATCATAGCACACTCACAGTAGCTTTTTTGAAATTTTGTTACGCTGTATTCCGTTCGTATAGGAAAACGTAATGTAAACTCTCTCATCCATTTTTAGGCAACGTAAGTAATCCCTGATTACATTCGTAAAACAGTAGTAATGCCATGAATCAAGGATAAGACACCAGCTGTTCAATTAAACAATAAACACTCTAACATTGGAAATAAGTTCAAATATCGTCGTGACATCATAGTTAGGAACTCAAACGAGAAAACGTCAATAGAAAGAACAAGCACTAATTTGAAACGAGAACAACGAAACACCTGGCCAACGTACAAGAAGAAATCTATCAGTGAACGCCAAATTCAAACACAGTTAGGTTGTTAAACCTGCAGGTACGAAGCTCAACTAATCAATTTAGGTGTCAAATCAACAACAGGTAAATTACAGAAGGTAGACACGAAAAGTCACCAAGTGCACGAAAGGACAGTCCATTCCACTCTTCTGCAGACTGTCTCAGAAAAGTCTTGTATAAAATGTAGTTTAAGATAGATAACAAAAAATGTATGATGCAGTGGACGCATGTAAACAAATGCTGCAGCTGACAACAATCAGATGCTTTACGCCAAACCGAAACTAGTCTCCCCCCCCCCTTACTCCACACACACACACACACACACACACACACACACACACACACACACACACACACACACACACCGTTCTTTAAACCCTGGCAAAGCACGATGCATGCACTACCTAAACGATGGAGTATTCCAAGCGTCGGTTACCCACAATATGCCCGCGAACTGCGCTGAGCCGTCGTCCGTCATATTGGTAACTTTAACAATGTCTGACGGCATTCCATTCAAGTGACACTTAGAAATGTTCTCTCTTTGTGCTCCAACGTCTCTGGAAAGTATTTTTGTTCCGTCCTTCCCCATCACTGCTCCGTTAACAGTAATTTAAAATCAACACCGTGTATAGTCTTATTTTACTAATTTTAATTTAATAATTGCTCAGTGTAGTAATGTTTACAGATCATGGCCCACTGATACATTTATTTTATTTCATAGAAATAACTATATATGACACTCTAGAGTTATAATATTAACAATAATAAAACTGTTAGCTATACACTTCTACTACCACAACGCTACAAACGTTAACAAAGCAAAGACGAATGATGAAAAATGATTCTAGCTGCCGTAGGGCCCGCAAATAGGGAATCGAATGACGTAATCGGCGTCTGTGAACAAGCAGCGCGTAATCGGTGAAGCTGGTCGGCCGTTCGCGTGCTGCCATCGTGAGCGTCTGTGGAAAATCGTTGAAGCCATGACTGGACCACTAGATTATACTACGTCCACACCTCGCCGCAGAACGTGGAGCTCGAAGTCTCGCTCATGGTGTAGGTGGCGGTATATGGAAGACGTGACAACAGAAGTCGGTGCTGGTGCAGGCACAAGTGTTGAGGGGCACATTGTTGAAGATGGGGCTCCGCAGCACGCGATCCCTTCCTCTTCCCATGTTAACCAAACGTCGTCATAAATTAAGATTTCAGTGGCACAGTATAACCGAGATTGATCATCAGGTGACTCGTTTCCATTGATCCACGGTCCAATGACGTATCTTGTTAGACAAGTCCTGGTCGTGTCCGAATACTCGTACGCCTTCACGCAGGCAAAATCTGCTCAAAAAGTGCACTTCGCCACGGTCACAGGTAGGTGGTGGTAATAGGCTTCGGGGAATGAACACATGGAATTTCGTGGAACATGAGAGTATTCGAAGGCTCCAAAGCATCCATTCATGTTTGATGTCTTCCCCGACAACAGTGGCACCTTCCAGCAGGATAACAGCCAATATGCTACAGTGATTTGAGGAGTGTGATAGTGAACTCACGTTGGCCATCAAATTCGCCTGATCTGAATCGATGGAACAGACTTGGGGCGATATTGGGCGCCAGCCCCGCATTGAGAAACCAAAGGAACTGAGCTGCATGTGCGCAGACTTGCGGTGCCACATACATCCTGAAACGTACCGCCAGTTGTCGGTTCAGGCCACAAACAATCGTTGCTGCATCGCCTTCTAAAGGTGTACCCAACACACTGTTACGTAGTTCGCCATAATGTTGTGGCTCGTCAGTGTAAGCGTATCTGGAACTCTACCGGGCGAGGTACGATCGCCTTGCATCCAGCCGGACCAGTCTCCTTGAGAGTTGGGGGCAATCGAGCGGTCATTAGTCAGAATGAGTCTCCAATCTTGTCGGTTTCGCGCGTGGAGTTGGTGCCGCGTCTTGTCTTCAGACATCAGGCGAAAACTGTGCTGGTCGCTGCTAGCGGGGAGTTATTCGCCACTGCGGACCCTTAATTCTGTCCATTTCTGTAACAATCACAGTTTAGTATTTCTGTGAATAATATCAGTATGCAAGGGAAATTGGCTATCAAACAAAATGTCACTGTATTGAGATTTTCTTGCTGGGAAGTACGCAAAATGTTATCTTGGATCGATCGACATAACTAATTTCAGGCGTGCCCCAAGGAAGTGTATTGGGACCGTTGTGTATTAATGACATGTCAGGCAATATTAATTGTAAGCACAGACATTATGTAAATGTTGTCTTTTATGCAGCTTTTTCGTATAATACTTCATAAATGTCCGTCAATCCTTAATAAGGTTCTAAAGTGGTGCAAAGATTAGCAACTGCGTTAAATTTATAGAAATGGGAATTACGCACGTCACTCAAAATAGAAACGTACTATTCTGTGACTACAATGTCAGTGACACATAGCTGGAATCAGTCAACTCGGACAATTGGTTGGGTGTAACATATCATATGGATATGAAATGGAATCATGACATAGGCTCAGTCGTAAGAAAGACAGGTGGCCAACTTCCGTTAACCGGTAGGTTTCTGGGAAAATGTAGTCTGTCTACAAAGGAGACAGCCTACAAATCACTTGTGGATCCTGTCGTAGAATATTGCTAAGCTGTTTGGGACCCATACCAGATAGGACTAAAAGGGGAGACGGAACGCGTACGAAGAATGGCAACTCGAATTATCACAGGTTTGTTTGACTCATTGGAGTGTGTCAGGGAATGTTAAAAAATCGACACTTCTGAAGATATACGCCTGTTATACCGCCTACTGCCAGATGTTCAATAATCAGTGTTAAGTGTAGGCTCTACAGGTATACTACAGCCCCCTACGTATGGCTCCCGTAGGTAGCGTGAAGATAAGACTAATTACAGCAGCCATCTTCACCCATTCCAAACGCGACTGAAACGGAAAGAATCCCAAATATATGGTGTAATTTAAGTACCTATTAACATGCGCTTCACTGATTTGCAGAGTGTTTATAAAAGCAGAGAACCTCCTTTACTGTGAATACGTTGTTTGTCTGTACACCACCAGTCATTTCCTACGGAAGCCCGTTGAAAATAAATGCCCCCAGAGAGTTGTCCACTTTGTCGACAAGGACGTGTTCTCCCTATTGAGTCTGTTCTATCGTTCTTGGTTCAGCTGTTCTTTTCAAACCGTTCCTTGTTAGCAAAAGCATCCATCATGATAGAGTAAATTTATTGGCACTTAAGTACAACCACGCCAAATCATTAAACAGCGGTTTTGAATGTTAAACAGTGGTCTTAAATGTGGTTGGTGACTTAAACCGACATTTGGCGTGGATTTCTCGGGTATGGAAGAAAGCTGCCTTAGCTTAAGCTATCATTGTTAGTAGTAGTTTCCCACCCTAAGAGAACTGCATACGATCGGAAGTATATATCGCGTTATATTTAACATGTGAGATAACCTATTAACAGATTCTGTAAGAGTTACGTGTAATTAAAATTACTTTGGGATTACTACTTTGAGTTTGTCAGGCAGCGCCTGGAATTAAAATATTTTCAAATGTAGTCAGACGCTTTACCTGCTTGAATTGCAACCCCAGTTTCTATCCATACATAGATTAGCTACAAAAATATGAATATATAGTAGCAAACTTGGTTCGGAAGTTGCTTGTAGGCTTTTAGCTCTTACTGTTGATAATTTAAAATAGTTTGTAGAAATGTGGAAATGTAACTGGTGCCATGTGGTTCAGTGAATGTGAATAATTTCAGGAGATTTTCTTTTTTATTTACATTAAGTTTACTTCCAAATAAAAGCACCAAGTGCGACGATATATGTTTGTTTAATAATTAGGACTGTCCTTTGGAATTCGCGGGGGTTCATGTGCGTGTCACGCACTCGAATGCTCGCCAAATGTTTTGACAATGGGGATAATATTACGTAAGAGAATGCGGGATCTTTCTAGTGGTCTCGATGAAAGTGCTTCATTCTTCTTGTAGCGTCGCATATAAACTTGGAAAGCAACTAGACGGCTTTATATTAAATCAGAATGCCGACCACTGTGGGGAAAGCTGTTAGTACTATTATTATTGCCTGTAAAGTAAACGGACCAGCAGGAAAAATGTACTGTGTAGTGAAATACTTCACATGTAGAAAATGCTCAATTGCTCGTTTTTGAACTGAACAATACAAGGTTGAGATTCATTTGGTCTGAATTCACGTTGTAAGCGACACTTGCTATTACTTTCGCTGTTACTTGATTTTTTTTCTGTAGACAAAACATTAGTGCATCGTATGTGATTTATTGATGACACCCATGTGTCTTCTTGTAACGAGGACACTGAATTACTATGTGATAGTTCAGTGCTCTCAAACCCGTGCAGTAGAAGTCTCTCAGTGCTCTCCCTAGTATGTTTTCCAGCCTCAGATGCCCCTCTCCTCGCCTCCTGGTTGTGAGCTACGATTAGAAGTTAGTTTGCATTTTTGTAAGTGTAAATTCAGTCTGTAGCGCACTAGCTGCTAATTTGTTTTGTTTTGAAAGCAGCCGACCGTTCGTTTAGCAAGCCAGTTAGTCAGGCTCCAGCTCCCAGCTGATATATATCTACAGAGCGGCAAGTTAAGTGTTTATCATTTTTGTGTAATCCTCATACTGTGTTTATTAAATTTCGTGCGTGTTTTTCTATTTAAGAGATTTAATCTGGCATTTTTGTAACTATAAATTCATTAACTCTCGAGCGCAGTAGTTGTCCACTGAACAGCCAACAACGTAGCTCATTAACGCATCAGCGTCCATTGTTGACGCATCAGGAAGATAGCAAGTTGCATATCTAGGATTCTGTCTGATTTTGCTATGAAGTTTACTTCTTTCTTTAGCCCTGCTTGGATGGTTAGGATGTGTGCAAGCTGTGCGCGGATGCAGGAGGAGTTGGCCGCAGTTCGCGAACGGCTGAATGCGCTTTTGGCTACCGTCAGGCACCTTCGGGCTGCTGCCTCGGGATGTAGCGGTGGTGGAGAACCTGGCGCGTCGCGTGGGACACCTCAGCTTTCGCTTTTTTTTTTTTTTTACCCACGGACTCTGCTTCCGAGGCACCTTTTAGTGAGCCCAATACGGTGGGTCAGCCCTCACAGCAGGGCGAGTGGCGGACAGCGGGTGGTAACACCTCCGTGTCGCCAGAGGCTGATGGTCAGTGTGGAGACTGGTCGCCTGGCCTCGTCCGTCCACCCCGTGAGTGGACAGTGGCTGCTGTTCAGTAGGGTCCGACCAGGTACAAGGGAGGGAGTAGGAACAGTAACGTAAGGCGCGTTATGGAGCCCCTTAGGCTGATAGCGTTCAGTGCTGTTGTGGCTCTCTTCGGCACCAACGACGCCTGTCGCATGGGTTGTGAGGCCATCCTCAGTTCGTTCTTCGGCTGGGGGAGATGAAGACTGCTAGCCTCGCTCGTGGCGCGCAAGGAGAGCTCGAAATTGCATCATTGTTCCCGGAGTTGGAGTCCTCTCGTTTGCAGCCAGGTGGAGGGTCTCAACCAACGGTTTCGTCGACTCCTGGCTGCAGATTTCTAGACCTTCGTTATCGTGTGGGGATTTGTAGGACTCCCCGTGAGGGGTGCGCTACCCAAAGGAAGCAGCTACTCGCGTAGCAGAGTACTTGTGGAGTGCACATGAGGTTTTTTTTTAGGCTAGACGGTAGTTTGAGGTGGTCAGATGAACACTCGCCATTCGATATGCCGCAAGGGAAGTTAGACGCCGTTAAGAATAAAGGCTATTTGACTGTCAAAATTTTAACTGTCCAAGTATTCGTAATAAAGTTCCCGAATCTGCTGCCTTCCAGGAAAGTTCTCGCGCTCAAATTATTCTTGGGACGGAGAGCTGGCTGAAAGCAGAGGTGGAAAGCTCTGATATTTAGCAGGTCGTGGAACATATATCAAAAAGACAGATTAGAGACCACAGCAGGGGGGGGGGGGAGGGGGGGTGTTCATGGTAATTGACAAAAATGTCTCTATTGAGGTCAAAGTTGAGTGTGACAGTGAAGTTATGTGGAGGCGTGTAACATGTGTAGGTGAAACAAAGTTCAAATTGTTCTGAGCACTATGGGACTAAACTTCTGAGGTCATCAGTCCACTAGAGCTTAGAACTACTTAAACCTAACTAACCTAAGGACATCACACACATTCATGCCTGAGGCAGGATTCGAACCTGCGACCGTAGCGGTCTTGCGGTTCCAGACTGGAGCGCCTAGAACCGCTCGGCCACTTCGACCGGCTAAACAAAGTTAATTGTTGGATATTTTTACCTTCCAGCGGCGGGCCGTAGTGACCGAGCGGTTCTAGGCGCCTCAGTCTAGAACCCCGCGAACGGTATGGTCGCAGGTTCGAATCCTACCACGCGCTTGAATGTGTGTGATGTCCTTAGTTTAGTTAGGGTTAGGTAGTTCTAAGTTCTACGGGACTGATGGCCTCAGATGTTAAGTACCATAGTGCTCAAAGTCGTTTTAGCCTTCCACGCGGTCGTCCTGTGACAGTTCTAAGAGTCAGCCAAAGAGAGTACGGTTAATAGTGCTAAATACCCAGATCATGCAGTACTAGTTGGAAGCGACTTTAACCTGCCGAGTATTGACTGGAATCTCTATGGATCCATTGCGGAGGATACAGACAAAGCCATGCGAAATACTTTCCTGAAAACTGCCTAGAGCAGCTCACTCGGCAGCCCACACGCAATGGAAATATCTTAGACCTTGTAGCTGCAAATAGGCCGGACCTTATCGGCAGCGTCAGTATGGCTGTAGGGATTAGCGATCATGACGTCATTATAGCAACTGTAATTGCGAAAGTTAATACATCAGTCAAGAAGTCTAGGAAAATATTTCTGCTACACAGAACAGATAAGCAGTTGTTAACATCTCACTTACACAGTGAACTGACATCACTTGGTTCCGGTAAGATGGGCGTAGAGGAATTAACGGGGAAAATTATAGACCAATATTCGTAACTTTGATTTGCTGCTGAATCCGTGAAAATATTCTCAGTGCCAATATATTAAACTTTCTTGCGGCTGAGAAGCTTATGTCGACGAATCAACATGGTTTTAGAAAGCATAGCTCGTGCGAAACTCAGCTTGCTCTTTTCTCACATGATACTCTGCGAACTATGGATGAAGGTTATCAGGTAGATTCCATATTTCTAGATTCCCAGAAAGCATTTGACACGGTATCCCACTCCAGGCTGGTAACGAGGCAATAAGTTCACAGATGTGCGCAGCTCGAAGACTTCTTAAGTAACAGAATGCAGTATTTTGTCTTCGACGGCGAGTCTTCATCACAGACAAGAGGGTATTTTCAGGAGTGTCCCAGGAAAGTGTGGTAAGACCACTGTGTTGCTGTCTAAACACACAGTTGATTTGGCGAACGGGATGGGCAGCAACTGCGGTTGTTTGCTGATGATGCTGTGGCGTACGGTAAGGTGTCGAAGTTGAGTGACTGTAGGAAGGCATGAGACAACTTGGACAAAATTTCCAGTTGGTGTGGTGATCGGCGACTGGCTCTGAATGTGGAAAAATGTAAGTTAATGTGAATGATTAAGAACAACAAACCTGTAATGTTCGGATACAGCATTAGTAGAGTCTTGCTGGACACAGTCAAGACGTTTAAATGTCTGGCCGTAACGGTGCAAAGCGATATGAAATGGAACGAGCATGTGAGAACTGTGATAGGGAAAGCGGATGATTGACTTCGGTGTAGTGGAAGAATTTTATGGAAGAGTTGTTCATCTGTAAAGGAGGACGCATATAGGACGCCGGTGAGACCTATTCTTGAGTACTGCTTGAATGTTTGGGATCCGTACCGTGTCGGATAGAAGGAAGACACCGAAGTAATTCAGAGGCGGGCTGTTAAATTTGTTACAAGTAGATTCGGACAACACCTAAGTGTTATGGAGTGCTTTGGGACCTGAAATGAGAATCCCCCCTCCCCCCAGAGAAAGCGACGTCCTTTTCGAGAAATATTATTGAAAAAACTTACAGAACCGGCTTTGGAGCTGACTGCCAAACGATTCTATTGCCGCCGACATACATTGCGCGTAAGGGACACGATACATAGGGCTCATACAGAGACACATAGATATTCGTTCTATTTGCGATTGGAACAGGAAAGGAAATTAGTAGTAGTGGTACAGGGTACCCTCCGCCACGTACGGTGGCTTGCAGAGTATCTGTGTGGATGTAGATATAGATGAGTCAGTTTCAGTATTTATCCTGTTTGTAAAGTCTCTCATTTTACCATTCTTGTTCTTTGTTTTTCTTTCAGGTGAGTCCCTTGCGTCAGAAATGGCTTCAGCTTTTTAATTACCAAGAGGGCCGGCTTCCAGGTTAGTAAAGGCATATGCTCCTTCTACTACTCTAGTAGTCCGCAAGTGCCAACGCTTCTATAGTAAAAGAAATCTGTGGTCTGAGTTACCCAGCTCAGTCTTCCGAAGAGCATCAGAGGAAACAAAGGCCAGTAATTGCAAAATTAACATATCCATTGCAAATTACGTCCTCTTACTTGAAGTCCTCTCCTGCATTTCCCGTTAGTGCTGCACCTTTCATTACCGTGTTTGGATTTTCTTCGACTGCTTAAACTCAGTGACGTACCGGTAGATAATTGTACTCTGCGGTATGACATCCGCGTAACTACCAAGCCACGAAGGGTCAGATTTCGATGTCGTTAGTCTTAATTAAAAAAAAATCTGAATTTTTCAACTTGGGAAATACACTCCTGGAAATTGAAATAAGAACACCATGAATTCATTGTCCCAGGAAGGGGAAACTTTATTGACACATTCCTGGGGTCAGATACATCACATGATCACACTGACAGAACCGCAGGCACATAGACACAGGCAACAGAGCATGCACAATGTCGGCACTAGTACAGTGTATATCCACCTTTCGCAGCAATGCAGGCTGCTATTCTCCCATGGAGACGATCGTAGAGATGCTGGATGTAGTCCTGTGGAACGGCTTGCCATGCCATTTCCACCTGGCGCCTCAGTTGGACCAGCATTCGTGCTGGACGTGCAGACCGCGTGAGACGACGCTTCATCCAGTCCCAAACATGCTCAATGGGGGACACATCCGGAGATCTTGCTGGCCAGGGTAGTTGACTTACACCTTCTAGAGCACGTTGGGTGGCACGGGATATATGCGGACGTGCATTGTCCTGTTGGAACAGCAAGTTCCCTTGCCGGTCTAGTAATGGTAGAACGATGGGTTAGATGACGGTTTGCACATACCGTGCACTATTCAGTGTCACCTCGACGATCACCAGAGGTGTACGGCCAGTGTAGGAGATCGCTCCCCACACCATGATGCCGGGTGTTGGCCCTGTGTGCCTCGGTCATATGCAGCCCTGATTGTGGCGCTCACCTCCACGGCGCCAAACACGCATACGACCATCATTGGCACCAAGGCAGAAGCGACTCTCATCGCTGAAGACGACACGTCTCCATTCGTCCCTCCATTCACGCCTGTCGCGACACCACTGGAGGCGGGCTGCACGATGTTGGGGCGTGAGCGGAAGACGGCCTAACGGTGTGCGGGACCGTAGCCCAGCTTCATGGAGACGGTTGCGAATGGTCCTCGCCGATACCCCAGGAGCAACAGTGTCCCTAATTTGCTGGGAAGTGGCGGTGCGGTCCCCTACGGCACTGCGTAGGATCCTACGGTCTTGGCGTGCATCCGTGCGTCGCTGCGGTCCGGTCCCCGGTCGACGGGCACGTGCACCTTCCGCCGACCACTGGCGACAACATCGATGTACTGTGGAGACCTCACGCTCCACGTGTTGAGCAATTCGGCGGTACGTCCACCCGGCCTCTCGCATGCCCACTATACGCCCTCGCTCAAAGTCCGTCAACTGCACATACGGTTCACGTCCACGCTGTCGCGGCATGCTACCAGTGTTAAAGACTGCGATGGAGCTCCGCATGCCACGGCAAACTGGCTGACACTGACGGCGGCGGTGCACAAATGCTGCGCAGCTAGCGCCATTCGACGGCCAACACCGCGGTTCCTGGTGTGTTCGCTGTGCCGTGCGTGTGATCATTGCTTGTACAGCCCTCTCGCAGTGTCCGGAGCAAGTATGGTGGTATCAATGTGTTCTTTTTTCCATTTCCAGGAGTGTATTTTTATGTATTCGCCGTGGTACGGATTTTATGTAGCCTTGATGGGTAGCTTAAATCGCTCCATGTGTGTTCAAACCAACTTTAATTCTGTAGATTCTGTGAGTGTCCGTAGAACAATCACACAAATACCGTCAGTGAAAGAGATATGCATACTCGAAAATAAACTTTGTTTATTTCGAGAGGGTGATTCAAAAATTAATTCAACTGGTCCTTGGGTGCCGCCTACTTAGCTAAAGTGGCAAAATATGATTAGGAATGTCATACGTTAACTACCACATTAGTAGTGAGGGCATGGTATTCTTTCCAACATTGAAGACAACGTAAAATTACGGGCACTAGAAAGTGTTAAGAATAATTTAGAGGGCAACATTAATCGCAAACACAGTAGCTACTTGATCCGGTTTTGAGTTGGATGTGTAATTTTTTAACGTGCGGCGCGGACTGGCCCGTGAATGAAGAAGCAACTTTCAATAATGGAAGTTCCGTTGGAAGTAGATGCAGTATATACTGAGATCACTTACTAGCAGGCTGTTTCTGCCAGCAAAATGCCTTTCAACTCGTAACTCGTGAATACACAACTCGTTATCACATCTCGAAGATAACCAATACGCGATTGAAGTTGCATGTACTAAGAAATCTTATACATTCCTCCTTTCAATTTCATGTTGCAGCTAACGTTCACACTGTAAAGGAAAAAAAAGTACTGCAACGTTTCCTTACTGAGTTTGAAGTGTAACAAGAGAGGAATTTTATTGATTCTCACCTTTCATAGTTATTCACCAGAGTTTCAAGCTTGGAATGAAACTTCATAGTTTTAGAATTTGCATGTTGAAATAATGACTAGCGTCAAAACAAGAGGCTTTTGACTGCAGGTCTTCCTCCGACAGCACGTAGTATTTGCTGCTTGGCGAAACTTGTGTGTTTAGAATATGACTAAGAGTAAAAACTCCGGCAGATCAGATCAGTACGCAGTCGCTGAAAGCCATTATTGTCCTGCTTGTCACTTTTATGAAAGGCGGCAAATTTGCTCCCAAGAAAAGCCCTGAAGTTCGTTGTGAGACTGTTTTGTCAGCAGGGAAGTTCACGTACTGATGCTACAAGCAATGTTGTGAAGCCGGCCGCAGAAATACCGACCGAGAAACTAGCAAATGCTGCTTTCGTGTAAGTTACTGACAGATTATGCAGAAATGAACTAGCTTTAAATTTTGAAGAAACACACGGCATTTATTTTGGAAAAACCTTGTAGTATGCCTGCAAAAACTTATTATATTCGGCTACTTCCGAACTTAAGGATACTGGAGTTAGTAAGGTAACATATTTTATGTATTTTCACCCACTAATGCCATATGGGATAAAATCCGCATGTCATTCCTCGCTTAGAAAAAATTATTCATTGCACAAAAGAAAACAGATTTATGTCTGTGGTTCCTTCACATATGTATTGCAGGCTTCCTTTGAGCGACTAGGAATATTAACTACGGGCTCACAGTACATCTATTCACTTTATGAAATTTATAAACAGTCCATCAGAGTTGTAGAGTAACAGATGTTCACAAGTAGAACACGAGAATGAATAATTGTTTACATTATCTGCATTGATTGACTGTTCCGTCGGCTGTTGGTAGAATATTTTATACATTATGAATGAAAACACACACAACACTGCTGTGGTATTGTACAATATTTACAATTACAAACAGGTTTTCAGCTGTTATAACGCTATCATCAGGTACAAAAATCAGTATCTGGTGCAGTGAAATTTTGTTGGCTCAAAAATTTTAAACTAGTGCATCTACAGAGTATCTCCGTTACAGAGATAAACATTGTTTAATGCTAGAATTGAGAATAAAACAAGAAAGATTATTTCATTGTAAATGCGGTTTGAGATTATTTAACTAATTTAGTATAGACAAATTACAACAGTTGTTCAAACAAGCAAATAATTGAGCAGTAAACTTTGGTGACATATTCCAAATATGTGGTACAACAAAATAATCTTGTCTTTAATAGATCCTAAATTACAAACAGATAAGATATAATACTGATATTAAGCAGGTGAGTGAAGAAACAACACTGATTATACAAAGTAATTTAATTAGTGAAAATGTCTTGGATGTTCAACAGAGATGTGAGAGCAGATTTGGGGCGGAGAGAGGGGGCGATTGCGAGTTGTGGATCGATATATTTTTATTAATTTTGGCGGGGGAACGAGATTTATAAGAAAGAAAGTGGGAGAAGATAGTAATGGTAAATGGAGCCCTAAGGTTTTTGGAACGTGGTAGTTCTCTTGTAAGGCGAGGAAGTGTTTTTTTTTTTTTTTTTTTTTGTTTGTTTTGTCTTACGATTTCATTAAATGAAACAGCAAGTTTACTGTTACCAGTCGCCGTTTTATTTATTTGCAGTTGTCGTGTTGTGAACATCAGGAATGCGGTAAAACATCAAGTCTCTAACATCACTGCGGCCGAAAAATTATCCTGCAAGAACGTGACCAACGACGACTGAAGAGAATCGTTCAACGTGACAGAAGTGCAACCATTCTGCAAATTGCTGCAGATTTCAGTGCTGGGCCATCAACAATTAGTGTCAGCGTGCCAACCATTCAACGAAACTCCACCTATATGGGCTTGAATGCACGACACAAAGCTTTACGCCTCGTATGTGCCCGTCAACACCGATATTGGACTGTTGATGACTAGAAACATATTCCCTGGTCGGACGAGTTTCATTTCAAAATGTAGTAGACTGGTACGGGTATAGAGACAGCCTCATGAATCGATGTACCCTGCATGTCAGTAGGGGACTGTTGAAGCTGTGGAGGCTCTGTAATGGTGTGGGGCGTGTGTAGTTGGTGTGATATGGGACCCCTGATAGGACTCTGACAAGTGATACGTACGTAAGCATCCTGTCTGATAACCTGCATCCATTCGTGTCCATTGTGAACTCCGACGGACTCGAGCAAGGACAATGCGACACCCCACACATCCAGAATTGCTACAGAGTGGCTCCAGGAACACTCTTCTGAGTTTAAACACTTACGCTGGCCACCAATCTCCCTAGACAGGAACATTATTGAGCATATCAGGATGCTGGGCAACGCGCTGTTCAGAAGAAATCTCCACTCCCTCGTACTCTTACGGATTTATGAGCAGCCCTGCAGGATTCGTGGTGTCAAATCCGTCCTGCATCACTTCAGACATTAGTCGAGTCGATGCCACGTCGTGTTGTGGTGGCCCTACATATTAGGCAGTTTAACAGTTTCCTTGTCTCTTCAGTGTATTAGACACTTCAAACAATATTTTGTCAATAAATCCGTCTAGATAGCTTACTAAAATTTCTTTACTTATTGCGACGTTTCGGCTACTGCCATCACGCATCAAAAAGCTAAGAACTTAGAAAAGAAAGCCGTGTGTCAGTACTAATACCTATGGCTAATACGGGCAACTGACCAAATTAGGCGTAGAGTTTAGTACTGACAGAGAACCTTCTTTTATAAGTTCTAAGCTTTTTGATATTTGATGATGGCAGTAGGCGAAACGACGTAATAAGTGAAGAAAATTTAATAAGCTATCTAGACGTTTTTATTCACAAAATATTCACTATGATCACGGCCTCTACAGGAGATGAATTTCCTTTATTAATAACTTCAAACGATAATAATAGTTGTTATTGGTCACATTTTATGCAGATAGACGAAACCCGTTGCACTGACATTGGCCTGCAAATTTGGAGAAAAACGAAATATTTTTTGCGGATATTCGCTGGCATACCGGTGGATACCCGCATCGGCTCAGGCGTTTACCTACTGAGCAATTTCTGCTGAGGGTATCTGCGGATGTACGCATCGACGCAGACCTCCGCAACTGCCGAGCAGCAAACCAGCCTGGTTGGCGTAAGGCGAGGCGGCGGGGGCGGGCGGCGGCGGTGGCTGCCGGCCGTCCTTTGTTCTGCGTGCGGCAGCCGCGATAGCTGCAATCACCGTCGCCGCGCCAACTCTCCTCCCTCCTCCTTCCTTCCGCCCTTTTAATCGGAGTTCTTTTGTTTCAAGTGCTAAGTGAGCTCTTTGTTCAGTTTCCTGCAGCGGCGCTTTTTCCCTAGAAATACACTTAAGCAGTCCTGCTCCAAATTAACCGAGTAGTGCTGTGAATGCTGGTTCTAAGACAGGTTAAATACCTGAAACTTCTCACACCCGTGCTGCGGTAATCGTGGTGCTGTAGATGTTGCTTGATGACGTTGATGATGACACATCGTATGGTGTTAAAAATACACTAAAGTATCTACAGTCAAATTGAAATAGGCAAATTTGACAACCAGTCAAGAGCACTCGGGATTACTCGGTGTTCTATTGTTCGCTCCTCCACTCCGCAATCTTAATCAACACATGAAAGGAAATCTCCCTTGATCCGTCTTAAGGCTGTTCAGCTTCGACTAGGTTTGGTGCACAGTTGGAATTCCTCAATCTTCTTTGTTGTACCTTGAACCAAGGGAGCGTTGTTGGTTGGATGTCCGCTCGAGCGTCGTCGCCACTTGGAGGTGACGACGACAGAACGTACCGATAAGGATGCAACAGCTTGCGCTGCCTAATGTGTTCCAAAACGCCGCGCAAAAAAGCGTGGGCTCCCATCTAGGATTCTGTTGGTGATAGAAAGGTAGGGTCAAGTGGTTTGGGTAGTCTTTGGGCTAGCAACCATCTTATACCCAACAGAAGGATCGTCTTAGAGTCACTATCCTACAGAACAGAGTCAAAGTATGAATATTTCACATTTTCTCTTTCTTAGGCAAATGGAGCAAATTGGTTGGTTCATCTCGTGTTTGATGTAGCGTATGATGAGCCTTAAGGGCTCATGCGGAAACATTATTGGCTCAGGGGTGGTTGCTTAGGAACCCCCCCCCCTCCCCCAAAAAAAGCCCTAAGTGCTTCCAGCAATCTTGTGAAGTAGATTCACTCATCAGTCAAGCTTCTTAGAGAATTTGATGCATAATTGTTTGAATGTTAACGACAGATCCAGAGTGGTTACTAGATGTATTGGGTTGTAGTCATGGGGTGCTTGAATGCAGTCGAAAGGCACATGTAGCTTCCTTTGCGCTTCTTTATTATTTAGATGGTATGCAGTAACCCCAGTTTTATTTACGCTAGGCATGAAATCTCCACTTATGGAAGTAATGACTCAAATTCGGCACATCACTTGTCACCATTTTCTCACAGTGCTTAAGATCTTCACTCCGGAAGACTGATGATGGCTCGTCTGCGTACTGGATTTTCATCGAATCCGTATCTGGCGTGTCACAGATATACAGTTTCAACGGAATGGTAGCCAGGGCTAAAGTAGGCCATTATTTAGAGTCCTCCATTGCTAGATTGTCCATTCAGAAACATCTTATAGTGGCGAAGTACGATGATGACGGATTTAGGATACTCAACAGCATTTTCATAAGCGCCCTGGAGTATCAGCATGCATATCTTGATGTCCGCTCTCGCAAGCGAAACTGTTATGACGATACGCCAGGGACAAACATTAACACATTTGTTCAAATGTCTGGCTGTGCTGACAGAAGTATGTGGTTCGTGACTGATGAGATCAGTTTGACTGCAGCTGTCTCGCCTTTTAAAAACCACCCATCTTTGTAAAAACGTTCTTATGATTGGTTCAGCTAATCTCGCTAGTCAGTGTATTACCACATTGATCGCTTAGGAGCATGCAGATGGGATAGAACTGGTACGATGTGGTCATTGACCCACCATCGCTGACGTGTCTGGAAGTGAAGAGTCTCTTGTGCCAGTCGATTGTATGGAATCGGCACAGTAACATGGATCAGATACTTGGGTACGTGAAAGAATGTCGGAATAGAGCTGTCGTAATTTCTCTAGACGACACCGTGAATAATTTATTGGTGTATCAATGTGGACTTTCTAATCTGGCTACGAAGAATGGTGTAACAATCGCAGCCACATAACACTGCTTAAGAACAGTGGTCGAAATAAGGATCCTGACTTATCAGGGACTGGAGTAGAGGTGCGCACCTTATGAATGAGAAATCTATTCCAAACCTAAGAGGATGCAGCTCCATCTCAACCAGCGACCAGCGGGGTATTCTTCTGTTGGAAAGTGGGGAAAGGGCATAAAAACCGCATCCATGCTGGCCAGCACACCGACCCTCGTCGTTAATCCGCTGGGCGGATTCGATCCGCGACGTAGTTCCACGTCTCGGAAGCGGCGCTTTTACACGCATGGCTATCCAGGTGCCCACTTACAATAAGTTCTACCAGAAGTAGTTTCCACAAACTTCGCACGTTGGTGGAGCATCGAACTGGAGGAGGAAATTGTACGTCAGTGGACAGTGTCCTGTTCCTGTTCAATTAAGTCCATCGCTGTGGCTGACGTGTGGATGACGGATTTCCTTGAACGCAACTTGCTGTGCACCACCTCCAAATCACTCTTCTTCCCATTCTCACATGATCCTTCTGTCCGACAGAGTGGTGTGACAGCATGCTGGGGGGGGGGGGGGGGGGGCGGTACACTTGGTTTTTTGTGTGCGCCTCGCGAGAGGACGCGGGTGGCTTGCATAGTAGTTACACCGAAAGGGGAGGCGGGCAGTGGCGTACAGTATCAGATTACCTTTACTGTGCCAGACTAGCAGTGACCACACATTGGCAGAGCGAATAAACTACTTCGGCAGCTTTCAGATTTTTCCTGGGTTAAAAATAAGCGGGACAGTGCTTCTGCACAGTGTTGGCAAGTGAGACGTGAAATAGTTTAATAACTTACATTCCCGCTTATATCGCCCGTGACCTTGTTTTTATTCACTTAGTGTAAGCGTGCACCATATAAACTCCATAACTGTTAGTCTGTGGATACAAAAGCAAAGGGCTCTCTTTGGCTCACCACAGTGTGCACAGCAAGTTTCATGAAAAGATTCAATTTAGAGAAAAAGACTGAAACACCAAGAGGGATAGCATATAAGTGTTGAAACATTATTTCGCCAGTTTAGGATGTCACATTTACTGCTACAGTTTATTTAAATTTGGGGCAAGCACTGATAATCTCATCAGTGTTTAAAATGACTTTGAGGAGAAATTGGGTAACATGCTTTATTTATGATACGTGATATTTGTGATATGCAACAAGTTTACAGTCATCGGCAGTCCAGTGCCGGTGTTAACGCACCAGGCGAGGCATAAAGCTGTGGGTCTTGGATTAAAGGGTGCACGGGTGGGCCTTCTGCTCCGAAAGCCGATATCGATGATTCGTTGAATGGTTCACTCTGTGACACTTGTTGATGGCCCAGCAATGAAATATACAGCAATTTGCGGAAAGGTTGCACTTCTGTCACGATGAACGATTCTCGTCAGTGGTCCCGTTCTTGCAGGATCTTTCCCCGGCCGCAGCGACGTCGGAGATTTGGCGTTTTACCGAGTTCCTCGTATTCACGGTGCACTCGTGAAATGGTCGTACAGGAAAATCGCCACTTCATCTCTACCTCGGAGATGCTGTGTACCATCACTGGTGCACCTACTATAATACCACGTTCAGACTCACTCAAATCTTGATAACCTGGTATTGTAGCAGCAGCAACCGATCAAACAACTGCGCCGGACACTTGTCTTATACAGGCGTTGCCGACCGCAGCGCCGTATTCTGCCAGTTTACATAACTCTGTATTTGAATGCGCATGCCTATACCAGTTTCTTTGGCGCTTCAGTGTAGTACCAGATAATTTTCGTACAGTGGTCGTACCTCAACTGCTGGAAGAACACGTGACTTTAAAGTATGACCAAACCTATTGAGCAGTACGTTGAGAAAACGAAGAATTCATATTTTCTGGCGCGCTAGCGGGAACGGAACGCTGTGGCTTTTTCATGAACCCCGTGAAAGTTGAAAAAAACTACCAGTGTAAATAAAGTGCATTCCCTCTTGCCGGAAAGTTTGAGATCCTTCCACGTGCACCCTGGGAAGGTCCTGACAGTGCGTCTTCTTCTAGGGACGCGAGTCTACCGCAAATTACGCCACTTACGAATGCTTCTTGCGCTGATAACAAGCACCATCATACTGAAACACATCACCCCTGTCATGCAAGGCAGCTTACATGTCGAGGCCCAGAACACTGTTTCTTGCCAGTCACATGTAGGCAGCTCTGTAAAACAGGCTGATTTGGCAAGCCGATAGTGTTCCCACACAACATGGCTGTCGTGCAGGGCAGCATGTGCAAGGGCTGGCTGTGCCCTTATCGTTACACCTATGGAGCAAGGAGATTATAAAACCCACGGTACTGATACTTCTGAGGCCTGCTTTTTCTGTGCCAAATTTGGTTGCCATTGACCCAGGAGCGTGGGAGGAAATCACACACACACACACACACACACACACACACACACACACACACACACACACACACACATTATATAAAGCAAAGACTGTATGTGCGTGTGCGTGTGTCTTTGGTTCAAATGGCTCTAAGCACTAAGGGACTGAACATCTGGGGTGATCAGTCCCCTAGACTTAGAACTACTTACACCTAACTAACCTAAGGACATCACACACATCGATGCTCGAGGCAGGATTCGAACCTGCGACCTTAGCAGCCGCTTGGTTCCGGACTGAATTGCCTAGAACCGCTCGCCCACCGCGGCCGACGCTCTGTTTTAGTATTTAATCCCTGCAGAGATAAGTCTAACAATTACGTTGAGAGACACACTTTAGACACATTGCTGTGTCTGCCGACGACAGTATAAGGAAACAGGACACATTGATGAAAGGTATGCTATAAATGATGGTCAATAATTTTAATAACATAGCAGCAGTCGTCGAGAAAGTTACTAGAACAAATGATACACTGCACAACTTGCAATTAGCCCATAAATGGAAGTTACCATAACCAAAAGAATACACAACGTGTATTTTGTCGAAGGAATATAACAGAGAAATTGCTCTATGCACTGCATTCGTTTGCCAGTGCACATGTTTTCTCATGGTAGAAGTAAACAAGAACACAACGAGATTGCATTTGACAGTTTTTGTGTGTTATTAATCAGAAGCGAGGACTGTCGCATCGAACTACTTCTGTTCCTCTCATGGAGCACATTTGCAGTTGTACACACTCCAGAACTTAACGTTTATCTTTAGTTCTCCACAGTCTCACATAACGTTGCTTCGTCGGAGCTTGTATGATCCCGAGAGTCGGTCATCTTTGCTCTGTCAGTGCTCCTTTACAACAACGTCATACACTCAACTTCTGTGCTAAGTCAGAGGTTCGAGTCCTCCCTCGTGTGTGTGTGTGTGTGTGTGTGTGTGTGTGTGTGTGTGTGTGTGTGTCCCTAGCTTAAGTTAGTTTGAGTAGTATGTGAGCTTAGGCACCGATGACCTCAGCAGTTTGATCCCATAAGACCATACCACAAATTTCCAAAATTTTACTAAGTCGAACTAGCCTCACGTTTCAGTTAGAGAGAACGAGTCGACGAGTACGAAGCAACCGCAGTGCCACCGTTCTCCGATTCGTCACATTTGCGAACTGTAGTGGGAAGGAAGGAAGCCACACTTTGCGACGTGCGCTTGTTGCTGCGCAAAACGCTGATGCGGCACCAAATCTTTGGCTGCTCCTGTTTGCATTACTCAAAAGCCCATTTCCGTGTATAACGGCAAGTGATTAGGCCCTGGAGAGCCCTTTGTTTCGAGGTAGTTACGTTGCTGTCCTCTGCAGTTCACGGCGCGCAGTAGCGCACCGGTGATCGTATCTCGGAGAAGCCAGATAAGCGGCAACCCTCGGATGCTGTCGATAAAGAGTAGTTAGGTGATGGTCGGCTTTAACGCAGGCAGGCAGTGCGCGGGCGCGGCGCTCGCTCGGGATCGATCCGGGCGTGACGTCACGGGCGCTCCGCCCCCGCCTCCCGCCTGCCGCCTCCCGCTGGCCGCCTCCAGTCGGCCTCCGCGTCGCTCGCATCCCGCGGGAGCTCCGCGTGTCGAGTAAGGCTCCGGTCCAGTCGATTCGTTCTCCCGGCGGCCAGTGTCTGCAGCAGGCGTGACCTCCTCCGCCGGACCGGGCTCCACACTCTCTACTCCCGCTCTGTACTGCGTGTGTGCGTGCGCTCTTAGAGGTTCCCAAGTTTCTGCAGTCGACGTTCGGAATGCGTCTCCAGAACTCAGAGCACTAGTCGAATAGTAGAAGAGGCTACGCCCACAGACTGGAAAGGCTGTGCCTTTGTTCCAGCCGTTTCCTATTCATCGTGCTGCGGCCGGTCAGAGGCACGCTCGACGAAACTGCTTTCTTTCCAGGTGTGTTATCGTGATTGTTGGGTGGATCACTTCACTGGAGAGACAGATTTGGTGTGCAGCATGTGTGTGTCTACCTGCCGATTCGCAGTGGCAGTCCCTGCTTGTCACAGTGGAACTGATTAGCGTAGCGAGAGGGTCTTGCTTATTAGTCTCCACAGTTCACGGCCGTTCCTTCCACAGGTACCACTGCCAGAGAAATGTTGTCACAGTCGACGCTGCTGGTCTTCAGTGCGATTTCTTCCTCTGTATAGGGGCAACACAGTTATTTCAAACACTTCGAGAAATGACGCCCGCCTTAAACGATGTATGTCTCTGCTTTCCTCCGCTGTATTGTATAGCGAATCAGTAATTGGAGGAAGTCCTATTTCGTTGCAGTGTTAACCCTACTACAAATTATTCTCGAACAGTAACGGAGAAAGGGAAGTTGTAATGCCCTGGCGCTTTATCATATATAAGTTGAAGACCGTAAAACACTAGTTACTACGCACATAGACGCAGCATTTTGATTAGTTCCCCAAATGGAAATTTTTAGCTCTTCAGACCTTCCACAATATAGTGTCGCTGGTGATCATTTAGAGTAAATTTCTGAAAATGTGACCTAGTATAAGACCATTGTATAACATTTGCGATGTGTTCCGACTGTAAACTGTTTTACGTTGTTTGAAATGCACCCTCTACGAACTGACTGGAGCGGCTGCGTCTGTACTGTCGGTGAAACAATATGTACTTGCATAGTTCGTTCTTGTCTCGCATTGACGCACTGCTGCAGCCTCAGACTTTTCAGTGTGACCACAGGTTTACGCCCAGACGTTAACTATAATGCATAAGATTCGTAAGCAGTTTTCGTTGGCTTTCTCTGTCTTTTGAGGCGTCGCTAACGCATTAATGATAGCTCTTGCCGCATGTAACAATACCATATCTAGTGCATGACTCTCACGAGAGGATTCAGCTTCGCTTTGCATACTGTTCTTGTAAGTTAGATTTGTTGAGAAAGTAGCTACGGTGGCGCACAGAGAGAATTTCTTGTCGGAGTACTGACCTGTGTTAATTATTAGTGCTACGGAAACGCGAAACAGGCTTTTAAGGAAAACTCAAACTATATTCTGTTTGGGACGGTGGACGGGTTGTTGAAGGACAAAATTAAAACACTTGGCCTTAGATTAATCTGTCAGTGTGTTGACGCTTATCCAGCCGACACATGTGACTAAAGTTCATTTAATTTCACGTTTTGCCGAGCGTGTGTGCTCTAAGGGTACCAATAAAGGTGTCGAAGGTACTCGCGGAGATCTCACAATCATTGAAATTTAGCATTTCCATTATATCAGCGCCGGCTTGCGATGATGCTACGTTGCCTTTCAATCATATCCGCTCCGAGGTTACACAAACGTTGTTGCAGATGGGAAATCCATCTGACATGCAGAGTACGCAGTATTGGTCTCCATTACAGCGTTTACTGAAGAAATCTTAGTGTTACCTTTCATTTAACTCCTGCCTTCAAACATTCATTTTGAAAACATTTTTATCAACAAATTGTATCTATAAGAGGCGACAAAATTTCGGTTTGAGTGCGTTGCTGCTGCATATATGCAGTGTAGCGCGACTCCGATGCGGATATATAAGCACTTGGTTAGGGATTCTTTCCGACGAACGCGTGGTGACTGCGGGAACGTGAAAAGCGACGACGTTATTTCCAAATGCGTCCAAACAGGACTAAAGTGATGTTACTTTTTTGGGAGGGGGAGGGGGCTGCCGGTGCACAAACACCGGTAGACATCGATTGAAGAAAGTAGAAAGCCAACTGCGACAATGGGTGTTGCTGCTGCTCTTCCATGGTAACGCACATTCCCATATTGCTAATGTGTTAACAGAAGTTCCGCGAACTCAAGCCCTGTAGTCCTGATCTCTCTCCATGTAACTGTCACTCCTTCGATCCCTTAAAAAGGACCCTGATAGGTCGAAGGTTCCTGTCGGACGACGATGCGCAGCCGGCAGTTCCGGCTACTGCACGGAGCAGGACACGGTGTTCTACCGAACGGGTGTCTTCAGTCTGGTGCGTCGGTGGGGTGATAGACTCAGTGCCCACGGCTATGTTGCCTAATTGGCATTCCCATTCTGGATAGCACTGTCTTTGAATGGAAACTCTTTGTTCGCCCCGTGTGTTTTTAACGTTGTCCACAGTTTTACTGTAATGGATATAAATGACAAACGGCAACAAGTCCTTCTCCCAGGCTCTAAATCGTACGTATTGCTTTCCATTTTTCCTTTCCCATTCCTCGTATGAAATTTTGAATTGTTTATCTGCTGCTGCTGGCCAGTAATATCTCATGAGTTATGCTCCACCTTCCAATTCAGTTTCCTTTTGCTAGGTACAGCAACGAAAATCGGTTTTAGACATACTTTGCGTAGTGCTGCTTAGTGGTAAAACTACGGGCGCTCCACCAGTTTAGCTCATGAATACACGGATTGATAGTTCAATATTATCCCCTTTCTCGAACTTTCTTATGACGCGAAAAAAAATCCAGATTATTGTAAACGTTTGATTTACTGTGCAATGTCATAAATCTACGTTTACATAAATATGTCGGTGGGTAGGCAGAGGTTTTGGAAAATTACTACCCCAAACAATGGATTGTAAAATGTTGGTAACTATTTGAAATCTGACCATTCGGCCTTGAAATGTCCTATAACTTCTTAAAGTCAGTCATGTATTAATTTACGTGGTACAGTGTATGTTTCTCTACTTAAAGACATGGGGCAATTTTTTTGTGTACTGGTACAAAAAAGACTGTAAGAGACTAATGTCCAATGGATCATTTCCAGGAAACATAGATGGTATCCCCGGATGTAGACTTTATTGTTGATTAGTCACTTGGAATGTTACCAGTCGTCCGTTGTAGCTGCTGAAATTTCAAGACGGAAAAACAACAGTGGGATATTATAGATATAGCCATTTAGTTAGCCTATAAATTTTTTTACTGATGACACCAGCGAAAGTCTAAATCATACAGTAATACCCGGTAATTCATGGCAACTCGGCAAACTTTTTTTTTTTTAAAAAAGAGGATTACTTTCCAACAAATTCCCTGCTCGCCCGGGTACAATAGTTTCGAAATCATAGGCAGTGTACCGCGTTTCTTTTGTTCGTAGTAAGGAAGCCTTTGACTTCCCATTGTCTTTGCATTTCCTGTACCTTTCACGGAGTACGAGACATAAGCAAAACAGTAATCGCACTGATACAAAGAATAAAATACGGAGGCTTCTCTCGCAAAGGTTCTTCTCGAAGAGATATTCATCTTTATCGAGCTTTTTGTACACTTCTGTCTTTTCCTACCTTCAAGGAAATCCTTGTTTCATATCGTTTGCGAGTAAAACACCAATTGTTGAAGAACATAATAAGTATAAATCTGTGAACAGTGAAGTTTTTATAGTGGCTGTATAGTAAATACAAACTTTAGAGCTGCTGAACAGCAATTACGAAATCAAATTTACTACACAGTAAACAAATCCGAATTTTTGTGTGTTAAAAATTAATTTGTGCTTTGATGAGTAGAAATTTGAGTATTGACATGACGAGCAACTACCACTTGTATTCTTCGTTGATCCCAAGTTGCTCGACATTATTGGAACCAAATTTATTCATTGTAATCCAAGATTTGATATCACCTACAGGACTTAAAAGTTACCTGTTCGGCATCTTAATTGTCATTCGATTTATAATAATTTTTTACAGTAAGGTACATTTGTACTTGAAATTTCGAGAAGGTAAGTACTGTAAGCGAGTGTAAGTACAACTTTCGAGTACTTCCAATCCAAATTTGAATCAGAGACGCTAGATGAATGTGACTATTTACAAGGCGGTAATTATGCAGACGGGGGGTGTCCAACGTTTTAGTTTACCTGCCCCACGTTGGAAGAAGACGATTATTTTTAGACAGCTCATAAAATGGTTAACACTAACACGCCGATTAAAAAATGATAGAGAGAGAGAGAGAGAGAGAGAGAGAGAGAGAGAGAGAGAGAGAGAGAGATTGGGGTGGAGCGGGAGTTTAGAAAAGAATTTTATCGTAAGTTACCATAACGTAGATCGTGTCATAGATACTCACTTCTTGGGCCACATGTGGCCCGCTGGCTGCGCGTTGGACAGCCCTGGTGTCGACAGTCTGGAGAAGAAATCAGCTGCGGCCGATCCAGACTCTGGGGGTGCGTCTGCTTCTTATGCGTCATCCATTCATGGTGCACATTCTGCTATACGTGTTTCATTAATCAAACTAGATCAGTTGGACAATGACGGGGCAGAAATTCGAACCACGGCCTATCCACAGAAAATATATTGGCACACGCCTTGAGTGATTTATGAAGATAGCAGAAAACTAAGGCGTGGTTTGTTAATCGGTTGTTTGAATCTCGACTCTCCCAAATGAGAGTCCAGGCGCCTTATTGCTTGTAGGTTTTGTCAGAAATAGCCACCAGCTGGTGCGGACTAACGGAAGCAAACACCTCGTACCGCGGCAGGCTGGCCGTGGGGGCTTCGCTATGCTAGTAATCTCACATGTCGAGGGAGCTAAAATCGGAGCAAAATAGACCAAAACGTACGCTGCGCGCAAGTCCTTTTGACGTGGATTTATGCTGAGATGCGTTTAAAACCGCGGCGACTCACTCTTAGAGGCAATGAATGGTTTCATTTCCCAGAGAAAAATTTATCGTGTAATCCATTCCCCAGAAGTACACTCGTTTTCATCGATTTGAAAATTAATGTTGCATTGGAATACTGAAGATAGTCATAGTGAAATTCTTTGCGTTACCTACGTTTTATGAAGAAAATTGTTGCTAACTTGTAACAATAGAACGAACGGTGATCTAGTATTGTCTTCTTTGCATTTTGATACGTGTGACGGATGACAATAAAAATCTTCCTGGCAGATTAAAACTGCCCTTTCGCTGACAGTGATCTTACTGGTTGAGCTATCCGGGCTCGCTTAAAGGTCATACACACTCTCTTTCGCAGCATGTCTCTGATTCCGAAAGACAAACAGTTTATTGGTTCAAAAGAAAATCCATTCTAATATCCTATTTTCATATTAGAGGAGCTCCTCGTTCAGGCCCTGGAATTCCGAAGGGTGGCTACTGGCCACTCTGTCATCATCTACCTTGGAGTGTAGAGGGGCAGGGGGTCAGCAACCATCTCTCCCGGCCGTTTTGCCGAATTGCTAAACCTTGGAGCCGCTGCGTCTCACACAAGTAGCTCCTCAGTTGGCATGACGAAGCTGAGAGCATCCCGTACCAGTCTTCCCACTAAGAAAAAAATTGATGGCAGTACCGGGAATTGAACCCCTCCGCACTGCAGCCATTTACGCTGACAGCTACGGAGGCGAACACATTCATATCTGTATCAGTGTTATTTTCTGCCACTTTCGTGACAGCTTTGTGACGTGTTAGTTGTTGTTGTTGTCTTCAGTCCTGAGACTGGTTTGATGCAGCTCTCCATGCTACTCTATCCTGTGCAAGCTGCTTCATCTCCCAGTACCTACTGCAACCTACATCCTTCTGAATCTGCTTAGTGTACTCATCTCTCGGTCTCCCTCTACGATTTTTACCCTCCACGCTGCCCTCCAATGCTAAATTTGTGATCCCTTGATGCCTCAAAACGTGTCCTACCAACCGATCCCTTTTTCTGGTCAAGTTGTGCCACAAACTTCTCTTCTCCCCAATCCTATTCAATACCTCCTCATTAGTTACGTGATCTATCCACCTTATCTTCAGTATTCTTCTGTAGCACCACATTTCGAAAGCTTCTATTCTCTTCTTGTCCAAACTAGTTATCGTCCATGTTTCACTTCCATACATGGCTACACTCCAAACAAATACTTTCAGAAACGACTTCCTGATACATAAATCTATATTCGATGTTAACAAATTTCTCTTCTTCAGAAACGCTTTCCTTGCCATTGCCAGTCTACATTTTATATCCTCTCTACTTCGACCATCATCAGTTATTTTACTTCCTAAATAACAAAACTCCTTTACTACTTTAAGTGTCTCATTCCTAATCTAATTTCCTCAGCATCACCCGATTTAATTTGACTACATTCCATTATCCTCGTTTTGCTTTTGTTAATGTTCATCTTATATCCTCCTTTCAAGACACTGTCCATTCCGTTCAACTGCTCTTCCAAGTCCTTTGCCGTCTCTGACAGAATTACAATGTCATCGGCGAACCTCAAAGTTTTTACTTCGTCTCCATGAATTTTAATACCTACTCCAAATTTTTCTTTTGTTTCCTTTACTGCTTGCTCAATATACAGATTGAATAACATCGGGGAGAGGCTACAACCCTGTCTCACTCCTTTCCCAACCACTGCTTCCCTTTCATGCCCCTCGACTCTTATTACTGCCATCTGGTTTCTGTACAAATTATAAATAGCCTTTCGCTCCCTGTATTTTACCTCTGCCACCTTTAGAATTTGAAAAAGAGTATTCCAGTCAACATTGTCAAAAGCTTTCTCTAAGTCTACAAATGCTAGAAACGTAGGTTTGCCTTTTCTTAATCTTTCTTCTAAGATAAGTCGTAAGGTCAGTATTGCCTCACGTGTTCCAACATTTCTACGGAATCCAAACTGATCTTCCCCGAGGTCTGCATCTATCAGTTTTTCCATTCGTCTGTAAAGAATTCGCGTTAGTATTTTGCAGCCGTGGCTTATTAAACTGATAGTTCGGTAATTTTCACATCTGTCAGCACCTGCTTTCTTTGGGATTGGAATTATTATATTCTTCTTGAAGTCTGAGGGTATTTCGCCTGTCTCATACATCTTGCTCACCAGCTGGTAGAGTTTTGTCATGACTGGCTCTCCCAAGGCCGTCAGTAGTTCTAATGGAATGTTGTCTACTCCGGGGGCCTTGTTTCGACTCAGGTCTTTCAGTGCTCTGTCAAACTCTTCACGCAGTATCGTATCTCCCATTTCGTCTTCATCTACATCCTCTTCTATTTCCATAATATTGTCCTCAAGTACATCGCCCTTGTATAAGCCTTCTATATACTCCTTCCACCTTTCTGCCTTCCCTTCTTTGCTTAGAACTGGGCTGCCATCTGAGCTCTTGATATTCATACACGTGGTTCTCTTCTCTCCAAAGGTCTCTTTAATTTTCCTGTAGGCAGTATCTATCTTACCCCTAGTGAGATAAGCTTCTACATCGTGTTAGTATCGTTCACAAATTATTTGACATTCTTGACGCTGTTCAGGAATAGGGCATCTCCGTCTAAATAATTTTGCTAAGACAAATGTTTTCGTATACATGTTAACTGGTAACAAAGAGTAACGATTGCAGATTCGATTTTGTGAGATCTACACATTTAGACATGACAAATTGATACTTGCTACTCCTACAATTTTTGACGCCAGACGTAAAGATTTGACTTGCCACCTAACCGAATAAGCATGATTTTCTTCTCCGTATTCACGGCAAATTCATGACGAAATGCCAAGCCTAGTGGGACAGTGGTTCATGCACTGGGTTCGAAGTCGAGAGGACGGCTTTCAGATCCGCATCTAGCCGCTCAATTTGCATTTTCCGTGTTTTCTTTAAATCGCTTGAGGGAACTTCCGGCATGGTTCATTTGGAAAGTTTACGGTCTATTTCCTTTCTCATACTTCCCAATTGTACGTTTTGCTTCATCTCTAATGGGCTCACAGTCAGTGAGACAGACTATTCTTCCTTCCTCGTAGATGAAATGTCGAATGACGTCGACCAAGTATTCTTGTGGACAGATTGGTGTAGACATGAGGCGACTGAAAGCTGACAATGCGCTGCTGAGAATGGGGTGTCTCTAAGATAACAACTTGCATTTTCTGTTGTTTCCTCAGTCTTTCCATTCAGCAGATCCGCTGGTTGTAATTATCGGTTACACGGTAATGTGTCGTCAGCGACGTCTGCTTATGTAGGCGGTTTTGGCGGTTGTTTACAAATGCAGACTGTCAGAACACCCATTCCAGTATTATGAAATCGTTTTATTTTCGGTTTGAGCCTTTAAAGCTGCGATACTTGCCTCGTAACAAATGTCAGGTTTCCAACTGCATTCACTTTAACGAAAGTGGGTGACGTCAGCTCAAAGACTATTCACACAACGCCCTTTGTCAGCGGTAAACTCCTTTCTCTGTTCTCTCTCTCGAAGCCATAAGTTGTTCGCAGCAGTGGAGCAGCGTGTGATATTAATGTCAGAGAGATATATATGTTGACGGGCAGGGCAAAACACCAGTAGTAAACAATCACTCGTTACAAAGAACGATATCGAAAATGTCTTCTTCTCGATGAGTTACTCGTCGAGCTTTTTGTACACTTCCGTGTTTTCTTCCCTCGAAGGAAATCCTTGTTTCATATCATTTACGAGTAAAACACCAATAGTTGAACATCGTAAGTGTAAATTTGTTAACAGGGAAGGTTCGATAATGGTTCTAAAGTACATAGAAACATCAGAGCTGCTGAACAGCAATTAAGAAAACAAATTTGCGATGTGTTATGTAACCTCACAGTAAACAAAACCCGAATTTTTGTGTGTTAAAAATTAATTTATACTTCGATGTGTATGTAAATAGAAATTTGAGTATCATCAGTAAAGGATGACCTAATATTAGACCTAATATTAAGAGATAATTGATTTCTTATATGTGACCGCCATTTCCTGAGGTATGTATACTCCGTATACGGGTACTTACTGAGTTCTTCTTATTAGAAGTCCAGTCAGTGCATGTTGCAAGGGCGCGTACTTTTCTCTTAAACAACAAAGCGATTGTGTGTGTTTACTCTTCCGAACAACAGTAGTAATTCTGCTGTTATCTTGCATTTCTGTAAACCAGAATACATTCTTGAGAACTTTTAATTAGAAAGTGAATAAGTGGTTCGGATCAAGATTTGAACCTGGTCCCGTTACTCAAACTGTCTGCTACCTCCCTCCACGCATGACGACTCAAAACAAATGTATGAAGGGAATGAATTTTTGTGGCATGTTTACGCAATTCTTTAAAGCTTAGAGCAATTTATCCCAAACGCGGTGTCACGAGTCTTACTATCTGAACTTACAAGAGATGCTCTTTTTGTTGTCACCGCAGTCGTAGTCTTCAGTCCGAAGACTGTCTTGATGTAACTCTCCAGGGTAGTCTTTCCTGTGCAAGCCTCATCATCTCTGAATAACGACTGCAACCTGTATCAACAGATTTATTCTTTCAGACGAGTTGTCACAAATGTCATCCAGGAAAATATTTGGGACTAGATCCAAAAATTTTCCTGGGCAGCGGTGGGGCGTGTGTTGCTCGCCATAGGAACACATTTTCATCGGCCAGGAGATGACAGTTCATCCTGATTTTAACACAGACTCGACTTTCACCATTGATGATGGTTTCACAAACTGAAGAAAACTGAGAAATTTACCTAGCTGCGCCAACTGTGACTCTGTGGCATTCTGTAATAGCCCCCTATACATATGACGTAGCATTATATTCACCAGAAGACGCAACGTAAAAGTTGCGAAACAGGTCGTGTGAGTCTCTAATCGACTTCAATAAATACAGCTATTGAGGAGTATTGGACTTTCCATTGTTTTATATTTTAACACCTGTGTGGAAACACCTTTTACTCTGTACGAATAGTCGTACTCACAAAATTCGAAGAGCTCACATTCCAAAAAGGGTCCAGAACATACACTACTACTCGCGTAATGATCACGACGTCATAATTGGAGAATTTAGGACTCATAGAGACACGCCCGTCAATCTTTCTGGATGCATTCCACCCACAAATGGAATGGGAAAGGGGGCTAATGAAACTGGTGGACTGAGTACGCTGCACAATACACTGGACGGTGACTAGGAGAGTACAGGTGTACGTGCAAAAACAGTAGAACATGGCCGATACTAGTGTATAAGCCATAGTGTCAGGAGTTGGTACCGTGATTGGTGACAGTCTTAAGGCCAAGATTGTCGAACTGGGTGTTCTCTTAGAATAGAAAGACGAGCGTGCGTCACAATTGAATCGAATGATGGCAGGCTTGTTCCCCACGCCTCTTGTGTGTAGGTCTCTGTCGTTACAGCAGGGAGATGGGGAAGGGAGCTTTTATGGCCACAGTGCCCGAGATAGCATCGCTGGTTGTGTGCCGCAGCCACAGCTGGCCAGGAAAGGAGGTGTGCAGTGCAGTGCAGCGCAGTGTTGTGCACAGCTGTTGAGGGCTCGAGCAGGGGCAGCACCAACCTGGCACCGAACCCACGTCGGATGTCCCCGGTTCACACTGCCTTAAACAGCCGCTGTCACACGGAGCAAAACGGTACTGTAGTAAGGCCTTAGAATAGCATTCTAGACGACGGCTGTTCAAATCCACGTCCGGCCATCCAGATTTAGTTTCTTCTTCTTTCCCTAAACCGTTAAGGGCATCTAAATGTATATTCCGCAAGCCACTAGATAGATCATGGCGTACGATACAACTTTCCATTATTATTCTACTTCTGACCTACTCCATTCGTGATCTGGCTCGTTCTAATTGTTCATTTTACATTTCTACTCTTGTGTCTTGCTTTTTAAATAGCATTCTAGATCGACAGTCATTATTCATCATAGTTTTACCAACCTACAAATGTCTCATATAACTTCAGAAGAACCAGGAGGGCTTTTCTTTTAAAAAGGCCCTCTTAAGTCATGATTTGGGCGCCTGTAACTTAAAGCTGTTTTGTACTCTAAAATCCCCAACCCTACCTCCCCTCCCCGGAAAAAAAACCTGAGCAACGTA
Source organism: Schistocerca gregaria (assembly GCF_023897955.1). Classification (NCBI taxonomy): domain Eukaryota; kingdom Metazoa; phylum Arthropoda; class Insecta; order Orthoptera; family Acrididae; genus Schistocerca; species Schistocerca gregaria. Next base: position 936,111,742 of record NC_064922.1, read on the forward strand.
AAACTGTCTTTCTGGCTCTACACGTACTCTTAATTTCTCGTGTGTTCTTCTCGTCACTGCTACGGGAGATACATTGTGGTTACAAAAAAATGGCCGCGCAGTCTTCTTGGAACAGCGGTTCCCTGAATTTATCAAACAGCGCTTCACGAGAGCTGCGCCGTCTTTCTTCCCAGGAATCTCATTTAAATTCCCATATAACATTTGTTACACTTTATTTTGGACTAAACCGAGCTGTTAGGATCACGGCAACGTGCGCCTTAATTCGTTCGATATATCGTGCCATGACTGCTGGATAAAGACTACAGCACTGGAACGGTACTCTAGAATTTGGGCCACTAGTGTGTTGCATCCATTTCCTTTATAGATGCATTGTATGTACTCAGAACCTTGCAACAAACAAAGTGTATCATTCCCTGATACTGATTTTGCGTGATTCTCCCACTTCATATCGCGCCTTAGTATTAACCCTAAATACTTAAACGATGTGACGTTGTCAAATGTTCACCACGAATCTTCTAATCAGCTCCTACCGAGTTCATTCTCTTTGTTATACGCACTGCGTTAAATTTACCTACGTTTAGAAAAAAGCTGCCACTCATTACTCAAAGTGTAAATTTTGCATCTTTCTGCCTTTCCTTAAAATCATTTGACGACGATGCTTTCGTTACACAACCACATCGTCACCGAACAATGTGTTAATGCTGCTTAAAATACCTCATGAATCGTTCATCGAATATTGAAAATGTAGAAGGCACATCGGACGTTCCTTTAGTTTCTGTGGTCAGCCGCCCAGTACAACCTGTTGGTTTCTTTTAGTCAAATATTCCTCGACGGAAACAGACATTTGCGACTAATCTCAGTATAATCAGTTCCTCGTTACTAGCTGACGATATGGCACAGTGTTGAACGCCTATTGGAAATCTGGGAATACAGGATTTATCTTTTCACATCTATCTGTTTGCGAGATGTCGTATGACCAACAAGAAACTTGTTTTCCTCCAGGAACGTCATATTGTTTGGTCGCACAACACACTCTAGGATCTTGCAAAAGACTGATATCTATTGGAGGACACCGCCGATTTCCGATCCTAACATTTCCCTATCCGATATTGTACTGTCTCTAATGACCTTCCCGTTGGCAGGAGATTAGGCCCTTATCAAACATTCTCCTTTCCTTCCTTCAGCGTCTGATATTTCAGTGTTGGATGATTGTGGGGCAATCATGAATACGCTGACTCCTAAGAAAGTGAACTGACTATAAACTGCAGTGTCTTCTTCTTCAAAACTTGTCTCGGTCTGAGAGTTATCATCTTAAGACGGACTACATGTTTTGCGGATGCCGTCTTCCCTGTGTCCACATGGTCTACATTAACGGTGTTGTCACTGAAACTCGCCGATTAAATTTCATTCCAACGCGCAGTTCAAGAGCGTAAAACATGCGTATCAATAAGCGTAACAGTTTCAGACTTGTATTCGTTGAAAGAAGCCAGTCTACACGGCTGTTTTTCATTTGCATTTTATTTTGGTGTAATATGGCGATTCGGCTGTGTAGTTATTCTCAAGTAAAGTCTTTTACCCGTTAACTACACATGGTTTGAGTTAGTCGTGTAATCACTCGGGCAGTCCGTGGTTGGCCGGGCTTAAAAGCTGTAGCCACGGAATTCCGTTCAGTGCAAACAGTAGCGCACGGCTATGAGATTTATTATTGCGTTGCGAGGGAGCACTGAACTCGGTGCTCCGTCACAGTAATGAATGGCACAGTTCGTAGCGAGCAGTGAACTGGGTTAAACGTTTTCTTAGAGGATGATTACACAGCCGAAACTCAATGGTATACAAATAATAAAATGCAAATTAAAAGCAGACGAGGAAACTTTTTTCTTTCTAGAAGTTTAGGTTAAGCATGAATGTGACCGTTATGAATGCCAACTGAAACCACGAATTGTTTGCAACCTGTCACGTTTATTATGCTTATCACTTCGCGTGTAGAAGGGTTATACTTACGTCGTCATGTGAATTACTATGGCGTGGATATGTTACATGTTCGACTTCATGGTAACTTTTAGCGGTCACAGTCAGCTTTTTCCAGACCCTTTACACCAGTTAGTTTCCTGCAAACTTTTGGGTTCTAGTAAACCATCTTCGTTTACTACTTTTGTAGAAATGATGTGAATAAGAATGGCAAAGAAGCCTTTGACGACTGAAAGTGTGTGTACCGCAGATTACCAAAATATATCCAGGCCTTATTGACTAACATAAATCCGACAAGTAGTGGTGTAATCATTCGGAACCCATATTGGGGAGTATAATAAACGCATCTGGTTCCACTAGTTTGTAATTTTAATTGACTGACATTCTTTAATAAGCCTGGCACAAATTACAGATTGAGTCTACGCTCTCACTGTACAATATTTCTTTCAGTTGTTCCGTTACCTTCCTTTAGGAGAGCAACTTTGACCAGTAAATGTATACTGAGTGTAAATTCTTCTGCAGATGTACCACTACAAAAAATGACGAAGATACTTAATCAAGAAACTGCAGTTAGATGGCTGTTAATAAATCCTTGTTCATTTCCACAATTATCTCGCCAGTCTTCCAGCGGCGTGGAAATTCTTTTAATGATATTGAAAATCATAAATTACCTAACGCAAAAGAAGGCGTGGAGATCTAAAGCACGTTTGTTTCTCATTAAAGTAAATATAACAGATGTAGTTATAATTTTACTGCGTGGTTTAGCGATACTTCTGACGAATATGAGCTTGTAGTGAAATTATTAATGTGGCCAGTTATATAGACGTATACACCAGCAGTTGGGTTGCATTGCGAAAATCGCAATAAGTAGACTAGCATTTCCGCCAAACATCCCCCTCCCTCACTTAAAAAAAAGGAAATAAATAAATAAAATAAAGTAAAATAAAGCAGGGACATATAACCTCAAAACTCGTCTTAGCTACTTTGCTATGGCGGCGCATTTCATATTGACCAGGCAGTCGGAACAGAATAATCTGTAGGACCGGCGGACCGGCACTTATTCGTGGTTGTACGTCATGAAGAAGAGGAATTCCGTCAAGAGGTTTACTGGTATTGTGTTTTAATATTAGTAATTGAGTTCAGTATTCCAGCAGTTCAATTTGGTCCAGGAATAAGTTGAATAGTTCAGCGTTGTATTTTCAGCTAAGAACAACACAGGACAACAAATTAGTCAACCTTCTCAGGAAACGATCACGTTACTACCGTAAAACACCACCTCTGATATTGAAAATGACCTCAATTCTGTAAGGAAGTGTGTCCACTTGTGTCTTCAGCTATGCAATGTCCAGATGAAGCCACTTATTGGTGATCAGGTCCCCTAAAGATACCAAATTGCAGAGATGTTGTTTGCCACGTATCACCCGCTGTGCGAAATTGTTCCAGACATTTTCTGTGGAAATCGGGTGATGCAGCGGGCTAATCGACGTGCTGTAGGGTGCCTTAGTGTTCGTCAAACCAGGAACGTATGCTTGAAGCCCTGTGATCACAGCTGTTATAGTTTTGGAAGACGGATGTGTCCACAGCATATTCATGGTGAAGAAATAGAACACTTGGTCGCCGATAATGGTCAAATGAATATCGCGGCCTCATGTTCGCGGTATATCGAGTGGGTTCAAATCATGGTACGAAAAACACCCCCAAAACATGACAGCACCACCTTCAGCCTGGACTAAATCCTCCAGACACCGGAAGGTAAACCCATCATTGGGCGTTCGGTGCCCTCGACGCCTTGACTCAAGGGAAAGGTGAAGAAACTGCGACTCATCGGACTGTACTCTCCAGTTCGTATGTTTTTTGTTCCATTGAAGACGTGCAGCGTTTTGTGCCGCTGTGAGGAATGGCCTTCTGACTCCAGTTGTCATTACATGCAGTTCCCTTCGCTCGAAAACTGGTGATATGGACTTGCATTCACGGTCAGCAGCAATTACTACGAGGTTTGATACCGATTATGATTGACAAGACGTGTTGTACAATTCCATTCCCTGTCGTTTAGGATCTTTTGACGATCACCTTTCTTCCGCCATGTTAAAAGCTTTGAGTTGTATGCGTACACCACTCCTTGTTGGTGGACAGACCGCGTTGATTCACCCAGATTGGGGAACTCCATTCACAGTGTGGTCATGAGCATCTCCAAACAGGCTCCTTTTTACCATTCTGTGTGCACGTCGACCCGTCTTACTTTGCGGTTCGAAACAACGGACTGTCACAAAAGCACCACTACGCTGCCATGACTTCGGCCAAGCAGTACAGGGTCACATGACCATCAGCTAGTAATTGTACACTATCTGCAGCGCTCCAGACCGACCTTTGTTTTCTTTTAAGGGGGTCAGTCAAATTTTGTCTGGTAATCAAGGGTATCGTAAGTGACCTGGAGAGCCGTCGTTTTGTCTACGGTTATCGTTGATCTGTGATGTATCCATCGCACTTGGTAAAGTGTTGTGGGAAATGTCATGTCGCTCTGCGCTTCGGATCCCACGGTGAACTACAATTAACAAACTCTTAACTTATTCAAATTGCAGTAAAATTTCCGTATATCTGTACTTCTAGATTGTGGACCGGGAAGTGGCTGTGACAGTGGGGTTGCTGGCAAGGATGGAAAGTCTCAAGCAGTTCTCAAACAAGGGATAATGTTTGTTTCAACTGGTGTCGAATCCTGCCTCGGGCATGGATGTGTGTGATATGCCCTTAGGTTAGTTAGGTTTAAGTAGTTCTAAGTTCTAGGAGACTGAGGACCTCAGATGTTAAGTCCCATAGCGCTCAGAGCCATTTGAACCAATTGAACCTCATCCACATGCAGATTACCTCGCATTCCCAAGCACTATCCGCGGAATTTCATATACGCTGCATGTTAACTTCGCGGAGACGACATCTTGTGAACTGTCATCTCGTGATAAACGGATTGTGGGCATGTTCACTGACAAGAGATCACATTTCGTCCGTAAAATACAGGTAATTTTCATTTTGAAACTAGATTTTTGTTTTCTGATAATCTGATCGTATTGTCTTTCGAATCTAAAGTTTTCCGCCTGTACCGACAGCGTGATAGACTTTGTTGTACGTCCTAGAAGAATGTACCAAGAGAGAGCTGCATCATGGATTGCCGCCACGCTCTCGTGAGAGGCGCACTGGAGACGGTGTAACACTGTCGTGCAAGCAACGGTGTGGCTGATAGAACTTTTACAATTCTTTAAACGCAGTATGTTAAAAGATCAAATAGTTGACTGCAGATAGTGTATGCGAAACAACGGTTTTGAGCCTAAGTGTCATAGCGTTGAACAGGGTGTTTCAAAAAGAATGAGGTAATTTCAAAACTCTATATTTATTGGCTAAAACATAATGCAAACTTAGGATGATTTGCAAAATACTCAGAAAATCTTAAGTTTTTGCTATACTGTTACAAATGCTTCCTGTATCCAGCAGCAGCACGAACAACATCTAGACGACAGCTAAATTCGTCATAAACTTTACACAATGTACCTGCTTTTACAGAATTTAAGGCGGATGTTGTTCTCTTCTTCACTTCGTCTGTGTCGCGAGGTAAAGAGGGGTGAACACACTGTCCTTCACAAAAAAAAATTCGCATCGATTCAAGTCCAGCAATCTTGAAGCCCAAGAATGCAGTGCAGTGTCTCGGGGTCCCGTGCGCCCTACCCAGCGTCGAGGCAGCGTGCCATTGAGAAACTGGTGCACGTTGTTGTGCCAGTGTGATGGAGTTCCATCCTGTTGGAAATGAAGTCGTCGGGGTGGTCCTGAAGTCGTGGAAGAAGCCGGTTACGCAGCATTTGAAGGTAGCTCAACGCTGGACCCCGAGCTACTGACCTGTATTCTTGGCCTCATAGATAGCCAGATATGACACCATGCGGTTTTTTCCTTATAGAAAAGTGTGTTTATCTCCCCCTTACCTCGTGACACAGACGTAGTGAAGAATAGCATAACAGGTACCATAACTTCGTAAAAGCAGATACATTGTGTAAAATTTGATGAATTTAGCTATTGTCTAGATATTGTTCGTGCTGCTGCTGGACACATGGAGCGTTTGCAATAGAAAAAAAAACTTAAGAGTTTGTGAATATTGTATAATTCATTCCATATTTGTAATACGTTTTGATCAATAAATTTGGAGTTTTGAAATCAGGTCATTCTTTTTGTAACACCCTGTATAAGGGGCTATAAAAAAGCTCCAGTTCGAAGACCGTACAGTGCAGACCCTGTATGCCAATCAGACAAATTCTCGTTGCACATGAAACGTCGTCCCCTCAAGGTGGTTTTTAAGGGACCGAATGAGCGATAGTCACATTGGAAGAGATCAGGAGTATAGAGCGGATATTAGTGTGTGTTCCCACTGGAGTGGCATAACTTCTGGGTTCCAACATTTTTATATGGGGACGTGCGTAAACATGAAGCAGCAGCACCCGTTGTCGCAGTTTTCCCGGACTTGTCGCATTAATTCCATGCCGTAACGCTACAATGTGATTGGGGCACCGACGATGCACGACACCACTGCACCATTGACGCTTTCGACTGTGATTCCCAGTAGTGCCACCAGCTTTCATCGGTGCAACCGTGCACTCGAGGAAAGTGTTCCCTTCAACATTGAAACGAATCAGGTGCTTCAGGCAAACAGCCGTCCGGATTGCATTTCGTTCGGTATTCAATGCCCGGGGTATCCACTGGCTGGCAGACCTTACGGTCTGGATAATGTGTTGCATTCCACCGAGGATGATATCGAGATCCTTTCCTAGCGCACGAATGTTTATACCCCGGTCCTCCCTAATCTCATCATCAAACGTCCTCTTGTTGTTCGTAATGGATGAGGCTAATCTCCCAGATTTTGTGTCGAATCGCGACCTAATCAGAACGTGGCGCACCGTTCCACAATGGTGGTTTCCGACAGACGTGCTGCCCCGTGCACATTTTTCATTCTCCGGTCGCCAGTCAAGAAAAGAATAACAGCACGTTATTCCTGTTTAGATGCATTTGGTAATAACGTCGCCATAGTTTACATTTCCGCATTTAACGCATGCACGCACGATGGCAAGACAGGAATGCCACACCAATTCCTTGTCGGTTTTTATATTCCACACCAGTCGCGCTACGTTGTATATACGCTATAGCAACGCCCTCAAACGGCAACTTTTAGTTCGCCCCCCTTATAACTGAGCATAGCGATTTTGAGAACAGTAAAGTGTGTCGTTTTAAGTTCTCTCATCTTATTTTCGAAATTTTTGTCCATATTGAGTTCTCTAAAGAATTTACTTAGCTAGATGCCCTGAGAAAGATACGAAGGCAGTTCAAAAGTAATCTCCGTTTTCACGTAGCACAGGAAGTCGAAGGGGAAGGTGGGACACCACTCACTACTTTCACGCCGTAGATCAGTGTGCTTGGAGCTGCGTTAACTAGAAACGCACATTTCTTCTCTTTAGACTACAACAAACGTTCAAAATCAGCGTCTCTATGGAAAATATCGCCAAATATTGAATCCGTTCTGTAATACGGGTTTTAGTGGTAACAAATCTCAAAGCTGTGAACACTGACATTGAAATTTGTATTGTGTATGGATCCGAATGTAATATACGAAGGTGACCTCTCGTGGAAATCGGGTTTTCTGCCGGATATCAGCGTCTTCCAGACACGATATTTCGACGTCATTACTTGACGTCTTCATCAGGTGTTCCCTGAGACTGCCGGATATCAGCGTCTTCCAAACACGATATTTCGACGTCAAGTAATGTCGTCGAAATATCGTGTTTGGAAGACGCTGATATCCGACAGAAAACCCGATTTCCACGAGATGCCATCAAATCGCCGGGAAAGTCTAAGAAATTACATATACGAAGGTGTTTAACAGGGAAGGATGAATGTTCATAGTAAGTTGACGTCCGCATGTAGACCGCAACAGAAGGGAACCGGTACAGAATATTCAAGATAAAATTCGTGAAAATCAGCGTTTACCGCTATTTCAACTGATCAGCAGCTTTCTTCAGACGAACTATGACAGTTCGCTTGTTATTCGCTTTATTACTAGTTTAGCTCTTCAGCCGAAAAGACATTCAGATCTTCATTGTCCCGATGGTGACTTATTAAATGTTAGAGCTCCGCTAGCACAATCATTAGAATATTCCACACTCACACTTTGCGTTGAACATTTAACAGACTCCATCATGGCAATAAAGATCTAAAGGTGTTATCGGCGGAGCTAGTAATAAAGCAAATAATACCCAGCCTTAGACGGTTTATCGACATATTAATTCCTAACGGTCATTATGTTCTCTGCAGACGATGCGTCCCTGCATTTGCTAAATTCCTAGGAGTGTTTTGGAAAAAACTGACTGAGCAGTCGAAGCACCACAAGTTGTGCATTCATTGGAAGATAAATGCTTCAGTCTGAATGGCGACTGTGTAGAGAAGTTATGCAAAGATGTAGCTTTAAGATTTTCTCAATAAATTTATGTATTAGTGTATTCTACGTACAGCCTAATACAATTTCGTTTCCGAACTGCTGCTGACAATTGCGCCGGGATCATCTGCGACGTATGTCAACGATTTCCTGTTTTAGATATTGACCCAAGTCACCCTCTAGTTTCGTGTGTATCGATACCTCCGCCTTGATGGGCGTAATTTGATAATTTTTTTGTTGAAACATGGACACTTGTTTTACTTAACGTGAGTTGTTTCATGTCTACCACACCCATGATCTCGCCTAGTCCATGCCATAGCGAATCTGAGGGCATAAACTTTGAGGTATTAACCACTATTAGAAAGGTTGTGACTTCGGTTTTTGTCGAGTGAGCTTGCCAACTCTAGCTTCTCTCACGTGGCACCCGGAAAACCCTAGGCGAACACGTGGATGCTGTATTTATTGGCGTCTCAAGAGTTTTAGACCCAGCACTACACAAACGCTTATTGAAGAAAGTTCACTGATAAAGGAGTATCAAACGAAATCTGCGAATGAATTGACGTCTTGGTACGGAAGACTTAGTATGTTGTTTTGAATGTCGAGTTATCGACAGGGAAGTGAGATCTTTCCTGTTCACGTATATTAATTATCTGGAAAGCAATAGTAACATCAGACTTTCATTTGCAGGTAATGAATTTGAGAAAAGTATCGCGGCAAGCAAATCTCGATAAGAGTGCAAAGTATAGCGTAGATCTGAAAGTGTGCATTTTACAGAGTGCAGAAACGTAATATCCTATGACTGAAATATCAATGACACACAGTTGCAATCAGTTAACTCCTGCAATCACCTAGGGGCAACAGGTTGTGAGAAAATGAAAGATAACATAAGATCAGTCATAGGTAAAGTAGCAGACCGATTTTAGTTCATTGAACTGGTACACGGTTGCAGATACACACCAACCATCTTCCGAAAGCCTACTTACAAAGTTTAAAGAACTGCATACGTACTCTGTGAAATACTACGAGGTGCATACCAGAGGGTACTTGGCATGGTACCACATAGGGTTTTTTCCCGTTCTGCCTCGTTTCGACTGTCGGTAGAATAGCGCCTACGGGACTGGTACGTAGGTGGCTGAAGGAACATCTCTAAATTCTTCATTTAACATGGGCACATGAAACTTAACGCACATCTTCATAACACTCTGGAAGCTACCTAATGGTATGCGGCATAGGGTACTTCTGGTATCACTAATTGATAACCCCCCCCCCCCCCCCGTACCCTAATCACTTGCGAATAGCGCTTGGGAAGAATGATTGTCGGTAAGCCGTATTGCCTTGCCTTTAATTTCTCGAATTTTGTCGTCGTCGTCATCGCGAGACATTTATATGCAAGATGTGTGTGGGAGAAAGTAACACGCTGTCCGACTCTTCCCGGATAGTGCTCTCTCGAAATTTCATTATTAAACCTCCCCGTGATGCACAACGTCTCTCCTGCAACGTCTACCAATGGAGCTTGTTGAGCTTCTAGGTAACGCTCTCGCGCCGACTAAACGACCCCGTGACGAAACGCGCCGCTCTTCGTTGGATCATTCTCTCTCTCTCTCTCTCTCTCTCTCTCTCTCTCTCTCTCTCTCTACCTTCCACCTCCCACCTCCTCTCCTTATTAAGCCACGTTCTTCGCGGATGAGTTACACTTATACCTATGAATCTGTCTGGCATATGCCTTTCTTACTGTTTCGTGTGGTCATTCCACTTAAGATCGCTCTGGATAATTAATCCTAAATAGCTGTTGTTTCCAGCAGTTTCTCATCAGTTGTGTATTTGTGCAATAGCGGCTTTCTTCTCCTATCTGTGCGCAGCATGTTACACTAGCTTAGCAGTCCCGCTTCTCTCGCGTGAACTGTATGGCCTGCAGAGATGTTTGTTTTTATTTAATTGAATTTTTATGCTGTTCACAGACTGCAACACCTTCTAAGAAATTGAAGCTAAGTAAGGCCATATAAGAATGGTCTTCACCGACTGAACGTCTGACCAAAAAACTATTCTGGTAGCTGACCTCTATAGTTTTTGTTAATCATACCTTTAGCGTTCTTGTTGAGGTACTTCCATGATAATTTTCATTCCGTAACAAATATTTCTTAATATCTTATCGAGAAGTGAATTACAAATTTTCATAAATTTACCTTTAATATTTTTTAATGTAAGGAAATATTTCCTGAAAAAATTTCATCCCCTATTGTACTCCCTTAGCTGTTGAACCTCCGGAAACACTAAAACACGCACTCTTTATTTCTAATCGAGAATTCAAATACCAATTATCATAGATGTAGTCTAAAAATCCTTTAGTAGTCCTTCAGTAATTATTTACTTTCAAAAAACTTTCACCCACTATTTTACTCCCTTTGTGGTTGAATTTCCAAAAATGTTAAACACAATTTTCTTGTTTTCTGACTGAGAAACCAAATGCCAGTTTTCATAGTTCTGGCTTCGAAATCCCCTTAATAGCGACGTACTTTGAAAGAGCCTCTTATTGCCTGTTTCACCCCCCCCCCCCCCCCCCCCTTAGCAGTGGAATTTCGGACAATTCCTTCTTAAGCGATGCGTACAGTATAAGCTCCACACATTCTCCAAACTTAGTTTCTGCCCTGGGCGATGACGAGTCAGTGGATCAGGCTGACTCTGTTTTATTCACTTTTGTGTTGAATTTCAAAAACAGTGAAACACGTATTTTTCGTCGCTAAATGAGAAGCGAAACACCAGTTTTCAAACATTTAGCTTTGAAAATGCTTTCGCAATGAAATATTTTCATAAAACGCTTCATCCCCTATTTTATCCATTTAGAGGTTGAATTTCCAAAAACACTGAAACACTATTTTTTCCAACTGAGAAGCCAAATGTAAATGTTCATAGATATAACTTTAAAACGCTTTCATAATAAAGAAATTGTCATGAAAATCATACCCCTATTTCACCCCCTTAGGGATTCAGTGTACAAAACCACTGGAACACGTATATTTTTAATTTGTAGCCATGAGGTTGAAGACCAATGTTCATAGATGAAGCTGAAAAATACTTTAGTAGTTCTTTAATAAAGATATATTTTCAAAAACGTTTTCACCCACTATTTCATGCCCGTAGTGTTAAATTTCCAAAAATGCCGAGACGTGTATTTCTTTATTTCTGACCGAAAAACAGATACCAATTTTCGTAGTTCTACGTCAAAATTGCCTTAATAGCGAGGTTAAAAAAAAGCTTCGCCTATTTCATCCTCTTGGCGTTTGTATTTCGAAAAATCCCTTTTCCGGATTTCAAGTTTGTATCTTTAGCGGTTTGGACTGCGTGAGAGTCAGTCAGGACATAGCTCATTTGCGTTCAGAATCAACTGCCAGAGCCTGCACTATTTATTAGTCCATTGCAGGTCATTGTGCAAATCGATGCTGTCTTCTGGCGTTGCTACTTTCTTATAGACAAACGCATGGTCCGCGAATAGTCTTAAAGAGAAACGGACACTTTTGCTACATAATTTACGTACGAACATTGCAAACAGTAACGGTCCTATCAAACTTCCATGGGGTACTCCGAAAATCATCTTCACATTTGTCGATTTTGTTCCGTTAAGAGCGGTTTTTTTCCTCTAAACGGCAATGTCGGACGGTATCAAATGCCTTCCTGAAGTCTGCTTTACTTACGGCAAGGTTATTTTGTTATCGCTACAAACTGTCGTACCCATGTATTCGTGTCAGATGACAGGTACCACTTTCGGTCGATTGATATTTCAGTCATACGATACTACCTTTCGGTGTTTTGTGAACTACAAGTAGCCAGTCTTTGTTACACTTGGAAATCTGAGCAATATCTTACTGTATGATTGTGCAGCTTTTTTTCAAATAGTACTTCATTCTAGATAATTCCATCATCTCCAAAAGTTTGAGGCTGCTATTCATATTGTCTGCAAGGTAGTTCACCCTTTCATTACCACTGGAACGTAAGCCTCGGTTGCACCTGTAGGCTGTGTTATTTTCCAGTTCGTCAACCCTCGATCCTCCTCAACTCCCTATAGTCACATCGAATTACTTCACACCTGCCGACAGACAACCCAGTGAACAATTTGCAAAGCGGGCATGTGTCGTGCTTTCCTGGTCTGTTCGTGTCTTCGAACGTTTGCCGTGTCACACACAGTGCCCATATAGAGCACCTGTTATGTGAGATAAAAAGTTGCACCTGTTATGTGAGATAAAAAGTTGGAGAGATGCTGTTTCGCTCACCCGTCTCTGTTTTCTGTATGTCTTGTAGTTTTTCCGTCACCTACTGGTACTATGAATAACCCTGTGTGCCCCTTCACTGCCCGTATTGGAATATGAAACAGCGACAAATGTTTCTTTCATTTTGTTACTTCTAATTACGACAGTAATTAAAATAAACGTACATTAATGTCTGTCACTTCGAAAAAATTGCTAGTGGAAGGGGTAATATAAAACATGAACAATAACGTTACTAAAACACTTATTTGTGTCGATGTCTCAAAGGTAACATGCTGCATTCTCCTTACTGTGGAAATTTTTGTGTGCTATCCCTCATGATCGTACTTTATTCATGGACTTGTGTGGTGCCGAGACAGATGCTTTTGGGAAGTCGAGAAATACTGCATCCACCTGCCACGTGGCTTGCAGGATGTCGAGAGAAGGAAGCAGAAGTTTCGTTTGTCATGATCGACGTAATCTGGCTGGCAAGTGTGGCCGAGCGGTTCTAGGCGCTTCAGTCTGAAACCGCGCGACCGCTACGGTCGCAGGTTCGAATCCTGCCTCGGGCATGGATGTGTGTGATGTCCTTAAGTTATTTAAGTTTCTAAGTTCTTGGGGACTGATGACCTCAGATGTTATTCCCGTAGTGTCAAGCAGTTTATTGCTCCCTCCTACGCATATCTCGCGAAGAGACCATGAGGATAAAATCAGAGATTAGAGCCCACTCAGAGACATACCGACAATTCTTCTTTCCACGAACAATCAGAGACTGGAATAGAAGGGAGAACCGATAGAGGTACTCGAGGTACCCTCCGCCACACACCATCAGGTGGCTTGCGGAGTATGGATGTAGATGTAGATGTTGATAGTGCTCAGAGCCATTTGAATCATTTTTTGACGTTTTCGCTGCCTTCGACGTGGAAGTACCCGCTTTACATTTCTCAGATTTTGTCTGAGGTAGGGAAGTCTGGAATGGGGTCCATTCAGCCTCGCGAGGCAAAAGGAGGAGCTGCTGTAATAAAGCGGCAGCGGCATCATCAGGATCATCATAACGGCTGGGAGATATTGCCGATATGCTGATCCTTTCAGATGACGCTGATTCAATAGCTCCCTACTTAGCAATCATATACAACCGCTCGCTCACCGATAGATCTGTACCTACAGATTGGAAGAATTGCGCAGGTCGCACCAGTGTTTAAGAAGGATCCTAGGAGTAATCCATCGAACTACAGATCTATATAATTGACTCCGGTTTGCAGTAGGGTTTTGGAGCATATACTGTATTCAAACATTATGAATCACCTCGAAGGGAACGATCTATTGATACGCAATCAGCATGGTTTCAGAAAATATCGTTCTTGTGCAACACAGCTAGCTCTTTATTAGCAAGAAGTAATGGCCGCTATCGACAGGTGATCTCAGATTGATTCCGTATTTCTAGATTTCAGGAAAGCTTTTGACACCGTTCCTCACAAGCGACTTCTAATCAAGCTGCGTGCCTATGGGGTATCCTCTCAATTGTGCGACTGGATTCGAGATTTCCTGTCAGGAAGGTCGCAGTTCGTAGTAATAGACGGCAAATCATCGAGTAAAACTGAAGTGATATTAGGTGTTCCCCAGGGAAGCGTCCTGGGACCTCTGCTGTTCCTGATCTATATAAATGACCTAGGTGACAATCTGAGCAGTTCTCTTAGGTTGTTCGCAGATGATGCTGTAATTTACCGTCTAGTAAGGTCATCCGAAGACCAGTATCAGTTTGCAAAAGCGATTTAGAAAAGATTGCCGTATGGTGTGGCAGGTGGCAGTTGACGCTAAATAACGAAAAGTGTGAGGTGATCCACACGAGTTCCAAAAGAAATCTGTTTTGGAATTCGATTACTCGATAAATAGTACAATTCTCAAGGCTGTCGATTCACCTAAGTACCTGGGTGTAAAAATTACGAACAACTTCAGTTGGAAGGACCACATATATAATATTGTGGGGAAGGCGAGCCAAAGGTTGCGTTTCATTGGCAGGACACTTGGAAGATGCAACAAGTCCACTAAAGAGACAGCTTACACTACACTCGCTCGTCCTCTGTTAGAATATTGCTGCACGGTGTGGGATCCTTACCAGGTGGGATTGACGGACGACATCGAAAGGGAGCAAAAAGGGTAGCTCGTTTTGTATTATCACGTAATAGGGGAGAGAGTGTGGTAGATATGATACGCGGGTTTTTCGTCGCGGCGAGACCTTTTTACGAAATTTCAGTCACCAACTTTCTCTTCCGAATGCGAAAATATTTTGTTGAGCCCAACCTACATAGGTAAGAATGATCATCAAAATAAAATAAGAGAAATCAGAGCTGGAACAGAAAGGTTTAGGTGTTCGTTTTTCCCGCGCGCTGTTCGGGAGTGGAATGGTAGGGAGATAGTATGATTGTGGTTCGATGAACCCTCTGCCAAGCACTTAAACGTGAATTGCAGAGTAATCATGGAGTTGTAGATATGTCCCACGATCGTTGCTCGTCATTAGGTCATGTGGAGCAGACTAAGTCCTAATCCGTGAGTTGTTTTTAGGTTTTATTAAGTGCAGAATCTGGGAATAAGCTACTGCCTCTTTCGTATCGCTCGCGTAGGGACCGCACGCCTTCTAAAACGCGCCCGACTCCCGATCGTCCCCCCTGTGGGGTCGGTGACGTGTGGACAGCTGGCGACGGGGCGGGCCAGAGGCAGCCGTGGCAGGCGTAGCGGCCGAGACTGCGGCGGCCGCGCCGCGCCTCGCCACGGCCAGTCAGCTGCAGTATTGATCGCCGCCGACCTGCAGGCCGGGCGCGCGGCCTCGTTTGCCCCATTACTGCCCCCGCTGCCCCGGTACAATACCCTGCATCCCGCCGCGCATTCGGTTACCAGTGGCACGGAGCGCGGGGGCAAGCAGCTCGTCTCTCACTCTGCAAGCCAGGGACTACTTCACATTGCACCACGTACAAGCGTTTCCGCCCTTCCATTCGCGTATGAAGCACAACAGCTACATTCATGTCCCACAAAAATCAGGCTGCATTGTAACCATGTGACCGATTTTCTTTCTTACCCTGATAAGGTCCCAGCAGCGCGTCACTTGCTTCATGACGTTGTGGTCTTCAGTCCTGAGACTGGTTTGATGCAGCTCTCCATGCTACTCTATCCTGTGCAAGTTTCTTCATCTCCCAGTACCTACTTCTCAATCTGTTTATTGTATTCATCTCTCGGTCTCCCTCGACGATTTTTACCGTCCACGCTGCCCTCCAATACTAAATTGGTGATCCCTTGATGCCTCAGAACATGTCCTACCAACCGATCCCTTCTTCTGGTCAAGTTGTGCCACAAACTTCTCTCCAATCCTATTCAATACTTCCTCATTAGTTATGTCCTCTACCCATCTAATCTTCAGCATTCTTCTGTAGCACCACATTTCGAAAGCTTCTATTCTCTTCTTGTCCAAACTATTTGTCGTCCACGTTTCACGTCCATACATGGCTACACTCCATACGAATACTTTCAGAAACGACTTGCTGACACTTAAATCAATACTCGATGTTAACAAATTTCTCTTCTTCAGAAACGCTGTCCTTCCCATTGCCAGTCTACATTTATATCCTTTCTACTTCGACCATCATCAGTTATTTTGCTCTTCAAATAGCAAAACTCCTTTACTACTTTAAGTGTCTCATTTCCTAATCTAATTCCCTCAGCATCACCCGATTTAATTTGACTACATTCCATTATCCTCGTTTTGCTTTTGTTGATGTTCATCTTATATCCTCCTTTCAAGACACTGTCCATTCCGTTCAACTGCTCTTCCAAGTTCTTTGCTGTCTCTGACAGTATTACAATGTCATCGACAAACCTCAAAGTTTTTATTTCTTCTCCATGGATTTTAATATCTACTCCGAATTTTTCTTTTGTTTCCTTTACTGCTTGCTCAATATACAGATTGAATAACATCGGGGAGAGGCTACAACCCTGTCTCAATCCTTGCCCAACCACTCCTTCCCTTTCATGCCCCTCTACTAATGTAACTGTCATCTGGTTTCTGTACAAATTCTAAATAGCCTTTCGCTCCGTGTATTTTATCCCTGCCACCTTCAGAATTTGAAAGAGAGTATTGCAGTGAACATTGTCAAAAGCTTTCTCCAAGTCTACAAATGCTAGAAACGTAGGTTTGCCTTTCCTTAATCTTTCTTCTAAGATAAGTCGTTCAGTCAGTATTGCCTCACGTGTTCCAACATTTCTACGGAATTCAAATTGATCTTCCTCGACGTCGACTTCTATCAGTTTTTCCATGATAAGGGCACAAAACACTGTAAGAACACTCTAGAATTTGTCGCTCTGGCATCTCGTATGCCATTTACTTTACAGATGCACTACTCCCCAAAATCCTACTAACTAATCTGAGTGTTCCATTCGGTTTACCTAAACTGATTTTACGTTATCGTCCTACTTCATGTCCCTTCCTAGTAATCATCCTGAATACTGATACGGTGTGCTGTGCTCAAAATGTTTAGTGACGAATCCTGTAATCTCATACGGTAGGGTTATTTCTCTTTGTCATTGGTATTATCTTGTATTTACACACATTTAACCTATTCGCGTACAATGAGGGTACACCCTGCACAGTACGTGCTTCTTTCCTGTACTCACTGCTTTGTGTAATAGTTCTGCAACTACGACCGTAGTTGCAGGCTTGTGAAACTGAAACGGTAATTAGAGCTTACGTGCATTTCGTCTCCGTCTCGTGATCTCAGTGAGTGAGAACATGGCTCACCACAATGAAGCAGAAGCCACGAGAATTCGGCACTTTGGAAGTAGGCCACGAAGCGTACAGACGCAGCAAACGTGTGCCAATGCGACAGCAAAGCGTTGCTTCGATCTTATGTGAAGATATGTCAACGAGTACAAGAAGATACACTTACGAGCCAAAACATTATGATCACTGCCCGCGGTGAACTCGTATGCTGACTGGTGGCACTGAGGGCACAAGACGCTGTAAGAGGAGTATATGAGTGGAGCTGAGGCGAATGGGGAACCATTCTACCGACGATTAGTGGTGCAAGTGCGGAAATCCGCAGACTTCAGCATCATTGACAAAAGCCGGTTGTTGTGGCCCAGTGCCTGCGAGCGAGCATCTCGCAAATGGTGAAGCTGTTTGGCTGTTCGCTTGTTACTGTTGCGAACATATGTGGAGAGTGGTTGAAGGATGCTGAAAACAAGAGTAGGCGACAAGAAGTTGGGCGTCCATGCCTCATCACGGAACATAGGGATCGGAGGCTTGCCCGCTCTCTAAAGCAGGATAGGCTGCGATATGACGACAGAGTGCAGTGCTGTCACAGGCACAGGTGTTCCGCAGCACAGAACCCGTAGTGTTTCCACATTGATCCAACATCGTCAGTTATGATTCCAGTGGGCACGGGATCACAGAGATTGGACCGCGCATCAGTGGAATTGTGTCGCCTGGCCGCATGAATTCCGTTTATTATGAAATCAATCGACGGTCGGGTCCAGGTACGCTGTCGTCCAGGCTGCTCGAAACGTGTAGCGTGCCAGCTGGTGCGCTATCGGGCGCAAGCTCCGCGTCCACAAACCAGCCGCTCATACATCACGGGAAGTGTGACCTAGGCGTAGGCATCTTGTCACAAACCAGTGGAAACTTACAGTACTTGTCTAATGCATGGCAAGCAGAATCACAGCTGAACTGCTTTCGAACCGTGCTTTTAAGTAGGTGGTCATAATGTTTTGGCTCATCGGTGTATATTTCTGTCTTCTGGACGTAGCAATGGTAAATGCAGGCGCAGTTTACCACATACTGAACCCAGAACCCAAGAGGGTGGTTATTGAGAACAGAGTATTAGCTACTATCCTGAAACGGATGGACGTCGGCGATATTGGTATGTAAACCTGTGTATTTGGTATTTTACCTTTTTTGTAAGTATCAACCACTTGCAGTCGCAGGTGACGATTCGCCGCGCAACAGGTTCTCATTTAGTAAACGCTAGAAAAGAAGGTAATTCCACAGCGTATTCATTGTAAAAGCTCTGCACCCGCAATAATTCGTTTAATCTTGTTTTCGCACTCCCTACGGAAGTGCTGGTTACATGCGTGTAATGTGTTCCTAGATCGTTCACTTAATAATGGTCATTCAAAATCTGTAAATAGGCTTTCGCGGGATAGCTGGCGTCCATCTTCAACCGTCTACCACGCCAGGTTTTTGCATCTCAGTGACGCTCTCACGTGGGTGAAACAAGCCTGTGACCTTCAGCGTTGCCCATCTTCGTACGAATTCAATATCCTCTGTTAGCCGTATTAAGTACGGGTTCACAAGATTGTGCAATATTCTAGGATGGCCCGCATGAGTATTTCGTAAGCGTTCTCTTTGTGGACAAGCCGCATTTTCCCAGCATGCTGCCGATGAGCCCAAGTCTGCCACCTGTTTTACCTACGACTAAACCCCTGCCATCACTCAGTTTTCGTTGGCGCAAATTGGCGTACCCAGTCCACCCGTTATTCGTATAAGCTGACCGATTGCAATCGTGACGCATCGTCGTATGATACTCGTTTCCTACTGTTTGTAAAGTACAGGGTTTCACATCTCAACATTGAAATCAATTTACCAATGTTTGGTACATTTTGATCATGGCCGATTATGGTAAAAGCTGTCTTCAAGTCTGTTTTATAAATAAAAATGAATATTAGATAGTCGAAGTTTTCTACTTATTTGTATAAAACTCTTTAATATATATACAAAATACGGTCTATTGGTTCGTTACTGAGAACTCGTCAACGTTCTTTCGCCGCGCGAAGTGGCTGCGCGGTTTGAGGCGTCATGTCACGGACTGCGCGGCCCCTCCCGCCGGAGGTTCGAGTCCTCCCTCGGGCATGGGTGTTTGTGTTGTCCTTAGCATAAGTTAGTTTAAGTAGTGTGTAAGTCTAGGGACCGATGAGCTAAGCAGTTTGGTCCCTTAGAAATTCACACAAATTTTTTCAATGTTCTTCGCCATCAGTGTAGACACCAACCTTAAAATGGTGGCAGGGAAGTTTGCAGGATGGTGCCTACATGGTGCCTATGTAGGCGTTAAAAAAAAAAGAAAAGCTGTACATAGGAAAGAGGGTGAGATAAGCACAGGGATTCACAGTTGCCTAATGTGTGTTGCCTGCAACTTTTTTTTCCCTGCGTGAAAATGCCAAGCTCAACTTTAAAACATTCAGAATAATAGAAAATCTCAAACTTTTGGGGCCTGTTTTGAATGAATGAAATTGGCTGTTTGAAACAGAATCCATAAATATAGGTATATGTGTAGTCTAAATACTAAAATAACAATTATGGAAAATTGGAGATGGAATAACGACTACATTAAGGAAAGGACAGATTGCTACAGGAGACGTTCAGTTGCAGAGAGACACAACAAAGAGACTGCTGCACACCTGAGCTTTCGGCCACAAGCCCTCCTCCTAAAGTAGAAAACGCACACACATTCCTCTCTCATGTATTCTCTAGCCGCTAAGTTCGGACTATGTGATAGGAGCGGGCTGAATTTGAATGCGTTTCCTTCTTTAGAAGAAGCCTCAGTCACGAACAGTTGTGGATTTGTGACATGGCATCCAGAAAAATTCCATCGTTGTTTGGGGACATGACCTCCACGAACAGTTGCAAATGGTCTCAAAGTAGGCGAAGATCCAGAGGACCCAGTCCATTACAAGGAAACTCAGCCCACACCGTCATGGAGTTACCACCAGGTTGCACAGTGTCTTGTTGACAACCTGGGTTCAAATCGTGACTCATGTAACCAGGCCACGGTGTTCCAGTCGTCTAGGGTCCGACCGAGAAGTTAGTGTCCAGCAGAGGCGCTGCAGGTGGTGTGTTATTAGCAAAGGCACTCCCATCGGTCGTCTGCTGCCGTAGCCCACTAACACCAAATTTCGTTGCGTTGCCCTAACGGATACTCTGTGCTTATTTCACGCTGTGTTGCGTGTCTGTTAGCACTGGCAACTCAATGCACACACCGCTGCTCTCGGTTGTTAAGTGGAGGCCGTCACCCACTAAATTGTCCGTGGTGAGAAGGAATGCCTGAAATGTGTTGTTCTCGGCGCACTCTTGACACTATGGATCCCGGAATATTGAGGGCCCTGACGATTACCGAAATCGAATGCTCCATACGTCTAGCATCAATTATCATTTCGCGCTCATTGGCTGTTAATTCCTATCGTGCGGCCATAATCGCGTCAGGAACCTTTCCACATCAATCGCCTGAGTATATATGACAGCTCCTCCAATGCACTACCCCCATCTGTATGTGTGCACATCCCTATCCCCCGACTTTTAGCAGCTCAGTATACAGGGTGGCCATTGATAGTTACCGAGCCAAATATCTCACGAAATAAGCATCAAACGAAAAAAACTACTCAGAACGAAACTGGTGTAGCTTGTAGGGGGAAACCAGATGGCGCTATGGTTGGCCCGCTAGATGGCGCTACCCGAGGTCAAACGGATATCAACTGCGTTCCTTTAAATAGGAACCCCCTTTTTTATTACATATTCGTGTAGTACGTAAAGAAATTTGAATGTTTTAGTTGGACCACTTTTTTCGCTTTGAGGTAGATGGCGCTGTAATAGTCACAAACGTATAAGTACGTAGTATCATGTAACACTGCGACAGTACGGACGGTATTTGCTTCGTGATACATTACCCGTGTTAAAATGGACCTTTTACCAATTGCGGAAAAGGTCGATATCGTGTTGATGTATGGCGATTTTGATCAAAATGCCCAACGGGTTTCCTATGAATGCTGCTCGGTATCCTGGACGACATCATCCACAAATGATGATACCCAAGTAGGTGTTTTAGCTTTTGTCGCGGCTAATCCACACGTCAGTAGCAGACAAATTGCGTGAGAATCGGGAATCTCAAAAACGTCGGTGTTGAGAATGCTACATCAACATCGATTGCACACGTACCATATTTCTTTGTACCAGGAATTGCATGGCGACGACATTGAACGTCGTGTACAGTTCTGCCACTGGGCACAAGAGAAATTACGGGACGATGAAAGATTTTTTTTGCACGCGTTCTATTTAGCGACGAAGCGCCATTCACCAACAGCAGTAACGTACACCGGTATAATATGCACTATTGGGCAACGGAATATCCACGATGGTTGCAACAAGTGGAACATCAGCAACCTTGGCGGGTTAATGTATGGTGCGGCATTATGGGAGGAAGGATAATTGGCCCCCAATTTATCGATGGCAATCTAAGTGGTGCAATGTATGTTGATTTCCTACGTAATGTTCTACCGATGTTACTACAAGATGTTTCAGTGCATGACAGAGTGGTGATGTACTTCCAACATGATGAATGAATGTCCGGCACATGGCTCGCGTGCGGTTGAAGCGGTATTGAATAGCATATTTCATGACAGGTGGATTGGTCGTCGAAGCACCATACCATGGACCGCACGTTCGCAGGATCTGACTCCCCGGATTTCTTTCTGTGGGGAAACTTGAAGGATATTTGCGTTCGTGGTCCACCGACAACGCCTGACAACATGCGTCAGCGCATCGTCAATCCATGTGCGAACGTTACGGAAGGCGAACTACTCGCTGTTGAGAGGAATGTCGTTACAAGTATTGCCAAATGCTTTGAGGTTGACTAACATCATTTTGAGCATTTATTGCATTAATGTGGTATTTACAGATAATCACGCTGTAACAGCATGCGTTCTCAGAAATGATAAGTTCACAAAGGTACGTGTATCACATTGGAAAAACCGAAATAAAATGTTCAAACGTACCTACGTTGTGTATTTTACTTTAAAAAAACCTATCTGTTACCACCTGTTCGTCTAAAATTGTGAGCCATATGTTTGTGACTATTATGGCGCCATATGTCACAAAGCGAAAAAAGTGGTTTACTAAAACATTCATATTTCTTTATTACTGAACGAATATGTAATAAAAACTGTTGGTTCATATTAAAAAAAAAAAAAACTCAGTTGATATCCGTTTGACCTATGGCAGCGCCCTCTAGCGGGCCGACCATAGCGCCATCTGGTTGCCCCCTTCAAGCAAGAGAAGTTTCGTTCTTTGTAATTTTTTCGTCTGACGCTTATTTCGTGAGATATTTGGCCCGGTCACGTTCAATGGACCTCTCTGTATATGGAAAGTAGCAATGAGTCTTTTCCATTATACTGCGAAAAAAATTATTGTAGCTAATAATTTTATCGCTGTTTTGCTTTAGGGTATTGTTCAAATTTTATAAAACATAGTGACGACTCCGATACTGTGGGATAAATGACATTGCTCTTCTGCTGAAAAATGTCTGCGTTGTATTCAGTGGCTTCTTAGCTGCCTGAACTGCTCATGAATCCCTGTATCATTTGACATCTATGAATTAAATAAATAGTCGTTTTCGATTAATTAATACTTGCTTTATTTCTCAAAGACATCATGTGAGCTTTTGTATGTGCGAGAAGCTGCACAGAAAAGCGCAAATCGTCGTCTTTTTTCAACGTGAGTGTCAAGAAACTGAAACTACTAAATGTAAAACTATTGCGGTGAAATCACTAAGTGCAGGGTGTCCCACTCGAACCTCCCTGATTTCAAAGACCCAGGAATAAAGCAGTAGACAAGACAATGAAAATTGTACCGCATTGTAGAGCATCTCCAAGAGTTTATATTCCCGCGTCAGAAGTGCCAAATATCGTCGCCAAAGAGTAGCATGGTCGCATGAAGTGAAAATGGCTATCACGAACATGTTCAAAGACAACGTGCGGATTTTTCGGACACCAAATCCTACCATTATGCCTATTAACCCTTTCTGATAGATGAAAGGTTGCCTCACCTGAGAATAAACATCTTTCCATGAAGCTGGATCCATACCAATGCGTTGCAGCATATCCGCGAGCAAATTGTGTGTGGTTTGTCGTTCGGCGTCAGATGTTGCAGAATTTGCACTTCGTAAGCACACATACGAAGACGCCAGTGAACTTCACGATGCAATGTTGATCGAGGTACATAAAGTTGCCAAGATGCTTGACGAATTGACTTACGTAGGCGTCTGAGAAACGTTTGGCTGATGTCCTCCGCTCTGACTTCTGAAACTCCGTAAGGTGCACCGCCAGAATGTTTCAGAAGACTTCCTGTTGCCAGAAAAACTTCCTATACCATTCCTTAATTGTTTTCACATCATGTGGACCACATTCATACACACTACGATAATTTCTTTGCACAGCAATCGGCGATTCGTTTCTGCTAACCATACTGCTGCTTGGTGCGCGGCTGTGGAGTCGCCATTTACAAATCATGCGACCATGCTGCACCCTGGCGACGATATTGGTCAGTTCTGACGCGGGAATATAAATTCTTTGAGATGCTCTGGATGTGGTGCATTTTTCACTGTCGTATCTACCGCGGTTTTTCTCTCCTAGGTCCTTGGGATGTTTGAGTGGGATACCCTGTATAAATCAGTGTGTGGTTCGATAGCAGGACGTGAAACTAAAATATGAAAGCCCACAGTAACTTTGAGTGCCCTTGTCGTGCGTGAGGGACTTCGGTGAAAATTTCAAGTATTCTGATTGCCCAGCAGCGTCGTTGAACACAGAATTACCTCGACGTCCTTTGCGCTTCATACCCTCTTGGCTGTGTGGCAGATCTACATGCTGATGAAGGGCGCTTCAGCGCTTGAATGAGAGCACTCATTTAATCATACTGACAGTTAGCGGACCCTGTGAAAGCCGTTTAACTGCGCAGCAGAGGGGAAACTGAGGAGAATGGTGTCGAAAGCCCCTGGCGGTACGATTTGATGTGCTGAGGATCAATTGAAATGCTTGATTGGAGCAGCTATGATGGTAGAGAGAGGCGTTCAGCCGTTCTTTATCTATTTTTCCCCTCCCACCGCCTCCACCTCTTTTTCTTCTAACGTGTGTCTGCCTTAGCGTCGTTTCTTATTGTTGTAGCCTTCATTCCGAAGACGGTTAGGTGCAGATGGCGACGCTAGCTTACCCTGCACAAGCCTCTTTGCATAACAACCTGCATCCATTGAACTGTCTTATAGAAGTCAGATCTTTATTTCGCTGTAGCTATTATATGTTGCTATGTTTTTTTTTTTTTTCCTCCAAATTATCTCATGTAAGAAAGCGAAGTCAAGCTGTACGGTGCTTAAACTCACACTCCCCCCCTCCAACTGACTATTCTTTTATGTCTCATGAAAACTTCTATCGACTGATCTCGTCTTTTAGTCTAATTGTGCGATAAATGTCTTTCCCGCTCTGTTCGATTCAGTACTTCTTCGCTAGCTATTCCGATCAGTAGATCTAAACTTACGCAGTTCTCTGTAGCATGAAATTTCAAAAGCTCCGAACCTCTTCTTATATGAATTGCTTACGGTCTACGTTGCTCTTCCGTACAAGGCTATCGTCGGAAAAGGCCTAACGCTTCGGTTAAATTCGATGTCAACAAATTTCTCGTTTTTAGAAAAGCCTTTGTTATTGCCAGTTGCATTTTACGTCTCTACTTCGTCCATTATCAGCTTTTTTTATCTCATTTAATTCGACTGCATCTCATAGCCTTTGTATTACTTTAGTTCATGTTCATCTCGTTTCAACTGCTGTTCAGTTATTTGGTGTCCCTGACAAATTACAATGTCATCGGCAAGCCTCAAAGTTTTTATTTCTTGTCCTGAAATTAAATTTGCCTCTCAGATTTTTAGTTGGCTTCCCTTTATTGCGTGTTCAGTATACAGATTGAAAAATTTCGAGGAGTGGCTCCTAAAGCATCACCTCGTATTCGTGTTCCTCGACCCTTTTAACTGCAGACTGGTTTCTTTACAAGTTTTAGACAACCTTCGCTCTCTGTGTGTTATCCGTATTACATTCAGAATTTCGAAGTGTGTAGTCCACTTAAGTTCCAAAAGCTTAGTCTAAATGTACAAATTCTATAAACGCAGGTTTACCTTTCTTTAACTTATCTTCTTGGATAAGTAGCGGTGTCCGTGTTGCTTTGCAAGTTCGTACATTTTACTGGAGCTCAAACTAGTGTTACCCAAGATCGGCTTCATTCTGTAAATAGTTCGTGTCAATATTTTTCATTCATGACTTATAAAACTGAGAGGTTGGTGGTATTCACACCTGTCATCAAGCATGCCCTTTTTGGAATTATCAAATTATTCTTGAACTGTGAGGGATATTTCGCATCTCTCATCCGTCTTGCATACTAGACGGAATAGTTTTGTCGTGAGATGTTCTCGTAGGAATCTCAACAGTTCGGTTGTTAGTTCCAGGTGTCTCGTTGCGATATCTTGTTCCCCAGAACAGTGATGTTTTAATTTAGCGTCACAAAAACAAAACAGATAAAAAAATCTACAAGAGGCGCTTGTTTTCACCAAGGCGTAATTCTGTTCAGCGCCGTCGCGCTGCAGGCGGCAGGAAATTGCGAAGCAGCCACGCATGTTGTCGGCCCTCACGTTTCCCGCTGTGGAGCCCGGCCGGCCGGCGGCGGCGGCGCCCTTCAAGTTTGCCCGTAAAGTGTAGGAGGAGGGCGACCCCTGGATGAGCAGCACGCGCATGCAGCCATCGTGACGGCCACAGCTGGGGCGACACCTGCGGTCGCCATGGCGGCCAACCAGATAGCGCAGGTGAGTGAGCGTGCGTGCGTGCGCCAGAGCGCGCATGGCCAGCCGTTGGAACGTGAGGTCAGAAGAGGGGCCGCCCGTCGAGGAATGTGCGTCTACTACGAGACTTGAAAATACCACAGCTCGTGATACCGGCTCTCACCAACTCTGCAACTTGTCAAAACTGACCTTAAGCCAATATCTATGTAGGGGCCTATCCTTGTGGATCACTGTAGTGTTGCACGGGTTATGTGTGGAAAAGGAAAAAAAATGGAATGTTCACTACCTAATAATACAATTGATACCTGCTGGAGAAATCGCTAGGTGTTTACGACACAAATTTTTTCACTACAGACCATTAAAATTGCTACACCGAGAAGAAAAGCAGAGGATAAACGGGTATTCATTGGACTAATATATTATACTAGAACTGACATGTGATTACATTGTCACGCAATTTGAGTGCATAGATCATGAGAAATCAGAACCCAGAACAACTGCCTCTGGCCGTAATAACGGCCTTGATACGCCTGGGCATTGAGTCAAACAGAGCTTGGATGGCGTGTACAGGAACAGCTGCCCATGCAGCTTCAACACGATACCACAGTTCATCAAGAGTAGTGACTGAGGTATTGTGACGAGCCAGTTGCTAGGCCACCATTGACCAGACGTTTTCAATTGGTGGGAGATCTGGAGAATGTGCTGGCCAGGGCAGCAGTAGAACATTTTCTCTATCCAGGCCCGTACCGGACCTGCAACATGCGGTCGTGCATTATCCTACTGAAATGTAGGGTTTCGCAGGGATGGAATGAAGGGTAGAGCCACGGGTCGTAACACATCTGAAGTGTAACGTCCACTGTTCAAAGTGCCGCCAATGCTAAGAAAAGATGACCGAGACGTGTAACAAATGGCACCCCATACCATCACGCCGGGTGATACGCCAGTATGGCGATGACGAATACACGCTTCCATTGTTCTTTCACCGTGATGTCGCCAAACACGGATGCGACCATCACGGTGCTGTAAACAGAACCTGGATTCATCCGAAAAAGTGACGTTTTGCCATTCGTGCACCCAGGTTCGTCGTTGAGTACACTATCGCAGGCGCTCCTGTCTGATGCAGCGTCAAGGGTAACCGCAGCCATGGTCTCCGAGCTGATAGCCCATGCTGCTGCAAATGTCGTCGAACTGTTCTTACAGATGATTATTGCCTTGCAAACGTCCGCATCTGTTGACTCAGAGATGGAGACGTGGCTGCACGATCCGTTACAGCCGTGCAGATAAGTTGCCCGTCATCTCGACTGCTAGTGGTACGAGGACGTTGGGACCCAGAACGGCGTTCCTTATTACCCCCCCCCCCCCCCCCGAACTCATCGATTCCTTATTCTGCTAACAGTCATTGGATCTCGACCAACGCGAGCAGCAATGTCGCGATACGATAAACCGCAATCGCGATAGGCTACAATCCGACCTTTATCAAAGTCGGAAACGGTATGGTACGCATTTATCCTCCTTACACGAGGCATCACAACAAACTATCACTAGCCAACGCCGGTCAACTACTGTTTGTGTATGAGAAATCGGCTGGAAACTTTCCTCATGTCAGCATGTTGTAGGTGTCGCCACCAGCGCCAATCTTGTGTGAATGCTGTGAAAAGCTAATCATATGCATATCACAGCATCTTCTTCCTGTCGGTTAAATTTCGCGTCTGTAGCACGTCAACTTCGTGGTGTAGCAATTTTAATGGCCAGTAGTGTAGTTCCACATAAAACATAAAGACGTGTTTGATGCTGAGCAAGGCAGTGAAATACCTTGTCATAAATAGTTTACCGCCAACTTAACACACTTACAGTGGTATTTAACAGATACTTCCTTCAGCTATAATTTTCTGTTGTTATATCGGACTTCGTCTCTCGTAATACATTTCATAGAATTGGAATACATTTTGAAATAAATATTCTTTTAAACCACAATTCATGTAGTTCACGAATTATTCTCAACTCTGAAGGAATGAGTCTTACTTAAACGACACAAAGGTGAGAAAAAGGTGCTACAGAAAAATTAAAATCATTCAATTCAACTGTTTTCACAGATAGTGCCTCCTTTGCATTCGGAGGTGTACATGCGATTTATTTGAATACAACAGACAAGTATTTAATACACGAACAAGAGTTCTTAAGTTATATTACTTCTCTAACGAGCAAGATGCAGTAGGTTATACACCTAGCAATAGAGTCGGATAACCCGAATCACGGGGCAAGTTTTGGGGCTGTTCCGCGACTGTCGCGGTGCAGAAGTTGCGCGACTTGTTTTAGTGAGTACATTTTCCGAGTTAATTACTATTTGCTGCCCTGGAGAGAACACTGTATATTTCAAGTCTTCCCAGTCTTTGGGATGTGACATACGAAGACTACAGAAGCAGGAGGGGCATTTCACAAAAAAAAAAAAAACAAAAAAAAAACTGCGAGATGTAGAAAAAAATGCTCTATTTAAGATCACAGTCCAGGAGCGAATACAAGAAGCTGTGTGGATAAAGTAATAGTATTTCATCTTCGAAAAAGTCAAAACGGTTTTGTTACAACCCATTACAACTTTTACTATAGAAAGATCACAGAACTTCTCATTAATAAACGGTCACAATGCCCACATAGTACTAGGGACGGAAAGTTGGCTGAAACCAGATGTAAACAACAGTGAAGTTCTAAACTCAGACTGAAATAAAACTTCCTGGCAGATTAAAACTGTGTGCCGGACCGAGACTCGAACTCGGAACCTTTGCCTTTCGCGGGCAAGTCCTCTGCCAGTGAAGCGGTGGTGGGGGAGGGGGGGGGGGGGCTGGCGTGTTTATAGCAGTAGAAAGTGCAATAGTATCGAAGGAAATTGACGGAGATCCAAAATGTGAAATAATTTGGGTGAAGGTCACGGTTAAAGCAGGCTCAAACATGGTTATTGGATGTCGTTATAGGCCACCTGGCTCAGCAGCTGTTGTGGCGGAACACCAGAAGGAAAATTTGGAAAATATTTCGAGTAGATTTCTCGACCATGTTAGTTTTCGGTGGAG
The DNA here is from genome assembly GCF_023897955.1 of Schistocerca gregaria. Lineage (NCBI taxonomy): Eukaryota > Metazoa > Arthropoda > Insecta > Orthoptera > Acrididae > Schistocerca > Schistocerca gregaria. The sequence continues at coordinate 936,141,089 of NC_064922.1, forward strand.
ATTTTAATTTACCAGATATAGACTGGGATACTCAAACGTTCATAACGGGTGGCAGAGACAAAGAAGCCAGTGAAATTTTTTTAAGTGCGTTATCTGAAAACTACCTTGAGCAGGTAAACAGAAAACCGCCTCGTGGCGATAACATATTAGACCTTCTGGTGACAAACAGACCTGAACTATGTGAAACAGTTAACGCAAAACAGGGCATCAGCGATCATAAAGCGATTACCGCATCGGTGATTTCAGCCGTAAATGGAAATGTTGAAGGTAGGAAGATTTTTCTGTTTAGCAAAAGTGACAAAAAGCAGATTTCAGAGTACTTGACGGCTGAACACAAAATTTTTATCTCAAGTACAGATAGTTTGAGGATCAATGGACAAAGTTGAAAACCATCGTACAATATGCATTAGATCAGTATGTGCCAAGCAAGATCCTAAGAGATGGAAAAGAGCCGTCGTGGTACAACAACAGAGATAGAAAAATGCTACGGAAGCAAAGGGAACTCCACAGCAAACATAAACATAGCCAAAGCCTTGCAGACAAACAAAAATTACACGAAGCGAAATGTAATCTGAGGTGGTCTATGCGAGAGGCGTTCAACGAATTCGAAAGGAAAGTTCTATGTACTGACTTGGCAGAAAATCCTAAGAAATTTTGGTCTTATGTCAAAGTGGTAGGTGGACATTTATTTACACCATCATCCTGTCTTGTAAATTTACCTAAACTAGGGTGAGAGTCGAATCTTAACGTTGTTTACTTGCTTATTACATTTGCCTGATCATCAAAAAATTTTAAAGCGCATTTGCGTCCAGGAACATATTCTGGCTCTTTATCCGAGTTGTAATTATCCACATCCTCATTTTCGTAAAAATCGCCCCTGAAAAGCATTTTCCTGTCACGAACACCGCTCGCGTTCTACTGCTACCAGCTGTTTTGCTCGCACCATTGTTTACATGCACGCATCCTGACAAAGTTGCCATTATTCAGAATCTGAAATTGGAGATAGAGCTGCCATTCCATGATTTGTCGTGGAAGTATCAACTAATACGAATAAAGTACATCACTTACCATGTTTTGCCGGCCGTTGTGGCCGAGCGGTTCTAGGCGCTTCAGTCTGGGACCGCGAGACCGCTACGGTCGCAGGTTCGAATCCTGTCTCGGCTATGGATGTGTGTGATGTCCTTATGTTAGTTAGGTTTAGGTAGTTCTAAGTTCTAGGGGACTGATGACCTCAGCGTAATGAAAGCCTATTATCCCACACGGAAAATGGCAGACGTATTTATTGTTATGGCCTAGAAAATAGAAACAGCAGTCGGACAAGTGTGCTGCAAAATACACAAAACGCTGAGTAATTGTTTTCACTTTTTATTCATTTGTTTACTTCGCTAAGTCGTTAGTAACAGCAAAGGGCTTGTAGTAACAGATGTGTAAACATTAGGCCAAACACTCTTTGTTGCGTTACAATTGCTGTCGCGTCCGTCGGCCGTCGTAATTTAATATATTATTATTATTATTATTATTATTATTATTATTATTATTATTATTATTTTGATTGTTGCCGACTTACGTGGTGGGCCTTAATAAAAATGATATTATTGCGTTCAATTTTGATTTACGATTAAATGCTTTTGTAAAGTTCTCCTTTTTAACAATATTAATCTTAAATTATTTGCTAGTTAATGAATGCTAGACTCGCTGAATCTTAAGACATGAGCATATAAGTTGGACAAATGAATAAACTTTTCATATTAATTTCCTCGGCTAGTCAGTTCACTTTAAAGCAGAAAATCTATAGTTATTAATCACAATTGCGGCCAACACACGCGCGAGAGTATTTTTTGTTAACCATGGTATTGTAGTCGGAGTCCTGGCTCTGGCTCTCGGCTATGGTACTGAAAATAAGAATCTTAAAGCTACGTATTTTCTGCAACTTCGTGCGGCTGTGGAGAAAAATGTGTATTACGTTAATAGCGGGCGAGTATTTCATCTCCGCTAAATTTTATAAGTTAATATCGCCACGTAATGGCGCCGTTGGCTGCATCGGCCGCTGCGATTGTTGAACTGTAAATTACTTGAATGCAGGTTAATCCAAAGGAAGGCGGACATGAAATCGGGATCACCTCTTACAAATTAAAAGTGAACTGATATTAAATCAGTATATTATCTGCTTAATTCGTACAAATATGCTTACATTTGCCAGCACTCGTAAGATGTCCGTCTACACATAACGAAGACAAGAGAAGTGAAGACAACTATAAAATTAACAAAAGAGCGTATCTTGTCGTCCCTTTAGATCATTTAGTTATATTTCTTTGTACTCGAAACTTACACAGAGAAATTATTGTTTTACGGCTATATGATAAAAATATATTATACAATTTTTAAATGTCTCTTCTTTATAAATACTGTTTTTAAGTGTTTTCTTATTACCTCACTGGGGACGCTATACTACGTAAAGCTCCGACACTGAAAGTGCCCTTAATAGAACAAAAGTAATTTTAATTACAGGTGTTTATGAAGGAGAACTGTCAAAAAGAAAAATGAAAATTGACTTGAATCTACGTAACACACTTCACTGATATTTGACATGAGGAGTTTACTTGTATTGATACTCCGCAGCAATGAGATGTCGTTTGACAGTCGACAGTGTGACTGCAGAGATGGGCGTTCGGCAACTTCCTACCTAAGACGACTGCTGCAAGATCTCTTTTATCTGTCTGGAGCACAAACGGCTGTATTCAACTCCACACAAAGGCAAGTGCCCTACGAAACTGAAAAACAGCGGGAAACCTTATACTGATAGGAATAGCACCTGAACCGAAATTGTACCACATTATCCTACGCGCGTAACGAAGACATACAGAGACAGCCTTTGGCATTCACTACTACAATCTGCGACATAAACAAACCATCACACATTAGGTCACTGCTCTAAGCCGACAAATGGAATCTTACATTAGAACTGTCCCCACTTTGCCATCCCTTCATCACCGCCTTTTCACTTTCTTCTTTCCGGTTTCATCATTGCAATCGGTACTCACCGCGCAAACTAAGTTGACACTCGGTGCGGAGGCTGATGACAGCGACCGTTTGCATTTCCCACTTGCAGTCGCTCCCATCCGTCGCCCCGCCGAGTGTCAACTTAATCGAACCAACCAACACACAGAAGAAACTCATAAAACCAGCATGGCAACACAGGCTACAGATCAGAATAGAAAAACTGAGAAAAGACATCGGACAGCTAACACAATTTATAAGAAATGAAATATCAGACAAAAACGAAAAAGTCAGGTAAAATCTCACAACAAGAAGCGATAGAACAATTAGATGAACAGAAGCAGAAATTACAAGCATTGGCCAAATGACTTAGGAGATACAAAAAAGTGAAAATAGAAGGAAACAAAACCAAACATTCAACACAAACCAAAAGGAATTTTACCATACAGATAACACACACATTAAAATAGACAATCCACCAAACATAACAGACATGGAACACATCTGGAGCAACATATGGTCAAACCCGGTACAACATAACAGACAAGCACGGTGGATGCAAACAGAAACAGACTCATACAAGATGATACCACAAATTTCTGAAGTGAAGTGATAATTTTGCAACATGAAGTCACCCGAGCAATTCTATGTACAATTGGAAAGCCCCTGGAAATGATAAAATAGCAAATTTCTGGCTAAAGAAGTTCACCTAAACACATTCACATCTAACTAAATTATTTAACAATTATATTACAGACCCATATACAGTCCCTGATACACATGGAATAACTTATCTGAAACCTAAAGATCAAGCAGACACAGCAAACCCAGCAAAACATGCCTACCAACAATATACAAAATATTAACTTCAGTCATTACAGAGAAATTAATGACACATACAACACAGAACAAAATTATAAATGAAGAACAAAAAGGCTGTTGCAAAGTAGCATGAGGATGTAAAGAGCAACTGATAATAGATGCAGAGGTGACATATCAAGCTAAAACTAAACAAAGGTCACTACACTACGCATACATTGATTACCAAAAAGCTTTTCATAGTGTACCCCACTCATGGTTACTACAAATATTGGAAATATACAAAGTAGATCCTAAATTGATACAATTCATAAACATAGTAATGAAAAATTTGAAAACCACACTTAATTTCCAAACAAATTCAAATATCGCATCACAGCCAATACAGATTAAGCGTGGAATATACCAAGGAGACTCATTAAGTCCTTTCTGGTTCTGCCTTGCTCTGAACCCACTATCCGACATGCTAAATAATACAGATTATGGATATATTACTGGAACATACCCACACAAAATACCACATTTGCTATACATGGATGATTTAAAACTACTGGCAGCAACAAAACAGCAACTCAACCAATTACTAAAGATAACAGAAGTATTCAGCAATGATATAAATATGTAAGAAAAATAGCATAGTCAAGGGAAAACACACTAAACAAGAAGATTACATATTGGATAACCACAGCGACTGCATAGAAGCGATGGAAAAAACAGATGCCTATAAATATCTAGGATACAGACAAAAAATAGGAATAGATAATACAAATATTAAAGAAGAACTAAAAGAAAAATATAGGCAAGGACTAACAAAAATACTGAAAACAGAATTGACAGCAAGAGACAAGACAAAAGCTATAAATTCATTCAGCAACAGAAAGCTTCACATTAAGCAGAAAGGAAGGAGGAAGGTGACTTATCGACAAAAAACTAATATCATGGAGAGGTAGACAATTTAAGAAAATTCTTTCTAAAATGAGCAGAAACTAGCAAAATACACAAAGCAATCACTCATATAAATACATCAGCTACACCACTGCAATTTCATAACCACTTCTACAACCCTTCAGATCACATAACATCAACAGATACGAAGAAAGTAAATTGCAAAAAGCACCCGTGTCATCTAACACAGCCACACATCGATCAAGATTATTATTATTATTATTATTATTATTATTATTATTATTATTTTCCTTTCTCAGGCGTTATGTCTGGTCAAAAAATGGAAAGTGACGCGGACCTTGATCAAGCGTGACTTACTTTTAACTGTACGGTATATGTTACATTGCATTTAGGAACTTTCAGGTAATTGAACAAGTATCAATAATTACAGATTTCTGTAGCTTTATATATACATTTGGATGTAGCTGTATTGCGTTGATGTACTGGTGGATATTGTGTGGTATGACTCTTGTAGTTGATAGTATAATTGGTATAGTGTCAACTTATCCTGATGCCATATGTCCTTGACATGCTCAGCCAGTTGGATGTATTTTTCAACTTTTTCTCCTGTTTTCTTCTGTATATTTGTTGTATTGGGTATGGGTATTTCGATTAGTTGCGTTAATTTCTTCTTTTTATTGGTTAGTATGATGTCAGGTTTGTTATGTGGTGTTGTTTTATCTGTTATAATGGTTCTGTTCCAGTATAATTTGTAGTCATCATTCTCCAGTACATTTTGTTGTGCATACTTGTATGTGTGAACGTGTTGTTTTATTAGTTTATGTTGTATGGCAAGTTGATGTATTAGTTTTGCTACATTGTCATGTCTTCTGGGGCATTCTGTATTTGCTAGTATTTTACATCTGCTTGTGATGTGGTCTGCTGTTTCTATTTGTTATTTACAAAGTCGGGATTTATCTGTTGTGGTGTTGGGATCTTTAATAATATGCTTGCTGTAATACCTGGTGTTTATTGTTTGATCCTGTATTGCAATCATGAATCCTTCCGTCTCACTGTATATATTGCCTTTTCTTAGCCATGTGTTTGATGCGTCTTGATCGCTGTGTGGCGGTGTTAGATGATACGGGTGCTTGCCATGTAGTGTTTTCTTTTTCCAATTTACTTTCTTCGTATCTGTTGATGCTATGTGATCTAAAGGGTTGTAGAAGTGGTTATGAAATTGTAGTGGTGTAGCCGATGTATTTATGTGAGTGACTGCTTTGTGTATTTTGCTGGTTTCTGCTCGTCCTAGAAAGAATTTTCTTAAATTGTCTACCTGTCCATAATGTAGGTTTTTTATGTCGATAAATCCTCTTCCTCCTTCCTTTCTGCTTAATGTGAAGCTTTCTGTTGCTGAATGTATGTGATGTATTCTATATTTGTGGCATTGTGATCGTGTAAGTGTATTGAGTGCTTCTAGGTCTGTGTTACTCCATTTCAGTACTCCAAATGAGTAGGTCAATATTGGTATAGAATAAGTATTTATAACTTTTGTCTTGTTTCTTGCTGTCAATTCTGTTTTCATTATTATTATTTTGGTTTTGATAAGTAATTGAGAGATCAAAGTATGTTTCGCCTTTAAGATTGGAATTGAATTTCTTAATGTTTCAGAAAATCTTCCGTAGCATTGTTCATTGAGGTCACACAAAAAAAGTAAATGCAATTTACGCCGTGAATTTATCGAGCTTCGCACGTCCGAAGATGCACGGAACGTTGCGGGCTCATTATATATTTTTTGTAGACAAAGTCTGATATCTGACCTCAGCTTCAATCATGACAGTGGAGTGACTAAAACTACTAAAACAGAGAAAAGCATACGATTAAATAAAACATATATTCATTTCAACATATACATTACTATATGAAATACACTTACGTAAAACTTTAGGTAAATAATTGCAGATAATTCACAAATGAGAGCGACTTATAATTCTGCGCCTCTTTTGTGCAAATAAGTATCAATATGGCTCACTGTGGAGCCACACAAAATATTATGTCATTCGTTGTGCTAGAAGGACGTAAGTGTGTGCTGATGCCTACTGGCTGTGACAAGAGAGCGGTGTTAATTCCTTTATTTTGCTTTCTCTTGTCTTAAAAAATAGATACATACAATCTAAGTTAAGTAAATTAAATATAGTCTGTGCTAGAGTGCAAATGGTTCCTTAAACAACCCAAGCTGCAACAGTAAAGGGGGATGTGTTTAGAATGAGTTTGCCGTCATTTTATTTTAGCTAACGTTACATTTTCAGACAGAGAAAAACTTCAAGAATAGTTTTTTTTTACAGTTCATTTTTAACAAAATCGTGTGTTCTATAAACTTAAGATTACAAATTTGCGTGCGCCGTCATTCAGATGCAGCAACCACAACTGCGTGCCTGAAAGCTGTGCTGCTAATTGTTTCTGCGACCGTAGGTGTTATAAATGTGCTTCATGTAGGGCTAGGAATACGCGCATACCGCGGATCAACTGTTCGTAGGCCCGTCATCAGAATCAGCAGGCAGTTGCAACACGACGTACATCAGGAGGCTGTAAACAAGCATGCAGTCGGCACTTAAAAAGGGGCGCACCACAAGTTTAAGATATTTCTGGTTCCCCGTGCTAGGGCTTCAGTTACACTACATCCCCCGTGGCAGCATACTGAAAGCCAGGGACGGAGTGTTTGAGCTGTGACCCACACGTAATAGGCTTGTGCGTGTTTAGAATTTGCGCTTTGATGTCGTAACCCGCCGCGCATTTAGCTCGCTGTTCCGGAACGCTTGGCGCTGAGGGTTCTTTTCGCATCCGTTCAAAGAAAGTATAAGACTTGAGGACGTGCTCGAAGTCACGTTAATACAATAACGAATACGTTAGGCTACAGTGGAGCATTTTGACACTTTCAAGAGGAAGTCACGCACAGCTCCGCAGCTATTCTGTACGAGCTGTTCGGACATTAATATTAGTCACCCCCATTAAATCACCACACAGGTCGCTTTGTAGCGCTGTAGATGAGTGTAGCGCTGCTAAGAGGCGATTATGTGACCCACCAGCAAGTTATGGCGGTTAGTTGTGTGTATGCGTTAGTATGGAACCATTACAGTAAGATAAGAGGTGTGTGACAAAAGTAATGACTCATTTTTTTATCCACCAGAGATGGTGAGTTTTTTTCCGAGCAACAATATTGTACCATTCAAAGTAGTTCCCTTAGGCAGCTATACACCGGCGGAGTAGTTGCTCCCAATCTTGGTACCAACGCTGAATATCTTAACTTGGTAGAGCTTTTAACAAGCCTGCCATATCCTTTTCAGTGTTCTCTAGAGTCCCTTTCAACACACTTATCAGGTTCGGGAAACGAAAGTCACAACGACTCTTATAACGTGAATTGGGGGGCTGTGGAACAAGAGGAATGCCTTTTGAGGTCCAAAATTCCGTGATGGGAGCGGACAAGGGGCGTTGCCATGATGCAGCATCTACTTATCAGCAATGTCCGGCCTCACTAGATGCTCAGTTTTCCTGAGCCTTTCGAGGACATCTTTGTAAAACACTCGATTGACAGTTTGTTCTGTACAGTTTTTCTCAAAAGAGCGCACGCACACGCGCGCGCGCACACACACACACACACACACACACACACACACGCACACACACACACACACACACACACACACACACACACACACACACACGTTCGACATTTTCGTCCGATTTTGAACTTTGCCCTGAGCAAGTGTAACATTACGAGTCAAGATAGATGTAACGGAACCTGAATAGCGTATTTGCCTCTATTGGTTACGGTAGAGAGATCGATCTTTCGGTCTTGTGTGTATATTTGTATGTAATATTGCCTGAATAAAGGCTGGGCGAGTGTAAAGCTACCGTTAAAAACGCCCTCCGCGTGATTTGTTACGATTTGGCAGTAATAATAATAATAATAATAATAATAATAATAATAATAATAAGCTTTTGAATACAATTAAAATATAACGGCGATACCTGTTTAGTGTTATTGGAAATAATATGTGGTAAATTAATGAGTAAGGTAGCGGATCCTAAAGAAGAGGTAAAATATGTGGTAAATTAAATAGTAAGGTAGCCGATCCTAAAGAAGAGGTAAAATTGGGCATATTAAGGTGTTTTGCTTTTTTGCTTTATATTGACGAAGCCGATGATACGGCGTCTTTTTTCTGTTTAGTACTTCTTTACTTGTTTATTTCTAAGAGTAATTATGAGTTGTGAAAAAATATAGGGGCGAGTTTTAAATAGCTATGGTATACAATCAGACTAACAAATGGACATTTAGTTACACGAAATCGCGGACAGTGAAGTGTGGTCATTAAATTGAGTACACCTACAAGGCGGTCAATTCCGGGATAAATCTATTCGCATCTCACGAGGGACGCGGTATTGAGACCGGTTCTTTTTAATTATAACGCGGAGAGCGGGCTTCAATTTGTGAAAAGGAGAAAACCTGTATAATTACCATTGACTGTTGGTGTCAAGCAACCAAAACTGTTCATCAAATGGTTTCCGTAAAAGATTGGTGAATGCGAAATAAAACTGTGAACAAAGTTATGTTAAATAAAACAGGAGAGGCAAGACAGTTTGGTCGTATCTGTTATTATTCCATAAACTGGAACATTTCTTGTCGTTGTACGAAGCCTTTATAGACTATCGTTATGACAATTTGCTTTGAAGGGATCTCGTTACAAGTTTGTACGCAGTTCACAAAATTCCTTTCTGTTGTTTCTTAGAAGTTGTAATTGCGTTCTCCGTCACTAAATAGCTAAACTATTAGCAGAAAAAGTACGTAAAAACCTAGTAACTTGGGGTAACATTCCTGTATCACATGTATAGCTTCGTCTTAACTCCTGGTCTGTGACGTCACCAGACCCTCTGTTAATAATAGAGCGTTTTCATATGTAATGGTTTTTAAGCTTTAATTACGAATAAGATATTTTGTGATAATGTTGAGCGCAAATGCGATTTGAATGTTATAATCATCCCAAATAAGAACAATCTGAACCATATTTTTAACATAAGAAAATAACCTATTTGCTGGTATGAAAATAAACTTGAAATTTCTTCTCTTATGGTGCAGCGAACCAACACAGTGAGGTTTCTCCCTAAGGTATTGAGCTCTCTGGCCGCCTCTGTTTCAAGATTACGTCGCAATAGTTATTGTGTAAGTTATACTGTGTTTCGGCAAAAAAGGAAAATGAAACCTGTCAACAATGGAAATGTAGCAGTTCGTCATAATAGCTTCTTCAGAGGAAAAATAGTTAACAATTCAGACAAAAATAAATCGCTAATTCTGTTGCAGTTTCGGGAGAATCCCATAATCCCGCGTACCTTTTATAATGAACAGTGGTAGGTGAAAAGGGGGTGTCAAGGTTCAGATGGTGTCCCCCACATGGTAGCTACGATAAACATCATAGGTGCAAAAAAATGATTAAGATCGACAACAAACAAATAAGATTTATTTAAACAGTTGCCATGATTTTCATTAACACCATCAAGTAGATAACAGGATACAGACCTTCAACAAACAACGGTGACTGAATGGTCAGCTGTAGGGGTAAGTTCACAGAGAAGTTAGCTGAATGTCTCAGACACAATTGCAGTTAATTACCAAAACACTTTTTTTCGAACAGCAAAGGATAATATTTAAAGGGTGGAAGGTAAGACAACAGCCTCCAATAAACAGTTTTACTTAATTAAAACTGGTGATCATTTAATTCACAATTACAGTCAGGTAAAATGTCCTGAAGTTGAGAAGAATTTTACGTATATAGTTACTATCAGTTATTAAAACCACCTGTCATTATATTGAAATCACAAATACAGATTTTTATAAGCAGCGAACAATGAATTTGAAGGGGAGAGGCAAGACAGTTTATTGAAAACAGTTTCACCAAATTACATTTAAAGGGAGGCGGCTAAGACAAGAGCCGCCAATAAATTGTTTTACTAAACAACCATGTTACACTGCAAGATCTAAGATTTCTCCTCAAGATCAGCGACCACTCAATGGACAATAATAGTTAACTTCAGTAAATTAATTTAGGATAATATCTCATACGCAGCTGCCATCAGTTATAAAACACCTTTCGTACACTGAAACCAAGTACAGTTCTTTTCCGTAAGTAACAAACTACTTTTCAAGTGAGAAGGGGGACGCAGGCAGGCAATACAGCAGCGTTCAGTAAACACTTATAGCAAATTACCTTATTGTAGTGGGACTGATTGTGTGTGTGCAGGTAACACAAAACCCACCAGAAGGTGAAAGAGGAGGAGGAGGAGAGGCGAGAGGCAGAGGCAGTTCAAGTAGCTTGGGCAGGACGCGACCTTTCTCCCGCTCCTTAACATGTCAAGAGACTGGACCTCCGCTAGTGTCAAACTGGCCAAAAACAACCCCAAGTAGACGTTGGCTCCAAACTGCGCCAGGATGCCCACTAACAGAAACCAACTGGTGGGACAGACGCCGACCACTTGTAAACCACACGCTCCACCGTCATCAGGTTTGACCATTGGACCTCGCGCCATCAAAGTCCACACTCCACCATCATCAGACTTGACAGCTGGGTCCCGCACCATCAAAAGCCTCGAACCGCTCGCACTTTCCAAACAAACGCCAGTTCCTCACTGATCACGCAGCCCTCCTGCATCGCGCTTTTATCGTTAGCGAGGGCGCTACTCGCTAGATCCAAAGTTGAGGCAAAGAGTATCTTAGGAAGAGGAAATCGATTGTGTATCGAGCCCACATGGCTCGAGCAACTGGAAATGAAACTTATCAAAGGATTTTCTTTCTACACCTCAGTTATATCTGACATCTGTAAAAGTACAGCAAATAGTCTACCATCTTTCCTTTCCTATCTTGCACAGGGCGAAGGAGTGAATCTTCTTACCACAAATATCTTTGAATTCATCAGTGATATTTACTTCAATGAACAGTGGGCAAGGTTCTGCAAGTTGTCAGTGTGCTTATGCAGCATCAGAGCTACAAGAGAGTTTTATTGGGTCAGTTCTACTCTGGAAATAAAATGGAGCAGTGTTCTATGAGAAATAACAAATTTGGTGCTTCTGTATCTGTGAATAACAGGATTACAAAGACATGATAGTCATTACTTTGTGAACCGCTTGAGACTACTCATTAAGGTTAAAATAGATTATATACAGGGTGAGCACAAAGTCTTGTCCTGATTGTAAAAATTTGTAACAGAATAACCGTTTGACATAATAAATTACAAATGGTTCAAATGGCTGTGAGCACTATGGGACTTAACATCTAGACTTAGAACTAATTAAACCTAACTAACCTAAGGACATCACACACATCCATGCCCGAGGCAGGATTCGAACCTGCGACCGTAGCAGCAGCGCGGTTCCGGAGTAAAGCGCCTAGAACCGCTCGGCCACAGCGGTCAGCTGTAAGTCAGATTTGATGCCGTTACATACGTTAGTGTTACTAGTTGCTGTGATCAGTAGATGGCGCTAGTGCTCCACAACACCGACGCGGTCTCTTATGTCACCTTAGCTGCTGGCGAAATGGTGTCGAAGCAGGAGAAAGTGCAGTGTATGGATTGGTTTCACCAAACGAAATCGCCCATCAGTGTTCAGCGTAAATTTCGGGTTTCTTATGGGCGCAGCCCTCCTGACGTTAAATCAATAAAGCGATGGTGTGCAACGTTTAACGAAACAGGCAGCGTTGAAGATCGTTCTCGAAGTGGCAGGCCTCGTGTGAGTGATGCAACTGTTGATCGTGTTCGGCAGTCGTTTCAACGGGGCCCGTCTAAATCAACTCCTCAAGCATCGCGTGAACTTCAAATACCGCAAGCAAGTGTGGTGAAGATCCTTCATGAAAGGTTTAGATTGCGTGCTTACAAAGTGCAAATCGTGCAGGCCTTGCAACCGAATGATTTGCTGCCAAGTGCTGAATTTGCAACTGAGATTCTCAACAGGATTGATTGCGCTAACGATTATTTAAATCACATATGCTTTACCGATGAGTCCACCTTCCATGTATGTGGAATTGTAAATAGGCATGATGTCCGCATATGGGGTTCAGAGTCTCCACATGGTACCGTATAGTTACAGCGAGACAACGAAAAAGTGAATGTTTGGTGCGGCCTCATGCAGAACAAGGTTTTTGGACCGTTTTTCTTCACAGAAAAATCCATTACCGCAAAAATTTACTTAGACTTTTTGTAACAGTTCATTGGCCCACAGTTAGAATATCAACCATGGATACTTTTCCAGCAAGATGGAGCAACCACCCACTGGGATTTGATAGTGCATGATTTCCTGGATGAAACATTTCCGGATCTGTGGATAGGAAGGAACGGTCCAACACACTGGCCACCCTGCTCTCCAGACATTACGGTTGACGAACTGAAGGCTAGGATACAAGGTGCTGTGGGTACTGTGACAGACCGCATGTTACGAAACACCTGACGGGAACTCGAATATCGCCTCGACATTCTCCGAGCTACCAAGGGAGCACACGTTGAGGTTTACTAAGTTATGCGGTCTTAAAAACGAAAAAGTCAAACGGTTATTCTGTAATAAATTGTTATAATCAGGGCAAGACTTTGTGCTCACCATGTATATTAATAATCTATCTTTTGACACACAAAAAGACAGTTAAGGTGAAGATCATCGCTTCACTCTGAAAAGGGGTAGGAACAATTAGATAGTGCACTATTTTCTGGGAATTATTTTGATATCTTGAAGAACATGAAGAAAATCCTTTGGTAAGTTTCCATTCCAATTGTTCACTATTAAAAATTCGATGGGTTAAGGGATTCTGCCAAAATTGCAACACAGTTGTCGAGTTATTTTTGTCCGAATTGCTAACTTTTTATCATTTAAAGAAGCATAATCAGTTATGAGTAGCTGCTGCATTTCTCTTCTTGGCAGGTTTAATTTCGCTTCTTTTTCCAAAACACAATATAATTTGGATAAACTTGACTTGCAACAGCTAAGTGTCATAGTAAGCAAGATATTGGCGACCAGAAAAGTCAATAGCTTACGGGAAACCTCGTTGTTCCGGACTGCAATAACATAAGGAAAGATATTTCAAGTTTGTTTTCATGCTAGCAAATTCTCCTTGCAACAGCTGTTGAAGACTCTTTAAACAAATATGGTACTGGATTCAAAAATAAAATAATCACATCGCTGTATATAAGAAAGATACATGTGTTAACGGTATAGCAAAATACGCTCCTCTTTGCGTGCTATCACTTACCCAAAATCTCTTATTGATACTTCGAATGGTTTAGGATATACAAAAAATGTTATGAGTGATCTGTCGAGCGTGAGGTCGGACGTGAATGTGATACATTAATTAAAATTTCTCGTGATTGAAGGCAGACTTCCTCGCAGGTCTAAAGAAAAAAATCAGTATCTTTGCTAAATTTCCTTTACAGGAACATATGGCGTAATATACACCAACTATTAAATCATAGAGACCCACATTTTTCACTGCAAACTTTTTGGAATTTCGTACAGCGTCTTGGTTAAAGGGGAATATCACACTATCTATGAGATTCGGCGAGATCTTGGGCACTTTACTGTGGAGCTGATATACGTGAAAAATCTATTTCTTTACCGATTAGCGTGTGTAAAATCGTTTGAAAAAGATGGCAGTGCTTGCGCCTCGATTCTATCAGTACGGCGCGTCGCCAACCGGCGTGCCGAAAGCGGGCAAAGAACGTCTCGTTCATTCTGGCTCGCCCGCAGTTGCCATTCGGCTGCCTCAGAGAACAGGGGGGCATTTTCCGCGTCTCCTTTTTGTGCGCACCCGCACTCTGTACAAGTGCGGACGAAAACTCGCGAATGTCGCACAAACCTGTCGGACGGGTCCTCAGCGTGTTGAGACCGTTGCTGTGGTGGTGACTGCTGGTGGTGCATGGGCGCGGCTGCACACTCTACGAGGGCGGTGGCCCGCGGCAGGCCCCGCCCCCACGCCTGCCTGCGCCGCCTGCTCTTGGCGGCGGCCGCCGCACTCGGAGAGGGCCGCGAGCTCCTGCGGGGGCGGCGGCGCGGCCTGCGGCGCCCGCCCCCGCCGCCCCGCGAGGCGCTCCGGCTGCGGCAGTGCGTGCAGCGGCAGCGCCTGCCGCGGACGGCCGCCAGCGCGCGGCTGCGGGCGCGGGCCTGCCCGCGCCGGGCGCGCCGCCGCCTCGTCTTGCCCGCAGGCGTCGGCGGCGGCGGCTGCTGCCGCCGCTGCTGAGGAGGCGGCGGCGTGTCGCCCGCCGCCTTGCGGTCCTCCGCCCGGCTGGACTCGCCGGTCTGCTCGGGCCGCGCGGGCCGCTCCTCGCCCTCGCTCTCGGTGCTCGAGTCAGTGCTGTACGCGCTCTCCAGCCGGTGGTAGTGAGTCCAGAACTCCGACAGGTCCCTGCTGCTCAGCGCTTTCCCCAGTCGCTCTGCGGGCAGTCTAAAAACGTTTGTTTTCATTTAACGCAGTGCAGCTCTGTGGATCTAAAGGGAAATTACACTGCTGGCCATTAAAATTGCTGCACCACAAACATGACGGGCTACAGACGCGAAATTTAACCGACAGGAAGAAGATACTGTGATATGCAAATGATTAGCTTTTCACAGCATTCACACAAGGTTGGCGCTGGTGGCGACACCTACAACATGCTGACATGAGGAAAGTTTCCAACCGATTTCTCATACACAAACAGTAGCTGACCGGCGTTGCCTGGTAAAACGTTGTTGTGATGCCTCGTGTAAGGAGGAGAAATGCGTACCATCACGTTTACGACTTTGATAAAGGTCGGATTGTAGCCTATCGCGATTGCGGTTTATCGTATCGCAACACTGCTGCTCGCGTTGGTCGAGATCCAATGACTGTTAGCAGAATATGGAACTGGTGGGTTCAGGAGGGTAATACGGAACGCCGTGCTGGATCCCAACGGCCTTGTATCACTAGCAGTCGAGATGACAGGCATCTTATCCTCGTGACTGTAACGAATCGTGCAGCCACGTCTCGATCCCTGAGTCAACAGATGGGGACGTTTGCAAGACGACAACCATCTGCATGAACAGTTCGACGACATTTGCACAGCACGGAGTATCAGCTCGGAGACCGTGGCTGTGGTTACCCTTGACGCTGCATCACAGACAGGAGCGCCTGCGATGGTGTACTCAACGACGAACCTGGGTGCACGAATGGCAAAACGGCGTTTTTTTCCGGATGAATCCAGGTTGTCTTTACAGCGTCGTGATGGTCGCATTCGTGTTTCTCGACATCGGGGTGAAAGCACAATGGAAGCGTGTATTCGTCATCGCCATACTGGCGTATCACCCTGCGTGATGGTAAGGGATGCCATTGGTTACACGTCTCGGTCACCTCTTGTTCGCATTGACGACACTTTGAACAGTGGACGTTACATTCCAGATGTGTTACGACCCGTGGCTCTACCCTTCATTCTGTCCCTGCGAAACCCTACATTTCAGCACGATGATGCACGACCGTATGTTGCAGGGCCTGTACGGGCCTTTCTGGGCACAGAAAATGTTCGACTGCTGCCCTGCCAGCACATTCTCCAGATCTCTCACCAATTGAAAATGTCTGGTCAATGGTGGCCGAGCAACTGGCTCATCACAATATGCCAATCACTACTCTTGATGACCGAGCGAGGTGGCGCAGTGGTTAGACACTGGACTCCCAATCGGGAAGACGACGGTTCAATCCCGCGTCCGGCCAACCTGATTTAGGTTTTCCGTGATTTCCCTAAATCACTCCAGACAAATGTTGGGCTGGTTCCTCAGAAAGGGCACGGCCGACTTCCTTCCCCATCCCTCCCTAATCCGATGAGACCGATGACCACGCTGTCTGGTCTTCTTCCCCAAACCAACCAACCAACTCTTGATGAACTGTGGTATCGTGTTGAAGCTGCATGTACACGCCATCCAAGCTCTGTTTTACTCAATGCCCAGGCATATCAAGGCCGTTATTTCAGCCGGAGGTGCTTGTTCTGGATGCTTCAGCCAGCATTTGACGGGCATGTCTTTCCATAATCCTCCTAAATGGATTGGGGAGATGTAAAATGCTGTCTGCTGAGTGATATGTACTTTTAATTTTTTTAATTGCCTTATTTCTACTACCACTAATCATGCAGGTTTACAAAGCCACAAATCACTTAAATATGCCTGTCTTGTAGTCATTTGTCGTGCAGGGTTCCAGGTACCCTGCTTAATAAGTTGATTGAGGCTTTTCAATTTCATACAGTGCTCGAAATAATTATGGGAACACGTGCACGAATGTTAAGTTTGTTAAAGCTATTTTGATACAGGCGGTACCAGTGGTCTTGGTGCATAGCCTGAGGTCTAACTTTCATTTTAGGCAACAAATAAGATCATTCATAATCTATTGGCTGTGTTACGCATTATAGTATGAGGTGATCCCTCAGTAGGAAGTGAGTACCAGAGTCTGTGTTTTCTAGTGAAGTATACAGATGACAGTTATCATTTGTGGACGTTGTACTCACCAAAGCACATGCAATGCGACATCTTAATGGTGTGCAAGTTGCATGGGCGGTCTATTTGATACATAAAGATGGAATTCTTCCAATCCAATGTGGCACACAGCAAACCAATGCTTAACACTATTGGTTAAAAACAGTCTTGGTTGCAATTTTAGTTTCTTATTTTTCAACGACGTGTTTCGCCTTATTTAAGCATCTTCAGGTTATCTTTTCTTTAGGCGTCCACCTAAAAAGATAACCTGAAGATGCCTAAATAAGAAAAATAAAAAAACTAAAATTGCAACCAAGACTGTTTTTACGCTTGCTATAAAGAATGGACTTCCGGCCGTGTTGCTACAGATGCCAATGCCTGTCTATGTCATCCATAGGTGCCCGCATCTCGTGATCGTGCGGTAGCGTTCTCGCTTACCACGCCCGGGTTCCCGGGTTCGATTCCCGGCGGGGTCAGGGATTTTCTCTGCCTCGTGATGGCTGGGTGTTGTGTGATGTCCTTAGGTTAGTTAGGTTAAAGTAGTTCTAAGTTCTAGGGGACTGATGACCATAGATGTTAAGTCCCATAGTGCTCAGAGCCATTTGAACCATCCATAGGTTGTGGATACGCTACCGGAAGACAAGTCACTACAAAAGGCCATTGGACAAGGTCACCAACGCATTGCATTCCCATGGTACCTATTTCTGGTCATCTCTACGTTGCGGTGGCGTACGGCAATCACCAGAGCACTGCCAGGGCCTCTGGAGTCGCTGTGTCCGATCGGACTATTTATTTATTTGCTATTTTGTTTTAGTCTGTTATCTAGGTACAAACACACACCAAATGTTGCTCATGTATTGGCCTGTATGTAGCATGTAATATTTTAACACAATTTCAAAAGTGTTACTAGAACACTTTCGTCAATCAGAACACCATACTTACCTGATAGTCACTATAGCCACTATGTCCACTTTTGGCACGGATAACAGTGGCGACGAATCATAGCATGGAAGCAATGAGGCCTTGGTAGGACGTTGGACACACACACGTCACCTAATAACCTGTGAATTCTGGGGAGCGCGGCTATGAGCTCCGACACCACGTTCAGTCACATCCCAGATGTGTTTGATTGAGTTCAGATCAGGCGAGTTGGGGGAGGGAACAGCAAATCATTTAAAACTCGCCACTGTGGTTCTCAAACCACTCCACAACACTCCTAACCTTGTGGCGTATGCACTATCGCTACTGCCATGCGCAAACATGTTTGTCGTGAAGGGGTGTATGTGGTCTGCAACCAATGTCATGGTATCTTGCACGAGCCCCACCGGACCCATGGGCGCCCACGTGTATGTTTCTCGGAGCATAATGGTACTGCCCCCAGGTTGTTCCGTCCCGCAGTACAGGCGTCAAGGAGCTGTTGCCCTGGAAGACGATGGATTCGCGTCCTCCTTTTGGCATGATGAAGGTATCAGGATTCCTCAGCCCACGCAATGCTCTGCCATTGCGCCAACGTCCTATGCCTATGCTCACGTGCCCATTTCAGTCGTAATTGCTGATGTGGTGTTATCATTGGCACACGCATGGGTCGTCGGCTACAGAGGTCCATCGTTAGGAGCGGCAGACACACCTGTACTCTGCCCAGCGATGTTAGTTCCACCACAGTTCGCCGTATGCCCTGGTTTACCAGTCTGCCCAGCCTGCAAAGTGCGACATCTGTAACGAGGTGTGGCCGCCCAATGCCACGGTGTGTGGGCGTGGATTGACCTTCGTTTCTCCCTGTGTTGAAGACACTCACCACGGCCCTCCTCGATGGTTTCGCCACGTGTTGAAGACACTCACAACGGCAATCCTCGAACACCCAACAAGTTGTGCAGTTTCAGAAATGCTCCAGTTGAGCCCCCGTGCCATCACAATTGGGCCTCGGTCGAACTCAGATCACGCGCTTTCCCATTCTACCCGTAGACAGCACGCCGTGTGTGTGTGTCTGACTACTGGCAGTCATTCCTCGCCAGGTGGTGCTGCTATCACCTGGGCGGGTTTATATCTCTAGTAAGTCGGTGGTCTGGGTGATCAGCGTAAGTCTGTAAGGAACAGGTAACGAGAATGGACCTTACGATCCAGACGTCCTGTTAGAGTACCCTATTTGAAACGATATCTCGTAGCTCGCCATCGGTTCTTCCTTTCCCGTGTCAACTGTCAACTTTGTCACTGGTGGAACGTGTTTTTGACAGACGAGTCCAGATTTCCTCTGACGCAAGGTGATGGCCGTGTTCGTATGTACAGATGCCCATGTTGAGCAGAACCTGGCACATATTGTCCAGGAAGTCGACAGATTCGACAAGATTTCAGTAGTGTGGTGAGGCACCAGTGTGGACCGCCGTACCGATCTTGGCGTTGTCCGTGGTCTCCTTATTTTAAGGCAGCATAACGAACAGTTCCTGTTGGACCATACGGTGGCTGCTGCATAACGTAATAACGCTGGGTTCCTTCTCATGCACGATAATGCAAGAACCATGTGGCGGACGCCACCAGGTATGTTTTGCGAAGCCCGAACATTGAAGTAATGGAATGGCCTGCGGTGAGTCCCGCACTAAACCCTATCGAGCGTGTGGGACATGCTTGACATATACGTGTGTTTGCGGTAGTCCTGTTCCACCAAAGACTCTCAAAGAACTCTCGAGGACCCTCCCTGAAGAATGTGGACAGATACCACAGGGCTCTGAGCACTATGGGACTCAACTGCTGTGGTCATTAGTCCCCTATACCTTAGAACCACTTAAACCTAACTAATCTAAGGACATCACACACAGCCATACCCGAGGCAGGATTCTAACCTGCGACCGTAGCGGTCGCGCGGTTCCAGACTGTAGCGCCTAGAATCGCTCGGCCACTCCGGCCGGCCCACAGGGTGATCCTCATAGCCTTACATGCAGCATGCCACATAGGTGTCAGGTGGTGGTAAATGCTCACAGAGGGCATAAACGTCTTTGAAGCACTCACCTGTTCAGCAAAAAGCACCCAGAATGACCGGATGAGTGATTTGTGAATGCAGGCTTTCTCGGCGAAATTCACATATGAAGTCTTCACGGGTTGACAGCCGAGTAGTGTCGTCGTCTCGTACCAACGTTTCGATGGAATGCGTCTCCATCATCTTCAGGCGAAGGTGATAGAGATTTCGTCTGAAGATGACGCAGACGCATTCCATCGAAACGTTGGTACGAGACGACGACGCTACTCGGCTGACAGCCCGTGAGACTTCATATAGGGATGAGTCATTGTTTCCACTTTGATTTTGACACCTGTGGGACATTTAATTTCTTGTTACCTCAATAAATGAGGATGTTATAATGTTTCGATGTGTACTAAATTGATGAAAGATAAAGCCAAAATTTTCTAACATACACAATCTTTAGTTACTGTTCAAAGGTGTGTGACAGACGCCCAAACTTACGTTCCCCTGTTTCGTTTGAGCAGTGTAAACAACGAACACAAACTTCGTGTAATGTTTCTTATTGTTCTGTCCATAGATAATAATACGAGATCGGTACACTGAAATCTCAGTGCCTCAGTGTTGTCAGCTTCACCCCAAGCAAAATCAATATGGCTCCATCTTGGAAACATCTTTGGTTGGCAAAGCGTCTGCTGCCTGTACTTTTTGTATCAAGAGCGTCACAATTGCCCACGTGTCGTGTGGCCGCTGAAGTTGTTGCTTTTATTCTAGTGGACAGTGACTTCATTCCCATGGCGTCACACAAGCCCAGGGTCACAACTGCGACGCGTGTTTCACATAAATTTAACCTAATTTGGTGGATCGTTATGCGAGGGTTAGTCAAAAAGTAATGCCCCCTGCTTTTTTCTTCTTAAGTAAAGTTTAAGTAAAAATACTCCACAAAGTTTCTTCTCCAATCCACTTAGTAGCAACTTTTTGCGTCAACAGATGGCAGTACTGCAGTCGCTTGCAATATGACCGACATCGATATTGGTATTACACAGCCTTCTTAGAGAGATTTGCTGAATGCAGACAGTGAAAAGCCCATTCGCATTCATGAAAGAGTGTAAAATGTGTATGGTGATGCAACAGTGGATTTCAGCACCGTTAGACCTTGAGTTCTTAGCTGTAACAAAGCTGGAGGGCTAACACCGCTGGCTGACGAAACGCGGAGCGGCAGGCCGGCGACAAGTGACTTCACAGAACATTCAACGAGTCCATTTTTTGGCTCTAAACAGCTTAAGGCACGTCTGCAGCGTGTTCGCCCAGCAAAAGCTATGACGGACGTTGTTCTTTTGCTAGACCACACACAAGTCATTACGCCATTGAAGAGATTGTGAAAATTGGGTGCCCCATGCAGCCGTGACCTGGCACCATCGGACTTCAAAATATCCGGATCGCTAAAAGAAGCTGATAATCAGATTAACTTCGAAGATGGAGGAGGCCGTGAAAACGTACGTGCTTAATTGGCTAGTTAGTTAGTTACGTGTTCCATTGATGGATCGTTATGATGTGGACAGTGTCAAATGCACAATAAATGTGCACAGGAAACAAGTTTTTTTTTTTACATTACAGTGTTATACCTAAATATTTCTTTTATCTATCCAATTCCCTTTAATGGCACAAAATGCATATATTATATCTTCAGATGTATTTACTCATATTCAAGAATTCATCTATGGTATAGAAAGAGTTGTCAAGGAGGTGTGACTGCAATTTGTTTTTGCACCTACTACTGCTGTCTGTCAGACATTTTATCTCATCTGGTAATTTGTCAAAAAGTTTTATAGTAGCATATTTTACCCCTTTATGCGGCAAAGTTTGGTTAAGTAAAAGATAATGTAGATCTTTCTTTTTTCTGGTATTGTAATCGTGAATGTCGCTGTTGATATTAAACTGGTCCATGTTGTTGAGAAAAAATTTCATTACTGAGTACATGTACTGTGAAGCAGTTGCAAGAATTCCTAACCTTTTAAACAGATGCCTACTTATTATTGTAACTACTTTCTTTTGACCAGTGAATACCTTTTGCCTAAGTGTTGAGTTGCCCAGAATATTATTCCTTATGACATCATAGAGTGGAAGTATGCAAAGTATGTTAGCTTACTAATTTCTACATCCTCAAAATTGTCAATTACTCTGATTGCAAAAGTTACTGAACCTAGTCGCTTCAGGAGATCCAAAATATGACTTTTCCAGAAAGAGTCTCATCTATATGTACACCCATAAACTTAGTATGATCTAACCTGGCTACTGACTACTTTTGATGTGTTATGTTTATTGAAGGAATTATACTTTGTGCTGCAGAAAAAGGATCATGCGTTTTACCATACTGGAATACATGCTCTTATTAAATGATAAACAAAAACTGTGGAAATCGACGTAGATTATATTGAAACGGCATAAATTAATCGTCAAGTGTTGTGGTTTTCAGCTTGTAGTTGCAGTTAGAATTCTTCACAAATTAAAAAAAAGGAGGCATTTCCTCTTCTTCTTCTTCTTCTTCTTCATACAAATAGTTCAGTACATCCAAGTGGGCGTTGAGATTCCCTCAGAAATTCCGTTCTGATCCCATTAGAATTGTGTTATGGTGTATTAATTGAACCGGGTTGAAAGGTGACGTAAGGACCAAAAACATAACCACCAGCAAAATGTCAAAATGAAAGAAATGTTGTCAGTTTGATCAGAGGCTTACGAAACTGAAATTGCGTTTTGTCTGGGGGGAAATTATTCAAAAATTATCGATATTTCTAATTAATAGTAATTAAAACATCTTGTTTTAAGTAAAACTAATTATCAGAGGCGATCAATTTTGACCTTGTGCTTAGAAATGCATAAAGTTTTGAAAAAAGCGTTTCGAAAAAAGTGTGGTTTTCTCATATTAGGCTTTGCAGGATTAGTTGATGAAAGCTATCCCCCACAAAACCTGTCACGTCAACACGAATATGAGTAAGAGTTGGTTCACACTTTTGTTGCATGTTAGTAAAGAGGCGGTGTAATTTGTAAAATAGAAACCAAATACGATAACTCGGGCCACAAGAAGAAAGCTAATATAATAAATACAAGTAAAAGGATCTGCATAGAAAGGACAAATAATTTCAAGCGGTTTTATGTAGTGTCGGTTATGTAATAAGGCCTACCAGAACAAAGATTTTTCATATAATTTAGTTGTGTAGCGAATAAAGCAGTATTCATGCGAAGAAAGCAGTTTTGAATAGATCGACTGCGATCAATCAATCTCAGATTTATGAAAAGAGTGGCGCGGTGAGTAGGATTATATTAAAAGGACAACGCCGTGACCGACGACCTTCACTTAACGACAGAGAGCAGCTGCGTTTGCGTAGAATTGTCAGCGCTGACAGACAAGCAAACTGCGCGAAATAATTGCAGAAGTTAATGTGCGACATACGACGAACGTATCCTATAGGACAGTGCGACGAAATTTGATGTTAATGGGCTATGGCAGAAGACGACCGACGCGAGTGCCTTTGCCAAAACCGCAACATCGCCTGTAGCATCCTTCCTGGTCGCGTGAGTGTATCTGTTGGACTCTAGACGGTTGGAAAGCCGTGGCCTGTTCAGATAAGTCCCAATTTCAGTTGGAAAGAGCTGATGGGAGGGTTACTGTGGCGCAGACACCACGAAGCAATGGACCTAGGTTGTCAAGGAGACACTGTACGAGCTGGTGGGGGCTTTATAATGCCGTGGGCCGTGTTTACATGACGTGGACTGGTCCTCTATTCCAACTGATCATTGACTGAAAATGGTTATGCTCGGTTACTTGAAGACCAGTTGCAGCCCTACATCGACATTGTCTCCAAACAATGGCGGAATTTTTATGGGTGACAGTGCGCCACGTCAGAACATTCTGGACAGTTCGAGAGAATGATTTGGCGAACCAGACAGACCGACTTGAATCCCATCGAACATTTATGGAACATCGAGAGGTCAGTTCGTACATGAAATCCTGCACCGCCAACACTTTCACAGTTACGAGCGGCGATAGAAGCAGGACGGAGCAATATTTCTGCGGGGACATCCAACGAGTTCTTGAGTCCGTGCCACGTCAAGTTCCTGTACTACGCGATACTACAGGCTGTTTCAAAAATGACAAGTATATTTGAAACGGCAATACAAACTAAACGAGTAGCGATAGAAATACACCGTTTGTTGCAATATGCTTGGGACAACAGTACATTTTCAGGCGGACAAACTTTCGAAATTACAGTAGTTACAATTTTCAACAACAGATGGCGCTGCAAGTGATGTGAAAGATACAGAAGACAGCGCAGTCTGTGGGTGCGCAATTCTGTACGTCGTCTTTCTGCTGTAAGCGTGTGCTGTTCACAACGTGCAAGTGTGCTGTGGACAACATGGTTTATTCCTTAGAACAGAGGATTTTTCTGGTGTTGCAATTCCACCGCCTAGAACACAGTGTTGTTGCAACAAGACGAAGTATTCAACGGAGGTTTAATGTAACCAAAGGACCGAAAAGCGATACAATAAAGGATATGTCTGAAAAATTTCAACGGACTGGGAACGTGACGGATGAACGTGCTGGAAAGGTAGGGCGACCGCGTACGGCAACCACAGAGGGCAACGCGCAGCTAGTGTGCAGCAGGTGATCCAACAGCGGCCTCGGGTTTCCGTTCGCCGTGTTGCAGCTGCGGTCCAAATGACGCCAACGTCCACGTATCGTCTCATGCGCCAGAGTTTACACCTCTATCCATACAAAATTCAAACGCGGCAACCCCTCAGCGCCGCTACCATTGCTGCACGAGAGACATTCGCCGACGATATAGTGCACAGGATTGATGACGGCGATATGCATATGGCCAGCATTTGGTTTACTGACGAAGCTTATTTTTACCTGAACGGCTTCGTCAATAAAAAGAACTGGCGCATATGGGGAACCGAAAAGCCCCATTTTGCAGTCCCATCGTCCCTGCATCCTCAAAAAGTACTGGTCTGGGCCACCATTTCTTCCAAAGGAATCAATGGCCCATTTTTCAGATCCGAAACGATTACTGCATCACGCTATCTGGACATTCTTCGTGAATTTGTGGCGGTACAAACTGCTGTAGACGACACTGCGAACACCTCGTGGTTTATGCAAGATGGTGCCCGGCCACATCGCACGGCCGACGTCTTTAATTTCCTGAATGAATATTTCGATGATCGTGTGATTGCTTTGGGCTATCCGAAACATACAGGAGGCGGCGTGGATTGGCCTCCCTATTCGCCAGACATGAACCCCTGTGACTTCTTTCTGTGGGGACACTTGAAAGACCAGGTGCACCGCCAGAATCCAGAAACAACTGAACAGCTGAAGCAGTACATCTCATCTGCATGTGAAGCCATTCCGCCAGACACGTTGTCAAAGGCTTCGGGTAATTTCATTCAGAGACTACGCCATATTATTGCTACGCGTGGTGGATATGTAGAAAATATCGTACTACAGAGTTTCCCAGACCGCAGCGCCATCTGTTGTTGACAATTGTAACTACTGTAATTTCGAAAGTTTGTCTGCCTGAAAATGTACTGTTGTCCCAAGCATATTGCAACAAACGGTGTATTTCTATCGCTGCTCGTTTAGTTTGTATTGCCGTTTCAAATATACCGGTCATTTTTGAAACACCCTGTAGGTGGTGTGCGACCACTTTCGTCACCTCGTTGTAATTCCCTGTGCAACAGAAGAGACAGTATTTTGTGTCTCATACACACCAGAGATTGTAAGTAAATTTTCTGTCGAAACGAACATAATAATGACAACAAATAGCGCAATAAAAGCCTATCAAAATCCTGTGCAAGAAATGACGTCAAAGCACTGGTCAGTGTAATTTCCAAGAATTATTGTCTGTCGAAGTCGCGGAGACCAAACAATACATATCGAATGTGCGATCGTAAATCGATCATGCGACTGTGGTGACGGGCTTTGAGTATGTTTACGGTGGTTGCTACAGCAACGACAAAAGAAGAGCTTTACAAAAATTCTTGTAATTGCAAAAGAGACGACTTACCTTACTCGTCGTCGGTGTTGTCATCATGTGATAGCCCAATACGGTGGTGCCCAGTACGGTGGTCTGGGTGGATAATTTGGAAGAGCCGAACCATGTATTCTTTCTAATATTCGTTCGTTTTCCGCACTTTCCGCAATGAAATTGTAAACGGTATTTCAGCATCGAAACTGTTCTTACGAAGTTTTACACACTTCGCACCACCACAGTCAACATAGTCCCTTCTTTCCTCGTCCGGTGGTACTCCATATTTGCGACAAAAAAAGTCGAACAATTTTCTTCGCTGGGTAAACGTGGTATTAGATTTTTCCATGTGAGAGAATCCGCCGAAGAAACGCCACCACCACCAGGCATCCCACTCACTAACGACATAAATAGTCTGCGATTCCATAGAAACTCACAAATAATTCGCGGAGGTATGTAATTTAGAGCAACTAAGGGAACGACGGAAAACAGATAAAAATGACGATCACAAATCGCCGCATCATCGACTTACGATCGCACTCTCGATACGTATCGTTTGGACACCGCAACTTAGATAGGCAATCATTCTTGGAAGTTACTCTGGTCAAAAACAACAGTCTGTATCGCAGATTCCTTTAGATTCATGGGACGGATCCTCAAAATTACAGACAAATTTCCTTAACATCGGTTTGTTGCAGGATTCTCGAACATATTCTCAGTTCGAATATAATTAATTTCCTTGTGACAGAAGTTGCTGTCCATGCATCAGCACAGCTTTAGAAAGCATCGCTCCTGCGAAACGCAACTCGCCCCCTTTTTTCACATATCTTTCGAACCATGGAGGAAGGGTACCAGACGGATGCCATATTCCTTGACTTCCGGAAAGCGTTTGACTCGGTGCCCCACTGCAGACTCCTACCTACGGTACGAGCATATGGGATTGGTTCCCAAATATGCGAGTGGCTCGCAGACTTCTTAAGTAATAGAACCCAGTACGTTGTCCTCGATGGTGAGTGTTCATCGGAGGTGAGTGTTCATCGGAGGTGAGGGTATCATCTGGAATGCCCCAGGGAAGTGTGGTAGGTCCGCTGTTGTTTTCTATCTACATAAATGATCTTTTGGATGGGGTGGATAGCAATGTGCGGCTGTTTGCTGATGAAGCTGTGGTGTACGGGATGGTGTCGTCGTTGAGTGACTGTATGATGATACAAGATGACTTGGACAGGATTTGTGGTTGGTGTAAAGAATGGCAGCTAACTCTAAATGTAGATAAATGTAAATTAATGCAGATGAATAGCAAAAGGAATCCCGTAATGTTTGAATACTCCATTACCAGTGTAGCGCTTGACACAGTCGCGTCTATTAAATATTTGAGTGTAACACTGCAGAGCGATATGAAGTGGGACAAGCATGTAGTGGCAGTTGCGGGGAAGGTGGATGGTCGTCTTCGGTTCATTGGTAGAATTTTGGGAAGATGTGGTTCATCTGTAAAGGAGACCGCTTATAGAACGTTTGTGCGACCTATTCTTGAGTACTGCTCGAGCGTTTGGGACCGCACTCAGGTAGGAGTGAGGGAGGACACAGAAGCAGTTCAGAGGCGGGCTGTTAGATTTGTTACTGGTAGGTTTGATCATCACGCGACTGTCACGGAAATGCTTCAGGAACTCGGATGGGAGTCTCTGGAGGAAAGGAGGCGTTCTTTTCGTGAATCGCTACCGAGGAAATTTAAAGAAGCAGCATTTGAGGCTGACTGCAGTACAATTTTACTTCCGCCAACTTATATTTCGCGGAAAGACCACAAAGATAAGAAAGATTAGGGCTCGTACAGAGACATATAGGCAGTTATGATGCTAGTTGTGGTACGAGGTATCCTCCACTACGCACCGTATAGTGGATTGCGGAGTATGTACGTATGTAGATGTAGTCAGGGTTTGTTGAGCAGACGGAGGCACTACTTACCTGTAAGAGTATCCCGTGTGGACGAACAGGCCGTGCTGCGTGGCGATGTGCAGCTTGCGCTCGACCTCCTTGAGCAGGCGGCGGTCGGCGTGCCGCATGGGGAAGCGCCGCTGCAGGTACATGGTGATGTCGGCCGCGCTGGAGGTGCGCCGGCGCGCCGAGATGTCGCGCACGGCGCTCACCAGCAGCTCCGGGGTGACGTAGGCGCCCTCTGCCGGCGCTGCCGCGGCCGTCGCCGCCGCTTCTAGCGACGCCGCCCGCAACTCCATCGCGCGCCCAAGTTCCCGCCCCTTTCTAGCGGTTGCCCAGCGACCGCCCATCTCGCCGTATGGCTTCGCCAACTAGTGTCATCTATTTTCAATTAAGTATGGATCTTCTTCTGTTAATAACAAAAGCCTGTCGAGTCGCCTCTGGCAATTACAGGCTGTACGTAAATCCTATTCTGCAGCCTTCATTTAGCAGGTAGAATTAGTACAGTGACGTAACGTTAGCGACAGCCCCGGACGGTGCACAAGTCCCGCCCAATCACACCCCTCCACACGAATCCATATCCTAAGCTCCGCGAATGGTCTGCCGCATGTTCCAACATCGAAATTGTTCATATCACAAATATGCAAGGCGTAACAAGGGAGAAAATCAGTAGTTAGTACGAAATACAATTTTTCCGGTACCATTGTGAAAAGAATTGGAAATATGTTCATTGAATATGCGAGTTGAAAAATCATCAATAAGAATGAAAAATAAAAATGGCAACCACATTGCATTTTTTTTTTATTTCATGAGATTTCATCTGCACTATATCAAATAATCTGCTATTTGTTAACTGCAGTGAGCGCAAATTTTCGTCACCTCGCGTCGTGTAAGAAATTCTGTTGGGAAATATTAATTGGTAGTATCGCCAAGGATGCTGTCCATTATCTCGATTGTCTAAAGTCAATGTTGTGCATAAACAAGGCAAAGTCGATGTCTCGGTTTGTTTCTGAATACCTTATTAAGACTAAAGAATATAAGAGTGGGATAATGTAGAAATGCGTAATGCAGATATTTATACAGTGACATTCTTCATTGTTTGCCTGTGTAATGGGTGAATTTTTACTTGTGAACTCTTATGACTGCTTGCTTATAGCAGACACGAGATTACTTTGAGTTGTTCTTCAGTGTTTCAGAGCTTTAGAGCTGCCTGTTGTTAAACATATGTACATAATTTCGTCAGTGTCATTCCAACACATCTTATCGTACTTTAATGTCTGTTAAATATCAGTTTTGACAGCATTTGGCCGCAACAGTCAAGATTAGGTACCTTGTGTGTGATAACGGCAAAACAAAAAACGACGAACAAAAACACGACAGCGACGAGGACTACCAAAGATCATATTGGTGCGCTCTTGGTTGGTGTGGCGGGGGTAGGTGTGGAGGGGGTAAATGGGCGGGGCTTGTGCAAATGTCCGAGGCTGTCGTTAACGTTTCCTATACAGTGGGTACAAAAGTCTCAAACAGTGGGAGCGCATTTCTCCGCAGTTCCTTTATTCAGTTCACATCATCAATATTTATTGCGAAGCATTAGAGGGAAGTGCTCTATGATCGGGTACTATTTTTAAATTGAAAATTACCACTACATCAACAGTGTTTGAATTATAGAAAATGGCTCTTACTAGGGAATATTTAAATAATATCCTTGCAAAAAGTCATAAAATATTTTCGCATTCTCCAATAGGAGAACAAAGAATTAAAACGTTTTGCCTCCGGAAAATGTGGTTCCTAATTTCGGTTTGTAAGTAAAGACTAAAACTTAATGAATTAGTATCACGGACTTTATTCGCAACAGATGTTAGTTTCAAAAGTAAAGAGTAGATTAGATTAGATTTACTTTAATTCCAATTGATCCCTAGTGAGGAGGTCCTCCAGGATGTAGAACAAGTCAGAAAAACAATAATACATGACAAATATTTACAACTAAATCAAATAAGCTAATGTACCATTCCACAGGTCCCAAGTGGAATGAACGTCATTTTTTAATGAACACTATGTGAAAGTCATTTTACAAATACTAATGCACTGAATTTAAAATAATAAAAGTTTTTATTTATAAGGTAATAAACGTGTAATACAACTACTATAATACTTATTTACAATGAACACATTACTGCACTGAAATTGTGCAGAAGTTATATTGTACTCAGATCAGTTGATTTTACTGAGAAATTCATCAATGTAATAGGAGCGGTTGGCCGCCAGTAAATCCCTTAGGCTTCTCTTAAAAAGCTATGCGTTACTCTGCAAACGTTTCAGCCATTACAAAAAAAATCTCAGTCTTTGTGCTTTTTTGATGCAGAAGTCATCTAAAAGTTTTCCAAGTATCATCGTCGACGCATGCATGCATGCATGACCGAACTAACATTGCATACGAATTCTGAATAAGACAGCCACTGCAATATCGTATTTATCCAACGGCACCGGACAAGCGACTTCAATTAAAATGCCTGTCCTGTACAGGAATATACATAATGGATGTAAGAGTGCAGCTTGGTATAACCTACTGGTAAGGCGACCGCTCGTGATAACCGGGAAATCTGGGTTCGAGTCCCAGTGCGACTTAAATTTTAATTGCCGTAATGCCATTATACAGCTGATGGTCGTCCATATTCGCAGTTGCGAGTAGATTTCATACGTGTTAATGAATCGTTACGTCTGCTTGTTGGTAGGGTAGGATGCGAGGTGGTTTGCAAATATCGTATTTGTTACTGTACACCTTCCTGGGGTACACCATTACAGCACTGTCAGAGGCTTGTACAGCAGGATTTCCCAAATGTGCCCCACAAAACACTGGTGCTCCGCTGGAAGTGAGTAACTGCTCCGCGAAAAACTATTAACAGAATGTTTTTTTCCATCATTTTGGCGATACATTTTCTTTTTGACTTTAAAATTTTTGTTTTATGATTATGATTTAAAATAGAAGTAATCACTGAATAATCAAGTTTCTCACTTTAAAAAAAAAATATTAACTTTG
Organism: Schistocerca gregaria; assembly: GCF_023897955.1. Classification (NCBI taxonomy): domain Eukaryota; kingdom Metazoa; phylum Arthropoda; class Insecta; order Orthoptera; family Acrididae; genus Schistocerca; species Schistocerca gregaria. The sequence continues at coordinate 936,172,224 of NC_064922.1, forward strand.
TTTATTTCCAAAGTGTTCCATCAAAGTACCAGGATTCTCAAAGTGTTCCATCAGAGGAAACTTTTGGGAACCCTCGTGTGTAGGGACATGGCAGCTAACAATGCTCCAGTCTGATGCAGCATCGTGTTAAGAGCACGTACGGCGTTGCATATGATTGCTAGTGATGGCGTGACGGTTGTGTTGTAAAAGGACGACATCCAGCAAGGATATTCTGCTTTATCGTGGTGCGTATGAATCTGAGGAACGTCTGTTTGACTTGTCTGAAGAGTAATAGAAGTTACCATCAATCTGTCTGAAGGAAGTAGTTTTCGATCAGATGTGAAGAAGAAATTCCAGTTTACACAAAAAAAGGGGGCAGACCTCATAGCCTCACACAATATTCATCCAAACACGCTGAAGAGAAAAAATATACAGTGATGAGAAAAACCACGGCCACTGCCCATGCGAAGCTGAGCGCCGCTTGGCGGCGTTGGGGGGACGTGATGCGGTTAAGAGAGTATAGAAGCGGAGCAGAGGTGGTTCGATCAACCCTCTGCCAGGCACTTAAATGAGATTTGCAGAGTATCCGTGTAAATGGAGAAATGTAGGTCGCAAATGGAGAGATCCACTGACATAAGCGACTTTGACAAAGGGCAGATTGTCATGGTATGGCGCCTGAGAATGAATATACAGGGTGATTCAAAAAGAATACCACAACTTTAGGAATTTAAAACTCTGCAACGACAAAAGGCAGAGTTAAGCACTATCTGTCGGCGAATTAAGGGAGCTATAAAGTTTCATTTAGATGTACATTTGTTCGCTTGAGGCGCTGTGTACAAGGCGTCAGCGTCAGTTGATGCTAAGATGGCGACCGCTCAACAGAAAGCTTTTTGTGTTATTGAGTACGGCAGAAGTGAATCGACGACAGTTGTTGAGCGTGCATTTCGAACGAAGTATGGTGTTAAACCTCCTGATAGGTGGTGTATTAAACGTTGGTATAAACAGTTTACAGAGAATGGATGTTTGTGCAAAGGGAAAAGTTCTGGACGGCCGAGAACGAGTGATGAAAATGTAGCACGCATCCAGCAAGCATTTGTTCGCAGCCCAGGAAAATCTACTCGCAGAGCTAGCAGAGAGCTGCAAATTCCACAATCAACTGTATGGAGAGTCCTATGAAAAAGGTTAGTTATGTAACCTTATCGTCTGAAATTGGTTCAAGCACTGATAAGTTTAAAAGAATCGATTTCTGTGATTTTATCCTTGCTCAAATGGAAACAGATGAATCTTTCGTTTCAAAGATTGTGTTTAGTGATGAAGCAACTTTCCACACTAACGGGAAAGTCAACCGTCACAATGTCTGTATATGGGGCACTGAGAATCCGCGGGAAACAACTCAGTATGAACGTGACTCGCCTAAGGTGAACGTTTTCTGTGCCATTTCAGCCAATAAAGTTTTTGGTCCCTTTTTCTTCGAAGGTGCTACTGTAATTGGACTACAGTATCTGGAGATGTTAGAGAATTTGCTGTTCCCTCAGATCGAACAAGAAGCACAACAATTCATATTTCAGCAGGATGGAGCGCCACCACATTGGCACTTGTCTGCCCGTAACTACCTGAACGTCAACTACCCGAGGCGATGGATCGGCCGCCAGGCAGCCCGTGACAGAGCACTTCATCACTGACCTCCAAGAAGCCCTGATTTTACCCCCTGCGATTTTTTCTTACGGGGGTATGTTAAGGATATGGTGTTTCGGTCACCTCTCCCAGCCACCACTGATGATTTGAAACGAGAAATAACATCAGCTATCCAAACTGTTACGCCTGATATGCTACAGAGAATGTGGAACGAGTTGGAGTATCGGGTTGATATTGCTCGAGTGTCTGGAGGGGGCCATATTGCACATCTCTGAACTTGTTTTTGAGTGAAAAAACCTTTTTAAATACTCGTTGTAATGATGTATAACAGAAGGTTATATTATGTTTCTTTCATTAAATACACATTTTTAAAGTTGTGGTATTCTTTTTGAATCACCCTGTATATAAAGACTATCAGGACTGCAGAAGACTGCTGCAAAAGACCATATGAGAGAGACTGTTTTCTAGCAGAGCACTGCCTGCCTACTTCCTTGTATGAAGATTTTGGCATATGCTTCAAACAACTGTCAGTTTTCTAATGGAATCGATTATGTAAAGCGAGAGATCCCAACGCCCTGTTCCTGTCCCTCTCCCACAAGATGACGAGTAGACAGCATGACGAAACGTCGCCGCAGAACGACGTCTTGACTCTGCTGATAACCCAAGAACACTTCGCCGTAGACGTATTTTATCGTCCCTTTTGCCATCTTATTTGTTTCATGGTGGTGCTACTTCTTTCGTTTAAAGAAACACCAACAGTCTTAATTCAAGTTCGTGGTTTTGGAATGTACGAAGTTGTTTCTCATATATTAACTGCCTTTGGCGATTCTTGGGAGCAGCACCCACAAAATTTTCAAACAATATTGTCAACCAGCAAACTTTGAAATGTGCGGGAGCGTCATATATTTATATTTTCGGTAGAAAAACAGCAAGTATTGATTGTCCATCGCAAACCACTTTGAAGCTACCATGATGCAACTGTAAGAATGCTGGTTCGTATTATGCTCTTATCAGAGAGGTTATTCTAACCTCCTTTGCTCTTAATGAAATATTTGAAAATATCGACAGATCTTTAAGGGTAGGGCAGTGTTGTTCAAGGACTAATTTGGTGGTTCTCACAGTATAACAGACCCTATAACTTCAGTCGTTCCAGACAATCAAAGAAGAGAATATGGTGTTCAATTAACAAGTAGATAAATGATCGTATTGTCAACAACGCCAACCTGAACTTGATGAAACACATTGTTACACACACATCAAAAAGATAAGTTATTTTTTTAGTTAAGAAATTAAGCTGACATTCTTTATTCACTCATGAGTTACGGAATTACTCTCTTGAGAAATCAGACCATTGGAGAAGTTTTTCGGACACTTGCAGGTTTGTTATAAAACCCAATTATTTTGACAAACTTGCAATAATATATATTAGTCAGACCAATATTTAGCATTTCCTTTTCAATAATACAAAACCTTCTTATTATAATATTTTCAAACTGATGTCTGTGTAGACCTGTGATTCAAAAAGGGGGCAGATATACTGATATACTTTGTCATTAATTTACCATACCTTATAAAATGTCGCGTGGGAATTGTAATGGAATTTGAGACTGGATTAAATAACTTTCTGTTCGGCATTTCCTTCTACTCCATTGACAATCATCTTATGTGGAACTGTTAAAAATAATGTGAAACAAATGAAATTTTCTTACAGTGTGTTTGGTTATAATAAAATGGTTTTTCACTTTTATGAGGGGGCAGTGAAATGAAAACCGAACACCCGCCCATTTATCCCAGTGAGAGACGAGACGAGACGATTAATTCCTGTATCAGTGAAGAACCATGCTCCATATGCTTAAAAGATTAAGAACGGGACGGACCACAGCAAACCTCGGACATCACATCAGGAGGAAACTTAACAATTCATTCATAGTTTACAATAAAAATAGAAAGTAGCTGATTTGTTGCTTGTGTGCACATAATATGCCTTTAATATAGTTCTTCAACCTCAGTTTTCACCCGTTAGCACCGACTATTCGTAATGCCCAAAGTAGTGACATGATCCACGATTACAACATGAGTTTTGAGCAGAGTTTCAAAAAAGTAGAACTAGTAGGAGAATATTGCTGGTCTTTTTTTAAAATATTCAGCCACTTACCACTTTTTGAAAAAAGCAGCGGCGAACGGAGCAACGTTTCTTCTATTTGACTATTTACTTGAGTATGTTTATTCCATATATCTTCAAACTGAGGAAATTAAAATTTTTCAATCATTTTTCAATCATTGTTCGATTTCTAAGTTTTTTACAGGAAACAATAGGAAGAAAACCGAAGTTCGGTTGTTTCAAAAATCGGTTATTTTGAGCGTTTATAACACTCAGGTTAAACTGGCTTTGAAAATAATCGGTATAACTGGAAACAGATTGAAGATGAAACGCCGGCCGCGGTGGTCTCGCGGTTCTAGGCGCGCAGTCCGGAACCGTACGACTGCTACGGTCGCAGGTTCGAATCCTGCCTCGGGCATGGATGTGTGTGATGTCCTTAGGTTAGTTAGGTTTAAGTAGTTCTAAGTTCTAGGGGACTAATGACCACAGCAGTTGAGTCCCATAGTGCTCAGAGCCATTTGAAAATGAAACTAAAAACAAAGTAAGTTAAAATAACCGCAACAAGTGAGGCAATAACGACACACTCTCCCGGACCGATGTGCAACAACGGTATCAGCATTACCACGGTAAACAGTGTTGTGGAATGCTTATTACAACTCTTGACAGACATACATTATTTTTCTCTAGTGAAAAATAGAAAAGTGGGATAGTTCGACCCTGTGCTTGACTTGTGACGGCACGCACAGGTACGCCGTACCGATACCTTTGACAAAATAATAGGAACCGCAATACTACGACAGAATTTTTTCTGCAGTTGAATCGAGGTAAAACGAATGCTGCATTCACACTTTTAAGGTACTCAGTGTGTTAAAATGACGTTTTAAGAAGTCTAAATTTCGGAAACACCCCGTGGAAAGTCACAGTACCAGAACATCTCTGTTTACAACTCAAACACTGATTCAACTTATTTCTAAGTATGAACTGCACAGTTAAATACTTGACACAAAATCAGTTTATGTAACAAATACCGGCCTGGTTTTTCTAAACTGTGGCTAAAATACTGCTCGAATTAAGGTAATTGAGGGCCGAAATTATGTGATAGGCAACCACAAGGCTACAGTATTGACACTAAAAGCATCAGCGAATCATTTGCTGGCATCAACTTTGATAATACTATACAGGAAACTGGGACAGCAGCATGAAAAGTCTCCCTGGATTCGTTTTCTCAGGAGCGTCGCAGTTGTCAGTCCTGGGGCCATTGCTGTACACCGTGTACATCAGTGGCATATTGTCGTTTCTGTCTTCCTATGTTAATAACCTCGAGCTTTACTTTAGACAAAGATCTGATGATATCAGTACTGCCTCAGTGCTCAAACGGGCACGAAATGTGTATGGAAAAAAAAATCATAGCCTACTTTACCATCCCATCAGAAATTTAATTGCTTAATCAGTCAATTAATTCTAAATTTCGTGATTAGTTGTTTCTTATTCTTCTTGACGGCATGCCAGTGCCACCACATCAGAAAAGAGTGAAGAACTTTGGTGTGGACAGAACGCCACATGTAGAAAGGGGTTCTGCTTGCCTCTGTGCCCTGCAGAAGATTCAGAATATATTTGCGCAGAATGTGAAACGTAAGTTTGTGCACTCCGTCATGCTGCCGAATCTCCACGATTGAACAAGCGGTGAAAGTTCTAGACTGTTCGAACTAATATTAATAATTGTATGTCTTGCATGAGCAACGTTAGTCTGTTTGACCATGTCAGTGCTTGATACACCCAGTTAGGAAGCGTGTGGCTAGGCAAATACCTATGTCTTCCTCATTGTCTCCTTTAGTATGCAACCACCACAGTGCCTCGCATTAGAAACTGGGTACGTTTCATCTCATTATCACAACACGACGTCTCCTTATTTTGTATCCTGCCTAAAAACTTCAACTGTACTTTGTGTACAGTTCAGTGCTCTGTAGCGTTTAAGAAAAATCTGAAGAAATCATTTTGTGAACCTCGTAAATTTTTTGGGGTAAAATTTAATTTCCCACTGGCAAACAGTAAAGCAAATGCTCCTACTTCTTCCGGTTACACTTACTTCTATCTCTGTACCCTCCACTTTCAAGGGCGGTTTGAAAAGTTCTCTGAATCACTGCGACAGATCAGCGCTAGCGCAGCGAGTTGTTCACGGAACTCTCCCGTTTGGTCCGTGTGTGCATAGGAAAACAATAATATCAGAAATTGAGTCCGCCTTGATGCAAAACATCTTGTTATTTGTTTACTTATTTATTTTCCCAAACTAGTGTCGGCGACAAATATCACAATCATCAGTGTTTTTTTAAATCTTATTTATTGTTAAGTTATGGCGTGTTTTTAAGAATTATTCTACTGTTTGCGGCATATTTTCTGTGTGTGTGTTTTTTTTTTTTTCAGCGCACATCATGTCATCTGCAAGTTCGTTGGACGGCATGTAGCTGATTCTGTACACAGAAAAACAAAACTTGCGCACTTTGTTTATGATCTATAACTTAATTACATAGCATAATATTCTTGATCATAAATAAAGTGCGAAAGTTTTATTTATCTGTGTACAGGATCAGCTACATGCCGTCCAACGAACTTTCAGATGACATGATGTACGCTGAGGAAAAACGCACAGAAAACATGCCTCAAACAGAGAGAATAATTCTTAAAAACGTGCCATAACATACAATAAGTAAGATTAAAAAATCCACTGATCGTGATATTTGTCGCTGAAACTAGTTAGGAAAATAAATAAGTAAACAAATTACAAAGTGTTTTGCATCAAGGCGGACTCTATTTTTGATATTGTTGTTCACGTGACATTCATTGGACTGTTGTCTGTAAGTACGTGCTACGTCTGTGCTCTTCCAAGAGAGCTGTGGCGATAACGTGGTTTTGTTGTTGTTCCCGCGTGATTTGCGACGACGGAAAAAAATAGAGATTCGAGCAGTGATTAAGTACTTCGTCAAGAAAGGTATGAAAGCAAAGGGCATTCACGCCGATTTCCAGAATACATTGGGGACTCTGCTCCTTCAATGCAACTGATCCGCGCAGTGATCGGCCAAGATGTGTCACTGTTCCAGAAATCTTTGTAAAAATGCGTGAAATTGCTCACGCTTGCCACATGTCATGTGAAAGGGTATATTACATTTTAACTGAAGAATTAGAAATGAAAAAAAAAAAATATCTGCAAGATGGGTGCCGGGTGCCGCGACTCTTGACGCTGGATCAAAAAATCATGAGAATGGACATAGCAAAATTACACGAACTAAAGTATGAATTGTTGCCACAACCGCCTTATACAGCTGATATGGCTTGGTCAGACTACCATTTCTTCCCCAAACTGAAAATTTTTCTTGGTGGTCGAAGATTCGCTTTAAATGTAGAATTGATAGCCGGAATTGAGAACTATTTTGCAGGCCTGGAGGAAACTCATTTTCAACATGGGATCAAGGCACTGGAGCATCGTAGGACCAAATGCATTAATCTACAAGGAGACTTCATTGAAAAATTAAAAAAAAAAAACAGTTTCAGTGATGTAAGTACTTTCTTTTTCCTATTCCGTTCTGAGAACTTTTGAAACCACCCTCGTATGTTCTGTGACATTACTCTTCTCTCGTCCTCCATCCCCCTTACATTACGTCACTTGCTGGCAGTGGCTTGAATTTAAATTTTCCTATGTGTAATTTGTAATGGTTTTCCTACTTTCATTGACAATTAAAAAACTGTGTATCTTTTCTGCTATAGCTATTGCTGTTTCCACAACTTAAGTGGTATTTCTAGGTGTAAGAAATCGTATGACAGACTTTTTGTGTGTTTTGTAACAAACATAATGTAAAACAAGTGGATGTCTGGTTGGATGTAAGAGTGGGCGTGTGGACCTTTCATACAAAATAGACAAATAAGCAAAAATAAACATACAATAAGGAAATCTTGTCTCCATTTCAGGTGATTGCGTTCATCTGCGGCCTCATCGTGGTAATCTTGATGATAATGGCACTTGCATCAACAGATTGGTTGATGGCAGAGGGTTGGCGCCAAGGACTCTTTATGCACTGTATTGGTGAGAAGGCGCCTACACCACTTCCATTTAATGTAGTGGACCAACCAGCCTGTTACCAAGCGCGAAGTGTCGGTAAGTTTATTTAAAAACAAGTGAGCATTGTGCCTAGCATATTCTGATAATTAAATTTGTCACTATACTTTTTTTTTACAAATTTTAATTCGCCCTGTCTGCTACATTTGTGAAGTGCCTGCTCTCATTTTTTTCTGAATCGATTATTGATATTCTATTTTTGTGAATAAAGGTTGAATAAAAAGAATGATTTGGTCCTTGTATGATAGTCTATCTTCACAGACCATGTGCAAGTATGTACTGTTTACTTTAGGTAGACACTAGTCTTCAAAGATTTACTACATAACTGAAGGGACAAGAGACGCTGAATTGTGCTTTTGAGCCCAGCCTCTGCAAAGTTTATGTTTGAAGTATAAAATAACATTCGAGCTTCAAAAAGTAAATTGGACTTCTTAAACCCAAGAGCAAGACATTGCATTCTCTTAATAGGTACTACACTTCTGACAATGGGTTTGAGCAGGTAAATATTGAATATTCTGTTGTGCACAAGTGCAGGAGGCATACCAGTTGGTGAAGCAGAATACTGAATTAGAGGAAGCACAGCAGAACATGGAAAATTGATTGTGGCAGTAATGTGACATAGCATCTGTTCTTGATTAGGGACATATAATAATGTGATTTTGTCTTCAGTCAAAATATTTTCGTTTACTAATTACTGTCCAACGTGTTTCGGAGCTACAACTCCATTTTTAAGGACTGTCCAGACGTAATGGGCGTTACTCCTGCGTAAGTGTCCCACCGACACCTAGCAATAACAGAATGATGCAATTGTTAGATGTAATGAGAAAAGTGTTCCAGGCGGGATTAACGAGAGAACTAAAGTATCGTAGCGCACAAACACGCACATCAAACCAGACCACTATGATAGTGTTATATATAACGTACTTCCTGAAACTTTTTGACAAATTAAAACTGTAGCGGGCCTGTAATTAAGCCCAATACCATTGCTTAAGCAGAATAATATGATGGTGGTTTTGCGACTTTACACTTGGTCCAGCGACCCTACAGCATTTTCATTCCATGGAAAGAATAGGTTCTGTCAAACTCGGCAAAATACACATCGACTGCAGCAGTCACTTCCTCATTGGATGAAAATTTCTTCCCAGAATGCCGAACTTTCAATTTATGGAGCAGTTTCAAACGATCCATCAGTAAAGCATAATATGGTTGTATCAACAGTCACAAATGGGCGCTCAGAGTCTTACGTATTGCAATTAAACATCACCAGACGTTGTGTTGAAATTTTGCGTCGGATGCGCTTTTGGTCGACTGAGCAGTCACGGCACACACCTCGTACACAGCTTCTTCCAATGGCAGAGGGTTCGTACGTATGCAGTCTCAGCAATATCACGGCTTTTTATTCTGTGGTCTTTGCGTACCATATCATGGATTTTGTCAGTGGTTACCTTTATGATAACCTCAACTAGATGGTCGGAGTGTGCCCAGTCTTCAATACTTGTCTGACCACGGTGATATTCATTACTCCAAAAATAAATGGTCTTTAATGGTGTTTCAGAGTCTGCGTGAATTTCGTCAAATCCTTTTTTGATTTGTAAGGCAGTCGAGCTCTCCAAATGAAAATGTACAATAACAGCCCGAAACTGAATAATGAACTATACGCTGTACGTTGTTGAAATTCCTTATACACCATGAAGAGACAACAGAAATGTTCAATTCCTTCATGGAAATTGACTGCCGCCGTAAATAAAAAGTAATTGAAAATAACTAAAATATTTAACATATTGTTAAACCTAACAATTGTGTTGTTTCATTACTGCTACATGAAAAACTGAAGCATATTTAACACCCTTTATGTCTATACAATCCTTGAAAATGGAGTTCTAGCACCGAAACGCATTAGACAGTAATAAAAAAAATAAAAATATTGTGATTGAAGACAGAATATTATTAGTGAATATTTCCCTAACCTAGAAGTTACAATCACAAGTAGCACACAACTTTCCGTCTATTATTAGCGCATTTGTAATTGTGAAAATAAGGCATTGGGAATGCTTTGCAACAAGTGCTGTATATCCTCTTCTTTTATGACTAGCTCAGATACCAAATAAGATATAAGATAAAATGAGTGTGTGTTTTTTTTCTCTTTCCCCCCCCCCCCCCCCAAGCAGTTATACAGGATGCCCCAGAAATGTTGCAACATATCTCAAGGGTAGATGGGTCACATCATAAGGATTGGGAATTGCATAGCAACCCATGGCAGCAAACGTCAGGGTAACGGGTAACAAAGGTCAAAGATGGAAAGGAAATGAGTGATTCATTTGAAACACTTTTTGGACATAATGAGTAAACATGTTGTATGACATAATCGTAACCCTAATGTTACAACCAATGGTCTACATTTGCACCAGCAGACACCACACATTCCCGGTACTGATGGCACATTGACTGCCGGACATGCTCGAACACATCGAAAGTTTCTTCGATTGCAGAAACTGCAGAGATGATTCTTGTGATGAGATCCATTTGCGACTCCACAGAATTGGAATACACGAGATCTCATCGCTCCCCACAGAAAGAAATAAAGACATGAGAAATCCGGTAAGCATGGGAGCCAGGGAACCAGTCCTACGCGTCCAATCCATTGATGTGGGCACAACTGATTCAAATGCCTAAGAACAGTGTGTCCAAAATAAGCAGGTGTCCTATCATGTTGGAACCACATGCTGTGCTTCACATTTGTTGGAACATCTTCAAAGAAGCCAGGAAGAACCTATTCCAGGGAAGTCTAAAAATTTTGCGGTAGTGAAGTGGGGCGATAAAATGTACGACCTGACTAAGCAGTCGTCGACCAAACCTGTCAACACGCTAATTGTGAATTGATGTTGTGCCCCACACACAGTGGAGGCTTTCTGGTGCCCACAAATGGTCATTATGGTGACTGAATAAGTCATCCCTAGTGAATGTGGTCTCATCTGCAAAAAACATGTACACAACCACTTTGTTGCAGAACACGGTGCAAAATGCACACATGCAGGATGGTCATTGCAGTGCAATAACTGCATCCTTTGGAGATGAAAGGTGCATAAGGAGTCGATGTTAGACACGCTGGACACTCCTAAGAGACGTTAGTAAATGAAAGGGGATGTATGCGGGTGCTTGGATTAGTCTCCACAGCATCCATGCCACTTAATATGCTATCTGATGTTTACCCAGCGTTTTTCTAGCTTGTAGAATCTTGGGTGACCAGCCAGGACCCATAGTAATTACTCCACGATATTTCGGCAGAAGACTTGTTGCCATCTTCAAGAGGCCCCTGATGTCTGATGCTAAGCTGCTGTCGGCGACTTTCATATGCTGGCCATTACCCCTCTCCACCAATCTGCTCCAGTTGCTATCAGTGTGGCAACCTTGGTGGATTGTGACAGTGGTGTGGATAGTGATGCCCAGCTCCTAACTCTGGTCTCCAGTGTCCATGCTATCGCTGTCAGGTGCGGACCTCACTGCAAGGGAACACTTTTCTTTTTCTAGGTTCAGTGCAGGATTCCATGCCACCTCAGTTGTTGGTTGCCATCTTTGTTAATTACAACATCATGGATCCTGATTCCAATGGCCCCTAATCACGAAATCCCAGGAGGAGGAAGATTGCCCAACTATTTTTGATGTGCTTGTAGTTCAGGGTACGATCAGTTTTTATACCATTGTAGGCCATGGCTGATTTGGTGGTCTGGCGTGGTTCACTGTGACATGTTCACAACACCTCTCTTCTACTGTGCATACCGTTTCCCCACTGAATGCTCTGTTGCGCTCGCAAGTGATTTTGTAGACTCCTGGTCCGCAAAGCCCAAAATCGAACTTCAGTATATGTAATGGGGTCGATGTTGTAGTGGGTGAAAATGAAATACACAATTAACATCATTTAGCTCAAAGATCCTGCCAATTTTTCCTGAGTATTGCCAACAAACGGGACGTATGTTGGTGACTTGTGCTCTTCTTTTTCCTCCTGCTGTTGTGTGGGTACAGCCTTATCTGCTTGCTGCGGTACCCATTTCTCTGGAATGTTGTTTTGAAGTGCTCCAGTTGAGTTGAAAGGCTGTCTAGGTACAGATGGTGTTTTGCACACACCCGTTCACATAGCACTATCCTTCCTGGTGGGAGCTGTGGTGACTGCTGGAGGCATGTAGATAAAGATCACACATAGTGTCCCAGCTTGTCATCTGCTTTATGTTTCAGCAAGACATCAAAGAATGAGAGGATGCCATCTTTCACCTCCACAATAAACTTATTGGGGTGCAGCAAATTCAGCTGATTGAGAAATTCACTTACGCTGTCCTCTACATGAGGCCAGGGAACAAGTGTGTCATCCATATAACAATAGAAACAAGTTGGTTTTTGTTGGCCATCTTCCGGGGATGATGTTGAGGAGAAGACCCCGTAACGTGGCCAACAAAAACCAACTTGTTTCTGTCATTATGTGGATGTCAAGTTTGTCACCTGGCCACATGTGCAGGACAGTGTAAGTGGATTTTTTAGTCACCTGAATTTGCTGCACCCCAACATACAATTTGCTATGGAAGTGGAAGATAGCAACCTCCCATTCCTTGATGTACTAGTGAGTTAGTTACATGTTCAATGGATCATTTTGCACAGTAGATCATGATGATGTGGAACAAGTCATTTTCCCTTTATTCATTAAATTAATAGAAATTCTTCTATGGGATAGGAGGAGTTGTCAAGGAGAAAGTTTCCCAGTTTGTTTTCAGATAATATTATGCTGTCTGTCTGGCCATTTTTTATCGCTGGGTAAGTTATCAAAAATTTTTGTTGCAGCATTGTGCACCCTGTTTTGTGCTAAACATATTCTTAATGTGGGATAATGAATGTCATTTTTCCTCCTGATATTGTATGTATGTGCATGATTGTTCCTTTTGATCTCTAATGAATTATTTACAACAAACTACATGAGGGGAATAAATATACTGTGAAGCAGTATGCCCAGCACATTAAACAGATTTTTACAAGATGAATTGATTGTGAGAACCACATATTATTCTTACAGCACATTTTTTGCTCTATAGAGAATTTCTTTCTTAAAGATCAGTTATGCCAGAACATTATTCCATATAACATTATTGAATGAAAATACGTAAAATATGTTAACTTATTGATTTGTCTCTTTTCCAAATATTTTCTATGATCCTAAGTGGAACATGACTGAACTAAGTTGTTTGTAGTAGTTTCAAAATATACTTTTTCCAGCTTTAAGTTCTCATCACTATGAGCACCTAAAAATTTCTACCCTTTTTCTTATTTTCTCACCATGTGTTACACTTATCATTGGTGCAGAACACCTGAATGTGCAGAACTAATATGTTGGTTGGTTATTATTGGTTTCTCCATCTTAAGCATACTGCAATTTAATTACAGGAATTTTACACCAGACTGTTTTGCTTTTATTTATAAAGCATCTTCTGTGGTTATTTTGCAAATTGAATACATAGGTTTGCACATTTTCAGTTGGGTTAGATTTTAAACAGCATTTTGATTACAAAGTTCAGTAATTTACTTATGGTGTTTCTGCCTCCATTTCACATATTTTGTAAACCATTGCTTCTTTGTTAGCAGAGGGTGCTGTCAAAAGATGGCCATGCAAACATACATATTATGAATATGTTGTGTATTTTTAAAATTGTGCAGAAAACAGTCAATGATACTTAAATTTCTGTTTAGCATGTCTTTAATTTCTGTGTGTCTGGTTTAATTGGTTACAATATTTGTGTTATCTGCAAAAGAACTAATTCTGCTTTTTTATATTAGACGGAAGATCGTTTACTTGTTGTTGTTGTTGTTTCCAGTCTTGAGACTGGTTTTATGCAGCTCTCAATGCTACTCTATCCTCTGCAAGCTTCTTCATTTCCCAGTAGTTACTGCAACCTACATCCTTCTGAATCTGCTTAATGTATTCATCTCTTGGTCTCCCTCTACGATTTTTACCCTCCACGCCGCCCTCCAATGCTAAATTGGTGATCCCTTGACGCCTCAAAACATGTCCTACCAACCGATCCCTTCTTCTAGTCAAGTTGTGCCACAAACTTCTCTTCTCCCCAATCCTATTCAATACCTTCTCATTAGTTATGTGATCTACCCATCTAATCTTCAGCATTCTTCTGTAGCACCACATTTCGAAAGCTTCTATTCTCTTCTTGTCTAAACTATTTATCGTCCACATTTCATTTCCATACATGGCTGCACTCCATACAAATACTTTCAGAAATGACTTCCTGACAAATCTATACTCGATGTTAACAAATTTCTCTTATTCAGAAACGCTTTCCTTGCCATTGCCAGTCTACATTTTATATCCTCTCTACTTCGACCATCATCAGTAATTTTGCTTCCCAAATAGCAAAGCTCCTTTACTACTTTAAGTGTCTCATTTCCTAATCTAATTCCCTCAGCATCACCCGATTTAAATCGACTAAATTCCATTATCCTCGTTTTGCTTTTGTTGACGTTCATCTTGTATCTGCCTTTCAAGACACTGTCCATTCCGTTCAACTGCTCTTCAAAGTCCTTCACTGTCTCTCTGACAGAATTACAATGTCATCAGCGAACCTCAAAGTTTTTATTTCTTCAGCATGGATTTTGATACCAACTCCAAATTTTTCTTGTGTTTCCTTTACTGCTTGCTCAATATACATATCAAGTAACATAAGGGGGAGGCTACAATCCTGTCTCACTCCGTTCCCAACCACTGCTTCCCTTTCATGCCCCTCGACTCTTATTACTGCCATCTGGTTTCTGTACAAATTATAAATAGCCTTTCGCTCCCTGTATTTTACCCCTGCCACCTTTAGAATTTGAAAAAGAGTGTTCCAGTCAACATTGTCAAAAGCTTTCTCTAATTCTAGAAATGCTAGAAACATAGGTTTGCCTTTCCTTAATCTTTCTTTTAAGATAAGTCGTAAGGTCAGTGTTGCCTCACGTTTTCCAACATTTCTATGGAATCCTAACTGATCTTCCCTGAGGTCGGCTTCTACCCGTTTTTTCATTCGTCTGTAAAGAATTCGCATTAGTATTTTGCAGCTGTGACTTATTAAACTGATGGTTTGGTAATTGTCACATCTGTCAACACTTGCTTTCTTTGGCATTGGAATTATTATATTCTTCTTGAAGTCTGAGAATATTGTGCCTGTCCCATACATCTAGATCACCATATGGTAGAGTATTGTTGGGACTGGCTCTCCCAAGGCTCTCAGTAGTTCTAATGGAATGTTCCCCACTCCCGGGGCCTTTTTAGACTCAAGTCTTTCAGTGCTCTGTCAAACTCTTCACGCAGTATTGTTTCTCTCATTTCATCTACATCCTCTTCCATTTCCATAATATTGTCCTCAAGTACATCACCCTTGTATAGACCCTCTGTATACTCCTTCCACCTTTCTGCTTTCCCTTCTTTGCTTAGAACTAGGGTTTCCATCTGAGCTTTTGATATTCACACAAGTGGTTCTCTTTTCTCCAAAGGTCTCTTTAATTTTCCTGTAGGCAGTATTTATCTTACCCCTAGTGAGATAAGCCTCTACATCCTTAAATTTGTCCTCTAGCCATGCCTGCTTAGCCATTGTGCACTTCCTGTCGATCTCATTTTTGAGATGTTTGTATTCCTTTTTGCCTGCTTCATTTACTGTATTTTTATATTTTCTCCTTTCATCAATTAAAATCAATATTTCTTCTGTCACCCAAGGATTTCTACTAGCCCTCGTCTTTTTTACCTACTTTATCCTTTGCTGCCTTCACTACTTCATCCCTCAGAACTACCCATTCTTCTACTGTATTTCTTTCCCCCATTCCTGTCAATTGTTCCCTTATGCTGTCCCTGAAACTCTAGACAACCTCTGGTTTAGTCAGTTTATCCAGGTCCCACCTCCTTAATTTCCCACATTTTTGCAGTTTCTTCAGTTTTAATCTTCAGTTCATAACCAATGGCTTGTGGTCAGAGTCCACATTTGCCCCTGGAAATGTCTTACAATTTAAAATATGGTTCTTAAATCTCTGTCTTACCATTATATAATCTATCTGATACCTTTTAGTATCTCCAGGATTCTTCAATGTATACAACCTTCTTTTATGATTCTTGAAACAAGTGTTAGCTATGATTAAGTTATGCTCTCTGCAGAATTCTACCAGATGGCTACCTCTTTCATTTCTTACCCTCAATCCATATTCACCTACTATGTTTTCTTCTCTCCTTTTTCTTACTCTCCAATTCCAGTCACCCATGACTATTAAATTTTTGTCTCCCTTCACTACCTGAATAATTTCTTTTATCTCATCGTACATTTCATCAATTTCTTCATCATCTGCAGAGCTAGTTGGCATATAAACTTGTACTACTGTAGTAAGTATGCATCGTTTACATATGAGGAAGAATAGTGGTCCTGTGATTGAGCTTTGGGTAACCGCATACTTGATTCCCCCCTCCCTCCCAGTCAGTATTGTGTTCCCAGATTATACTGGTTAATTATTCAGTACAGCTTTTTGTATTCTTTGGTTAGCTGTGACATTATCCATTCATTGGCTACACCATCAATCCCATAAAAGTTCAGTTTATGTAGATGAATACTGCGATTCACACAGTCAGTTGCGTTAGGAAGTTCACAGAAAATACCAAATATTGCTATTTTGTTATTTAATGTTTGTAAAATATGGTGAGTGAAACGGAAACCAGATGGCAAGCTGGGGCACAGTGTGTAAAGAAAACCAACATACACTGATCTTTATCTTCATGCATCCAGTAGTCACAACAATTCCCAGCATGAAGGCATTTTACGCACACTTGATCACAGGGCATTATCCATCTGCGACCTTGACAGCCCTCAAACTGAGCTGAAACACCTAGAGACAACATTCTGGTGAAGTAGGTATAACAGCAAACACACAAGGCATGTGTGTAGACAGGCTGTACCCAGACAACAGCAGGAAGAAAAAGAGGAGCACAAGTCACTAAGGTGCTTCCCGCTTGTCGGCAATACACACAAAATAATTCAGCAGAACCTGGGAGCTACATAATGTTAAATATGTATTTTGTCCAACCCCTAAAAGAACTGACACTAAAAGGCCCACTAGAGGATATTTTAGGCCTTTGCAGACCAGGAGTCTACCCAATCCCTTGCCACTGCAGCAAAGCATGCATTGAGGAAATTGTACGCATGGTAGAAGAGAGGTGCCTTGAACATGCCACAGCATTCCAGAACACTAAATCAACTGGCCGACTATAATATAAAAACTGGCTGTACTGTGGACAACAACATCAAAAATACTTAGGCAGTCTTCATCCTCTTGGTATTGTGTGATTAGAGGTCATTGAAATCAGAATCTCTGATGGTCTAATTAAGAATGAATAGAATAGTTTTATTCGCCTTTCAGTATTTTTCATACAATTGGCTTCATCAAAGTTTACAGTGGAGTACAGTTAAGGACAATAAACACTTACATACACAAAATTATTTAGCTTATTTAAGACTTGTAAACATTTCTTTATCACTTATTAAAAGCATATATTATAATGAGTATTTCCTATGAATTCTTCAATTGTCTAGAATTCACTGCATTTTAACCAATTTTGCAATACACTCTTGAGTTTATGAAATGGGGCTGTATGAGCTGAGTATGGCAACTTATTAAAAAATTTTCTGTCCCACTGTTCAAGATATTTAAAGTGGTTTCTGCAGGAATCTCTGGGTGCTAATCCTAGTATACATCTTATGGCCTTCTTTTGCCACCTGAAAATACATTTAGCCCCTGACGAATGACCCCAGAGCAAAATTCCATACTCCAGATGGGAATGGAAGAAAGCAAAATATGAGTGGAGTAACAGCTGTATGCTCACACTGTTTCTCAATTTGTACAGTAAAAAAAGTACACGGGCTAGTTTGCTGCACAGGTGATTGGTGTGTTCTTCCCAGGAGAGTTTTTGGTCTAGCGCAATCAAAGTATTTTCACTGCTTTATTTTTACTTTCTGAGCTTTTAGATTAAAAATTATTTCTTCTGTTTTTGTGTTGTTTATGCACAGTTGATTGGCCTGACACTAGTGACTAGTCATTTGCATTATTTCTCTGTTATTCAGAACAGTTAGTAAATTGTCACTTGAGGTTATTAGTGTTATATCATCAGTGTACAGTATATTCTTAGATGGTATATAATTTGAGAAATAGTTAATATAGACAATGAACAGGAAAGGCCCAAGAACCAAGCCTTGGGGTTGAGGTGTTCCTCTTTCTGTAGGGAGTATTGCTGATCTGTTTATTTGCATATACAAGCTGTAACCTATTGTTTAAATAAATTTTGAAAAAGGTGAGTGGTATATCTTCAATGCCATAGTATTCTAACTTTTTAATGATTATGTCATGAGACACTGAATCAAATGCTTTGCTTAAATCAGTAAGTGTTCCAGATACATGCAGCCTCTTTTCATGTTGTTGTTGTTGTTGTTGTTGTTGTGGTCTTCAGTCCTGAGACGGGTTTGTGGCAGCTCTCCATGCTACAATATCCTGTGCAAGCTTCATCATCTCCCAGTACCTACTGCAACCAACATCCTTCTGAATCTGCTTAGTGTAGTCATCTCTTGGTCTCCCTCTACGATTTTTACCCTCCACGCTGCCCCCCAATACTAAATTGGTGATCCCTTGAGGCCTCAGAACATGTCCTACCAACCGATCCCTTCTTCTACTCAAGTTGTGCCACAAGCTCCTCCTCTCCCTAATTCTATTCAATACTTCCTCATTAGTTATGTGATCAACCCATCTAATCTTCAGCATTCTTCTGTAGCACCACATTTCGAAAGCTTCTATTCTCTTCTTGTCTAAGCTATTTATCGTCCACGTTTCACTTCCATACATGGCTGCACTCCATACAAATACTTTCAGAAACGACTTCCTCACACTTAAATCTATACTCGATGTTAACAAATTTCTCTCCTTCAGAAACGCTTTCCTTGCCATTGCCAGTCTACATTTTATATCCTCTCTACTTCGACCATCATCAGTTATTTTGCTCCCCAAATAGCAAAACTCTTTTACTGCTTTAAGTTTCTCATTTCCTAATCTAATTCCCTCAGCATCATCCGACTTAATTGACTACATTCCATTATCCTCGTTTTGCTTTTGTTGATGTTCATCTTCGCTCCTAGCTTCAGGCAGTGTTGGCTTCGGTCACACAGCTTGAGGCTGTCGACAATGGGCATCACTGTGGGGGTCCAGATGGGGGTTTGTCGGGGACGGCCAGCTCGTCCCATGCATCCCCCGATCGGACTACGACTGTGGCTACCCGGGATACTGCACACATTGATGCTGATCCCTCACCTGTGGTAGTGTGGGAGGTCGTCTCGAGGTGTGGCAGGGGGCGAAAGACATTCCGAGGAGCTGAACGGAAGGCCTCTCCAGTTTGTCTGACGAACCAGTTTCAGGCTCTGTCTCAGGCCGATACTGATCTTCGGCCTGACATAGCTGCTTGTCCTGTTCCAGAGGTTTCCCCTCAGTCTGCAAGATCCGGGCGGTCGCAGAGGGTGGGCTTACTGGTAGTTGGGAGCTCCAACGTCAGGCATGTAATGGGGCCCCTTAGGGATATGGCAGCAAGAGAGAGGAAGAAAACCAATGTGCACTCCGTGTGCATACCAGGGAGAGTCATTCCAGATGTGGAAAGGGTCCTTCCGGAAGCCATGGAGGGTACAGGGTGCACCCATCTGCAGGTGGTCGCTCATGTCGGCAGCAGTGATGTGTCGCTATGGATCAGAGGAAATCCTATCTGGCTTCCGGCGGCTATCTGATTTGGTGAAGACTGCCAGTCTCGCTAGCGGGATGAAAGCAGAGCTCACCATCTGCAGCATCGTTGACAGGTCTGACTGCGGACCTTTGGTACAGAGCCGAGTGGAGAGTCTGAACCAGAGGCTGAGACGGTTCTGCGACTGTGTGGGCTGCAGATTCCTCGACTTGCACCATAGGGTGGTGAGGTTTCGGGTTCCGCTGGATAGGTCAGGAGTCCACTACATGCAACAAGCGGCTACACGGGTAGCACGGGTTGTGTGGCGTGGGCTGGGTGGTTTTTTAGGTTAGATGGCCTTGGGCAAGTACAGAAAGGGCAACAGCCTCAACGGGTGCGGGGCAAAGTCAGGACATGCGGGGACCAAGCAGCAATCGGTATTGTAATTGTAAACTGTCGAAGCTGCGTTGGTAAAGTACCGGAACTTCAAGCGCTGATAGAAAGCTGAAATCGTTATAGGTACAGAAAGCTGGCTGAAGCCAGAGATAAATTCTGCCGAAATTTTTACAAAGGTACAAACGGTGTTTAGAAAGGATAGATTACATGCAACCGGTGGTGGAGTGTTCGTTGCTGTTAGTAGTAGTTTATCCTGTAGTGAAGAAGAAGTGTATAGTTCCTGTGAATTATTATGGGTGGAGGTTACACTCAACAACCGAGCTAGGTTAATAATTGGCTGCTTGTACTGACCTCCCGCCTCAGCCACATTAGTGGCAGAACAACTGAGAGAAAATTGGAATACATTTCACATATATTTTCTCAGCATATTATAGTCTTAGGTGGAGATTTCAATTTACCAGATATAGACTGGGACACTCAGATGTTTAGGACGGGTGGTAGGGACAGAGCATCGAGTGACATTATACTGAGAGCAGTATCTGAAAATTACCTCGAGCAATTAAACAGAGAACCAACTCGTGGAGATAACATCTTGGACCTACTGATAACAAACAAACCCGAACTTTTCGACTCTGTAAGTACAGAACAGGGAATCAGTGATCATAAGGCCGTTGAAGCACCCCTGAATATGGAAGTTAATAGGAATATAAAAAAAGGGAGGAAGGTTTATCTGTTTAGCAAGAGTAATAGAAGGCAGATATCAGACTACCTAACAGATCAAACCAAAAATTTCTGTTCCGACACTGACAATGTTGAGTGTTTATGGAAAAAGTTCAAGGCAATCGTAAAATGCGTTTTAGACAGGTATGTGCCGAGTAAAACTGTGAGGGATGGGAAAAACCTACCGTGGTACAACAACAAAGTTAGGAAACTACTGCGAAAGCAAAGAGAGCTTCACTCAAAGTGTAAACGCAGCCAAAACCTCTCAGACAAACAGAAGCTAAACGATGTCAAAGTTAGCGTAAGGAGGGCTATGCGTGAAGAGTAAGTAAAATTAGTAAAATTCTATGTACTGACTTGACAGAAAATCCTAGGAAGTTCTGTTCTCACGTTAAATCAGTAAGTGGCTCGAAACAGCATATCCAGACACTCTGGGATGATGATGGCATTGAAACAGAGGATGACACACATAAAGCTGAAATACTAAACACATTTTTCCAAAGCTGTTTCACAGAGGAAGACCGCACTGCAGTTCCTTCTCTAAATCCTCGCACAAACGAAAAAGTGGCTAACATCGAAATAAGTGTCCAAGGAATAGAAAAGCAACTGGAATCACTCAACAGAGGAAAGTCCACTCGACCTGACGGGATACCATTTCGATTCTATACAGAGTACGCAAAAGAACTTGCCCCCTTCTAACAGCCGTGTACCGCAAGTCTCTCGAGGAACGTAAGGTTCCAAATGATTGGAAAAGAGCACA
The DNA here is from genome assembly GCF_023897955.1 of Schistocerca gregaria. NCBI lineage: Eukaryota > Metazoa > Arthropoda > Insecta > Orthoptera > Acrididae > Schistocerca > Schistocerca gregaria. Next base: position 936,193,675 of record NC_064922.1, read on the forward strand.
GGTAGTCCCAGTATTCAAGAAGGGTCGTCGAGCAGATGCACAAAACTATAGACCTGTATCTCTGACGTCGATCTGTTGTAGAATTTTAGAACATGTTTTTTGCTCGCATATCGTCGTTTTTTGGAAACCCAGAATCTACTCTGTAGGAATCAACATGGATTCCGGATACAGCGATCGTGTGAGACCCAACTCGCTTTATTTGTTCATGAGACCCAGAAAATATTAGATACAGGCTCCAAGGTAGATGCTATTTTCCTTGACTTCCGGAAGGCGTTCGATACAGTTCCGCACTGTCGCCTGATAAACAAAGTAAGAGACTACGGAATATCAGACCAGCTGTGTGGCTAGATTGAAGAGTTTTTAGCAAACAGAACACAGCATGTTGTTATCTATGGAGAGACGTCTACAGACGTTAAGGTAACCTCTGGCGTGCCACAGGGGAGTGTAATGGGACCATTGCTTTTCACAATACATATAAATGACCTAGTAGATAGTGTTGGCAGTTCCATGCGGCTCTTCGCAGATGATGCTGTAGTATACAGAGAAGTTGCAGCATTAGAAAATTGTAGCAAAATGCAGGAAGATCTGCAGCAGATAGGCACTTGGTGCAGGGAGTAGCAACTGACCCTTAACATAGACAAATGTAATGTATTGCGAATACATAGAAAGAAGGATCCTTTATTGTATGATTATATGACAGCGGAACAAACACTGGTAGCAGTTACTTCTGTAAAATATCTGGGAGTATGTGTGCGGAACGATTTGAAGTGGAATGATCACATAAAATTAACTGTTGGTAAGGCACGTACCAGGTTGAGATTCATTGGGAGAGTCCTTAGAAAATGTAGTCCATCAACAAAGGAGGTGGCTTACAAAACACTCGTTCGACCTATACTAGAGTATTGCTCATCAGTGTGGGATCCGTACCAGATTGGGTTGACGGAGGAGACAGAGAAGATCCAAAGAAGAGTGGTGCGTTTCGTCACAGCATTATTTGGTAACCGTGATAGCGTTACGGAGATGTTTAACAAACTCAAGTGGCAGACTCTGCAAGAGAGGCGCTCTGCTCGCCAGGTTTCGAGAGGGTGCATGTCTGGATGAGGTATCTAATATATTGCTTCCCCCTACTTATATCTCCCGTGGAGTTCACAAATGTAAAATTAGAGAGATTAGAGCGCGCACGGAGGCTTTCAGTCATTCTTCCCGCGAACCATACGCGACTGGAACAGGAAAGGAAGGTAATGACAGTGGCATGTAATGTGCCCTCTGCCACACACCGTTGGGTGGCTTGCGGAGTATAAATGTTGATGTAGATGTAGATACCGGCCTTTCAAAACACTGTCCAATCCATTCAACTGCTCTTCCAATTCCTTTGCTGTGTCTGACACAATTACGATGTCATCGGCGAACCTCAAAGTTTTTATTTCTTCCCCATGGATTTTAATACAAACTCCGAACTTTTCTTTTGTTTCCTTTATTGCTTGCTCAATATACAGATTGAATAACATCGGGGATAGGCTACATCCCTGTCTCTCTCCCTTCCCATCTTGCTTTCAGCCGTTCGTAGTACCAGAACAGCAAGGCCGTTTTGGTTAGTGTTACAAGGCCAGATCAGTCAGTCATCCCAACTGTAGCCCCTGCAACTACTGAAAAGGCTGCTGCCCCTCTTCAGGAACCGTACATTTGTCTGGCCTCTCAACAGATACCCCTCCGTTATGGTTGCACCTATGGTACACCTATCTGTATCGCTGAGGCACGCAAGCCTCCCCACCGACGGCAAGGTCTATGGTTCGTGGGAGGAGAACCTTTTGATTATGTCCAATAAATTTTCAGCGACATTCATGTCAGGCAATCTGGGTGGCCAGATCATTCACTCGAATCGTCCCTAATGCTCTTCAAACCATTTGCGAAAAATTGGGGCATGGTGGCATGACATCGTTGTTTGAGAACCTGAAGTCCACAAAAAGCTGCAAATGGACTCCAAGTAACGGAACATAACCATTGCTTGGCAATGATCAGTTCAGTTGAACCAGAGGACGCAGTCCCTTTCATGTAAACATAGCTCACACCATTATGGAGGCACCCCAAGCTTGAACAGTCCCTTTTTGACAACTTGGGTCGATGGGTTCGTGGGGTCTGTGCCACACTTGAACCTTATCATCAGCTCATACTATCTGAAATCGGGACTCATCTGACCAGGCCACAATTTTCCGATCATCTAGGGTGCAACTGATATGGTCATGAGACCACGATAGGTGCTACAGGGGATTTCATGCTGTTGGCAAAGGCACTTTCGTCGGTTGTTGGATGCCATAGGTCATTAATGTCAAATTTTGTCCCACGTGGATTTCTGCATTTATTTCCTGCAGTGTTGCTGGTCTGTTAGCACTGACAACTCTATATAAACATTGCTAGTATCAATCATTAGGTGGCAGCTGCGTTTTTCATGGTGTGACATAATGACTGAAATTTGGTATTCTTTGCACACTCTTGACACTGTGGGTCTTAGAATTCTGAGTTCTCTAACGATTTCTAAAATGAAATGCCCCTGTGTCTTGCTCCATGCTCAAAGTCTGTTTTGCTGCCATAATCACGTCTGAAATCTTTTCACATGAATCACTTGAGTGCTAATGACAGCTCCTACAATGTACTGCCATTTATACCTTTTGTACAAGATACTATTGCTATCTGTATATACATGCGTATTGCTGTCCTATGACTTTTGTCACCACAGTGGAATGCACACAAACAGGAGTGGAGAAACAGTCATCAGGGGCCACCTGAGATGGCAAGAAGTCTGTTTGCCAAAATATCATAGAGTAATTATGACATTACCCAGCAGGTCACCTGAGAATTCTACGAAATTCAACATGCTTTCTTCCCTAATGACCAAACACACTGATCGCAGCCTTCCCTAACTAGCCTGCCACTTCTTGATGACCCATACTTGCACAAATTTTGAAGCAGACATGCAAACAAACTGTAGTGCATTCTCAAAATTGTATCGTGTGGCTCGTCCATCGCACTCGGCCTTCCACACGTTAAAGGCACATCTGTAAGCTCGCTGTTCCATTCTCAAAGTGCTCAAATGAAGAAATCCTCAAGTTCCCCTCCAGTACTCTCAAGTACAGCACCGTCTAGCAGCATTGGCGGTGTTTTCGGGGATAGGTTGTTATACCATTCTTAATCCTCATGTTGTATGCTGAAAGAAAACAAATTCCCATAAAAGTTCTCTACATATTGACAGATTCCATATATTGAACATTATAATTCAGTCAGCTAAGTAACCGGCATAAAAACTTGCATGTTTACTGTATGTCAACAGGTTACTGTAAGTCAACAGATACAGTATGCAGTTGCACCACGGTTTATCTCCTACTATTTAACAAAATAACAGAAGTAGTATTGAATTTAATTGATGAAGGGAGAAAATATAAAAATGCAGTAAATGAAGCAGGCAAAAAGGAATACAAACGTCTCAAAAATGAGATCGACAGGAAGTGCAAAATGGCTAAGCAGGAATGGCTAGAGGACAAATGTAAGCATGTAGAGGCTTATCTCACTAGGGGTAAGATAGATACTGCCTACAGGAAAAATTAAGGAGACCTTTGGAGAAAAGAGAACCACTTGTACGAACATCAAGAGCTCTGATGGAAACCCAGTTCTAAGAAGTGAAAGCAGAAAGGTGGAAGGAGTATATAGAGGGTCTATACAAGGGCGGCGTACGTGAGGACTATATTCTCGAAATGGAACAGAATGTAGATGAAGACGAAATGGGAGATACAATACTGCATGAAGAGTTTGACAGAGCACTGAAAGACCTGAGTCGAAACAAGGCCCCCGGAGTAGACAACATTCCATTAGAACTACTGACGGCCTTGGGAGAGCCAGTCCTGACAAAACTCTACCATCTGGTGAGCAAGATGTATGAGACAGGCGAAATACCCTCAGACTTAAAGAAGAATATAATAATTCCAATCCCAAAGAAAGCAGGTGTTGACAGATGTGAAAATTACCGAACAATCAGTTTAATAAGCCACAGCTGCAAAATACTAATGCAAATTCTTTAGACGAATGGAAAAACTAGTAGAAGCCGACCTTGGGGAAGATCAGTTTGGGTTCCGTAGAAATATTGGAACATGTGAGGCAGTACTGACCTTACGACTTATCTTAGAAGAAAGATTAAGGAAAGGCAAACCTATGTTTCTAGCATTTGTAGACTTAGAGAAAGCTTTTGACAACGTTGACTGGAATACTCTCTTTCAAATTCTGAAGGTGGCAGGGGTAAAATACAGGGAGCGAAAGGCTATTTACAATTTGTACAGAAGCCAGATGGCAGTTGTAGGAGTCGAAGGGCATGAAAGGGAAGTAGTGGTTGGGAATGGAGTGGGACAGGGTTGTAGCCACTCCCCGATGTTATTCAGTCTGTATATTCAGCAAGCGGTAAAGGAAACAAAAGGAAAAATTCAGATTAGGAATTAAAATCCATGGAGAAGAAATAAAAACTTTGAGGTTCGCTGATGACATTATAATTCTGTCAGAGACAGAAAAGGAGGATATAAGATGAACACCAACAAAAGCAAAACAACGATAATGGAATGTAGTCAAATTAAATCTGGTGATGCTGAGGGAATTAGATTAGGAAATGAGACACTTCAAGTAGTAAGAGTTTTGCTATTTGGGGAGCAAAATAACTGATGATGGTCGAAGTAGAGAGGATATAAAATGTACTCTGGCAATGGCAAGGAAAGTGTTTCTGAGGAAGAAAATTTTGTTAACATTGAGTATTGATTTAAGTGTCAGGAAGTTATTTCTGAAAGTATTTGTATGGAGTGTAGCCATGTATGGAAGTGAAACATGGACAGTAAATAGTTTGGACAGGAAGAGAATAGAAGCTTTCGAAATGTGGTGCTACAGAAGAATGTTGAAGATTAGATGGGTAGATCACATAACTAATGAGGAGGTATTGACTAGAATTGGGGAGAAGAGGAGTTTATGGCACAACTTGACAAGAAGAAGGGACCGGTTGGTAGGATATGTTCTGAGGCATCAAGGGATCACCAATTTAGTATTGGAGGGCAGTGTGGAAGGTAAAAATCGTAGAGGGAGACTAAGAGATGAATACATTAAGCAGATTCAGAAGGATGTAGGTTGCAGTAGTTGCTGGGAGACGAAGAAGCTTGCACAGGATAGAGTAGCATGGAGAGCGGCATCAAACCAGTATCAGGACTGAAGGTGACGACGACGACGACGATGACGACGACAACAACAACAGTCAAGAAGCTAGAATATAGGTAAACAAGTGTTCTGTAGCTGCTTTTGGCAGTTGTATGTGTTTGGTAGACTCTGAAGTGTCATGTTAGGGTCAATTTTAATCTTCTAAAAGAAGCACAGGGTGTTGATACCCTAAATTTTTGATTAGGTCATGGGGTGAAGTTTCCAATTTCTTGTAAAACTGGACTGGCATTCCCTGAATGAGAGTGTGGATGGATAGTTCTGCTAACAGAGATCTGTGGTGGGGATGTATCTGTCAGTGCCTGATGTTTTGGAAAGATCTTTTTGGAGTGTATGGGGGTGTGAAAATTGGATGTTTGACAAATAAGACAACTTCTCCAAGATAGGAGACGATGCCACAGTATTAGCTTTCAGTTTGCAGTATGCCCCCACATTTCTGTGCAGATGGTATAAGTGGAGTAAGATGGTGCCTGCACTCTTAGATCGTGGTATAGCATCGGGCACCCTCCGTGTAATATAAGTGTAATAAATTTGTCACAATGATGATGATGGTGATGATGAAATTTATACCATTAATATTAGATTCAAACCAGTGGTATCAATTTGTGCATATTCCTGTCTTGTGGCCACTGATACCTCGTGGCATTCTGCTGTATGAATATATTTTTAATGAATTACAAACAATTAATTTCTGATGACATTATCACTGATATTGATACTACCCTTACACATGACACAGCATAGTATAATGCTTTCTTAACTTCTTGAACCGTGTGGTCTCCAAATTGACGTGGTGGTTATCAAATTCAAATTTCAGCATTTAATTATGCTTATTAATGCTTAAACACCACGATTACACTCTCTGGTTTTCTTGGCATGGTTTTTAATGATGTGTTTTTGGGAGGACATTTAAGTTGTTTATTTATGCACATTATTTCAACTACCATCCCAGGTGCCTTATTCATGTGCTGTGAGCTGTGTTGTAATTCTTCCTGCCTGCACTCTAACCAGGCTGTGTAATATTCGTGAGGAGGGGGGGGGGGGGGGAGAGGGTATTGCTGCTTATAATAGATAGTTTAACGTATTATTGTAAGTTGCAGTTTGCTTAAGAATTTAAAATTGTTGCAGTGTACATCCAGGCATCTGCAGCTCTTTGTGTTATCACACTGCTGACAGACGTTGTAGCTACACTCCTGACAGGTCTTGGTCTGCGGAGTAAAGACCACCGCACCAAGTACAAGTATTACAGGATTGCAGTGTATGTGATGGTGCTTTCTTGTGAGTATATACTTCAATAATGTTCATATTTAAACAAAATATTTCCATCGTTTAGTTAACAACTTTGACACTGTTCTGTGAGTGATTAGTAATAGTTTAGATAATTAAAAAATAAACTCATATTTTAAATTACCTGTAGAAATATTTGTGATTATTCATGCTTACTTGACAATTTTTGTTGCAGTAATATCCATTCTCATTGCCTTGGTGGTTTACCCAGTATTCTTTGCTGCTGAATTAAACGAAGGTATATCTTTGTCTTTCCCAGTGATATATTGTTTGACTAGTATTTATTTCTAGTAAACTACTAACAATAATGTTACACAAATATTTCATAATATTTAGCGTAACCAATGTATATAGTAGTTATTGTCTCTGATCAGTGGTATTTATTGTTTTCCTTTAAACATCTTATCTATTTTTTTAACAGTGCTACAGAAATGCAATGAAAATATTTCCATAAAATCAGAAAAAGGAAAGTGCTAAATACAGCTGATGGATGAATGTCAGAGTAATCGAAACCAGATTTTTTAAAAAGTGTTGAAAATTGTCTCTCAAACCATGTACAATGTGGAGTAAATTTTGTACTTGGATGACAGAGTGATTAGAAAGTGCAGTAGCTGAAATTTACAAATGTCAAAGTGAAATTTATAAGAATTACTGGGTTCTGTTTGAGTGCCAAACGTCATATTTAATATATTATTGCAGGTTCTAACAATATGTCCAGTTTCACATGTTGTTTACTTACTGTCAGTCAGTGATTTGAAACAGTGGCGGTTTATGCTGTTATATTTTTAGGATTTGAGAATTCATTTAGTATAAATCACTGCCTTGGGCACCTGCATGTGGGATTTGGAACTATGTCTCCTTCATTGTTGAAGGTGTTTAGTCTTCAACAGAAGTTCTTTATTGAATCAATCAGTCAAACTCTTTCTGGGCACTCAGTAACAGCTTTTATAGAAGAGCAGATTTCACATTTGAGTAATTACTAAAGAATTGTAAAATGTACTAGGACATCCTGCACGTACAGTTGTCTGCGGTCAGCTGATAAATTATTATTGATGAAAATTTATATTCAGTAAATACTCCTGATGAAATGTTGCTCTTCTAATTTGAACAGGAGCTCAAGTCTAGGCCTTTCCCTGTGCCCTATGATGCTTGTCTGGGTAGAGAGAGTAGAGTAAGCAAAAATATCGTGTACTATATTTGCTGGAACTGTTCATCTTTCCAAAATCATATGTAAAGTGGGTAGGACAAAAACTATAGACTGCAGGTATATCATCTTAAATCCAGATATTTCTGCACCCAGAGCATCTATGGTACTTCTTTTGAGCTTTAGAAATTCTTTCTCAGTGGCACTGTTTCTGAGCAGTAATCCCAAGGAGGCATAATTCTGGAGTTTTCCACTAATGAAGAAAGCTACCACATTAAAGCAAAAAACCAGTCAAACTGTAAACTAAAAGTTGGGGAGAATCATGTGTCCACTGCTATCAGTTCCACAGTAGTTTTTAATTGTCAGCAGTTACTTGTAGTTGTGGTTTGTTTTCTAACCACCTTTTTGTTCAAGAAAAAGATCCATCTAATAGGACTAGTGTTGCATCTTTGTCATTGGTCTTTAACGTGGTAATGTTAAATTTTGCAGTCCTCTTAATGCTTAGGTTTATTTTAAGTATGGCCATAGAATTTCACGGTCTCTAATACACAATTGTGTGTGTCAGTTTAGGGATTTTAGAGATCCAGGAAACTTGGGACTTAGCAGGAGGTGGGGGATGGGGGCAGGAGAGAGGGGGTGTATGTGTATGCTACAGAATAGTTTCACATATTTGTTTCCTGCCCACCACTTTTACCTAATTCTGCACCTCGGATGATGCCACAAAGAGCAAATTGGCAGTGTTCTTTTCTTCTTCTAGAAACTTTCAGTCCTTAAATGGAAATGGAGACAGTTGATTTGATGTTAGTTACTTTTCATCTGCTCTAAAGACTAATCAATTCTGTCATTCATTCTCTGGGGGTCAGATATTACCATCCGTCAGATGGATCCCACATCTGAAAGCACCATGAAAAAGGCATGATGTTATTGTTACATTCCACAGTTGTCACGGCACCAGTATGAAACAGATACAGTAATCTACATGATCCTGCCTCAGGTGAGAACATATTCATCCCTTTGGGGGGGATTGTTATGTGCACTATGGACAGCACATCAAATGAGCAGATGGTGAAATGCATTCTTCAGGCTACATTATCACATCCATGAATAGGACATACATACTATCCCACTGTTCCTGGGTCAATTCAGGTGGATGACGTACAACATTCACTGAGATATGTAGAGTCATTTTACTAGAGGAATACATATGGCAGATAGACAGGCTTATAAAGCAATCTCTCAGATCTAATTATACACAGCCTGACTTGAGACGTATGATCCAAAAGGTCTTGACCTTAACAATATTGCATATGTGTGTGATTGGTAATTACACTGTGGATGAGTAACTCTTGAGTAAAAAGCTTGGATAAATTGACATTAGAGGTGCGAGAATGCACCCAAACATTTTATCTGTAGATGTGGAATAAATAAATAAAATCTACAAGTGATATTTATGTAGTTATGAAGATGGTGAAACATAACACTATTTCTTAAACAGATATATGCTTATGACTCGTAAATAAAATTGAGACTATTATGGCAGACTCTAGTTATTTTGGCGTTAAGGTACTGGTTGATTTCTTAATATTGATCATAAAGTATGGCAAACTTCTTAAGCTTCATTTCAGTTTACACCGAGAATATTTATGGTATGAAATGTTTTGATTCAATAGAAAAAGTTTTAATGATGGTTGTTAACAGAACCATGTTCAGAATCCATGGGAACATGCTTAGGACAGTTTATTTTTGAAATTGTTTTTGCAGAAGGGTTTATTACTCTAGCAAAAGAGTGTTAGTTGCATTAATTTTATGTCGCTGAAAAAGAGAGAACTTGGTCATCTGACAGTAAGAAAACCCATGCTGGACTTAATCCAGAATAAAAAATTTACTGTTGTAATTGCATACATTTTGCTACTCTCTTGATATTCCATTATTTTACAGGTAATCGCACTGTGTGGGAGTTTGGATGGGCGTATGGTGTTGGCTGGGGAGCAGCCATTTTCCTGTTTGGGGGTGTTATTCTGCTGCTTTGTGACAAGGAGTCAGAGGAGATATACTACAAGGAGCGAAAAATAGTGCACGACAACGACTCGCGAGCCTAGTGTCCGCCACCCCTGCCCGATGTCGTGCTTTGAACGTAAAAATTGCTGAAGAGGCCGTGGATGGTCAGAGCATAGAGTTGCAGGATTCTGGAATTGTCTGGTTGGTTTAAAAACCAAAAAAGTGAAAAAGTTTGTGAGAGAAAAACTTGTATGTTCTTATAGATACAATTATCACCTTCAGTTAGATCTGTTAATACTTCATACATATAACCAACATAAATTTCATTGCAGTTATTTAGGAAGGTTGAATACATATTCTTCATTAATTAAGGAAAAAAGAACAGAAGGTATCTTACCGGTTCCTTTCCTATGTTGACAAAATATACAGTACATCACTAGGGAGTCAAGTTTTAACATTTAATTTTGGAATTAAAAATTCCACTTTCCTTTCTAAACCTGAGAAATTAATGACCACCATATTTATTGGTTCATATATTGTGCTTCAGGAATCCTGCAGTTATGATCTGGCCTCCACAATGTGGGACACTGTGGATATCACAGTCAGTAGTTGGCTTTTTTGGACAAATACTGCAGTCTCTGGTTTCAAAGTAAAACAGGATGGATGTTGTGGATGAGTGAGGCTGCCAGTCGTATGTCTGTGCTAATGGTTTCTTTCTGTTTTATGTAGAAAAACCTATTTGTGTGAAACATGATGCATGTATGTATACTTCCCACATCAGTCTCTAAAGCATTTATTATACAAAAATGGTTGTAAAATTTAGTATTTTAAGTCCAGTAATTATTTGGTTCCTCTTTTGCTCTAAAAGTTTACATTTTTCATTTTATGAAATTTTGATCATTTTCTGCCCTATAACTGTGTTGTTTTAAAGTACAGCTAATTTAATCAGTTAAACATCATTACTAACCATTATGTAGAGTCACACTCCATTACTTCAGGCAATGTTGTTAGTACTAGTGTGTGGACTACCCGTTTTTAATTTTTATGTTAGCACACTGCTTTCCTTTTTTCCTCCGTGGGTCTGTGGACTAAATTGACTTGGCTCCTGCATGAAGTTCACTGAATTAAATAGTCATTGTTTTTCAGCTTTTTGCCTTTTTTTGTTGCTGGCAAGTATGGTAGAACAATGGTGCGCTTGAGAGAGAGAGAGAGAGAGAGAGAGAGAGAGAGAGAGAGAGAGAGAATGTGTGTCTGTCTAAATGTGTATGTGTGTATTTGTGTGAGGTAGTTACGGCTCGGGCAGGAAAGGTGTGCACTTAAACAGAAGTGAACTTACAAACTGGTGATGCATGAATTCAACGAACATAGATTATATGTATTTTCATAGAGAAACAATGAAAAATTCTCATGTGACTACCATATGCACATTTTACAGCCACAGAGTGGGATCAGATGCTTGGAAGTTCTTTAGGAAGACAAAGGTTTTTAATATGGATTTTATAGAGCAGGACAATGTTTTACAAGAACACACATTTTTATAACAGAACAACTCGCTTAACACCAATGACTAACATTGTTTTAGCTGCAGCATCTATTCATGTGCAGATAAGGAGTGAGTGTGTGTGTTTTCTACTTGTTGGTAACATTACTCTTTATATTGATGTATTCATCGTCTTGTAATTGTTTTGCGCAGTTCCTGTTTAGTATGAAGATTTCTGAAATGTTAATTTTAAAGTGAATAACATACTCAAGTTTAAGAAACTGCCACATTGGGAAGAAATTATTTCAGAATATAAGTCTGTATTGAGACTGTCTTTCTTTTTTTGTACATAGTGTAAAATCTTGTAAATGAATACTATCATAAATAATGATCATTAACATCACATTAATTTACACAGTGGTTTGCTTGTAATTACATTTTTACTGTATTGATGTACATTTGGGCATATAGCAAATTTCCATTTTAAAGTTCAAATACAGAGTTTGTCATCTCTGTGGTATTTGTTTGTTCACTACTTCCTTTAGGTAATATATATTCATACAATTGTTTTTAGGTAACTTCGCACAGAAACAGCATTGCCAAGGAAAAAAGCCTGTGAAAGTTTCTCATAGCATTACTCCATTCATTCTGTCACAGTAGAAGTCTCTAACTTCTCGATAGTTCATTTTTAACCATGTGTTAACCATTCACTCACTGGACTTTCCTTCAATGATTTGTATATAAAATATTAAATTTATTTGCTGAACTTTTATCTTTGAACAGAATGTTGCCTGTATCTATAATATGGTTGATAAATTTTGTAAATATGTGTGTTGTATAGTAAACATAGAAATTTATGAATTGTGGATTTAATTTAAGAAATATGTAAATGTATATGATATTCTATATATGTAACTTGAAGATGGTATGGTATTATTTACCAGATAAAAACAAATAATTAGTGCTTCATGCATATATTTTCTTCCTAATTTAAAAAGACACAAACAGTTACCTATTCAGATGCTTGTAAATGTCAAATATTGACTCACTTCATTTTCATTAATTTTGAGTTTTAGAATTAATGCAGTAATAGCTGAACTAATGTAGGGATCGCTATAGATGAGGATCACTGCTAGGTTTGGAATGAGAGCAGGTAACAGGATTCACTCTGCATGCATGATACCATCAGTGAGATTTTCTATTATTGAAATTCATGTACGTTCTATGACACTAATAAACACACAGAGCTGATAAGGCAGTCAGGAGCAACAAATTCCTTATGTTCCATCATTTCTTATCATCTCTCTCTCTCTCTGTACATATATACAACAACGAGGACAATCAGTTATTGACAGAATTCTTGAACAGATTGTTATGTGAAAAATTCCTGAGAATCAGGTATATGTCAGGAGGTGTGCATACAGAATGTATGTTTTTGTATTACATTTTAATAACTTTCTCACTATACAGATTTATCTTGAACTCAATGAAATCACTGAATGCCATTTCATGCACTATTCGTCATGAACACTACACTTAAAAAGTTATTTAATTTTTATGTTAACGTAGTTCATTTTAATTATAGATTTCCATAGTTGGCAGCTCCCTCTAGTCAGCCTTTTTTTAGTGATAATTTATTAAAAACAAGTATATATCAACTGGCCTTTTGAAAGAATATTGAATCATCTTCATAGTGAAATTTGTTTAAACTTTATTGTTCCCTCTTTGTAACTTTATTGTTCCCTCTTTTTTAGTCAGCTTCAGATTGATAAAATTGTATGATAACTCAAAGAATACATTTTTCTGTGAGGCTTTAGTGTGCATGGGTAACAATATTACATCACATATGAAATCAGAATTGTCCTCATTGTCATTTAATGGCAGTTACTAATTGTGTCAAGACTGCATAATTCAAACCTGCTGATGTTCGCAACAAGTATTATTTTGTTGGTAAGCATAAGTAAATGTAGTTAAACATCACACTAACCATTAACTTGACTGTTGTACAGAAACATCTTGTATATATACTGGAATTCTGTGCAGACATGGTAACTCCGGGTAATTACTCCAGGGAAATGTGTACTGAGGAAACACAAGCCAATAAACTGTGTGTACCAGTCACAACTGTCCCAAACGTGTGTGTCTAGAAAGAGTGTGTGTATAAACTGTGAAACTTAAATTTTAAAAATGATATGCAGTTTAATACTGAAGAGACTACTGCCTTCAAACTTCTTGTATTTATTGAAATGCATTATTTTGTTGTTGATTTTAATGTTGGCTTTTTCCCATGTGTGTGTGACTTCAGTGATTGGTTGTTAAAGTAGATATATGGATCAGGATTGTTAAACTAAAAGTATTTTCTTCCAGTCAGTGCTGTTTCAGTACTTGGGCAATATACGGGCTAGAGAAACTGTCAGTGTACATAGTTTTGAAATAAAAGTTATGAGAATACATAAGCAATATTTGTCATGACTTGTACAGTAAGAAAATTGAATATTCAGTAATATTTATTGATTTAATAAAACATTTATTAGTATTGTTTAAATAAAGATTTATGTTAAGTACATATAATACACAAATGATCAAAATTTTCTGTGCTTGTAGAAGTATTGGAACATAACTGATGAACAAAAGTAAAATCTATCCTTAAAAGTTATTTTGTGGTATAGTAACAGCACTTATCAGTAAGACAAGTGGTACAGCACCTGAGGGTTCAAAATAAGTGACTTCTATTAACTTTAAAAATCAGTACAGGAATAACTGTCACAACTTGTTTTTAAGTGGCTCCTGCATAGTCATTGCACATTTGAGCGTTTTTCATTCTTTATACATTTTAATCAAACATCATCAACACTAAAATTATGAACAACAGTGATAAAAAAGAGGATACCACAAAATAAGTCCCTACAATAAAAAATATCAATAGTTACTTGAAATTTTTTCTAGAGATTTGACTAAGTTAAGTTCGAAATTGTTCCCTTTTTCATTTTCGATTCACTACCTTTTGTATTAAAAAAAGTGCACTGTGATACTGTGTCGTAGAAGAGTGTGTGTATCTACTTGCATAAAAAACACTGTATGTGAAACCAAATTTGGTCATCATAGTTTTTGTGGTAAACCAATTTACAGCTATTCTAAAAGACATTGTTTGGACTCGGAGTGCTTAACGGGCAATGCAGGTAGGTGCCGTCGCAACCTCTGCGAAATTTCAATTCTACCATATTGCAAAATCAGGTCATTAATATTTGCTAAGTTCACATGGCCGTCTGAGTGCCATATTATGCGCACTGACTTTTCGCTCCCTGAAAATTGCTTCTACTGTTCTACAGATCAACAGCAGCAGCATTCCAGAATGAGATTTTCACTCTGCAGTGGAGTGTGCACTGATACGAAACTTCCTGGCAGATTAAAACTGTGTGCCGGACTGAGATTCGAACTCGGGAAGGTAGCAATGGGATACATTCCAGTATTCTTAAATGTGGATCGTTGTCATATCTATGCACCAGTGCCTTGCATAGCACAAAAATTAAACACTGACTGGCACTTTTGTTTGACAATAGTCTTGGACACCATCATTTCCTTCCTTAAAGGCACAAGTCTCATGATTCACAGAAAGAACAAGCTATGCCATTGTTACCTTGGTTTCAACTATGAACTACTTGAACTATTAATTACACACACAAAAAATGACAAGTAACAATGACTTAACCAAGCAGTTAATAGATAAGAAAAAAATTTAAATAACTGTGATATACACAGGAGGCTGTACCTTCAGATACTGATAGGGAAATATTGGTGAAGTACTTAGTAATTTTTATCAGTCACTTAAGTGCAATAGAGAATAATTTTTGTGCCAGTGGAACAGTTCAAAAACTGGCAAAGTAACCCCGTAAATACTATCCTTTAATATAGTGTGTGATCACTATAAATGTTCATGACTGCTTGGCGCATGTGTCATTAATTTATGGAAATTACTGATGAAACTCTGAGTGACGTTTCACACTCTGTCAAGAAGAGCAATGTATAGCTCTGGAAATAATAGGCAAGATTTTGATTGAGCCACACTATATCTTCCGAATGAATTTCCAACACTTCCACAGACTCAAGCCTAGGGAGCACAGTGGTTATACCATTTAACTTACATCATCCAATGAAACAGTCTTTTTCTTCAACTGACATCTGTGAGGAAGACCATTGTTGCTCATTAAAAGGAAAGAATCTTCACTAGTGCCATTCTACAGTAGAACAAAAAGTGACAGAATCTTATCACTATACCTTCAGTTTATTAAAGAAGTATTTGCTAAATAACAGAAAGTTCATACATCTACTGAAAGCCAAATGATAACTTTTTAAATTTTGCCAATGACAAAGGAATTAGAGAAAGGAGATAATTAGGGTTTGAGCCCAAGTTCAGTTGAAGAGGGAAAGGGAGAAAGGGCCATCTTGGATGACATACTAAACACAAAACTCCTTCACTGGTGGGTGTAACCTGTCACTGTCTGCATGGACTGCTGCAGTGCGCTGCTTGTCGAGATGCTGGTCAATCTCACCCAGATATTCCTTTTCTACCTTCCATTACCTGAGACTGAATGAGGCAGTGCAGTGGTTTAGACAAGTTTCATATTCAGGAGGAATGGGGTTCAATTCCCTGCCCAACTGTGCACTTTTTAAGATTTTCCATAATTTTCTGAAACCCCTTATGGTTAGTGCCAGGCTGGTTCCTTCAAAAAGACTTAGAAAAATTTCTTGCTTCATTCTTGTCACTTCTAAGCTTGTTCTCAGTCTCTAAATACGTTATCAACAACAGAGCGTAAGCAATAATCTTCATTCCTTTCCAGTGTTGGGAAGTGTGTCAACGAGTCACAACACTCAAGGTATTCCAATGCTATTTTATACTTCACAGAATGACAACAAGTTTCTATATTACCAAAAATTTGCCATCCCACCGGCCGTTTATACTCCTCTGGCACACACTAATGATAACAGCATGTTAAGTTCATTGTGCCAGGGCATTTCTTCTAATGGGAATCTTTCGCCATTTTGTGCATATGATGGTGTGATTTCTACGATATCTTTCAAACTTTGTCATGTGCCTTCCATGATATAGGCATTGCCATATGATATTTACAGTTTCCTGGTGGAACAGTGTGTTACATATAAAAAATATGATTTGAGGAAAATCGAGTATGAAAATGTTTAATTCACATAGAGGGTTGGGTTTGACACTAATTGTTTTAAGAAGATTAAACTTCAAATAGAGCCAATAAAAATATTTAAAATAATACTTGTTATAGAGCAGAGAGAGAATTTGATGTATGTGTGCAGGACATTCATAGCATCAGTATGCTTGGTGTACGGGAGACAGGGACAAAGAATTTGAAGCTTAAGTTTAAAATGACCAATCAGTTAAACAGTAAATACAGCAAGGAACAAGATACAAACAGGGCGGAAAAACAATAATATTATGAAAACTAAAGTGGCTACCATGATAGAGGAGGTGTCGAGTCTGACAGGTACAGTGAAAAGACTCGCTGTCTGTGACTGGACTGCAGACAGCAACTGTGCCTGATATTGCCCCAATAGTCTGGTGAGTGGTGCAGATAAGGGGGCGGCATGAGTTGGGGAGGGAGAGGGATAGCAGGGTAGGGTTGGGGATGTGTTGGGAACAGGATAGGGATGCTAGGTGTAGTCTGGAGGTTTGGGCAAGGGCCGGGTGGGGGTGTAGCGGAGAGAGAGGTAAGTAGAAAAGGCGAAAGACTAATGAGGTCATTGGCAGAACAGGAGGCTGTATAGTGCTAGAGTGGGAGCAGGGGAGGAAATATGTAGGTGGAAGACAGTGAATGACAAGCGAAGGTTGAGGCGAAGGGTTTGGGAATGTAGGATATATTGCAGGAAGTGTTCCCACTTATGCAATTCAGAAAATATGGTGTGCACACAGTGAAGCAGAGATTGAAGCGTAGCGCAATGTATTGTGTGGCATGTTCGGCAACTGGGTGGTCCACCTGTCTCTCAGCCACAGTGTGTTGGTGTCTATTTATGCAGACAGCCAGCTTGTTAGTTGTCATGCTCATGTACAAAGCAGCACAGTTACTGTAGCTTAGTTTGTAGGTTACACGAATGCTTTCACAGGTAGCCCTGCCTTTGATGGGATAGGTGATGCCTGTTGTTAGAATGTATAGGACAGGTCTTGCAACTTGGTCTATTACAAGGACATAGCCTTGTAGCAAGGGGTGGGGGGAGGGGCGGACTAGGGATGACCAAGGGTATCTCATATGTTCAGTGGGTGGTGGAGAGGTGAGAAGGAAAGTGGATAAGAAACTTCCTGGCAGATTAAAACTGTGTGCCCGACCGAGACTCGAACTTGGGACCTTTGCCTTTCGCGGGCAAGTGCTCTACCAACTGAGCTACTGAAGCACGACTCATGCCCGGTACTCACAGCTTTACTTCTGCCAGTACCTCGTCTCCTACCTTCCAAACTTTACAGAAGCTCTTCTGCGAACCTTGCAGAACTAGCACTCCTGAAAGAAAGGATAGTGGATAGTCTGTTCCTCATTTCAGGGCACTATGAGAGGTAGTTGAAACCTGGTGTATGTGATTCAGATGCTCCAGTCCTGAGTGGTGCTAAGTCACAAGGGGAGTACTCCTTTGTGTCCAGATGGTGGGTATGTGGCAGGTGACTGGAGAGACAAGGCACAGGTGATCTGTTACTGCACAAGACTGGGAGGGTAATTTTGGTCTGTGAAAGCCCCGTTGAGACTCCTGCTCTACCAACACACCCACAAGTCTTTTTTTCCCTTCTTTACCTCTCTCCTTTTCTACTTCCATCCCCCCTCTCTCAACACCTTCTGACATCAACAAGTAGCTGTACCCTATCATCACTATGCCCCAGCACAATCCCACAAGCAAGTGTGAAACGTAGTGGCACTTTTGTGATGATTTGGGCAGCCATACCATGGTATTCTAGGCCCCATTGTCGCTCTGCAGGGTCACCAAGAGTCGTGTGACCATTTTGGCTGATAAGGTCTTCCCACAGCAAAATGTTTGTTCCCCAATGGCGATGCTGTGTTCCAAGATGACAGAGCCCCTTTTCACACAGGTTACACTGTTCAGGACAGACTTTGTGAGCACAAGGGTGAATTGTGGATCTTCCTTGCCCACCAGTTTTCAATATTATTGAGCGTGTGTGGTCTACTCTGGAGAGATGAGTGCATGATAACTATCCACCTATCATCATCATCATCATCATCATCTGAACTTGCCATTATTTTTTAAAAACCATATAAAATTCCCTTGAAGACCATGCAGGACCTGTGTTTATCCATTCCAAGGTGGCAGGAATATGTTCTGAAAACTTTACAGAACTAAAAATGATTGCACTGATTAAGAAAGAAAAATATGTATTACCTATACTTCTAATGGCTTTTTATATTGTATTGGAAATGCCTGACAACTCGATTTCCGATTTCCCCACAATTTTAGCTTTATTCGAATGACTTTAATTTTCCGTTAAGAAGAAACTAAACACATTGGCACCGCAACGCCCCAGAACAATACCGTCTGTTAACATTTTCTAAAGGCCTAAATAGAGAGAAATTTCAAAATATCACATAGTTCCTGCAGCTCACTCTTTCCCCTTTAGGTGGAGCATTAAAGACATTGTTTATGTGCCTCCACTGTTAAATATTGTGGGTAAACTTCAAAACCACATCATAACTGCAGTAGTTCCAAATGTGTCCTCAACTGTTTGGGATCATATTGTGTTTACTGCAAGGAAGCCGCTTTGAGCACATGTAAACCTTTTGTGGAATTTTATGTAAACATTTATGTTTGGCTAAGAATTTTAAATGAAATGATTCCTGTTATTACAATTAAAATATGCAGGCTTCTTAAATTGATGATTCTTTTTGCAACATACTTTATTTTGCCATATCTGTTTCCATATTTTAGGTGCAACAGGATCTATAGCAATGATAAAGTTCTTGAATATAATTAGTTCATTGCCTTTTTGCTTGTGTACCTATTTTCAAGCAAATTGTTCAACACATTAAACACACATTTTCAATTAAAGTCATATAATTTAATGGGTGGTACATGGTTGGCTGGGCTTGGGAGCAGTCACCATGATATCCAGTACTGTGCAGACAGCAGTACTTGTTTGTCACAAGTTGTCGCTTCACACAGTTCCGTGATCTCTTGGCTGTATTCCTCTGTTAGTACAGAACCAGATACACTATGTGATCAAAAGTATTCGGACACACCCAAAAAACATATGTTTTTCATATTAGGTTCATTGTGCTGCCACCTACTGCCAGGTACTCCATATCAATGACCCCAGTAGTCATTAGACATTGTGAGAGAGCAGAATGGGGCAGTCCGCGGAACTCACGGACTTCCAACGTAGTCAGGTTATCACCACTTGTGTCATAAGTCTGTAACAATATTTCCACACTCCTAAACATCCATAGGTCCACTGTTTCCGATGTGACAGTGAAGTGGAAATGTGAAGGGATATGTACAGCACAAAAGCATACTGGCAGACCTCGTCTGTTGACTGACACAGACAGTTGAAGAGGGTCATAATGTGTAATAGGCAGACATCTATGTAGACAGTCAAACAGGAATTCCTAAGTGCATCATGATCCACTGCAAATACTAAGAGTTAGCGGGAGATGAAAAAACTTGGATTTCTTGGTCGAGCGGCTGCTCATAAGCGACACATCACACTGGTAAATGCCAAATGACACCTTGCTTGGTGTAAGGGGCATAAACATCTGGACAACTGAACAGTGTAAAAATGTTGTGGGGAGCGATGAATCGTGGTACACAATGCAGCAATCCAATGGCAGGGTGCGTGTATGGCAAATGCCCGATGAACGTCATCTGCCAGTGTGTGTCGTGGCAACAGTAAAATTCAGGGGCAGTGGTGTTATGGTGTGGTCATGTTTTTCATGGAGGGAGCTTGCACCCATTGTTGTTTTGCATGGCACTATCACAGCACAGGCCTACATTGATGTTTTAAGCACCTTCATACTTCGCACTGTTGAAGAGCAATTCGGGGATGGCGATTACATCTTTCAACAAGATCAAGCACCTGTTCATAATGCATGGCGTGTGGCTGAGTGGTTACACGACAGTAACATCTATGTAATGGACTGGCCTGCACAGAGTGCAGACATGAATCCTATAGAACACCTTTAGGATGTTTTGGAACACTGACTTCATGCCAGGCGTCACCGACTGACATCGATACCTCTCCTCAGTGCAGCACTCCATGAAGAATGGACTGCCATTCCCCAAGAAACCTTCCAGCACCTGATTGAACATATGCCTGCAAAGAGTGGAAGCTGTCATCAAGGCTAAGGGTGGGCCAACACCATATTGAATTCCAGCATTGCTGATGGAGGGCACCACGAACTTATAAGTCATTTTCAGCCACGTGTCTAGATGCTTTTGGTCATAGTATATCACAGCTACAGCTCTGAAACCAATCACACACCATGCATGAAATTTTAAGACTGTAACACAGAATGTGTGTTAGCTGAGTTAAAAATTATGTTTGAAAATGTCTACACAGTTGAAACATTGTAGTACACAAAATAAAAATAAAATGGATAAAAAAAAGGCCACTGCAGGAAACTAATTTCTTTCAGGATATCTATTTAAATTACAGCAATAAAGCAAGCATACTTACATTACAACATAATCTTTGCCATTTGACAATAAACTAAGCTGAAATTCACATAGAAAATATAAACACAGAAATGACCTCAAATCATCACTAACAAGTCTTGTGGGCACAAGCATCTACAAAATGGGGAAAATGTCACTGCCGTTTAGTGAGTCCCACTGCCTGACCATGTAATTATGTTTCTTATCTTTGTTTCCAGTAACTACATATGTTTCTGGAATAAATATTATAGAGCATCTGAGCACAGCGAGGTCAACAGCTCAATTAACTGAATAAATATATTAGAACCTCTACATAGAAACCAACAAGGTATTATCAAATCAGAACATTTGCTGTGTTCCACATGTGCTTCATTTTTATCTAGTGATGAAAAAGGGCACAGTAATAATAATTAACATCATGTTGAAAGGAAAAGAATAAGTGCTGTGTGTTGAACACTAATTACAGGTTTATGAATAAAAAGGAAGAGTGTGAAACAAGGATTTCCTGATGTATTACGTACATGAATGGAAACTTCTACTTAATAGAATAACTGTAGAAAACTGTGATTTGAGACATGCCATTCAGGTGTAATTAAGGACCTATTCAAAATGGAAAAACTTTTTGTCCTAAAATTCCTTTACATGACAGCTGGTGACCATCTGAAGAACTGACATTATTAAAACAGGTAATCTTAATTCTGTACCCAGCAACATTTCAACAAAAGGAATAATTCTCAACAAAGCTGACTGTATTTTAAGGACATTTTTGTTTCATCTTTATTGTTGTTTCTCCCACACACAGATAGTATGTTAACTGAAAAATATTCACTGATTGTGGATTTGAAATTTATTTTTGTGATTGGGTATATTACAGTTTCCAGACATTCCAAAATTGTGTTGTGGACACACACATTTCTGAAATCAATAAAGTACTATGAGAAACATTTGTGCTGCTGATATGAGATATGGTACTGGAAGATAGCAATCAACACAGATGCATGAATACTTTAGAAATATACGTATACACTTTTCTCCCACTGACAGAAACAGCACTTCAAGTGTAAAATAAGGAACAATGTCGTCAGATATAAATCTGTGGTTGGTAAGCACTGGAGGATGTTACCCGATTTTAAATTTTGTTGCTTGTTTAGAAAATGCAATGCCTGAAAGGCAAATACCAGAAGCCAGAATGAATAAGTCTGCTAGCGAGTGCAAGTAAAAGGAGACGGCACCTCGGAACTAAGCACTCATCCTGGAAGGTGACCGTGGGCAGTGCATCCTCAGTGTCAGCAGATGGACGGCATCCAAGGTGGGGCGGACATCCTGGAAAGGGAGCCAGGAGTGGCCGACAGTTATGTGAGGCTACAGTTGGGGCACAGAGGCAGTGCAGTAGCACCAGCAGTTGCAGATGACAGTGAAGGACACACATGTCATGAGTGCAGGCAGCAGTGCAGATGGAGGGAGCAGCAGCAGGGACAGTGACAAATGGATGGAAGTGCGAGTCACGAATGAGAACAATGCTTCACTTCATAGTGGATGACACACAGCAGTGTGGCAGCAGTAAGAATTTCTACAGTGAGTTAAAAAAGAAAGCTAGCATGTGTCTTACACTTATAAAAACGAACGGATGTGGAGATGAACTAAAAGTGTTGTACATGCATGCACTCAAAATGACCACACAGTCACTCTGTATCACATATACACTTGCATCCTCTAAAACCAATTAGGAGGGAAGAGAGATAATCAAGAAATTAAAACACAGAGAAAACAAAACGCAGAAGAACTGAAAGGAAAAGCACAGGAAAATGTGACTGGCAGACCACTTACAAAAATCTGGGGTGAGCCAACCACCCTTTTACACACTAAGAACATCTCCCTAAAATTTTGTTAAAAACAGTGAACAGTTCACAAAACTTTAAAACCCTAACCACATTCATTTGATCATTACATAAAATAAGACGGCAGATTTGCCGGCAAATCTGCTGCAGTCTGCTGGTCGGCAAATAAAATGCAGTCCAATAAAATGTGGCACACTGTGATCTGCACGCCCCACAAGCACCACACATTGGAAGGTCCTCTCGCTGAAGTATGAATCCGTATGTCAAACTGCTGAGGCCTATGGGAAGACGTGCAAGAAGGACCTCGTCCTGCCGATGTGGCTGAAAAGAAGTACTCCATAGCCAAGTTGTGTGCTTGACGACACGGATATTGTTATCGATCACTGCCAGCCACTCGTCGTCCTGTCGAGACAGGACTTTGTACCCAAGGGGATGGCACACCAAAATACCAAAGGATCACAATGCACCTCAGCACCCTTTAATTTCCCTCTCTACAGTTGCATAATAGCGATGAAACACTGGAACCTGACTTGCACTGGCAGTAGTTTGTGCAAAATGTTCAGCAACCATCTAAGCAATGTCTCTGGGTATTTTTTTTGGAGGTACTCCTGTTACAGCACTGCTGCTATTAGTAAACAGCTGCATTTACCAGAATTCCTCTAGGTGGCTTCCCATACTTTTATAGAAGAAGTGGAACAATTGTTGGAGTCCAGGAATGCTTGTCAAGACCTTTTCTTACTCTCCCTAATAATGTGTCGAGCCTTGGTCCTCGCAAATGAAAGGCCCTGAGGTTGTCTGCTGTCAGTGAGCATTTAAAATGTCGAAGAGCCACACGCCTTTCCCAGACAGAGGAATGGCACTCATCTGTCCACCAAGGTACTAGTCACCTCTGAAGATGACCTGAGGACTGTGGGATGGAGAAGTCAGTGGCACGATGGATCACTAGTGTGATGTGGTCCACCCATCCTTGGACTTTGTTGCAGTGTTCGAACACAGCCAGCTGACTGAAACAAGTCCAGTTAGCCATACTGATCATCCATTTTGAGGGCTTAACTTCGTGTGGTGAGCCATTTAGTAGGTGAAGACGGATTGGGAAGTGGTCACTCGAATGAACGTCGTCAGTGACCTCCCACTGAAGAGAGTCATTGAGGACGGGAGAACAAAAAGAGAGGTCGATGGCTGAGAATGACCCAGTGACAGTAGAGAAATGTGTGTGAGTACCTATGTTGAGGATGCATAGCTCATGAGACATCATGAGGACCTCCAAAACCCGGCCCCAAGGGCAGGTTCAGGTTGAGCCCCACAGGACATGATGAGCATTGAAGTCTCCCAGGAGGAGGAGGAATGGTTGCGAGAGTTGTGTGATAAGATCTGTGAGCACCTTAGAGTCTAGTGCATCTTGTGGAGGTAAATACAGTTAGCAAACAGGGATCCTGCAACACACAAGAATTTGAGCTGCAACTGCCTGCAGGTCAGTAGCCAAGAGGAGAACAGAGGAGTGGTGCATATTAGTGACTAAACACTGTGACTCCTCCCTTGGGCCTTTCCCCCAATAGGTCACATCGTTGTGGTATAGCATATATCCCTGTAGCACAGGGTCATCTGTATCTTTAAAAGTGTGTTTCTTGTAAACAAAAGCACAAGGGACGAACCTGTGCTAAGAGTTTCAGTTCCTCCACATGGGTCCTGAACCCATTCATGTTTCACTGTAGTATGGAAGCCATGTCATCGGTGCAGTTTTAATTTACCCTTATCTTTGCACTAGGGAGGTGAAGCACTTGAAGAGCAAGAAGGGGAAATTGGGGGGGGGGGGGGGGGGCTGCCTCGATCCAAGGCATCTAGCTCCATGATAGCCTCCTCATCAGTCAGTCTGGAAAGAATGACATCTGATGGCGCTTGGGACATCTTTTGACCTGAATGTCACGAGCTTTTCTCTGCAGCCTCTCCCTTTGAGGGTGAGAGGGGGGGAGGGGGGGATGGTGTTGTTGAGAGGGACTCTGCTTTTCTTGTTCCTTGTGGATGTTTGCTGCAGTACCGTTATTGGTCTTTCCTGGTGCAGCTGCCTGGATTGCTTTCTCCTTACTCTTTTTTCCCTTGTCAAGTACACATGCAATTACAGGTACTTGTAGTGGATACAGACACACTAGGTGTCATCTGTGTCAAAGCATCTGCCTTGGGAATAGGTTTTGCGCCATGGAAGAATATGAGGTGGCAAAGACAGGGGGTTTCATCGCCTTATATTCTTTTTTGGCTTCGGCATAATGGATCTGTTCAGTCACTTTTATCTCCTGTATTTTGCATTCTTCAGCAAAAACAGGGCAGCTTCTGTGAGCCAACATCCCAAAGATGTTTGGGCTCACATGTGGTTCTCCTTTGTCAAAATGTCTTGGCTCAAACTCGTCTAGGGGTTGAACCGCACGTGTTGCATTACACACCCTAAATTAGACACTTGTGATCCTTTGGTTAAAATGTCTGGCTGAATATTGGGAACTAAATTAATGACCCTCAAATAAAGTAGGCCACACAGTTGTGATTTGGTTAGAATAACGTTTATTCAGAAAGAAAAGTAATAGCGAAAGTGGTTGTATTTAGAATTACTATTACACTCGAGCGCATATCCATTTGACACAGTTCACAATCTCATCGTGAAACCTAAGTCCAATACTCCACCTCAATATTTACATGAAAAGTTATAGTTTACACCAGGCATGCGGCTGTTCACTGCTCAGAGACTAAGTCCTGTGATACCACACAACACGAAATTTTCTAAGTTGTTTCACTTCCTAGCTGCCTAAAGACTGACTGTTCTCTTTTGCGTCTCAATCCGAACTGTCCGCTTTCGCGCCTCCACCAGTACTGTCCCTCTGCCTGTCCCTGGCTGCACTTACCGCACGACAAACATACTCGCTCAACTGACTAGAGCAGTTCCCTTTACTGAAGCCGTCCATCTGACTGGCTACAGCTTATTCTACATTATTTTATATTTTAACATATTTAAATAATCAAAGCTTGATCATTTTCACATTCTAAATAAAGTAACAATAATATCCATTGTTGAAATCCTTTACATAAAACCAATGCAATTTCCTTCTTAACTATGAATGTCATGGCCAGTAGCCTTGCACCAATGTGCTTTCTGAGAAATAAATAAAAAAGTAACTATTGTGCACTAAAATATTCTATTATTTAATGATTCAGTAAGGTGTCATGTTGTCATTATTCAATGTGTTTGTTTTGTGTGGAGGAAATGATGATGTGATGCTTAACTGAAAATACTGATAATTTACATTTACTATATCTTTTAAACAAATGAAGTTACAGACTTGCTATTTACAAAATTTGTCATTTTAATGATTCGCTTTCTATATGAAATGTCGATCGTTAAGATCGATTAAAGCGTTCAGATTTTAGCACTCAGCTCTTTGTTACAAAACTTATTAATTTCACTTTAACAGTAAATCCTAAACTATTATAGATGTGATCAATATTCAAGTTTTCATGACGTTGCCTTTCCCGCTTAGATATTTTTTTAAAATGTGACTTGTAAGTACCGCGTCTCTTTCCAGTCACTACACAGTTTAGTTTATTAACGTCTTATATACCTATTATGTCTTAGGACAGTTAGAATAGTTCTGAAGACAATGCTCATGATCGCGTCGCAACCTAGTCAATGTTCACTTAATATCTGATTGGGATTGCCATGAAAATTTATGAAGGAGGGTAGATTAAAATTACTGTGGATTCATTCCCTGCATTACTACAGCATTAAATAGTTTCCATAGTTGTTTCCCTTTATGGCTGATCTTAGGTCCACCATATTTAACACTGCTATGTCTCCCTGACCACAAACGCCTTCTGCTGGGTTTCCCTATGACATAGTTTCTCGTAGGTCTCACTCGCACACTACAATGCTTAGGCCTCAATAGGACTGTGATTTTCCCCATCTCGTGGTGAATCTGCACCCTTTGTTGCACACGGGCCTGGATGACATGGTTCGTTTCACAATTCCTGCAGGCTGACTCTTTGGGCCATATATTTAAATGAGAGCGCAATGCTTGTTTAACTCACACACATCCACTTCGTAACATAATGGCGTGCCATATATATTATGAAGTAGCACCCAAATTTACAAGACACAAATTCATAATACAATAACATAAATATCCTAAGCGCCAGATCAGTAGTGTAATTATTTGTAGTGCTGTTCATTTGGCATGCTTTAAATTTAAAGAAACTTACATCTAACGTAAATTATGAATTGTGGCAAATTAATTAAATGCCAAATAACACTATACATTTGTCAAAATCGACTATCTATTGAAATGCTGCAGAAATATCAGTACTGTTGTCTGCTCATTTTTACAAAACCTTTTCGTCACAACGAAGTCTCCAGCGGCGCTCCACAGATTTGGAGCCAAGTACCCCGCCAAAATTCTGTATGGCTCTGCATTCCATCGCCAACATTTTTCGGGAACAAATCTGTTGAAATTAGAATCAGGTGTAGATACCAGAAAACAAACACTTTCTGAAACCATCTAGGATCTGCACTGAACGCTTCCCCCAGTGGAATCAATACAAACAGACCTAAACTACAAAGTAAACAATTGAGTTACAGTGTTTGCAAGATGCTCGTAAATTCTTTAATGATTCTGACACGTTATTCAAATCCCACTAGAGACATGCATCTCTTGACAGATTCCCAATCGTCTTCATTGGCAAATTAATATTTTCTTTTAATTTAAATAACTCCTTTAGGCTCAAAACTAACAACAAATTTGAACAAATATCACCTGTTGTTTAATTCCACACAGTGAAACTGCATATACAAATATTTACTCCATAAAACTATTAATTAATCCCCCAAAATATTCTCAGATAAGTAGATAAACATACATCTGTCTTCCTAGGTAAGCATTATTAATTTTTGTTTTCCAATTTTCTCCGACCTTCATGCACCCAAATTGACGTGACCATAACTTATAATTTGGAAATTACAACTAACATAAAACCATCCAAAAACGTAAGTCTAACACATACCTACACATAAATAAATCCCATATATACCCCCAAAAATCTTTTATATGCATACTGTGCCCTGATTTTTGACTTTATATCGTTCACCAAATAATTAAGTTCTCTGACCTCATCACACCCAAATGTGTGTGTAAACTATCTCTTTATTATAATTGCACAGAACTTGTGCCCAAAAAAATATCCTTACGCGATGAAACAAGCAAGCAATCCATAATAAATCCTGAAATAAAACACTGCAAATTACCCCTCCAAATAATCTTACAATCTAAACAGAGATACACTTATTTCTTAGCCTACTTTACCCTTCTCAATGTTCACTCTCAATTCCGTCACATTTCTTAATCCTAGAAGTTTTCCTGTAACAGGGTATTGAGTCGGTAGGCATTAGGGTGCACACATTCGGCCACTACAAATGGCCCATAGCACAGCTCAAACAACTTTTTTATTTCTCCATCCACTTTGCTGGACTTTTCTTTTGTACATACTAGGACTTTGTCTCCTATTCTATAGTTAATTGGTTTGTACCGCCCGTCATACCATTTCTTCCTTTCCGCTGCCAACTTCCCCCTATGGGATTTTACTGCCTGCTCCCTCTCAGCAGCCGACTCAGGTGCTGCGGGAACTCCACAATTTCCATTAATAGAAATTTCAGTTCGATTCTCATCATCGCCTCCAAGGGCAAATATCCAGTTGTGTTACTTTTCATGCTGTTTATAACCTCCTCAAGTGAATGTATGAATTCCATCCAATTTGAGTGACTACCACTCATGTAAGTCCGACACTGTCATACAACTTCTTGCATATACCGCTCACAAGGATTACTCGCTGGGTGGTACACAGATATTTTGTGTTTTATATCCTGCTCTTTCATAAATTTGTTCTAAATGTTTGATGTATACTGAGATCTGTTGTCAGATAACAGCATTTCTGGTTTGATTACGTTTATAAAGAAATACTTTTCTAATTTGGCTATCAGTGTCTTGTTGTTAGCTTTCCATATCAGATAAAGTTTAATAAATTTTGAAAGAGGTCCACAACAATAAATATGTACTTCATACCACCACATTCTGTGGGCAGAGGGCCAAAGTTGTCAACTGCCAGTATCTCTTCTACCTTGGTCATGTTACACTTTGCATTTCCTCTTGTTGAGTTGTAGTGCAACAGTTTACTTGCTGACATCGATCACAGCCAGCCAGCTGTGCGCATACTCGTCTGGTGAGGTTATTAATGTGGATGTATTGCTCAATAAGTTCCATGCACTTCGTGGCCCCATAATGACTGTGACTTACATGGATGTAATCTGTCAGCTGTTCCACATATTTGTCTGTGAAGCCCAGTCTCCAGTGATCCGTCTTCTTGTCTCTGCTGCGAAACAGCAGACTGGCAGCCATGACAGAGTGTCAGCAATACAATTGTTGGTCCCGTTAATGTAGCGTATCTGGTAACTAAATTGCTGCAGGAACATTGCCCAGTGAATCAAACAGTAGTTTAGTATTCTATAGTCTTGCAGAAAGCTAAGGGCCTTATGGTCGTATAGCACTGTTACCTCTCTACCTTCCAAATACATACAGAACTTTTTGAATCCGCACACAGTTGCAAGCAGCTTCTTCTCTGATAAGCTGTATCTCCGTTCGTGTTTGTTGAGCATGTGGCTGGTGAAAACTATGCTCTGGTGTTCTATCTTCCCATTGATTTGTTTTTCTTGGAAGATTTTGCAACCTATCCCATAATCTGAACTGTCTGACGACAAACAGAAAAGAAGAGTTATGTCGGGATAATAGGACATCTTGCTCTCACACAGTTTATCCTTTATGTTTTGAAATTCTTTTTCACGTTCCTTGCTCCATTTCCAGGATGAGTTTTTCTGTAATTTTTTTCATAAATTTGGGTTATTCATTCCTCCATCCCCAAGAATTTTCGATAAAACCCACATAATCTGAGGTATAATTTTAATTGCTTTCTGTTGGTTGGCCTTTTACAATCTGTGATTGATTTTAGTTTCTTGGTACTCAGTAAAATTCCCTCAGATGTAAGAGTGTGTCCTAGAAACTGAATTTCCGCTAGGACAAATTTGCATTTGGCAATCTTTAATGTAATCTCTCCTCATCTTAAGGCCACAAGCATTTCCTCCAGCAGGATTCCGTTGCTATTAAAATGTTGTCCATATAGATCACCAATTTGCTCATTAAGCGTTCTCCTAAGACATGGCTTAGTGCTCTTACAAATACTGCCACACCCTTGGGACCTAGGTCACAGAATGTGGTTAACTGTGAGAACTACAATCGTAATTTCACATCTATTAAAGAAACCTAATATTCAGTCCTGAACCGAATTTTTCATCTACGTCTACATTCTACATTTATACTCCGCAAGCCACCCAACGGTGTATGGCGGAGGGCACATTACGTGCCACTCTCATTACCTCCCTTTTCTGTTCCAGTCTCGTATGGTTCGCAGGAAGAACGACTGTCTGAAAGCCTCCATGCGCGCTCTAATCTCTCTAATTTTACATTCGTGATCTCCTCGGGAGGTATAAGTAGGGGGAAGCAATATGTCTGATACCTCATCCAGAAACGCACCCTCTCGAAACCTGGCGAGCAAGCTACACCGCGATGCAGAGCGCCTCTCTTGCAGAGTCCGCCACTTGAGTTTGTTAAACATCTCCGTAACGCTATCACGGTTACCAAATAACGCTATGACGAAATGCACCACTCTTCTTTGGATCTTCTCTGTCTCCTCCGTCAACCCGATCTGGTACGGATCCCACACTGATGAGCAATACTCTAGTATAGGTCGAACGAGTGTTTTGTAAGCCACCTCCTTTGTTGATGGACTACATTTTCTAAGGACTCTCCCAATGAATCTCAACCTGGTACGCGCCTTACCAACAATTAATTTTATGTGATCATTCCACTTTAAATCATTCCGCACACATACTCCCAGATATTTTACAGAAGTAACTGCTACCAGTGTTTGTTCCGCTATCATATAATCATACAATAAAGGATCCTTCTTTCTATGTATTTGCAATACATTACATTTATCTATGTTAAGGGTCAGTTGCCACTCCCTGCACCAAGTGCTTATCCGCTGCAGATCTTCCTGCTTTTCGCTACAATTTTCTAATGCTGCAACTTCTCTGTATACTACAGCATCATCTGCGAAAAGCCGCATGAACTTCCGACACTATCTACTAGGTAATTTATATATATTGTGAAAAGCAATGGTCCCATTACACTCCCCTGTGGCACGCCAGAGGTTACCTTAACGTCTGTAGACGTCTCTCCATAGATAACAACATGCTGTGTTCTGTTTGCTAAAAACTCTTCAATCCACCCACACAGCTGGTCTCATATTCCGTAGTCTCTTACTTTGTTTACCAGGCGACAGTGCGGAACTGTATCGAACGCCTTCCGGAAGTCGAGGAAAATAGCATCTACCTTGGAGCCTGTATCTAATATTTTCTGGGTCTCACGAACAAATAAAGCGAGTTGGGTCTCACACGATCACTGTTTCCAGAATCCATGTTGATTCCTACAGAGTAGATTCTGGGTTTCCAAAAACGACATGATACGCGAGCAAAAAACATGTTCTAAAATTCTACAACAGATTGACGTTAGATATATAGGTCTATAGTTTTGTGCGTCTGCTCGACGACCCATCTTGAATACTGGGACTACCTGTGCTCTTTTCCAATCATTTGGAACCTTCCGTTCCTCTAGAGACTTGTGGTACACGGCTGTTACAAGGGGGGCAAGTTCTTTCGTGTACTCTGTGTGGAAACGAATTGGTATCCCGTCAGGTCCAGTGGACTTTCCTCTGTTGAGTGATTCCAGTTGCTTTTGTATTCCTTGGACACTTATTTCGCTGTCAGCCATTTTTTCCTTTGTGCGAGGATTAGATTAGATTAGATTAATACTTGTTCCATAGATCATGAATACGACACTTTGTAATGATGTGGAACGTGTCAGGTTAATGAAAGATGTCTGTACAAGATATTACATTACACAAAATATTGCATGATACTAATGCTTAAGTTAGTTTTTTTCCCTCCCTTAATTTATATCTAAAAATTCAGCCAATGAGTAGAAGGAGTTGTCATCTAGAAATTCTTTTAATTTATTTTTAAATGTTGGTTGACTATCTGTCAGGCTTTTGATGCTGTTTGGTAGGTGACCAAAGACTTTTGTGGCAGAATAATTTACCCCCTTCTGTGCCAAAGTCAGATTTAACCCTGCATAGTGAAGATCATCCTTTCTCCTGGTGTTATAGCTATGCACACTCCTATTACTTTTGAACTGGGCTGGATTATTAACAACAAATTTCATAAGTAAATATATATACTGTGAGGATCCGTAGATCCTTAAATAGATGTCTGCAAGATGACCGTGGGTGGGCTCCAGCAATTATTCTGATTACACATTTTTGAGCAATGAATACTTTTCTACTCAACGATGAATTACCATAGAATATGATACCATACGAAAGCAGTGAATGAAAGTAGGCATAGTAAGCTAATTTACTGAGATTCGTATCACCAAAATTTGCAATAACCCTAATAGCATACGTAGCCGAAATCAGACGTTTCAGCAGACCATCAATGTGTTGCTTCCAGTTTAACCTCTCATCAATGGACACACCTAAAAATTTTGAAAATTCTACCTTAGCTACAGACTTCTGTTCAAAGTCTATATTTAGTACTGGAATTGTGCCATTTACTGTACGGAACTGTATATATTGTGTTTTATCAAAATTTAAAGAGAGTCCGTTTGCTGAGAACCACTTAATAATTTTGTGAAAAACATCTTTTACAATTACATCACTTAGTTCTTGGTTTTTGGATGTTATTACTATACTTGTATCATCAGCAAAAAGAACTAACTTTGCATCTTCATCAATATGGAATGGTAAGTCATTAATGTATATCAAGAACAGTAAAGGACCTAAGACCGAACCCTGTGGGACCCCGTGCTTGATAGCCAACCAGTTTGAGGAATCAGCTGTTGTATTAACATTACATGAACCACTTATTTGAACTTTCTGCATTCTTCCAGTTAAGTATGAATTAAACCATTTGTGCACTGCCCCCCTCAAACCATAATGATTTAGCTTATCTAAAAGAATTCCATGATTTACACAGTCAAAGGCCTTTGAGAGATCACAAAAAATACCAATGGGTGATGTCTGGTTATTCAGAGCATTTAATATTTGATCAGTGAAAGCGTATATAGTATTTTCTGTTGAAAAGCCTTTCTGAAAACCAAACTGACATTTTGTTAGTACTTTATTTTTACATATATGGGAGGCTACTCTTGAATACATTACTTTCTCAAAAATGTTTGATAGAGCTGTCAGAAGAGAGATTGGGCGATAGTTGTTGACATCCGACGTATCCCCCTTTTTATGCAATGGTTTTACAATGACATATTTCAGTCTATCGGGGAAAACACCCTGCTGCAAAGAGGTATTACATACGTGGCTGAGAATCCTACTTATCTGTGGGGAACAAGCTTGTATCTTGCTGGAAATGCCATCAATTCCGTAAGAGCTTTTACTTTTCAGTGAGTTTATTATTTTACTGATTTCAGAGGGAGAGGTTCGTGGAAATACAGTTGTTTCAAACTGCACAGGTATGGCCTCTTCTATTAGAAGCCTTGCCTCTTCTAGTGAAGATCTAGATCTTACTTTCTCCACAACATTTAAAAAATGATTATTGAAAATATTTCCAATTTCAGATTGTTTGTTAGTACACTTGTCATTCAGTTTTATGGCACTAAAGTCTTCCTGTGCTCTTGGTTGCCCTGTTTCCCTTTCAATAATATTCCAAATTGCTTTAATTTTATTATCAGAGTTACTGATCTCAGACATGATACACATGCTTCTGGACTTTTTAATAACTTTTCTTAGTACCGCACAATAGTTTTTATAATATTGAACAATTTCAGGGTCAGTACTCCCTCTTGATGTTGGATACAGTTCTCTTTTACGGTTGCAAGATATTCTTATTCCTTTAGTTAGCCAAGGTTTTTTATATGTTTTCTTGGAATTATGTTTCACTGTTTTCTTGGGAAAACAATTTTCAAATACCCTTAAAAATGTATCGTGAAATAAGTTATATTTCAAGTTTGCATCTGATTCCATATACACTTCATCACAGTCTAGCTCCTTTAGTCTTTCCCTAAAGTTTGCAGTATTTATATTGTTAATTGAATGCACTGCTTTGAAATTCTGATTTGATATACTGCATGGAGCTATGCCATGTACTGTAACCAGCTGTGCACCATGATCTGAAAGACCATTCTCAACAGGATAAGCATTTATATCCTTAAACTTATCTTGGTCTATAAAAAAGTTATCTATCAATGTCCTGCTGTTCTTTGTTATCTGAGTAGGAAAATCAATGACGGAGCTCAAATTGAAAGAACTGAGTAATATTACAAGGTCATTCTTCCTATCACACTCTTTCAGGGAATCAACATTGAAATCCCCACAAATGATAATTTGCTTCCCCCTGTCTGACAGATAGCACAACAAAGCATCCAAGTTTTCTAGAAATAGCTGGAAATTCCCTGAGGGGGACCTATACACTGTTACAATTATGAAAGTGCCATCATTTAGTTTTAGTTCAGTGGCACATGCTTCCATATGTTGCTCTACACAAAATTTTTTAGTTTCTAAATGTTTTGCGCTGT
This sequence comes from Schistocerca gregaria, assembly GCF_023897955.1. Classification (NCBI taxonomy): domain Eukaryota; kingdom Metazoa; phylum Arthropoda; class Insecta; order Orthoptera; family Acrididae; genus Schistocerca; species Schistocerca gregaria. The sequence goes on from NC_064922.1 coordinate 936,228,052, forward strand.
GGAAGCTTTTGACATATATTTAGAGAAGGAACTGCAGTGCGGTCTTCCTCTGTGAAACAGCTTTGGAAAAAAAGTGTTCAGTATTTCAGCTTTACACATGTCATCCTCTGTTTCAATACCATCATCATCCCGGAGTGTCTGGATATGCTGTTTCGAGCCACTTACTGATTTAACGTAAGACCAGAACTTCCTAGGATTTTCTGTCAAGTCGGTATATAGAATTTTACTTACGAATTCACTGAACACTTCACACATAGCCCTCCTTACGCTACCTTTGACATCGTTTAGATTCTGTTTGTCTGAGAGGTTTTGGCTGCGTTTAATCTTGGAGTGAAGCTCTCTTTGCTTTCGCAGTAGTTTCCTAACTTTGTTGTTGAACCATGGTGGGTTTTTCCCGTCCCTCACAGTTTTACTCGGTATGTACCTGTCTAAAACGCATTTTACAATTGCCTTAAACTTTTTCCATAAACACTCAACATTGTCAGTGTCGCAACAGAAATTTTCATTTTGATCTGTTAGGTAGTCTGAAATCTGCCTTCTATTACTCTTTCCAAACAGATAAACCTTCCTCCCTTTTTTTATATTCCTATTAACTTCCATATTCAGGGATGCTGTAACGGCCTTATGATCACTGATTCCATGTTCTGCACTTAAGAGTCGAAAAGTTTGGGTCTGTTTGTTATTAGTAGGTCTAAGATGCTAACTCAACGAGTCGGTTCTCTGTTTAATTGCTCGAGGTAATTTTCGGATAGTGCACTCAGTGTAATGCCACTCGATGCTCTGTCCCTACCACCTGTCCTAAACATCTGAGTGTCCCAGTCTATATCTGGTAAATTGAAATCTCCACCTAAGACTATAACATGCAGAGAAAATTTATGTGAAATGTATTCCAAATTTTCTCTCAGTTTTTCTGCCACTAATGCTGCTGAGTCGGGATGTCGTTAAAAGGAGCCAATTATTAACCTAGCTCGGTTGTTGAGTGTAACCTCCACCCATAATATTTCACAGGAACTATCCACTTCTACTTCATGACAGGATAAACTGCTACTAACAGCGACAAACACGCCACCACTGGTTGCATGCAATCTATCCTTTCTAAACACCGTCTGGACCTTTGTAAAAATTTTCGGCTGAATTTATCTCTGGCTTCGGCCAGCTTTCTGCACCTATAACGATTTCAGCTTCAGTGCTTTCTATCAGCACTTGAAGTTTCGGTACTTTGCCAATGCAGCTTCGACAGTTTACAATTACAATACCGATTGATGCTTGGTCCCCGCATGTCCTGACCTGGCTCCGCAAGAGGTCCTGTCTATCGAAGTTCAGGCTTCAACAGACAATACATGCCTGTGAGTTTCCCCATCTCGTGGTGAATCTGGTGAATCTGCGCCCTTTGTGGCACACGGTCCTTGACGACAGGGTTCATTTCACAATTCCTGTAGGCTGAATCTTTCAGTCATATACACTCCTGGAAATGGAAAAAAGAACACATTGACACCAGTGTGTCAGACCCACCATACTTGCTCCGGACACTGCGAGAGGGCTGTACAAGCAATGATCACACACACGGCACAGCGGACACACCAGGAACCGCGGGGTTGGCCGTCGAATGGCGCTAGCTGCGCAGCATTTGTGCACCGCCGCCGTCAGTGTCAGCCAGTTTGCCGTGGCATACGGAGCTCCATCGCAGTCTTTAACACTGGTAGCATGCCGCGACAGCGTGGACGTGAACCGTATGTGCAGTTGACGGACTTTGAGCGAGGGCGTATAGTGGGCATGCGGGAGGCCGGGTGGACATACCGCCGAATTGCTCAACACGTGGGGCGTGAGGTCTCCACAGTACATCGATGTTGTCGCTAGTGGTCGGCAGAAGGTGCACGTGCCCGTCGACCTGGGACCGGACCGCAGCAACGCACGGATGCACGCCAAGGCCGTAGGATCCTACGCAGTGCCGTAGGGGACCGCACCGCCAATTCCCAGCAAATTAGGGACACTGTTGCTCCTGGGGTATCGGCGAGGACCATTCGCAACCGTCTCCATGAAGCTGGGCTACGGTCCCGCACACCGTTAGGCCGTCTTCCGCTCACGCCCCAACATCATGCAGCCCGCCTCCAGTGGTGTCGCGACAGGCATGAATGGAGGGACGAATGGAGACGTGTCGTCTTCAGCGATGAGAGTCGCTTCTGCCTTGGTGCCAATGATGGTCGTATGAGTGTTTGGCGCCGTGCAGGTGAGCGCCACAATCAGGACTGCATACGACCGAGGCACACAGGGCCAACACCCAGCATCATGGTGTGGGGAGCGATCTCCTACACTGGCCGTACACCTCTGGTGATCGTCAAGGGGACACTGAATAGTGCACGGTACATCCAAACCGTCATCGAACCCATCGTTCTACCATTCCTAGACCGGCAAGGGAACTTGCTGTTCCAACAGGACAATGCACGTCCGCATGTATCCCGTGCCACCCAACGTGCTCTAGAAGGTGTAAGTCAACTACCCTGGCCAGCAAGATCTCCGGATCTGTCCCCCATTGAGCATGTTTGGGACTGGATGAAGCGTCGTCTCACGCAGTCTGCACGTCCAGCACGAACGCTGGTCCAACTGAGGCGCCAGGTGGAAATGGCATGGCAAGGCGTTCCACAGGAGTACATCCAGCATCTCTACGATCGTCTCCATGGGAGAATAGCAGCCTGCATTGCTGCGAAAGGTGGATATACACTGTACTAGTGCCGACATTGTGCATGCTCTGTTGCCTGTGTCTATGTGCCTGTGGTTCTGTCAGTGTGATCATGTGATGTATCTGACCCCAGGAATGTGTCAATAAAGTTTCCCCTTCCTGGGACAATGAATTCACGGTGTTCTTATTTCAATTTCCAGGAGTGTATTTAAATGAGAGTGGAATGTTCATTAACTCACATCTCAGCTCCAGACAGGGTGATTCCCAGGGCAGTCAATACAAGAGACAGTTGACAGCATAAGTTGTTTCAGAGTGGCATTGATGTGCAAATAGTTCTGAATGAATCAAGTCAGTAAAAACAAAGCACAGTTGAAAGCAAATATTTAGGTGAGAGATTTGAAAGTGGAAGAGAAAGCAGCAATTATATTACTATGCACCAAGTGCAGCTTCCATTTGCCAGAAGACAAATTATCTTACCCAGATAGTAACATGCATGAAATTACAATGCTACGAGAGACTGAAGGTAGTCTGATATGCTCACAACCCTAGAGAATACTGCAAGGACAAAAATAGTCAGAACTTTCAATTGATTATGATTCTGAAGCAAGTGGATGCCAGTGGAAAGTAAGATGGTGAACAGTTACAGATTATATGTGTGTACAGTGGGGGCCATTACTGAATGGATGTAATATTATAAAAATTTAATTTTGTGTATTTCAGTTGATATTTGCCACTGCCTTCTGCTTGGTGGCTAGTTTCAGCTCGTAAGTCATGCTGCATTATACCAGAAAGAACCACTTTGAAACTTACATGCTGCTGACGAGGTAACACTACCGAATCGCACGTCTACAATTTGGCTGTCCAATAGGTAGGTTTGGCGGTGGTCAACACCAACACACATTCACACACTATTAGCCACAAATGTTTGATGCTGTCCTCCCACACTAACACTTCCTACTGTCAAGGCTATGCCCCACCTCGAAACCAGTTGGTTCACGTGGTTCGTGGCTGATTTTACTGTACGGCCCCCAAGCCACCCAAGAAGTTCCCTCGTACTTTCATCACCCAGCTTCTTATAGTATTAGTAATTACCTGCACTCATGAGCAAATTTGCTACATGATGGTTACCTCACAATTGACTCACACTTGTGGCCCACAGACTTTCCATTTATCTTGTTTTGTAAGGACATCACACACCCCCCAATGTACTACGTAATCCATTCACTGCCGGTTAACTAAGACCAGACATGCTTTGACCCACGGTAAATGGTTTAGTAGAGGGCAATTTTTGTTGACACAGCTACTTACTCAACTGCTAGGCCAGCAGTAGGTGGCCGATTCTGCTGTGGAAGTCCCTGTGGACGGTGCGCCCTACTGCTCTATTAGTCACTGCAGATATTTTTGCCCTCCCCTTTTTCCTCTTACCCTGCTGCCAGGTCAATGTCTCTATTCTGTTTTTCCTGTCTTCTGTCACGGAAGGGTAGCTTAGCTATGCCTTCCAGCAGGACCACAAGAGCTAAAATAACACTGTATATTAGACATGCTTTTCCAGCCATTTTATAGAGGTATTGCTCCTCCCTTGATTACAATGACCCATTAGCTACTTTCTGAGGTATTACGGTTGGGGAAAATCTGTGTCTTGGCTAGTTACTCGCAAGTGTTCAATCCGCCAGTAGACATATATGTCTGATCCCATATCTCTGTATCCTGTGACAAGTGGATATATCACTGCTGAATCAATCTTATTCTGAAAACCGTTACCTGAACTTGTTCTCGATTATACCCAATTTGTTATTCTTTAATGTGAGCATCCTTCCGGTTCGCCACAAGTGGGCCGCTCGACATAAATGGCCAATATGTCGGGCTACCCTGGCGTTGCGATCGTGGATGGCTGTCCACAAATATGCCCAGAAAAAAACCCTGCGTTAATCACGACATAATTTTCTCATTGCTCAAATCCCTTTTTCTCCCAAGCCACAACATCCATTACTAAAGCTTCCGATTCAGCAAATCACTTACAAAACCACTAAATACCACGAATTCTGCTTATGCCATATCCCCCCCGCCCCCCCAACCTTCCCTCACTACCCAGTTGCTACTAACTTACACCCCTGCAGTTCTTTGGAACTGCCAGTTTAGGTTGCCCAGTGACATAATGTACACGAGTCTGTTAACCACCGACTTTTCACCCGCCACTACCACCTCAGGTAGTTACTTACTACTTTTTCATCCACTGTAATACTTCCCTTTCATAACATAACTACCAGCTGGAGCTAACAACATTAATTCGTTCTTATAGGTACTCAAGCCTGACCACCTGCGGTCTGCACTACCACCTGTCGCCATGACACCCGCTATTATTGTTTTTTTTAAAGTCTTCCTCTGTGTGTTAACACAATGACATATTTGGTGCTCGCTCTAGTTGCTATTGTTGCCGGCCTTCCATCATTTTGGAATCACCCGCTTAGGAGTTGTGTTCGAATGGTTGAATAAACTGTTGTATACCCCGCACCAGGTAGTAATTTCTACCAATTTTGATTTATCTGCACCCAAGGAAGAAGAAACTGCGTTGCAAGAAGTGGTGAACAGATTGTTAACCTGTGAGAGCTTATTAATGTGTGCCGATCGGAGAGAAACTCTTCGCACGTTGCATGATTTAAGATGAGTAATTCTGTACAGTCAGGGACAACTGTGTAGCATATCCGACGCTGTACCCTTGCGCCAGACTAAGTGAGAACGGTTTAATGCTGGCAGTACAATTTTAAAAACAATTTTCGCTACCCCCCCCCCCCCCCCCCACACCGAATCAATCAGATGCGGAACATTGGAATGATGCCATACATCAGGCAGAGGACAGCCATGAGGCCATAATACATCAGGAAGTTCGCCTCACCCACATAGAAGATAACATATTAACAAGCACCCGCCAAGTACGTGAAACTGCTACTGAGTTAGTCCACCAATATGAAGAAATGCGTGATTCAATTCAGCATGATCTTGCCTTTGTCCATCAGGAACATAACCACCATGCTCATGGTGATGAGGATGTTGTAGATACTTTTATATAATGCACAGGCGACCCAAGTACATGTTAGCTCTCTACGTACCATCATTCAGAGTGGTTTAGGACATCAGCTAAGCCCTCATCTACTACCAGACAGTCATTTTCTGCAGATCTTAACCCGTATCTCAACCCATCTAACAGCCCCTCTACAAATAACATATCCCATGCTAGAGGCCACTCTCGCAATGTACTATTTTGTTCAGCTCGTGTCCAGATACACTAGATCGCGTGTTGTTTAGGTACCGAGATTCACCTACCAGTTACTTGTGCTAATTGTGAATTTGAAAGCTACTGCATCCATGTTTTTCCAGTATACTGGCCCGCTGTACCAGTTCACGTTATGTGGAAAACCCGTGAAATCCTTGTTGTCAGTAAGAACCACTGGACTCATTCTGTCCTATCCAAGCACGCCTTGCAAAGCTGCCAACATGGGAAGTACTACATGTGTCCAACACTTACCCTTCGCACCCATAAAAAATCGTGTGTAGTCGCATTGTTTCTCACTGAGCAAGAGACCCCCGACTGCAGCCATCTGTTTGTACCAATAACTGAATCTCAGTTTGCTGCTACAGGCAACAGCATTTTATACACCGTACTGCACCCAGTAACAGCCACTATTGTGTGTTATGAGTACCTCTGAGCAACCCAGCCCTACCGTGTGCTACTTAGCGGTAGCAGTTTATTATGTAATAGGTCTCACTGCGATATCTCTACCCCCACTGACGAAGTGTTTGCACACTTATCTTACGCCCATAACGTGCGACCCCCCTCTCATGTGGCATTTTCCAGAGCAACTGATGGTACTACCATCGCCTAACAATTGGCCATCTCTCCCCAATCACTCACATTCCCAGCTGATCCAATCTTTAACCGACCTGGTAACCAAAGGGTCAGGGCAGATCACGCTAGACCGTGCCACCGCACATATCACGGATTGGCACAACCACCAGTATCTCAGTCGTATAGTCATTCCCAGTTCTGTATGTACACCTCTAATAATTATCCTTATTGGATTATTGCTGTGGGTAGCTTTTAGAAAAGGACTTTTAGCGCGACTTCGGTCGCCTCTCCAAGCTGTCCCTGAACAGAAGCCAGCCACCTAGGAAATATCATGCTTAAGTTTTTGTATTGGGAACAGGAACGTTTCTTGTTGCCCCATACTGTAGTAGTCCAGTAGAAAGTTACCATGGTCTGAGTACCATGTGAGTAGAAAAGGAATAATAAATAAATAAAATACCTCCAAAAAGAAAAGGCATGGCCCTCCTTTAGGTATAAGCAACAAAGTGAATCACCGTATGCATGGGAAGTAATGCAAAAGTCTTAATCCCCTTCCCCCCTTGTAATCTGTGCTTAACCCCTTTCGGAAGCCCCCCACTTATACACTCCGCAGAAGTTGCAGTGCGCCACAGCCTGCCGCTGCCCACCACGGCCATTGACTATAACCACTGCCAGCACCAACAGCTGATCGCCGCACCTTGCGCTGCCACTCGCAGCACCTCACAGCATCGCTGCACCATCCGCCGTCATCCAAATTTTGTCATGCCAGATATTAATACAAAAAATATTGTCATTCTTCCAATAATTAAGCAAAAATGCAAATTAACATAAAAAACAATGTATTGTCAAAAATCATGTAAGGCTCTCCTTCACAGGAGCCCCATAGTAACTATCCATTTGCCTCTTCCCCCCCCCCCCCTCCCCCGCATGCTTCACTCCTGTGGAGGAGAGAAGGGTGTACAGTGGGGGCCATTACTGAATGGATGTAATACTATAAAAATTTAATTTTGTATATTTTTATTGATGTTCACCAATGCCTTCTGCCTGGCAGCTAGTTTCAGCTTGTAAGTCACATTGCATTATACTGGACAGAACCACTTCGAAACTCATGTATTGAACCATCAGCAGCTAAACTCATGTGTTGCTGACAAGGTAACTCTACTGAACTGCACATCTACAATTTGGCTGTCCAATAGGGAGGTTTGAAGGTGGTCACATGGGGGTGGAGTCGTGGCCAGCTGCAGGGAGCACACACACACCGAACGCTCTCTTCTACTGGCAGCTTCCGACCCGGTTAGCCGCTCTGCTCTCCTGCTCCCTTGGGCAGCAGCCCATCCATTTTCGGTGGCTTCTCTAGGCCTGCCTTCAACCACTTTTTACTGAAATAAGCAATCATGTCTATCACAAAATGTTTAACTTCATGACCTCAACGGCTTCCTACTGCTTCCCCTTCCTCGCCAATACTGACACATTAACAGCTGACTGAATGAGATTTATCTGCTGCCAAGGATAGTCAAAATTCTTGACTGTCTAGGAAAGGCAACACTTCTCAACTCTCGATCTAGTGGAAGGCTATTTATCAGGTCTTATTAGATGAACGGTATCGAGAAAAGATGGCTTTCAGTACACTGTATGGGCATTGCGAGTACAAATAAATCCCCTTGGGTCTTAAAGCAGCTCCAAGAAAACTTTAGAAATCACTGATTCTGTTTTTACAGGGTTATAAGATGAAACGTTGTTCATCTACTTGTATGATGTGGTAGTATTTGGTTCCTCCTTTGGTGAACACAATGTGCAGCTGACAGAAGCATTTGAAAGACTTAGGCTTCACAATTTAAAGCTATATGTGGACAAGTGCAAATTTTTGCGAAAAGAAGTATACTATTTGGACCACATCCTGTCATCCAGGGGCTTCATGCCTGATCCACAGGGGGTTGAAGTGATATATGAATATTCAGAGCCCAAAACAACAAAGCAACTACCAGTGTTTTACAAGCAACTTCAGCAAAATCTTGAAGCCACATAAGGAGATTGTTTGTGTTGTTGCCCCAGATGATAATTAGATGAAATATTTGTCAGGATTTGTAAGCAGTGGGTCCTTGAGGTACGGCAATACGCGAACACCGAGAAGCAAGTTTAAACAGTTTTATTAACAAAAGGCTGATTATAAAACACACACGCTAAGTGCACCCATCATCACTGTATCTGACATCCTAATTACAGTCATATCAAAAGGCTCCATAGTGAGCCACGAAAAGAGTCATATTCCCACACGAGGCCACGCTAGTTAATATGGTGCGCTGCGGCCAGACACATGTGTACTGACCAAGAAAAATGGTCAACATTTCAGATAGGTTGGCTGGCGAGCGTGTGTTACGTACCGTACGGCTGCATGCAACCCAGTAGACCCTTACATCACTCTCCCCAGAGAAAAAGAGCAACCATAGGTGGCTCAAAATTACCTCCTGGGCATTATGAATCTATTTCGCCGTTTGTGGCATCAAAAGGCATTGCAATATCTATTTCATTTGCAGACACAGTAACATTCGGTACAGAGAAGCATGCCTTCAGGATGACAATTTCATACATGACAAATGCTGTTGACAAAAGACAAATTAATAAAAGCAATAAAAATACAATACTGACAATCAAGTATGCATTAACATTACTGGATGAATCGAAGGTCTAAATTCTATTCGATGCTTCAATGAAGTTTATCTCATTATTGGAAGAAATCAAATTTTCATGGATATCCTTAATTAAATTATTGTCTTCAGAAAAACCTGATAAGGAATGCTTTCCATATGTTAATATGTATGAATCATTGTAATAAACAGATGACATTCTCGTTAATGGCAAATGTCCAGTTGCATGAAATGTAGTTGGCAATACACTAGGCATATCAAATAGTTCACATGATAAATCACAATGTGTGGCATTCAAGATTAATCCACTATTATTCAATTTAAGTGTAAAGGGTAGCTCATGTGTATCATAATTTTTACGTGTAAATGTGACATCAAGGTTGGAGTTAAATGAGAAAATTATACCTTCAGAACATCGTTTAAGAAATGGATAATAAAGATACGTTAAAATTCTAGGGCAATCATCTCTCGGGGAATGATTCATAAACAATTCTTTCTCACAGCTGTACACTCTACTGTCTAAGAATACTGCTGATTCAGGGCAAATTAACTTATGTCTTTGTTTTCATTTAGGGACACAAAATATCTTCAATACTTGCTGATCAGTAGATAATCATTCAGTACATACTTTACATGAATACCTGCCTGTCTCCACTTCAAAGGGTAAGTATAAATCTTATACTTTTCAAAATTATGCTTTGATCTAGCAATGGGTATAGAAACAATAACAGTTAATTCACCTTCAATCATTAAAGAGTGTGTGGTGGTTAACTTATATGAAGCATATAAACTGTAAGAGTTAACAGGGTAAATCATAGTATATGCTGCATCTAGCTTTCATTCAATTGATAGTAGGATCTCTAAAAAATTTTCTGCACTTAGTAGTACACTGCTCAAACAATCATTTGAACTACTTTCTAAGGCTGTTCTTAAGTTAAGGGCATCAATTCTATCATTTGATAAACAATCAGTAATCCTTAACAAAAGAGTGTGTAAATCTAAGTGTGCACTCACAGCATTTAATCCTTGGAATACTTCTTGGATAATTGTGTTTGTTTAATTACGAATTACGTGGAAATGTGAAACACATTGCTTTACAATCTGTTCAATGAAAACTGTGTGGTTAGTAATGGTTATTTGCATATTCTCTAATACAATAATTTCATTAGAGAGGTTAGTTTAATCTGTACTGGACTGTTGCTCAAGAGCTAATATTCTGCCTTTAACTTCCAGTAGATCTCGACTAGTTATACTCCCTCCAAAATCAAACCAGGCACACTTATGCCTAATTAAAGTTTTGTGTGGCAAAAGCTTTAAAAACAGTAAATCTCTTGTTCATAAGTAGCAAATGTAGACTCTATCTGCATTTTGGCTGTGATCCGGTTATCATACCGAGATGTACCCATTTCCAAAATTGTATCATTACCCTTAACAGAACGAATTAGATCAATTTGCTTCTTTACAGAATTGAACTGTAGCTGGATTTTGCTCAGATTGTACTTGAGGACAATTTTTGCATTACTTGTTGAAACTACCTTGTCTGATTGTGGTTCAAACAGAACACCTGTACCATGTGGTACTATTACTACAGCATTACTTGAATATGCTATCATAGCAAACATTAGAATTAAAATGAACATGGTTAATTAGTTCTAAATACTAGAGTTAACAATGAACATAAAATAAATGAGTTTCTTGTGGTAACCTATGGAATAAAAGGTTTAGTTTCACTTGAGTACTCATGTAATAGCTTCAACACTAAATTTTCACAACACATCCAAATAAGCACATGGCTGAAATAAACACACACATTGCAGTCTCATACACTACACACGTTTACACAGATTGTAGTTGTGTCTGGAACAGGATCGCTCGGAACATGGCGATACCTCAGCCTCGAAGTCTGGACTGCAACCTCGCGATTCTTGCTTCCTGGATTTGAGGACAGCAGGTCTGCCTCGCAGTCAGTCCTCGTCGTCTTGCAATACTACAGGAAATCTACCCAGAAATGGCTTTACATGATTGACATGCACGCCAATCTAACAAAAGGGCAGTTGGAGATTAAGAGTGATTGGTGACAACACCTACAAGATTGGATATGGTTGTTTCTAAAACTTCTTAAATTTTTTGATTTAACTCTTTTTTAACACCACGTTGCTCAGATACACAAGATCCCCAACTCGATACTGTGGCACTGCACTGCCGCTTGGCAGTCATGTTGTCTTGCTTGCTGAAGAAAGGGTTGATGATTTTGCTGTTTCACCCCCCCCCCCCCCCCCATGCTTTCTTTAGCTTGTGTGCTAGATCCCTTACATGTTAATTGATGATTCCGGCAGTTGATTGTACAAAGTCCAAGCGTGAATGTGTTCTTCTTCCGTAGATGATCTCATATGGACTTAGGCCAGTTGAGCTGTGTATTTTGGCATTGTAACAACTTACCAAGTTCAGTAAACAGACATCCCTTGTCGTGTTTTCTGCTCACATAATGGATAACCATTTTAATAATTGTTCTGTGGACTCGCTCGACTCTTCCATTTCCTTCAGAGTGTGCTGGTGTAGTCCTTAACTGAGTTATGTGCATGAGCTTACAAGTCTGTTTAAGTAAATCACTCATAAAATTCGTTCCTTGATCATTAATTTTACTTAATGGTGATTCAAACTTAAGAATACATTTTTTTACAAAAACTTTAGCTATAGTCTCAGCGCTCTGATCAGGTATTGGTATCATGAGAAGTTATCTACAGAAATGATCTAACATTGTCAATATGTATTTGTTTCTTCCATCTTTAGTCTTAGGCAATGATCCTATGACATCTAGTCCTACTCGTTCAAATGGTTCACTTGTCTCTGGCAGTTCTTGCAATGGTGCTCTACTTTTTCCTACATTATTCTGTCTGTTACAGGAATCACATTGTGAAACAAACTCAAAAATGTCAGCTTTGTGGCTCGGCCACCAAAAAATTTGAGCTATTTTAATATTTGTTGCTTTTTTTACTGCAATATCCTGATAATAAAGAATCATGTTGTTCTCTCTTGATTTTCTCTTTCATGCTTTTTGGAATAACTTAGCAGTTTCCTTTACTAGTGATTTTGTACAATAATCCATCTATTTCGACAAAACGTTGATCATTTTTCCAAAATTTGCATTGTGGATCTTCTTCTTGAGCTACCTTCAACTCTTCTTCTCAACTTATTGTAACACAAACACTGACTTTTCGACTCGTTGCATCAGCATCATCATCAGAAACTGCAAAAAGGTGGGAAATTAAGGAGATGGGAGCTGGATAAACTGACAGAACCAGAGGTTGTAGAGAATTTCAGGGAGAGCATTAGGGAACGATTGACAAGAATGGGGAAAAGAAATACAGTAGAAGAAGAATGGGTAGTTTTAAGAGGTGAAATAGTAAAGGCAGCGGAGGATCAAGTAGGTAAAAACATGAGGGCTAGTACAAATCCTTGGGTAACTGAAGAAATATTGAATTTAATTGATGAAAGGAGAAAATATAAATATGCAGTAAATGAAGCAGACAGAAAGGAATACAAACATCTCAAAAATGAGGTCGTCAGGAAGTGCAAAACGGCTAAGCAGGGATGGCTAGAGGACAAATGTATGGATGTAGAGGCATATATCACTAGGGGTAAGATAGATACTGCCTACAGGAAAATAAGAGAGACCTTTGGAGAAAAGAGAACCACTTGTATGAATATCAAGAGCTCAGATGGAAACCTAGTTCTAAGCAAAGAAGGGAAGGCAGAAAGGTGGAAGGAGTATATAGAGGGTCTATACAAGGGCGATGTACTTGAGGACAATATTATGGAAATGGAAGAGGATGCAGATGAAGATGAAATGGGAGATATGTTACTGCGTGAAGAGATTGACAGAGCACTGAAAGACGGCTAAGTCGAAACAAGGCCCTGGGAGTAGACAACATTCCATTAGAACTACTGATAGCCTTGGGAGAGCTAGCGCTGACAAAACCCTACCATCTGGTGAGCAAGATGTATGAGGCAGGTGAAATACCCCCAGACTTCAAGAAGAATATAATAATTCCAATTGTAAAGAAAGCAGGTGTTGACTGATGTGAAAATTACTGAACTATCAATTTAATAAGTCACAGCTGCAAAATACTAACGCGAATTCTTTACAGACGAATGGAAAACTGTATAGAAACCGACCTAGGGGAAGATCAGTTTGGATTCCGTAGAAATGTTGGAACACGAGAGGAAATACTGATCTTACGACTTATCTTAGAAGAAAGATTAAGGAAAGGCAAACCTACATTTCTAGCATTTATAGACTTAGAGAAAGCTTTTGACAATGTTGACTGGAATACTCTCTTTCAAATTCTGAAGGTGGCAGGGGTAAAATACAGGTAGCGAAATGCTACTTACAATTTGTACAGAAACCAGATGGCAGTTATGGCCGAGGGACATGAAAGGGAAGCAGTGGTTGGGAAGGGAGTGAGACAGGGTTGTAGCCTATCCCCGATGTTATTCACTCCGTATATTGAGCAAGCAGTAAAGGAAACAAAAGAAAAATTTGGAGTAGGAATTAAAATCCATGGAGAAGAAATAAAAACTTTGAGGTTTGCCGATGACATTGTAATTCTGTCAGAGACAGCAAAGGACCTGGAAGAGCAGTTGAACGGAATGGCAGTTATGGCCGAGGGACATGAAAGGGAAGCAGTGGTTGGGAAGGGAGTGAGACAGGGTTGTAGCCTATCCCCGATGTTATTCACTCCGTATATTGAGCAAGCAGTAAAGGAAACAAAAGAAAAATTTGGAGTAGGAATTAAAATCCATGGAGAAGAAATAAAAACTTTGAGGTTTGCCGATGACATTGTAATTCTGTCAGAGACAGCAAAGGACCTGGAAGAGCAGTTGAACGGAATGGACAGTGTCTTGAAAGCAGGATATAAGATGAACATCAACAAAAGCAAAACGAGGATACAAAACGAGGATAATGGAATGTGGTCGAATTAGATTAGCAAATGAGACACTTAAAGAAGTAAATGAGTTTTGATATTGGAGGCCAAAATAACTCATGATGGTCAAAGTACAGAGGATATAAAATGTAGAGTGGCAATGGCAAGGAAAGCATTTCTGAAGAAGAGAAATGTGTTAACATCGAGTATAGATTTAAGTGTTAGTGGACGATAAATAGTTTAGACAAGAAGGGAACAGAAGGTTTCAAAATGTGGTGCTACAGATGAATGCTGAAGATTAGATGGGTAGATCACATAACTAATGAGGAGGTATTGAATAGAATTGGGGAGAAGAGAAATTTGTGGCACAATTTGACTAAAAAAAAGAGATCGGTTGGTAGGACATGAGGCATCAAGGGATCACCAGTTTAGTATTGGAGGGCAGTGTGGAGGGTAAAAATCGTAGAGGGAGGCCAAGAGATGAACACTAAGCAGACTCAGAAGGATGTAGATTGCAGTAGCTACTAGGAGATGATGAAGTTTGCACAGGGTAGAGTAGCATGGAGAGCTGCATCAAACCAGTCTCTGGACTGAAGACCACAACAACAACAACAACAGCATCAGCATTCACATGTTGTTTATCAGGTCAGTGAATAATCTTAAATTGGTACTCACTCAGTCTTAATGCCCATCTTGTTACTCTGGAACTTGGATCCTTTAAGCTCATTAACCATCTGTAATTAACTTCCCGTTAAGAAGCATCTGTTATGTGTTACACCAAAAACCAAAGCACAAAGCTCCTTCTCAGTAGTAATATAATTACATTCTGCTTTGTTTAATTGTTTGGAAGCAAATGAGATTGGATGTTCATGACCATCAACTTCTTGAGACAAGATTGTACCTATGGCAAAATTGGATGAATCTGTTGAAAGAATAAAAGGTTTACTGAAATCTGGATAGGCTAACACTGTGGCTGTGGTTAGAGCAGTTTTAAGTTCTTCCATTGCATTTTTGCATTCTGTTTACCAATTAAATGTGGCTCCTTTCTTCAGTAGCTGTGTCATTGGACGTGTTATATTCGCATAACTGGCTATAAATCGTCTGTAGAAATTTGACAATCCCAAGAATGATTGTAGTTCTTTCAAATTCAGTGGTTCAGGAACATTCTTTACACCTTCAATGAATTTTGGATCACGTCGAACACCTTCACTGGTGACAAAGATAGTTAACTATACTTTGTGCAAAATGACATTTATCTACTCATAAAGACAGGTTTGCACTTCTTATACGCTCAAAAACAGCTTGTAGTCTCTCAGCATGCTGCTTCATCTTTTCACCAAAAATTATTACATCATCAAGGTAAACAAATGCTTGTGTTGGGGTTAACCCTCGTAAAACTAAACCCATCAGGTGTTGAAATGTAGCTGCAGCATTAAGAAGTCCAAATTGCATACGAAGATAATTGTATACTCCTGTTGCAGTTGGAAATGAAGTTGATCATCTGGCTGCACTGTTAACTGGTGACAATCACTTGATAAATCACATACTGAAAAAATTCAACATCTGCCCAAGTAATCCAAGGTTTCCACTAAATTTGGTAAGGGGTAAATGTCAGGTGCAGCCACAGCATTCAAAGATCAGTAATCAACACAAAAATGGAATTGTGGTTCTCCAGAAATTGATTTCTTCTTAACAATCACAACAGGTGAACACCACGGTGGGTCTGAAGGATCTCTTGGTTTTATAATTCTTGCTTCTAATTGCTCTTTAACCATGTCTTCTACCAACTCTGTTTGACTAAATGGTATTCGGTAAGGTTTCTGTGTGACTGGGGCTGCATTCCGTGTATGAATACAATGCTGAACTAAATGAGTGACAGGTAAATTTGCACGTTCTCGGAATAAATCTGCATACTCCAACAAAACAGGCGCTAAACTCTTCTGTTCATCAGCTATCAAATGTTCTATCTTCTTCCAAATCTTGTGTTTCAGTTCATTATTAACTTCGCCTCCTTGTTGAAATTTTCCGGTACTGTTATAAAAGTCTGTGTTTATAGCTGCAGCATTTGTTACCCCATCTGGAATCTGTATTATGCCACTTTTACTTATGTTCGACACTTCAGCAACTTTCGTTCCTCGTGGCAAAACAACATTCTCATTGCTAATATTCATTATTATAAGCGGGAATTTGCAACATTCTGTCTCAACATTGTAGCAACACATACACTTCTAGCAACATAACAATGCATTGTATAAAGTAACTCACTTTTCTTGGATTGTTCAATTAATAACAAAGTTCCTTCCATGCATTGGAGTGACTTAACTTCAATGTAGATTGTCTTTCCCTCTCCCTAGGGAATTTGCTGAGGCTGATCAATTTGAACGTCAACTCAGACGGTCTGAACTGAGGCCTTGTTTGGGCAGTCCCATCCCATGACGTCAGTATTGCTACTCCTTTGAGTAAGATTTGAAGAACGATTTCCTAGGTTGTAGTTGTTAAGGACAAACACACACACCCATGCCCAAGGGAGGACTCAAAGCTCCGCTGGGACCAGCCGCACAGTCCATGACTGCAGCGCCACTAGACCACTCAACTAATCCCGCACGTCGCTGTGTCTTTATCTTTATTTTCACCTTCATCTTGGCCTTGGCAAATTCTACATCAACTTCTCCATAGTTACGTAGTTTTCCTCCGTTTAACCCTCGCACTTTTAATAGCGGTCGTTTCAATTTATCCCGCTTATCTGTGGCACACCACATTAATGAGGTCTGTGCTCGCGTGTCAATAAGTACTTTGATGCTGCTCCCATGATATACACTACCTATCACTAAGTCATTTTCGGTCTGATTTTCAACTAACAGGAATCAATGTCTGTGGCAACGGGCGGACGGAGTGATGGCTCAAGGTCAGTAAAAAAAAAAAAAAAAAAAAAAAATACGTGGCCCATACGTCCCCATGCTTGTTTAAAGATCTGGCAGATTGTCTGCTGTTCGCATTACCTTCCTTCTTGTTGTGACAATCTCTCGAAACAAGACCCTGCATCCCGCATTGATAGCAGATTCGATTCTCTTTGCAATCCTTACCCTTGTGACCCAGCTTATAGCATCTGTAATATTGTACTGTTGTGTTGAAAACTCTGCGTTCTTGTTTCTGCATCTCATTCGGTCGTCTTAGTGCTTCAACGAAACCAACAGCTGATTCTACTGCTTCCTGAAACATTTTACATCCTGCCAATCGAAAGGCTTTGCTTACTTCCTATCCGTGCAACCCGTGAATAAATGTGTCCAGGGCTCTCTGGTCAGCTTTGAACAACTGAACGCGATTTTCATTGTCATCTTCTACTAACTCATAAGTTTGAGCATTGATGTTTCGAATTATGTCAGCAAACTGCTCGACAGATTCGTCTTGTCACATTCGTAAGCTGTAAAGCTGTTTTCTGTAAAATCTTGTCGCATTTTTATGTTTAAATCTCTGAACAACAATCGTTCTAAACTCATAGTAATCTTCTCTTTACACACAAGTAGGCCTATGCTAATGAAATCTTGTGCTGTTCCCTGAATCGTTAATTTGGCAACCACTAGCTTATCAGAATCTGTCCAGGATCCTAACAGGGTGGCACCTTTAAGTTTACGAGAAAACACCTACACATCATCTTTGGGTTTCCTGCTGAACACGAGTACCAATGGCACTAATGAAAAATTCTTTATTGTAGTTGTACTTGTACTGCATGAACTATCATTTGACAAGTCTTTCAGAATGTTACGCTCGCTTCTTCTTGCTTTTAACTGCCGAATCTCTTCTTGCAGTTAATTAATAACAGTTTGTAGATTGACAACGATACTCTGACTGGAGTGTGACATTTTGTCTAATTTAACGCCAATGAGTAACTCGAATGTAAAATAAAAATCCGTCACTGCCGTTCATATTCTAGCCAAACTGGAGTAGACCAACCTGAATTCCGACGGTGGATGTCCCCGCGTAGTCAGAAGATGTTCACGCTGCTGCTGCTGCTACTACTAGAAGTTCGCGCAGTGCTGCACTACCTCAGGACTGTAGGTTTTCTGTAATTATCCCCATTATAAGATGACAAGTTGTTCATCTACTTGTATGATGTGGTAGTATTTGGTTCCCCCTTCGATGAACACAATGTGCAGCTGGCAGAAGTATTTGAAAGACTTGGGCTCCACAATTTAAAGCTATATGTGGACAAGTGCAAATTTTTGCGAGAATAAGTATGCTAGTAGGGCCACATCCTGTCATCCAGGGGCTTCGTGCCTGATCCATAGGAGGTCGAAATGATATATGAATATTCAGAGCCCAAAACAACAAAGCAACTAAAGGCATATCTAGGCGTTGTAGAATACTACCAGTGTTTTACAAGCAACTTCAGCAAAATCTTGAAGCCACATAAGAAGGTTGTTTGTGTTGTTGCCCCGGATGATAATTACACGAAACATTTGTCAGGATTTGTAAGCATTGGGTCCTTGAGGTACGGCAATACGCGAACACCGAGAAGTAAGTTTAAACAGTTTTATTAACAAAAGGCTGATTATAAAACACACACGCTATTTGCACCCATCATCACTGTATCTGACATCCTAATTAAGGTCGTATTGAAAGGCTCCATAGTGAGCTAAGAACAGAGACATGTTTGTGCCGGAGGCCACGCTAGTTAATACAGCACGCTGCGGACGGCAGCCAGTCGCTTACTCCCAGCGTCGCACTGCGCCCAGACGCACGTGTAGGCCCTACTGACCAAACAAATTGTCAGCATTCCGGATAGGTTGGCTGGTGAGCGTGTGTTATGTACTGTACGGCTGCATGCAACCCATAGACCTTTACAATGAATTATTAAACAAATAAGAACCTTACACCTGGGGTGTCATGTAGGGAAACATTTTTCAGCATTTTCACATCTACATCTACGTGATTACTCTGCTATTCACAATTAAGTGCCTAGCGGAGGGTTCAATGAACCACCTTCAAGCTGTCTCTCTACCGTTCCACCCTCGAACGGCGCACGGAAAACAGAGCACTTAAACTTTTGTCTGCCAGCCCTGATTTCTCTTATTTTATCATGATGATCATTTCTACCTATGTAGGTGAGTGCCAACAGAACATTATCACAATTGGAGCAGAAAACTGGTGATTGAAATTTCGTGAGCAGATCCCACCGCAATGAAAAATGCCTTTGTTTTAATGATTGCCACTCGAATTTATGTATCATGTCGGTGGCCTATCTCCCCTATTTCATGATAATAAAAAACGAGCCACCCTTCTTTGAACTTTTTCAATGTCATCTGTCAGTCCCACCTGATGCTGATCCCACACTGCACAGCAATACTCCAGAGTAGGGTGGACAAGTGTAGTGTAAGCAGTCTCTTTAGTATATCTTTTGCACTTTCTAAGTATTCTGCCAATGAATTGCAGTCTTTGATTTGCTCTATCCACAACATTATCTATGTGATCATTGCAATTTAGGTTATTTGTAATTGTAATCCCCAAGTATTTAGTTGAATTTACAGCCTTCAGATCGATGTGACTTATCGCAAAATTGAAATTTAGTGGATTTCTTTTAGTACTCATGTGAATAACTTCACACTTTTCTTTTTTCAGGGTCACTTGCCACTCTTTGCACCACACGTATACCTTATCTCAATCATTTTGCAATTCGTTTTGGTCATCTGATGACTTTACAAGACAGCATCATCTGCAAATAGTCTAAGAGGGCTACTCAGTTTGTCTCCTATGTCGTTGATACAGATCAGGATCAATAGAGGGTCTATAACACTTCCTTGGGGAATGCCGGCTTGTGAGGAACGGTATCGAAAGCCTTCTGGAATTCTAAAAATATGGAATCAATTTTACATCTGACGATAGCACCCATTACCTCATGAGTATAAAGAGCTAGTTGTGTTTCACAAGAACAATGTTTCCTGAATCTGTGCTGACTGTGTGTCAATAAATCATTTTCTTCAAGGTAATTTGGAATGATCTCCCACTCAACCATGGGTGAGGGGTCAATCTCAGTGCAGGCAATACCCTGGGCAGCCACAGCAGTGGACTGATAGGGGGACACATGGGTCACGCTTGATGTTCTTTTCATATCTGCCCCTTGGTAGCAGCCTCAAGCTGTGTGACGGAAGCCAACACTGCCTGGAGCTGTAAATGAAGGGTCACCAACTCAGCTCACATTTGTACACAGCAATCACAACGCCTATCTATTTCTGAAGTTGCTCCTGTTTGAAACTTATAAAAATGTGTAATAAACAAAAGGTATGCTTGCCTTATTAGCAGCATGAACACGAGCATCTCTAACCGACACTGAGCTGTTCTAAGCCAAACAAACAAAAGCCTGTACGATATGAGAGTCGATAGCAACGGTGGTACTCTACGCTACACTGTTTTTAAAATAAAAAGTTGCTCCTAGTAAGCACTCAAACACGCAAGAAATTACAAAAATATGCTAGTAACTAGACAGGTAACTGGAAGTAAGTTGCTCCTGTTTCAAGCTCGTAAATTCATTAAGTCCCAAAGCATGCTCAATGTCAACAATAGGCTTACCTTTCTCACAGTGATTCATAATTTCCCCCTTTGTTCCTAAAGAATGTGGACTTCATACATGCTTCTTCCCCTTGACAAGTAGGCTTTCTCTCCTTTTACCCGACTTTTTACATACGGACCCTGACAAGTGCAAATACACAGCTCTACTACATGAACTGACAATTCAAGTCTCCACAAACATGACAGAAGGTATGCATTTAGATGCACTAATGCATTACTGCTTCTGTGTAATTCTAACAGATAGCAGCACTGAACTTAAAACAAAAATGAAATGCACACGAAAAAGAGGATAACAAATCTGCATATAACAGGGTCTACCTGTATCTATATAACAAGTTTTCTCTTGACGCCGTCATGTCATGGGCATTATTACAACCCCTCTCCCTCTATGGTATGCACCAAATCTCCAAGGCAGGAACAGATGACATGGGACAAACAGGCTGACTACTAGGTATTGCAAACTTGGTACAATGTTTATAATCATCTCGGCTTGCAGATACACTGTATCCATCCATTCCACGATACATGTGCATAAATAGAACATGCATCCAAACAGCATGTTACCGAATACATTACAAAAATAAACTTTTTATAGCTGCAATCATCATTTGCCGGTTTGAAAAATGCTTGTGCAGCACATCACTTCATCTAAGCAATATGTGCTACCTGTGTAAAATGAATTCTGTGCATCAACAAAATTTTGACAGTTCATTTATATACTTCAACATATTTAGATACTTTGACACATATAAACAAGAAATAAGTATGCATAATTTAATGTTATGGCTATATGGAATGGGTTTTTCAATGAGAAAATAGATTTTTAGCAAAATGCATTTTCGAAATGCTCAGAGTCTCCAGATTAAAACTATGTGTAAAATACTGAGATGACATGCATGAATAGAAGTATTTTAAATATTTTTTTTTTTTTTTAAATTGCGGCACTTGATGTTCCGCAGAGTGTTTATGAGACACGAGATGTGCCCGATGCTCCCTGCCTTGTTAGGGATATAATTGAGCACAAGAAAGTTGTCTTTTCTGTTGGCTACACTGGAACACAGTTGAAAATCAATTTTGCACCATTTGTATTGTTTGCCTTGTGAGTAGATCTATGTGCTTGTTGTGAAAGTCATATTTGGTGAACTCATTAGGTTTTCTTCCCTTCTACATGCAAGAACTAGCCTGAAGGTATGCATGCATAGAAGTATTTTAAATATATATATTTTTTTAATTGCGGCACTTGATGTTCCGCAGAGTGTTTAAGAGACACGAGATGTGCCCGATGCTCCCTGCCTTGTTAGGGATATAATTGAGCACAAGAAAGTTATCTTTTCTGTTGGCTACACTTGAACACAGTTGAAAATCAATTTTGCACCATTTGTATTGTTTGCCTTGTGAGTAGATCTATGTGCTTGTTGTGAAAGTCATATTTGGTGAACTCATTAGGTTTTCTTCCCTTCTACATGCAAGAACTAGCCTGAAGGTATTTAAAAAGCATGTATATTGGCACAAGAAAGTGAAGGGTATTCAGAATGTATCTGATTCATCATCTACCTCAGTATTTGATGTTCCAGGAGTGTCTAACCTCTCCACTGGTAGTGATACATCGAGGGATGCTGCTGCTACTACACCTGAACATGATTCAGAAAGAAAACTAGTTGGAATTGAAGAACAGTACAATAAACAAAATACTGAGACTACAAAATATGAGATAATTAATGTGTCTTTATTAGTAGATGTTTTGGAAAGCAATGTGTGCTGAAAACAATGAGGAAAATGAAGTGTTATGCTGAAAACAACATATATGTAGCACTTGCTTGTGACTTATAGTTTGCAATTATTGCAAACACAGTGTTATTTTTTTCTGTTCCTTGCACATTACTGCAGATACGGGTAAACTAGTATATGATTTCAATTTAGACTGCTATATGGATTACGGAGTATAGGGAAGGGCAAGGCTGCAGGTACGATGTTATGTGGCTGATGAACATCCCTGATCCATCCTCAAAATCTGACCATCACATATTGCAAACAGGCTCTGCTGTTGAAGATGTAGCACAGAAACATATGAAACATGCTGTTGACATATCTGTTGTTGAAAATAATAAGAACAGGTACTTGTCCATAGTTTTTTATGGAAGCTGGCAGGAGAAGCCACACATCTATGAATAGTGTTGTAACAGGTACAAGTGTGGACACTGGCAAGATAGTTGATGTGACAACACTTTCCAGATGTAAGGAGAAAAGGAAACATAAATATGAAAAAGAGTGTGTAGCAAATTATTATGTTTCAACTGGTGGTATGGGAGTTACTAGAGTGAAAAGTATTTATCCATGCTCAGTAAAATGGTACAATGTCAGATACATAAATTAATTGGAGATGGTGATTCAAAGACATTCAAAGAAACTGAGTCTTATGGGAGAAAAGTGAATATTAGCAAACTAGAGTGTCTTGGCCACACACAGAGAAGGATGGGATTAAGACTTTGACAGCTCAAAGACTTTGATGGCTCAAGGCTAGCAAGAAAGACAAGAAACTGAGGGATGGAAAAACTTTAGATGGAAAAAGCAGACTGGCAGATATTGCTATACACCATATTCAGAAGTTCTTTGGTTCTAGCAGACACACTGTTGACGAGAAGAGCAATCAGGGCTCTTTTTTTCCCTCTCACAGAGCTTCAATCAATGAGAATCCCCAACATAGGCTATGCCAAAAAGGAAAAGATAGTTGGTGCAAATACAATAGTGGCAAGGTAACTAAACAATACAATCAACCTCATCATTTGCCCTACTCTACATGGCATCACACATTTCTTCTTGTGATCAGTCACTTCTACAAAGCAGAACAACCAAAAAACACAAGTGTTATGAGCTGGTTATGCAAAGAAGAATTGCACAGTTTTCATTAACGAAGGGAATCTAGTATTTTCATCACATCAATAAGGTAATTTTCTTCCTCTGCTAAGTTGGTGATATAACTATGAAAAATTCCTGGCAAATTGATTGAAGTATGATGAATTAAAATCCCTCATTGGTATGAAAATGCAATGTATGGCAGAACTTGAAAAATCGTGGTAGCTCGTGCAGCCTGGTGTTGCTGTTGGACGGGTACGAGTACCAATGTTAAAGGGTGCTCTGTACTAATGTTACATGGTAAAGGATGCTTTGTATTGACATTGTGTAGCAGAGCATGCTCCGCACCAGTGTTAGGTGGCAGAGGATGCTCTGTACCAATGTTGTGTGGCAGAGGGTGCTGTGTACCAATGCATCGCACAGATGGATTCGTGCCATTGTTGTGTGGTAGAATGTGTTTCATTCTGATTTTGCATGGCAGAGGGTGTCATGCAGTGATGTTGCATTGCAAAGGGCGCTTCATACCAATTTTACGAAGCAGAGAGTGGTTTGTACTTATGTTTTACGGTAGAAGGTGCTTTGTATTGGTGCTGTGTGGTAGAGCACGTTTCATACCGTGTTGTGAGGCTGAGGGTGATCTGTACCAATTGTGCATGACAGAGGGTGCTTTGTACGAATGTTGCAAGGCAGAGGGTGCCTTGTATGAAAGTCACATGACAGAAGATGCTCTGTACCAATACTGCGTGGCACAGAGTGCTTCACAACAGTGTTGCATGGCAACAGGTGCTCTGTAGTGATGTTAGGTTGTGCAGAGCTCTTCAGCCCAATGTTGTGTGGCAGAGGGTGCTCTGTACTGGTTGTGCATGGCAGAAGATTCTTTGTACCAGTGTTGTATGGCAGCAGAGGGTGTATGTACCAATGTTTTGTGGCTGAGCATATTGTGTACCCATGTTTTGAGGTAGAGAGTAGTTTGTACCAATGTGTCATGGCTGAGGGTGCAGGCTACTTGTGTTGTGTAGTGGAGGGTGCTTCACAGTGGTGTTACACAGGGAAAAGCCGAAAAAGATTACACAGATAATTTAGTTCACTCTGGACTGTAGTTTCCTAAACTGTGTTCCACAGAAAAATGGTGTTCCTTGAGAAGTGAATAAGTGCTCTGCAAAAAACCGTTACTAACATGTCGTTTTTTTTAACATTTTCCCCCTTAACTATTGATAACATTACGTTTTTTTTAACATTTGTTCCTTATTTTTTAAAACTTTTATTATCATTTCTGTGTTATTAGTTATGGTTTAAAACTGAAGTAATCAATGAATAAAAAAAGTTTTTCTCATTTTTTAATACACTGTTAACCTTCAAAGTAAACTAACTATTTCATTAAAGTATCAGGAGTCTCACAGCATTCAATGAGAGGAAAGGTTTGGGTTTGGGAACCCTAGCTCTAGACTGGCACTGGTGTTGGGCAGCCTGAATGTGGCAGTAACTTGTGCTTTAATTTTAATTGTAACTCTATGACTCGGTTAGATAGATAGATAGATAGATAGATAGAGAGAGAGAGAGAGAGAGAGAGAGAGAGAGAGAGAGAGAGAGAATATTGCTATTCTAAAAAAGTCATCGAGCTGTAGAGAATTAGTGCTAGCTGTGAGAAGCTGGGGCAGGTCAACAGTTCTCTAAATAAACGAAGATTACAGTTCAACATTCTGTCGATCATGAGGTCATTAGAGATTGAACTCAAGCTCAGGCAGAGCACATCAGACATAGCCTTTCAAGAGAACCATCTCAGTACTCACCTTAAGTGATTTATGGAAATCATGGAAAACCTAAAATTCGGTGATTGAACTGGAATTTGAATTATCAGTCTCCTAAATATGAGTCTTAGTGTCTTACCAGTACACCACCTTACTCATTGTTATTCAGTAGAATTTAATCGAAATCTTAGAAATATGGTACACAAATGAATATTTGTGGAATGCTGTACTTTAAAATGTAGAAGCCATGTACATTAAAATTTCTTTTATTCTTCTCACAGTTGATGAAAACAACTTCAGTTTCAGTTAGTGATCTATTTCATTGGTCAAGGGCCCAATAAAGACTGCATGTATTAGTGTAAAATTGTCACAATTCGTAAGTGGTTTCATCAGCAGAGCTTAAAGCTTGTCAAATGCTCTCTCATAGATTACACAGAAATTCACAAAATATTTTCTTATGTGCTACTGTTCACAGATGACATATCTTTACCAATACAGCATTTTATACTACTTGTATGCCACTATGCTAAAAACCAAAAAGGAGGAGGGTGGGGGGGAGGGAGGAGGGGGGGGAGAGATGGTGAGGAAGGAAGGGAGGGAGGGAAGAAGAAGAAGAAGAAGAGAGAGAGAGAGAGAGAGAGAGAGAGAGAGAGGAGTAATTCATTTATGGAGTAATTATCCAAGGGTATACTGCAGGCAAAGTCTCTTACTGTTATTACAACAATGTACCTAAAGTAACATATGCAGCACAAAAATAATTTCTTGCCAACAATTAATTATTTATCTGTTTCATTCAATGGAAGACCAAGATGTTATTGTTACATTCTTTTATATCCCAATGAGAAACGGAGATGTTTTATGCCAGCAGTTAAATCACTAACATTACACAGAAAGATAATGATACTAGAGTTTTTCATTAATGACAACAAAGACAAACTCATAAGCAGTCAGTTTTGGACTGATCTTTGTGCTTCTCTGTCCTCAGGCACAAACAGCGGTGACACACCATCCCAAAGATGCTTTTTCACTCTGTTATATACATCCCTTGGGACAGTCTTTGTAAATGAATTTTGTTCAAATTTCACATGTTGCTGAGGATCTACACTGACTGTTACACTTCCTACAGCATCCTTTGCCTTTGCAGTTCCTGTCATCACCTCCTTCATTTTTCAAATTTTCACTGTGAGTATGACGGAATAGTCTCACCTAAAACTGCATAAAAAAAAACCAACATTAATCAGCAGACTTAAGACATTGGTATATTGAAGCTAGTATAAACAATAATAATTTTTCTCTATGAATTGTCTGAAATCACTAAGACTCTCCAAATGAAACTTTACATTTAAATAACTTAACAGAGAAAATGCATCATATGATCTCAAGGGTAGTTAGTTAGTCCATGCAGATTGGATCATTTGCAGCTAATCTAGAAAATATGAGCTGCTTAGGCATCTGGACACGAGGAATTAGCATAATCACAAGCTGTAATTTGTCACAGTAATTCTAGGACTAGTCCAGAGGAGTGGATCACAGTAAAAATATCAAGGAGACACTATAAGTATGATAGCTTCAGTCAAGAGATATCAAAAAGCTTCAATGCTATGGAGACTGTGGACAAAAGCATGTGAATAACCCAACACATTCAGATGATTTACCACTCTGGTCATGTATGTACCATGAGATTAGTGTTGCAAACATGTGTATACATACTCACTTCAAAAATGTTGATGTTACAGACAAAAGGATCTTGGAGCAAAGGTTCCATACAGTCCATGAACTTCATTTAAATATATCAGAAAGGAGTTGCTAGCTGATAAAATATATATTCATATTTTGAGGTGGTTGGGATAGATCCTCAGTTCATGGTAACAAAATATGGGGCGATGAATTAAATTGGTTTAAACAATCAAAATATCAATTTCTTGTGTGCATTGTAAAATATGGAATCAGCAATCAATTTTACGCTGACATATAAGAAAGAAAAAGGAATTCACCAGATATAAATTTAGGTTAGGGATATGGTGTTTGTTGCTATGAGGCATAATTGACTTTTCTTCTATAATAGATAATCAATTTTGAAATTATACGACTAGTTGCAACAATAGCTGTCATAAGAAACCAGTCAAGTTAAAACAGCATCCACCATGTCCTACTGATTTCCACTGTTGTCCCTTGGTTTTTCATCAGGTAAATTCTTGAAACAGAGCTTCAGATTAAATACAGTTATAGCTAAAAGAGATGTTTCCCAAAACAAAACACTACAGCTTGCACAGAACCAAGTATCTAAATACAGGAAACTGAAAAGATAAATGGACCATCAGTAGAAATGTTATTAATTATACAGGCATCATATGTAAATCACTGGAGCTGAATGAATGCCCATAGGTGGATAAAAACGAATATCATGCCATTATAGAACCAATACATGAAAAGAGCTTTATATACAAAAATTGATCAAGTTCCAGGACCAACAAGATGATGAACATTGTGTTAATTAACTTTTCATATTTTGCACCACAACAATGGCTGAATGGAGAGTCACTATTTGCAATGACTTAAAAATTGATTAACAGATTTTATTTAGCACTTCAACCACCAAAGTTTTTCACATATCACCATTTTCAGATTTGCAAACTATCAGTTCTCATTCTATCCGTGTTACATAGTAACTTGTCAGTTTAGGAAGTTACATAGCCTTGAGTTCCTTTGACACTAGGAGACTGTTTAGGTCCTAAAGAGACTAGTTAATTTTTAAAGGAAAAGGATTGTTCACAAATCTAAAATGAGACAAACATAAAAAAATCGAAAAAGCTCAAAGTGATATATGTATATAAGTGATAGTAAATTGTTTATCTCATAAATCTGATCAAATGTCAACAGTAAAATATACTGATAAATTAAGTTTGGATCATTAAAAAACTGTATATCAGAAACAGAACAAATTACAGAATCACAATGTTTGCAAAGGGCATATAGAAAGAGCACTGGAAAGAGATTATAAAACAGACACTTTAAACGGAAATTTAACTATTTCCAAAACATATTCCTACAGCACTTTTGAGTTCTGGTTTCCCTAAAATGAAAGTGTAAAAAATTAAAATTAAACAGCAACAGGTAGTGTGGATTAATAATATGTAAGATTAAATTATCTTGTGGCAATAAGAAGAGCACTACCTAATTCAACTGAAAGGCAATGATAGAAAGGTTGACTCTCCTTTCCCTACAGTCTGTTCCAAGAAAAACAGACCCCTCTACTATATACAAAAAATAAAACACAAGAAGACTGAAGTAAAAATAAACCAAAACAATGAGGGAACTTCATTGAGTTCCCAGGTAACAGATGTGGAAGAAATGATAATACAGTGAAATCACTGGTCATCAAATTCACTGATTATTTCTTGGCAGCAACAGGAAATATTATAGCAGCTTTTAATGAACAACTAAGTATACTCTGGTAAACATCACCAACAGCCATTAGTTCAAAAACTGTAAACCCCAAAACTGGTAATTCTTCTGCCTGCTGTGGAATTCCCTGGATATAAATTAAAATGTTAATACTAAATATGAGTTGACAGCTATACCTCCCCCTACATCTATATTAGAAATCACTCAATGAACTTAGGCATATTTCCTTGCTTAAATGTTATGCTTATCTTTAATAGTGGGAGGAAAGAGGTTATTAGAGACAGAGCTTACACTTACAGTGAAGAACAATGACTGTGTTATTTGCAAAGAAAACATTCCAGCATGTGCCTCGTATAATTTAGGGCAAACACATAAACATAAATCTGATGCCTAAATAGGGATTTTAACCACTCTCCTCCTGAATGTGAGTCCATTGTCTTACCATGGAAACATAAAGATATGTGTTTTTAATCATGTAACTAGATCAGACAGACATTATCTTATTCTGAATTCTAGAGAAACTTTTGGAGTGATTTGCTGTAAAATTTATTCCAAGAGCTACCTGTCATATGTTTATTCATTATGTGATTCTACAAATTTATTAAAACTCATCTATATCCACTTTGCAAACCACTGTGAAGTGCAAGACAGAGGATACTTCCCACACTACACAAAACAGGATCTCCTCAAGTCTCATTCAGTGGGAAAGTAGGAAGTATGAGCTGCTTAAATCCTGATGTGTCCACGGTAATTAGTCTAATCCTGTCCCTGTAGGGATGACACACAGGGTGGAGCACAGTAAATTCCTTTTTTCGAATTCACATTGCAGTGGCATTGTTGGTTGAATAGAGGGGAGAGTGGGCGTGGTTTCTAGTGACTAATGGGAGGTTTGTATTCAGTTGCTGTTCAGTTGCGATAATTCAGTGGACACATGAGGAGTGCTCAGTTTTTGTGTTGAAGTGTATTTCTCAAATTCCCACTTGATCATTAAAACCGTGCAGCGTGCTTTTCATTTGCAATTTGCAGTACCCCCATGTGGACGTGTTCCTGCACAGCAATCAATTTTAAATTGGGTAAATGCATTCAGAACAACAGGGGATGTGTCATCTGTACAAAGAGGACCTGAGAGAAGTGTTACAACACCACAAAGTGTCAAACAAGTTAAAGTAGCAGTACTGTAATCTCTGAAATGCTCAGCTTAGAAACACACACTTGCTCTTGGCATTTCTAGATGTTCTCTCCACCAGATTCTTCATAACAAACTGAATTTTCACCCTTATAAAATGTGCATGGTCCAGAAATGGTCAGTACAGGATTATTTAACACGAAGAACATATTATGAAGACCTGCTTGCAACCATACCCCGTGATGCAAATGTGTTCTTTTCTGATGAGGCACATTTTAACCTCAGTGGGTGTGTAAACAAACAGAATATGCAGTACTGGAGTGACACGAACTGTGTGGTGTACCCTATCACAAGTAGGCATCATTGGCCCTAACTTTTTCTAGGAAAATCATCGTGCTGTAACAGTGAATTTGGATCATTACTTAACTATGCTGCAAGAGCTTTTTCAACCGGCTTTCAAGGCAGTGCAATTACAGAATACCTGGTTTCAACAAGACGGTGCCACTGCACACACAGCAGGCATTACCATGAATTTCTTGAGGCAAATGTTTCCTGGAAGGCTTATCTCTCCGATAATTTTTTTCTTTGGTGTTACCTGAAGTCAAAGGTGTATTGTAACTGTCCCAACACTCTGCAAGACCTACAGAACAATACTCAGGCTGAAATTGCAAGAATACCAGAAGACATGCTTGAAAGAGTGCATGAGAATTTCAGAAAATAACTGTGGCAGTGTGTGGATTGTGAAGGTAGACATTTGCCAGATACACTGGTTAAACCATATAATTAGAAACATCCATTATTGTCCAGTAAGATAAGAATAAAAATCTAAGTTTCTAAGTGTTCATATTTTTTTACTTCATTCCCAAATCAGCAATTTACGACACTCCACCTTGTACAGGGGCTGTGATGTATATCTAGACTCCTGACTTAACTGTGGTTCTTTCAACTTTATAAGAAAGCATTTGTGGGAGTGTCTATCTTAAAACACCTGCCTCTAATTTTCCAGATATTTTGGAAATAAATAATTTCACTGAGTGGAAGTGACATCTTGTATTAATTCTGAATATAAATGAAGAAGCTTTATTAGTAGAATTATACGTATTTTTGATATCCAGGATAATTGTTGAGCATATAAAGTTTTAATTATTATGTATGATGATTTATTAGGGGGACAAGTCCTGTTTTGTGTATTTTATTATTTGCATGAGGTATTCCGCCTGGTCTTCATGCTGATAGACAAGAGCTGAGGATGTACTGAGAGTCTTGATGGGGCAAAGTAGTCAAAGCTGGCAAAGAATCTTCTGCACCAGCCATGCTATCAAGGAATACCAATGACCAAAGTTTATATCAATAATGAATATATGCATGTACTCACAGGAAAACAGAAAAAAAACACTTGTTATTTGTCTCCTGTAACAAGATATGTATCATATAATGTATGTTGTATTTAAAGGCGCAATAAAAGCATTAAAAGATCAGAGTTGCCAAGTCCTGGTAGCAGTAAAAATTAAGTTATTCTACAGACAAGAAGAATATTTAATAAGTTAGGAGTTCACAGACTACTCTGGGTTGAAGATCACAATGAGGTAACTTAAAATATAAACAAGCCCTCACAATCTCCATGACAATCTCTCATGGCTCAAACAAACCCGTCACCATTCATGCTGCCTTTCTATGCATCATGTTAGTCCTACTTGGAATGGGTCCCACATGATTGAGTAATATCCAAGGACAAGTTTCAAGGTAGTGCCGTAAGAAAACTACCTTCTAAACTGAATGTATTCTGTCAGTGTCCTGCCAGCAAACCCCAGTCTGCCACCAACTTTTCCTATGACTAAGCCTATGTGACCATTCCACTTCATATCAGTACAAACTGTTAAACCCAGATATTTCTATAAGCTGTCTGACTCCAATGATGACTCATTTATATATAATGCAGCCACAGGATAATACAGTTTTGCATTTTGCAAAGTGCGCAGTTTTATATTTCTGAACATTTAAAGTAAGTTTCCAATCTCTGCACCCATTAAAATGATGTCAAGCTCTTACCAAATATTAGTGCAACATTTTCACATAGTAGTTCATTACAGATAAATCCATCTTCTGCAAAAGCCTGAGGTTACTATTAATACTGTCTGCAAATCATAAATATACTACAAAAACAGCAAGGGTACCAATACTTCTTATCTGACAATGATTCTTGACAAAGTTAGCAAGGCGTGTCCTCCCTACAAATAAATCCTCAAACAATCATAAATTTGGTTTGATACCCTATATCACCATAATGTTGTTAATATGCATTTGTATAATAGTGAGTCATATGCTTTTTGGGAGACAAGAAAAACTGCATCTGACTGATTGCCTTGACCTCATTGCTCCCATGACTTTAAGGATATCAAGTGAAGAAAAAGTTATTTGCATTTGCATGATTCATGTTCTCAGAATGGTAATTCTGTTCAAGACACCTAGTTACATTGAACTCAGAATATGCTCTAAGATCCTGTAACAGACTGGTGTCACAAATCCTGGATCTGCAGATGCTTTGTGCTTTTGAAAACTTCAGTTTCAATTGAGCTTTTCAGTTTCAATTGAGCTTTTCTCATTATTTTATCTGCTTTACAACGTAGATAAAGCAGGTGATAGACTTTGGTTTATTGGAAGAATACTGGGGAAGTACACTCAATCTACAAAGGAAATTACTTACAAACCACTTTTGTGACCGGTTGTAGAGTACTGCGCACGAGCATGGGACCTATACTAGAGACGACTAACAGGGATTCTGGAATATAGACAGAGAAGGGCAGCACGAATCACCACAGGTTTGTTTAATCCACGGGAGAGTGTCACACAGATACTGAAGGACTGAACTGTAAGACTCTTGAAGATAGATGTAAACTATCTGTAGAAAGTGTATTCATAAAGTTTCATGAACCACTTTAAATGATTGCTCTAGGAATATACTACAACTACCTATGTATCACTCACATAGGGATAATAAGGATAAGATTAGAATAATTACTGCATGCACAGAGGCATTGAAACAATCATTCTTCCCATGCTCCATACATGAGTGGAACAGGAAGAGACCCTAATAACTGGTACGTACCTTCTGCCATGCACCTCACAGTGGTTTGCAGCGTGTAGATGTAGCTACTTTGTTTAGTTTATATAGTAGTAGATGTAATAAAGGTTTATCTGTATGCTAAAGTTTTGACAGTCCCCCCCCCCCTCCCCCATGAACCATGGACCTTGCCATTGGTGGGGAGGCTTGTGTGCCTCAGCGATACAGATGGCCGTACCGTAGGTGCAACCACAATGGAGGGGTACCTGTTGTGAGGCCAGACAAACGGATGGTTGCTGAAGAGGGCCAGCAACCTTTTCAGTA
This sequence comes from Schistocerca gregaria, assembly GCF_023897955.1. Lineage (NCBI taxonomy): Eukaryota > Metazoa > Arthropoda > Insecta > Orthoptera > Acrididae > Schistocerca > Schistocerca gregaria. Next base: position 936,261,221 of record NC_064922.1, read on the forward strand.
GTTGCAGGGGCAACTGTCTGGATGACTGACTGATCTGGGCTTGTAACACTAACCAAAACGGCCTTGCTGTTCTGGTACTGCGAACTGCTGAAATAAAGGGGAAACTACAGCCGTCATTTTTCCTGAGGGCATGCAGCTTTACTGTATGATTAAATGATGATGGCATCCTCTTGGGTAAAATGTTCCGGAGGTAAAATAGTCCCCATTCGGATCTCCGGGTGGGGACTACTCAAGAGGACACTGTTATCAGGAGAAAGAAAACTGGCGTTCTACGGATCGGAGTGTGGAATGTCAGATCCCTTAATTGGGCAGGTCAGTTAGAAAATTTAAAAAGGGAAATGGATAGGTTAAAGTTAGATATAGTGGAAATTAGTGAAGTTCGGTGGCAGGAGGAACAAGACTTCTGGTCATGTGAATACAGGGTTATAAATACAAAATCAAATAGGGGTAATGCAGGAGTAGATTTAATAATGAATAAAAAAGTAGGAGTACGGGTAAGCTACTACAAACAGCATAGTGAACGCATTATTGGGGCCAAGATAGACACGAAGCCCACGCCTACTACAGCAGTACAAGTTTATATGCCAACTAGCTCTGCAGGTGATGAAGAAATTGATGAAATATATGATGAGATAAAAGAAATTATCCAGGTAGTGAAGGGAGATGGAAATTTAATAGTCATGGGTGACTGGAATTCAAGAGTAGGAAAAGGGAGAGAAGGAAACATAGTAGGCGAATATGGATTGTGGCTAAGAAACGAAAGAGGAAGCCGCCTGGTAGAATTTTGCGCAGAGCATAACTTAATCATAACTAAAACTTGGTTTAAGAATCATGAAAGAAGGTTGTATACATAGAAGACCCCTGGAGATACTAAAAGGTATCAGATAGATTATATAATGGTAAGACTCAGATTTAGGAACTAGGTTTTAAATTTTAGTACATTTCCAGGGGCATATGTGGACTCTGACCACAATCTATTGGTTATGAACTGTAGATTAAAACTGAAGAAACTGTAAAAAAGTGGGAATTTAAGGAGATGGGACCTGGATAAACTGAAAGAACCAGAGGTTGTACAGAGTTTCAGGGAGAGCATAAGGGAACAATTGACAGGAATGGGGGAAAGAAATACAGTAGAAAGAGAATGGGTAGCTTTGAGGGATGAAATAGTGAAGGCAGCAGAGGATCAAATAGGTAAAAAGGCGAGGGCTAGTAGAAACCCTTGGCTAACTGAAAAAATATTGAATTTAATTGATGAAAGGAGAAAATATAAAAATGCAGTAAATGAAGCAGGCAAAAAGGAATAGAAACGTCTAAAAAATGAGATCGACAGGAAGTGCGAAATGGCTAAGCAGGGATGGCTAGAGGACAAATGTAAGGATGTAGAGGCTTATCTCACTAGGGGTAAGATAGATACTGCCAACAGGAAAATTAAAGAGACCTTTGGAGAAAGGAGAACCACTTGCTTAAATATCAAGAGCTTTGATGGAAACCCAGTTCTAACCAAAGAAGGAAAAGCAGAAAGGTGGAAGGAGTATATAGAGGGTCTATACAAGGGCGATGTACTTGATGACAATATTATGGAAATGGAAAACGATGTAGATGAAGATGAAATGGGAGATTGATACTGCGTAAAGAGTTTGACAGAGCAATGAAAGACCTCAGTCGAAACAAGGCTCTGGGATTAGACAACATTCCATTAGAACTACTGACGGCCCTGGGCGAGCCAGTCCTGACAAAACTCTACCATCTGGTGAGCAAGATGTATGAGACAGGCGAAATACCCTCAGACTTCAAGAAGAATATGATAATTCCAATCCCAAAGAAAGTAGGTGTGGACAGATATGAAAATTACTGAACTGTCAGTTTAATAAGCCACAGCTGCAAAATACTAACACAAATTCTTTACAGACGAATGGAAAAATGTATAGGAGCTGACCTCGGGGAAGATCAGTTTGTATTCTGTAGAAATGTTGGAACACGAGAGGAAATACTGGCCTTACGACTTATCTTAGAAGAAAGATTAAGGAAAGGCAAACCTACGTTTCTAGCATTTGTAGACTTAGAGAAAGCTTTTGACAATGTTGACTGGAATACTCTCTTTCAAATTCTGAGAGTGGCAGGGGTAAAATACAGGGAGCGAAAGGCTATTTACAATTTGTACAGAAATCAGATGCCAGTTATAAGATTCGAGGGGCATGAAAGGGAAGGAGCGGTTGGGAAGGGAGTGAGACAGGGTTGTAGCCTCTCCCCGGAGTTATTCAATCTGTATATTGAGCAAGCAGTGAAGGAAACAAAAGAAAAATTTGGAGTAGGTATTAAAATCCATGCAGAAGAAATAAAAATGATGAGGTTCGCCGATGACATTGTAATTCTGTCAGAGACAGCAAAGGACTTGGAAGAGCAGTTGAACGGAATGGATAGTGTATTGAAAGGAGGATATAAGATGAACATCAACAAAAGCAAAACGAGAATCATGGAATGTAGTAGAATTAAGTCAGGTGATGCTGAGGGAATTAGATTAAGAAATGAGACACTTAAGTTAGTAAAGGAGTTTTGCTACTTGGGGAGCAAAATAACTGATGATGGTCGAAGTAGAGAGGATATAAAATGTAGACTGGCAATGGCAAGGAAAGCATTTCTGAAGAAGAGAAATTTGTTAACATCGAGTATAGATTTAAGTGTCAGGAAGTCGTTTCTGAAAGTATTTGTATGGAGTGTAGCCATGTATGGAAGTGAAACGTGGACGATAAATAGTTTAGACAAGAAGAGAATAGAAGCTTTCGAAATATGGTGCTATAGAAGAATGCTGAAGATTAGATGGGTAGATCACATAACTAATGAGGAGGTATTAAATAGAATTGGGGAGAAGAGGAGCTTGTGGCACAACTTGACTAGAAGAAGGGATCGGTTGATAGGACATGTTCTGAGACATCGAGGGATCACAAATTTAGTATTGGAGGGCAGTGTGGAGGGTAAAAATTGTAGAGGAAGACCAAGAGATGAATTCACTAAGTAGATTCAGAGAAGGATGCAGGCTGCAGTAGGTACTGGGAGATGAAGAAGCTTGCACAGGATAGAGTAGCATGGAGAGCTGCATAAAACCAGTCTCAGGACTGAGGACCACAACAACAACAACAACAAAGTTTTGATAGACACAAACTAGATCTGACATTTGTTTACTTACAACCCATATACTGAACTTCCATTTACAACTAACTTCGAAAATTCTTTCATGTTTTTACATGTACACAGTCCAGTCACATTAACGTGACCACCTGTGAATAACATGAATAACCATCTTTTTCAGCATGGACATGCAGGACGAGAGTCACCGTGTTTTTGGAAGATACCAACAGGGATGTGGACCCATGTCAACTCCCAGTGCAGTAATTAGCTGTAATATGTTTCTTGGCTGAGGATGTACTGCGTGAACAGCTCGGTTGAGGTGGTTCCACAGATTCTTGATAGGGTTTAAATCTGGGAAGTTTGGTCAGGGGGGCGGGGTGGGGGGGGGGGGGGTTACGGTAAATTTATAAATTTATCCTGGTGCTCTTCAACCCATGCACATACTCTGGAAGCTGTGTACACGCTGCACTGTTCTAGGAGAGGCCATCGTGCTGAGAATAGAACAAACCACACATAGAGGATCATATTTACCAAGGGTAGATTCATAAGTGTGTTGACCCAGTGTGCCTCCAGAATGATGAGATCATCCAAGGAACACCACAAAAACATTCCCCAGACCATAATGCTCCCTCCTCGAGCTTGGACTCTTCCGATGATTGTTGCAAGGCCGTGCACACCAATGACCACCAAAAGCCAGCTTTTGTCAGTCAGTGAGCATCCAGTTGCAGTACTGGCATGCAAATTCCACTCTTTCTCACCCATGAACAGCAGTCAGCATGGGTGCAAGAACCAGGCACCTGCTGTGGAGGTCCATATGCAGCGACATTCACTGAACGACTCATGAGAAGACACTGTCGGTAGACCCTTGTTTCATCTGGGATATCAATTAAGTCAATTACTCAACAGTTGCATGTCTATTGGCATGTAAACATCTCTGCAGCCATCATTCATCCCTGTAGTCTATGGCCCACAGTGCACCACAGCTGCTTCAGTGATGGTTTTGGATAGCACCATTTTGTCATGCACAGTATACTTTAGCTATGACGGCATGTACACAGTTTACAAACTTAAGCATTACAGAAATGTGTCCTCTCTTGGCCTGAAAGCCAACAATCGTGCCCTTTTGGACATCAGGCACCACATTACGACAATGACTGCACTGTTTTCTGCATTCCCTCCCTCGCCCCCTCAACATGCTTTACATACCCTCTGCTTCTGGCACTGCCATCTGTTCTGCCACACAGGTGAAGATATGTTATTTTGTAGTGTGTTTTTGGTTGTTTGCCATAGATCTGACGACAAGTGAAAACTGTGGGAGCTGTTGTAGGAAAGCACGTGATGAGATTCATTGTGAGGATCTAGTAAATGGTTTCACTCAGGTGAATGCTATAGAAATAGCTTTATAATTGCTTTATAGAGGAGCAGGCAAGGAAGAAACAAGGAAAGAGTTGATGAGGATGAAGGAATGCGGAAGGTGGTGGTTGAGCGGTGGCAACCGGTAGGAAATAATCGCAATAATGACTGTGTGGACGATGCGGCCTACTCTACACCTTATTTTAGATCTATATGACGATGTTGTGCTGATTATATTTATATGTTTTGACTATGCCATTATGGCCTTATCACTTTAGGACATGGTGTAAAATAGATTTGAGGATGGTCATTACAGACTGAAACCGGACATTGTCTAAAGAATTCATATTGTGATCAAAGACTGGAATAAAAAAATTTGAATATAGTATATAACAGTGGTACTTGAAGCTCGCAATAGGGATGACTGTGTACCAGGCATATTTCTAGGCCTGATCAAGGGTTTTTACACTGTTGACCATTAAATATTACTAAACAAACTAGAAGCACTAAATATAAGAGGGACAGCTAATGAGTGGTTCCATTCATTCACATGGGTGTTCCACAGACAAGCATATTGAAACCATTCTATTCTTAGTAGCAGTATACACCAGTGATTTTTCAGGCAATATAAGATGAAGAAAAAATTATCTTTGCAGATGACAGCAACATTACAGTCAGAGATAAAATGACATAACTCCCAGATGATGAGGCAAATGAAACCGTTAAGGATATGTACAACTGGGCAGTGTGTAATAGCATGAATTTCAGTTTGAGGAGGAAAACTAACTCTGCTACGTGTAGCATAAATTATAAATATGTAGACTTTGTAGCAAACACACAGCATTTACGAATGAGCATTGATTTTCAGTTGACATGGAGATACTGCCCAAGAGAATGTCATCAAAATGCTTTGTCCTTACGTTCCTGTCATCAATGAGTAACATCAAGTGCTTTGTGGTGACTTACATTCCTACATTTGCTTCATTCTTAGTTACAGTATGAGTTTCTGTTCTGTGGATCAAATGTACAAAATATGGATGCAGTTTTCAAATTGCACGAAATGACCATGCGGATAGTAACTAAAAAATAGTAGTTGGGCTCATTGTCAAAGAATATTTAAAAAGACTGTGTATTCTTGATGTGTCAAGTGACTTCATTTACCAATCTGTTGTGCATGTCAGTTACTATGTCACAAAATGTCATATACATGATCATGGAGCAAGACCCATTTAAGACTTACATCTGTCAAGGGAAAACACGCAAAAAAATTCTGATCAGCATTGCCTTTCAGGGATTAAAATTGTATGATAATTTCCCTAAGGAAATTAAATAGATAACAAAACACCTTTATTTATAAGATTGTCAAAAGCTTACGTCTTAAATATTGCATACTGTGCAGTTAAAGTTTATTTGGAGAATTCAGGATAGAGGTTTGGGGGGGGAAAAAAAAGAGATTGCTGGTGCATGATAATAATGTATCACCATTCTTATGTTAGTCCAGTGAAACTGTCAGAAAAAAAGGTTATACCTTGCAAAAGGTGGGGTAGAAGATTTTATTTTTTTAACTCGTTCATATTATTGGAAAGGTTACAAAACCAAGTTTTGCCAACAAAATTTCTCTATGGAAAACTTTCTGCAGTCAAAAAACTTCGAAAATTTCGGACTTTTTTCAGTTTTCTCAAGATATCTCAGTTTCATTTGCTCCTATCGCTTTAATGTCTATTTTCTTTTTTAAAGAGCACAAAATTCTCTACAAATTTAATTCTTACCATTTTTTTCTACTCCCTGTATCTAAGGCACTACAGCGCGTCAAAAAATACAAATTTTTCGAATTTCGAGCAAAGTGGCAAATTACCTAATTTTTGAACACTGTTATTTCAGTTTCTATTTGTGTAGTATCAACATATTACTCATCATGTTATTCATTGGAATTTACCATCTCACTCTGCTTCAGGGCGAGGACAAACAGCATCATATTCAGTAACTACGAACACATTCATGTCGGATTGCGTGAAGTCTATTTATGTTACAATATGTAATATGAGAGCATGCAGGTGCCGTACATTTTCTACAGTTGACTGACGTTAATGATCAGTTATAAGAAAAAGTATGTAGGAATTGTTCTTTAGCGGACAAAAGCGTATTTATTCTTTGGCGGGCGGAAGGCAGCTATTTGCACACAACAATCAGGGTCCTACAGTTTGGAGTCGCTTCCATTCAGTATATGTTGTGGTGCTGAAAATGAGTGTGTCTGACATGAATTTGTGTTTCATTTGCGAAAAAACTGTGGGGAGTGGTGAACGCAATGTGAAAAAGAAGCCGACCGGTTTGGCTTCAGTCTGGAACCGCGTGACCGCTACGGTCGCAAGTTCGAATCCTGCCTCGGGCATGGATGTGTGTGATGTCCTTAGGTTAGTTAGGTTTAAGTAGTTCTAAGTTCTAGGGGACTGACGACCTCAGATGTCAAGTCCCATAGTGCTTAAAGCCATTTGAACCATTTGTGAAAAAGAAAGGACTGAGCACACTTATCGATTGTAGTGCTAAACACAGGGAGTCTGCCCACACCCGTTTTTTGAAAACGCTCAGTGTTGTGATGTTGCATGAAGCATGCCACAAGAAGTACATTAATGAGAGAATGATAGCAGCTAGCCTTCGACATCCTCAGGAACCAACAGGCGTGCTACCTCGGTCGCAGGAAAAAGGTCAGTTCAATTTCAAAGAGAAATGCTTCTTATTTGCAAAAGGGAATTCTGATGACTTTTTAACCAAGCAGTTAAGATTGCCATATGCCAAACGAAATTTTGTTTACAAAGTAATGAAATTGGAAGTGCGGCCTACTGTATTAGAACAGGCTAAACGACGTGGTGATGAATTTGGTCAACAAGTGATAGAGCGGATTCAAAATGTAAATGATTTGGTTACTGCAGATGGGTGATACCACAGATTTTGCTACACAAAGTTCTCTCACCGTGTTTCAGCTACTCGACAGAATCGAGGTTACCGATCTGCAACACAAGTAGATGAAGACATGGAGGCTATATTTGCCTACCTGGAAACTAATACGTAAGAATGTCAGTTTTCTATGGACGATCTGTTAGAGCAAATACCCACATCACCTCGTCCTGATATTCGAACTGTCAAGGCTTGCCTTTTCCAGAAATATGGTGACGATGTGGTGATAGCTGAAACAGCTTCAAAGCCAGGCACAAGAAGATGCTGACGTTATGATTGTAACATCTGACATTTCAAGAACCAAAGATTTTGGAAGTGTTGTCATTGTAGGAGAAGATATTGACCTGCTTTTGCTCATGACCGGTTTGGGGCAAGGCATTGAAAACTAATTTTTCTTAAAGCCAGGAAGAGGAAATGCAGAAGACAAGTGGTTTTCCACTGCATCTTACAAGTCTGACAGTGAATATATTCTGAACACTCATGCCTTCAGCGGATGTGATGCAACATCCGCTTTTTTTTTGGTCAAGGAAAAATTAAGTGCTGCAATATTGTTGCGAAAAATGAACACCTAACCTCAGCGTTTTGCACCTTCAATAAACCACATGCTACCTGTGAAGAAATAATAACAGCAGGAGAACAGGTTACTATCGCATTGTATAGTGGAGGTGTCAGCAGTTCCCACACACTAGACCATTTGCGGTACCAGCTATTCGCCAAGTCTGCCACAAAAAGCAAACTGAATCTTGCACGGTTGCCACCTACACAAGATGCTGCACAACATCATTCGTTGCTGACTTACCAAGTCCAAAGTTGGATGGGAAACTGGAAACCTCCTGAGAAATGGGGCTGGAATCACAGTGACCATGGTCCAATACCCGTTATAATAAGCCAAGATCCAGCACCTGAAGCATTTCTTCACATTGTTTCATGCTCACGCAAGCTGAACTGTGGCGGAGCGTGCTCCTGCAGAAAAGCGGGTTTGAAATTTTCTTCAATTTGCAAGAAATGTATTGGGGTCAACTATGAAAACGTGCCAAAATTTTTATATGAAGACAGTGAAGAAGATGTTATGGAGGATGTTGAGGAAACCGCTGACGAAATCAATGAACTTGCTGAGGCTGACTCGCTGTTTAAAGAAGAGGTCAATCTGGGATAAACTCTATGTACAGACCCTGAATCCGTAATTCAAAACGTTGGAAGTGATGCTCATACCTGTCTCAAGTGCGCTAAAGTGCAATATTACAAGTATTACACACCCAGAACTGTCAACATTTAGTAACTGACAATGCATTTTAATTGTAATAAAGCTACTTATTTTTAATGTCAACTGTGTGGCCTTTATACACAAGAATAATTACCTACCTAATTAGGTTGCCTATTGCACTAATAATAGTTCAGTTTCCTGAGACAATTTATTTTGTGTGTGTGTGTTTATGTCTCTTAATGATATATTTTTATATTTTTAGTTTACAAATACCAGGGCTGAGGTGGCCCCAAGTGAACTTCAGGTAGTGATGTAAGAATCACAATAGTTGGTTGCCCAGCAATCCTCATGTTGCAGACAGAGAAATTGAATACCTGAAAGTGAGGTGGTAAATTCCCTGAAAGTGAGGTGGTAAATTCAAACATATAGCATGATGTATAATGTATTTATACTACACAAAGAGAAACTGAAAAAATAGTGTTCAAAAATAAGGTATCTTGCCACTATGCTCCAAATTTGAAAAATTGGTTTCTTTGAGGCGCTGTAGCGCCGTAGATACTGGGACTAGAAAATAATTGGTAAGAATCAAATTTGTAGAGAATTTTGTGCTCTTTAAAAAAGAAAATAGACGTTAAAGCGATAGGAGCAAATAAAACTGAGATATCTCGAGAAAACTGAAAAACGTCCGAAATTTTTGAAGTTTTTTGACTGCAGAAAGTTTTCCCAAGAGAAATTTTGTTGGAAAAACTTGGTTTTGTAACCTTTCCAACAATATGAACGAGTTAAAAAAATAAAATCTTCTACCCCACCTTTTGCAAGGTATTTCTGCAATTTGACTGGACTATGTGTTGAACATCTGACTCTCACCGTACGGGAATGCCGATTTTTCACACGTAGGGATGAGATGGTGATGTAATGAATGTGTGGAAGTATGGTTGTGATCCTAAAATCACTGGCAAGTGTATGGGATAGTGTGCAGTGAATGGACTAAATAAACAATGGGTCATTCCATGTCAGTTAAACCAGGGGGCTCATAGTCTCAGATTTGACTGAAACTCGGTACACTAATTCTACCATTTGTGGAACACTCGTGTATGAAGTATTAGTTTCCCCTGCCAATTAGCTCCAGAATTTTGACTTGTGAAAGGAGGTGGCGTGACTCGGACATCTCAACCTGCATCTGGCAATCTATCTTCAGACCCAACTTCAGGTCTTAATAACTTTGGAGCTATTCCACACAGTCTAATGAAATTTTTTACAACCCAGTAACATCCATTTAGAGACCAAATTTCCAAAATGTGATTAAATAAATGTAATACGTTAAAAGGCACTTATCGTAGATACAAAAATTTGAAAAATTACCTGGAAAACATGGATTTCAAAGTGCGGTACCACAAAAGTGACAAGTGGTATCCAAGCCAAATTGCACACACTGCATAAGTAGACCATAATGATATATATCTCAAAAATTCAGCATGTTATTGCAAGACATTTGGAGTGATGTGGCCACTGTTCCACAGCACAATTTTGTAAAAACACATCGTAAACTGTTCTGCCTCTTCTTATCATCTCCCACAACTGTTTAATCACTAAGCAACAACATATAGACAGATTAACACAACCTATCACTAATGTTTACTGCACCTTAACTGCTAAAAACCAGTCGATTGTGCTTCAAATAGAAGTTCTCCCACACTTTAGCTACTGTACTCTGTACATTGAGTGGCAAATTGTACTGTCTTCCAGACACTGTGGTAGGAACTGTACCTGTCACAAGAATATGTTCAAAAGGAATCCAACACCTGTCTGCCAAACGTGGCCAACGAAATGATCTTGCTGGTCCTGCTGGTGCCATGAAGTTCATAAATACATCACCTTCTGCTGCACAGCACTCTGCAACACATCCTAAGTGCCATTTGTCATCATAAAAAGCAATAACATAGCAACCTGGTTGTATGTTGCTGCTTTTACTTCTGAATCCCGAGTCAGACACACTGTGAAGACCCAAGTTGTGCATGAACCTATGGTTATATCTGGACAGTCTGCTCATCTGCACATTGTCAGAGTCTGCTGGAGAGAAGTGATGATGGATCCTTGTGCCTGCAACAGTTTTAACATGTTCTAGTCTGCTTTTTATCAATTCTTCGACTGATTTCACCTCATCTTTCGAAACATAGAATGATTGTATGCCAGAGATATTTTTCTGTACCCAGGTAAATAATTGAAGGGGTGTTACAATGTGACCTTCTGTAGGGTGCTGCAGACTAGCTCGTGCTTAATGGTAGCACCAATACCATCACATACATTTTTACCACGACTTGTTGCGAAAAAATTCCATTCTGTGTGAATCTGAAAATCTAGGTAATGCATGCATAATTTTTTGAGATTTTTACAGTTTTTGTACTGACTAGCTGCCCCATCACTGAAGCATTTCGCAAAATGTATGTGAGGCAGCTTGTTTTTCACATATGCCATGACAGTGAAAATGTGGGCATAAACCGCAATGGCATCATGAATTAAACGGTCATTAAAAACGCACAGGTTCATGACAGACACATCATTTCATTCACCTCTAGAGTAAATCACAAATGGTTTGAGAGTTGCATGACTGTTGTCCCAATGATATCCTTGGATGGCATCTTGAACTATAAATGCATAATTTTCGGAAAAGTCTAGTCTTACTATAATTTCTTCTTTTTTCGAACTATCCTTACAAAGCTTGTGATAAGCCAATTGTGCTGTTGCTGTGAAGCTGTGTGTGGTTAGTTCGTCCGTTTTTGGACAACACGTTTCAACAAAAGCTTCCACTTTACTTTGCTTTGTTTCAAAACTTGTGCAATCGATGTGTGTCCATTGTTTATAAGAAACAAGTTCATCGTCATCCATAAGTAGTTCACTATACAGTTTGTTATTCATGTGTTCTGCAAGATTTGCCTTACAAGGACACTTTTCACACCCGTGTATCATGCACTGGTAGGAACTGATGTCACACACTAGCAGCTTCATTGCACCTTTGTAATCCAGACCAGAATCCTTTATAGCGGCAAACATCAACTTAGCATTTTGATGGATCTCACATACACAAACATTGTGTGTGCCCCTTGCACTTACAGGCACAACCCATTTTGGTTGGAAAAAAGATGATGAACCTACTTTGGCATTGGGATACTTTTCCTTGAATTCTACTTATAGTTCTGATATGTTGCATAGCAACAGTCTTTTTTGTATCTGTACACGTAAATTTCCCATTTTCACCGTTACATAGTCTTTTTTTCCAGGCATTATTCGGCTGTAGTCATTATTTTCATAAAACTCACGACACTAGTACCTTTATTTCTGAACTCAATTGCTTACCCTGAGCCTTCTGAAGTTGTGGAAGCACTCCTTGGGTTGCTTTTATTTTCCTAGCTTGCTTTACCATTTATGTAGAAACATTGAATTCCTTTGCAGTGTAGTCAATAGACCAGTTGGAGGGTGCAAGGGTTAGAATAGCTAGGCCTACTTTTTTCTGGCGTGTGGATATGGCACATTTTTCTTTCAAATCATGCACAATTTTGTCCAAATCAGAGCATTTCTGGCATGATTTATGTTCCTTTGGAGCAGATAGTTCTTCCTCTTCCACCATTAGTGTGTCAGCTATTTTGTGTTTTAATTCCATTTGAGCTTCTTGTAGTTTACTTCTCCCATAGCTGGGCCTGACTCTTTTCCTAACTTTGTGTGTCTTCATGGGAGACAAACTAAGAGCAGTCACTGAAGTATTTAATTGCTCATCCGCTGTGGTTGTAGATGGCTGATACTCTTCATCACTGTCATGTAAATTATCAGAATATTCTTCATTTTTTAGCAGTGTAAAACAACTGGAACATAACTTTTGTCCTGTTTTCATGTTAAGTCCCATGCACTGATTCACTTTCAATACTGATTTTGTAGCAATTTCTCTGAGGCTACACTTAATTGTCTTGTTATGAATACGAAATGGATCAAAACAGCTTCTTTGTAGGAAAGAATACTTATACAGAAACACTTTCATATGATGATAACAAACACTAAAGTTTCCTGGAACTGTACTTACTGTGCCCATAGGGTTTATCCCGGATCTCCACAGCAACAAATCTTGGTCCGATTTATCCAGATCATACAGTACAAAGCGAATGTCACATTTTGTTCCATATATTGTTTTATGGCATTCAGATGCTTGTGCTCTACCAATACTGCAACTTGTTTGGACAAAAGCACCACTAGTACACTCTTCTGCCTCCTTGCTGACTTTCCAAAACAGTACTGACCAGTCTGAACTAGAATCTTAAAAATATGAGTAACCTGTAATTGTTGCTTGTTTCCTTTGTTGTTCCTAACAATGACTAATTCTGTCCCTGAAAACTACCATTGTTTAACTTCTGTTGCCCAATGGTTCCCAAAAATTGCTGCAGCTTTATTTGAAACAAATTGTCTGCATCATACTATTAGTTGCTAGATCATGTTAAAAGAAATGTAACCAAATACACCTCTGTCAACTTTTATTGTACACAAATGCCTTCCAATAATAAGTTGAAATTTTGCCATATTATATTGTGGTCTACTTATGCAGTGTTTGAAATTTGGCTTGGATTCCACTTGTCCCTTTTGTGCTAGCACACTTAGAAAATCCATGTTTTTCAGGTAACTTTTCAAATTTTTGTATTTTCGTGTGCATGTAACTCTGTTTGTGTGACTGATATGTGCAAGATGAGTTGTGTGTGTGTTTAGACCACATTACCAGTCTCATCATTAATCAACAGAGTGGATTCGCCCAAGCCAGGCTAGCCAGACATATGCTGGAAGCACCGCTTTAATGCACTCAGTTCCATGGCAGGTCTTTCAGTACAACTAACTGATATAACCGGTTTCTTCAGCAAGATCACGCCGCCAACCACCTGTAACTACTATCTTCCCGGCCTCTATACATATTTCTCAGATATGACTTATGTTTACCATATTAAACTTAGCGATCCTATAATACTAAATCGCTCTTTGGAAAACTACAGAACTGATACTGATATTATCCACCAATGTGAAAGAAGAACTTTCCAGAATAATTCTCTCATCCACGTGACAACAGCCTAATGTTTGATTTCGAATGTCGACATAAAATTATGACATAAACTGCGAGCAGAAATATCTGTACGTATCTACAGGTTACAAAATACGTCGAATGAATAGACATTTTAGATCACGACGAGTACATCACAGCTTTACACTTTCTGATCTACACTACAGGTTTTAACTTTTTTGGTCCTTCAACTGTTTATAGCGTTTCTGTGATACAAACATTACAAATACCTTCATATTCTCGGACGGAACTGGGAGGTAACATGCAGTATACTGACTCGAGCACATTTTATTGCCATTGTTAAGCTAAAGCAAAAACATCCCGGTTACATACATTACTTTATCAATAGACGAAGTTTTATTTACAGAAAGCTCCTAGTAATAATATTACATACCTCAGCATACTTAGTTTGTTTACAAAAACAACGCCTTTGTTTGTTGTGATCATCTGATCAGTTGACAAGCTGTGTCATCTATTCTCAACAGATGGGTTGTGAATCTTTGGGATTCAGCTCTGTGCTTCATAAGTCATCTTTGGTTTGTTGGGGAAGCTGCTGTGGGGTGAAGTGGACAAACTCCTGCATCGTCGAATAAAATATTGTTTTTAATTTTAAACATTCATATTGCCCATTTGCTACCGCAGAAACGGAATATTAAGCTACTATTGCGGACGATAGCGGTTTTACTCGCTATCTAAATACTTTTTGGCAAGTTTTATAGTGGTTTGTGAAACTGTGATAAACCATATTTTCAGTCATAAAGCGTGTGGTTCATTGTTAACGCGACGGTAAACAGAAATGTCATCGTACCCAATTAAAGGTTATTCGGAAGGAGCAGTAAATCAGAAGCCAACCGGTAAGAGAAACATTGTTATATGAAAAATAAATAAATCGCATTCCCAAATAGATCCAAGTACTGGCTAATGAATGTGCCTTCATTATTTCCTAAAGGCCCGTCATTCGACAAAAGCAAAGAATGGCAGATGGAATTATTGATGGAGAAACTGCGCACCAAATCAAGCCAGTTCAAATCCTTCGTCGAATGTGCGAAGGCGGTGCGTATGGCACTATTGGTAAGTTGTATATAAATATTTTGTTAGCTTATAATGAAGAAATGTCATCCACGCTACCAACTTTATTTTAAAATTTGACAGGGAATGTCTTGTTTGATAGTTTATGGATAAATAGACATATCAGTTCCCAACGACTAACTCGTGAATCGAGGAAACACCTCTGCCCATGTATCTATTAATGTGTTACTGGCAATCCTGCCATCCAGCAGCAAAGAACCAAGCAAGCTTTAGGTCAAGTAAGATGTTAATTAGTTAAAGCTGCAGACAATTCAAAATGTTAATATTTAAGTTTTCTTGTTTTTGCAGAATTTTGATAAATTCCTTTTGAAATAATTCTGAATGTTGTTTATGACGATTGCCTCAAATATAATAATGCTGAAGACAAGCTTTTCTCACAGCTGGCACAAAAACGAATTTGTGTTCTGCATTGTTGCACTTACTTGGACAGTGCTGCACTCAAATATCTTTTTGCTGATGATGGTTGAGGCTATCTAAAAATTTTCTGCACGATACGCCCAACAACGTTCTGACCAGTACTAGTCATTTTTATGTAACTGAGCTAATTAATAATGTTCTCACATCTAGTGGGGCATTACTTACTGAAAGAAAATATTACCAGTCAGCATGCTTTGATGCTGATGTTGGGTCTCATAACATGATCATTCAACTAATTTTACCTTATGTTTATTTGTAGTCATCTTCTAGTCACCTTTTTTTCTAGAAAATGTTGTTTTACAAATTACCTGCGCCAAAAGATAATTGATGATAAGTGCCAGCTATTCCACAAAAGCCTGTATACAAAGGAATATATTACAGCTCCCTTCATATCACTCACATAGGGCCAGATTAGACTAATTACAGCATACACTGAAGCATTCTTCCCGCACTCCATACACAATACGGAACACGTAAAAATGATTATATGTAGTTCAATGGGAAATACTCTGTGGTTTGCAGAGCCTGGAGATAGATGTAGCTCACAGTGTGTAACACGGCATTGCAGCTTTTAATAACAGACAGGCTGATTCAGCAACATCTACAGAGTTTTTTGAGCAGATTGAAATATTTTAACTCAAGTACAAGACCATGCTCCATCAGAATTTGGACCCAGTAGCACCTCAACGATGATAAGATGGCAAGGAGTACATTTGCTGTATATTGGACATTTTTTTGAATTTGATAGTGATAACATCAAAAATGAATTGAAGACCAACTGAGATAGCTAATATGTACAGTTTCTTCTTGACTGCTAGCAAAACAGTGAGGTATGACACTGTGTTTGTTTATGGTTTCTATGCATGTACACCAGGCGGTATGCAAGCATTTCTTTTTGGGGGATGCTGATGAGCTTAACACATCTTTTGCCCTGTTTGTGATTGCCACAAAAACATAAAGATTTGGATGTTCCATGAGTTGTTTTTGTGATAATTCATTATGATATGGAATGTGCCAATACTGCAGTTGTGGAATTATGTTTTATTCATCTCATGACATAATTTGCAATCCATGTGGTTTGTGGACAGGGGACATGTCAAAAATGTATAATACTACTACAATGAATTTTACACTAATAAATAATAGCATTAAAATAAATAATAACACTATAAGGATATTTCTTGGTGTATGTAACACATTGCGTCCAGCTCAGATTTCCATTTTGTTCTGCATGAACTCATCCACTGAGTAATAATATTTCAGTGTCTGTGCCTCATATAGCTTTCTCTTAAGTGGAACTGTATTCATCTGCATTAACTTGTTCCCTTTTAATTTATTACAAATTTTTATTCCCATGTTGACTTACAACAGTATTTCCTTCGATGTCAATTTTTGAAATTTCTTGGTTGCAGGCTTCAACACCTAACTCAGATTTAATGGCTGGCCACACAGGCTAATTTTAAATTACAAAAATAAGACAAAGGCTGTTATTAGCCAGTTGTTTTGCTGCTTTGATAACTCATTTAAATATGATTTTATAGAGTCTAACATATTCAACGAAATCAATGTCCGCCTCCAGTAGCTGAGTGGTCAGCGCGACATACTGTCAATCCTAAGGGCCCCGGTTCGATTCCTGGCTGGGTCGGAGATTTTCTCCGCTCAGGGGCTGGTTGTTGTGTTGTCCTAATCATCATTATTTCATCCCTATTGACGCGCAAGTCACCAAAGTGGCGTCAAATTGAAAGACTTCCATCAGGCGAGCGGTCTACCCAACAGGAGGCCCCCGTCACACGCTATTATTATTATTATTATTGTTATTAAATCAATATATTTATTATATTGTAATTCTCTGTGTAGTTGCCTTTTCATTACACTGGAAATTTTTATGCTCTACCACTTTAATTTATCTGTGATTTTATTGCTGCAGAGTCTGGTGGAAATGTTTCATTAAAGGCACCAAGAAAACTGTTTAGGAATTTCTCAAAGTTTTCATCACTTGAGTTACAATGATCAAAAGGCCATTTTTCCCCTTTTAGCTTCTTAAAAAAGTTTTGTTTGCTAAAGTTCTCATATGGGAAATGTTTGCTGCCTGCCTGTGGCAGCTCAATGAACAACGCACAAAGGTCTGAAATACCTAGATCTAGACAAAATTTATACACTTCTTCATGTATATAATTAGTTAGAACATTAAGAGTACAAGTTGCTGATAGGCCATTGTCTCTGGTAGATTCAAAGAAATTCAATTTGTAACCATATTTCTTTACTAAGTCAGTAAATCTTGAAGTGTAGCAGTTTTTTTCTCTTTTTGCTCTACAAAGGTCTTCTAGCATAATTTGAAGACGAGAATAGTTGTGTTTTTGGCATCTCTGGAATTCTGTATATTGAGATGATTATAACATTTGCGAGTGAGTACAGTATTTCTACACAACAGCTCTCAAACACAATTCATCATTTAAATAATTAAAACAATTTCTGGTTTCATAATTTATATCATTATGTAGAAGTATACATGAGTCTCCACATGACTTGTTTCTTCTGCAAAAGCTACTTGCTATTCTGAAATTCTCTATTTTGTTTAAAATTTTATGTCCTCAGTAAAACAGTGCTCAATTAAACAAACAACTCTAATATTTGCACATTCTGACAGAATGATTTTAATTCCTTGTTCATATTTAAATGAGTTACATAATGTATATGCTGTTCAGATGATATTGATGGGAAAATAGGCAGGTGTAAGATTCTGAAGTATTTCAGTCACCTAATTACACACAGGTGTAGTACAAAAGTTTTTATTTAAACTAAATCTACTGAGGTGTTTGGTTGCTACATGGGTGACAAGTAGTGAGGAATACGTATGTACAATAAAGTACATCAGCTTTCAAAATTGACACTATCAGCGAGGCAGTAGTTCGTCAGCACTGCAGAGCCTGTATGGGAATTATTACACCATACAGTTATGCATATTTTAGCTTCCGAAGTATCAAGACCTCTGTGCGAACTTGGGGGTTTTCAGTGTAGAGGGGGAGGAGGGGGAATTCTTATTATTAATGCTTTGAAACTATTAAAAACTTGTAAACTTCAGGCCTCTGTGGGAAAATATGAGTTTTCAGGGGGAAGTTAAATACAAATGCAAAATGCACATTGCATAAAAAATAGATTGTTGTTGTGCAGTATTTGTTGGTCTTGCCAGTTCACAACCAAACTATGAATTTGAATCTAAACTTGACTTCAAATTATGCTAAATGTCAGTCCATTTCTACAACTTAGATGTTTTTCCTAAAGAAATATGTTGCTGCATTGACACATTTGTTGCCTTCCAGCAAAGTTTCACTTTCGAGTTTCATCTATGTTACAATCTGTGCTACAAATCAGTCTGATACCAAAACCTTTACTTCCAAAAATTAGTTTCAATGATGAATGGTAGTATTTCAGGCTTCAGTATGTCTTAACTGGATAAGCATCAAACCACCTATCGGAAAAACTTGGGCTCAAGCCCCAGTCAGCCCAAAGAATTTTTATTCTCTGCCACTTATTGCTTCTTTTGTCCATAGCGAAGATACATCAGAGTGGAAAAATGCCAAATTGCACTATTGTTTGGAGGCAGTGTTAAACTGTAGGTCACTCTGTATGGCTGGGAAGTCAGTACAAAGGAAAGCAAAATTGCATCACCTCCATCAGGACCATGCCTAGTATAGCCCCAAAGTTTTCAAAAAACATTCTGGCTTAGGACACCTTTGTCTTACCTTGTACTGCTGATGACACACTGACTACTGCATATGCTTCTACACAATTTTTGATCGATATGCAATGCCAGAAAAAAATGAAGTGTCCAGAAGGAGGAAACAAAATGATAGTTCATGAATTGGGAGCGTATTTCATGTTATTTCAGTGATTACAAAATTGAGTCAAATTTACAAAGAATTGGTGGTATGAGCCAATTTTTTTGGTATGACATTGCACCCCCTCTGGCCTAAATGCATGCACTAATTTGGTTGAGGATGGCATAAAGCCAATATATATCTTCTCCTGAGGCTATCTGGTCCTCCTGTTGTAACTGATCCTCAGTATCCTGGATACTGTCACTAAAACAGTCTCACACATGTTCTGTTGGGGACAAATCTGGGGCTTTATGATGAGTAGGCCTATTCTCACACTTCCATGCAGTCCATCATCAGGCCGTTGTCACACCTGAATGCTCCACAAACCTGGATATTGCAGGTTTCAACCTTCTGATCTAATGGAGACCCACAATGAGTCCCCTTTCAAACTCTGTTAGATGCTGAGAACACAGTCTCACGTGTGTACTCAACATCTGCATGTTCTTCACAGTGATCACTCAGCATCTGAAACTGTTGCCCCCCTATATACCCTACCAGACCTACTAATAGTACTAAACATGAACATCACTAATACACTGTGGTGGCCATTCTGCCACAGAGATTGTCAATTCTTAATCATTTACAAACACAGCGAAGATGTGTGTGTGTGTGTGTATATGGAGTAACCCTACATTGACATTTTATCATATGTTCTGGTTGCTTTGCTTTTTTTGTCTGGCAGTGTATAATGTAACGCTATCCTGATTATTCGTTTTAAATATGCAACACTATTTTTCAAAATCTCAATAAACTTACAGATTACTGATTAAAGTTTTAAAATTATACCTACACTATGTGATCTAAAGTATCCGGACACCCTAAAAAAAAAAAAAAAAAAAAATGTTTTTCATATTAGGTGCATTGTTCTGCACCTACTGCCAGGTACTCCATATCAGTGACTTCGGTAGTCATTAGATGTTGTGAGAGAGCAGAATGGGGCGCTCCGCGGATCTCATGGACTCTGAACAAGGTCAGGTGATGGGTGTCACTTGTGTCATACATCTGTATGTGAGATTTCCACATTCCTAAACATCCCTAGGTCCACTGGACATTGCTACAAGTGAACTTGACAAAAAATCTAACAATTGGCAAAACCTAAAAGAAAATTTCATCGAAACTGCACAAAATGTAATTTCACTTCAAAAGAAACAAAACCAACCTTGGTGGAACACAAATTGTGAAATAGCAGTTAATTCTAGGCAAGAGGCATTCAAATATTCGAATAGTAACTAAACTGAAAAAAATGTACACCACCTTTCAAACTGTAACAGAAGAAACATCTAAATTAATTTGGCAGACTAAAAGAAATAACGAAAAGTCCCAACTTTTAGAAACTGTAAGAGATTTCCAAAAGAACAATACAAGACACTCTTATGAAACATTCAAAACAAAACTAATGACTTTAACATCACACTATTTGCTTCAAAAATGAAAATGGCAGTGTGACTCTTAAAAACCAGGAAAATTGTAAGATACTTACTAATTATTTTGAAAAACTGTTACACTGTCCAGAACCAATGAATAAATTCCAACCACAGATAAGTAACACCACCAACCCTAATTCTAAAGAATGTGATGAAATCGTAATAACAAAACAAATTAAGAGACTTAAAAACAATAAAGCACCCAGAGAAGCTGGTATAATTGCAGAACTGCTAAAATCAGTCAACCCTAACACTATAAAAGAGATCACTCAACTAATAGGACATATCTGTCAAACTTAGAAATTATCCGAAGACTGGAAAACCCCCTAATTCATCCATTGCATAAAAAAGGGGATAGAACCTGTGTTAACAATTACCTAGGAATCTCTCTTCACCTGGTCACATACAAAATTCTCTTGCAGTGTTCACTTGGTCGAGCCCAAGAACAGTTAGAACCTAAAATTGGTGAATACAAAGCAGGCTTTACACCAAAAAGATCCTGTCCAGAGCAGATTCTTAATTTAAAACTAATTCTCAGGCACCGAAGGATCTCTAGTACCAATATTGTATGTACAAATTAAACAATGGAAAATCCAGGATGGAATGCAACAGTATTATGAGAAGGAACGTTGCTGCTCATTATATAGCGGAGATGCTGAGTTGCAGATAGGCACAACAAAAAGGCTCTCACAATTATAGCTTTCGGCCATTAAGGCCCTTGTCAACAACACACACACACACACACACACACACACACACACACACACACACACGCAAACCCAAGTCACACACATGACTGCAGTCTCAGGCAATGGAAACCACACTTAGAGCAGCACACCAGTGCACGATGGGAGTGGCGACTGGGTGGGGCTAAGGAGAAGGCTGGAGTGGGGAGGGGTAGGGATAGTATGGTGGGGGTGGCGGACAGTTAAGTGCTGCAGGTTAGATGGAGGGCAGGGGAGAGGTGTATGTACATTAGTGGATTTTGAAATGATCTACAACTCAGTCAATGGTGAATCTTTTTTCCTAATTTTAAAGGAACAAGTGCTAGATAATAAAACTCCAACACTGATTAAGGAAACGTTAACCCACACTAGCTCTAAAGTTAAATTCATGTGAGAAATTCCTGAAGCATTTGATATAATGACTGGTGTTAGACAGTGAGAGGGACTCTCCCTATTACTGTTTAACTGCCTATTACTGTTTAACTGTGTTTTGGAAAAGGTAATAACTGAATGTCGAGAGCAAAAGTTCAGTCAAAATACAGATCAATGAATCAAATTAGGCAGAAGTAATATCAGAATAGACTGCCTTGCCTTTGTATATGATCAAGCAATTTTAACTAGGGATGTTAACATAGATCAAAAACAAATTGAAATTCATAAATAACTTGCATAAAAAGTAGGACTATAAATATCATTTGAAAAAAAAAAAAAAAAAAAAAAAAAAAACGGGATATATGACATGCAAGACACCAGTACCAAAGGTTTTGAACATGAAATATTGGAAAATAAAAAGGTTTTCTCGGTTTAAATACTTGGGAGAAATCATTCAAGAAAACGGTGTGGAAAAAATTAACTTCTCATGGTTGGGATTCACAGTCATATAATATTTCTTAAAAGACATCATAGTCACCGTTGACTGTATGAAATATTGATTATTACGACTGCAATTTCGGCCTTAGGGCCATTTTCAAGTAACACTGTAAAAGTTACCTAAACACAAAAAATACAAAAATGAATATATATAATTAAACAAGCATTTTATTAAGGTAGTAGCGTAATTATAAAAATTGGTGAGGAATGTACATAACTTACATTCTGTCAGAATATAAGACTATCTGACATGAGTACATGTCATCGTCAAAATTTTGACTATCACTACCTGATACCCTCACCCAGCTTACCTCCATTTCGCTGGTGCACACTGCCTACCATTTTTCTGCCTTGGAGTCTGCAGGCCAACTCAGGGATAATGCCAATACCTCCATAGATTTCATGGAACAGGATCCTACAGCCTCTGCACCTTGTAGCAGTGAGCTTTCAAAGGCTGGTACTCGGCAATCACCAAGGTGACTGCCCTTCATTTGTTCCTTATCCTTCTTTCCCCAGCAAGAATTTTCTCTAGTGGAACATTCATGGCATTAGATCCAACTAGGAAGAATTATGTCTGCTCTTGAAATCACAATGTCCAGCTGTTTTTTCCATCCAGGAAACAAAATTGCATCTTTGTGACTGCTTCGACCTCCCGCATTTCCTTCTGATCCACATTGACTCCCCCTCCCCGAGGGTAGCATTTCACATCATGGGGGAGTCATACTGCTCATTCGGGACAACATGATGTCTATAGCCAAACCATCTCACTGAACACCCCACTGCAAGCTGTAGCAGCTCACATTTTCCTTCCTCATTTCATGTTTTCTCTTTGTAACTTCTACATCCTTTCATCATTTGCCATTTGCTCCAGCTTATTGGTCAGCTCCCTCACTCGGTTTTGCTGCTCTGCAACTTTAATGCCTATCGTCCCCTTTGGGGCTCTGCGAGAACCTATCCAAGAGGTTCCCACTTGGCTGTCCTTCTCCATCAACTTAACCTCATCTATCTTAACACCGGAGTGCCAATGTTCCGTTCAGACTCCATATGAGCCTATTCGCAACCCGTTTGCTTACTCGTACCTCACGTGCATGTAAACCCAGTCGGCAGCTTTCTAAGGCTGGCTGGAGGTTTTACTTCTCCCTGACAACCTTCGATGACCAACATTTCCACAGTTGCGATGACTAGGTAGACTACCTTACAAATGTTATCCTTACTATGGCAGAGTTTTTCATACCTCGCACTTCTTCTTTAGCGTGCTGTGTCCTAGTCCCCTGGTAGACTGAGGCACTCTGCTATGAGATTTGCGCGTGAGATGTGCTCTCTGCATTTTTAACTGTCATGCTTCGATGGTGAACTGTATTCATTAGAAACAGCTACTTGCACAGTGCCTTTGCATTCTTCCAGATAACAAAAAAGGTAGCTGAGTTTCCTTTACTAGTTCTATTAACAGTTTCACTATCTCTTTCATCATGTGGTGCAACCTCCATCAGCTCTTTGGGATCAAGATTCATTCCATGATTTCCGACCTGACCATAGCAGTTGCTGTGTGCGCCCCCCCCCCCCCCCCCACCCCTCTCCCCTCCATGGAGCTCATGGTTCCTTTGTCATGCGTGTGCGCAGGGGCCCCAAGCTATTGCAGTCCATTCTTCCTTCCCTGGCTGCATTTTCTTCACAGTGGCCCTCCCTACCCCCCCCCCCCCCCTCCTCCCTCCTTCCCCTCTCTGTGTTCTGATTTATGTTGACTTGGCTAACCACCTAGCTCCCTGTATTGCTTGCAATTTGTTCCTCCTGCCTGTTCCCTTTCATCCTTTGTGGCATTTAGGTCCCTGCTTGAGTTTTGACTTCCAGTTCTAAATTTTCTGTTTCTGGTGTTAGCCATTTGGGGAAGAACTTCCTCCCTAGTCTACGGTGTGGAGTCCTCTCCCCCTTCCTTCCCCTTTTCCTTCCCCTCTTCCTTCTCTGCTGTGTCTCCTCCAACTCCTCACCAGCACCTGAAGCCAGTCCATATGATGGGGCTGCTATATACCCATCTGACTGAGTACCCTGACAACACAGGGATCACACTTCTGATACCTGAGCTGTTGCCTCCCCATGTGTGCCTAGGAGTGGTTGCTTGTCACTTCAGAGCATCAGAATTTCAGGCACTAGCTGCCATGCCAGATGGCCCTTGCTGTGGCTCAGTGGTGTCCATGGGGAGAGCCCCTGATTGGAGTGGGTGTTATCAGGGTGGATGCTTCACACATGAAGCATATGAGGCTCCAAAAATCTGGCCATTCTTCTAAGGCCATCTCTTTGAGAGGTAACAAATCATTGAATACTACTTCTTATGATCCTGCGGCCTTCCCTCCCCTGACTACACACTGGAAGGAGGGCCAGACTCCCTGGCTTGGGACAAAACGCTTGCCCTGCTACCTGGTCTGTATTAGAACGGACGGGGACACATTCACCACCACAAAGCCATTGTTTTTTGTGGGGAATATCGAGGACAAGTTTGGTAAAGATAAGTCGAGGGCCGGACTCCCTGTTGATTAAAGCGTCTTCTGCTGCCCAATCTGCAGCTCTTCGTGCTTATAATCGTCTTGACAATGTCACAGTGTCTGTTACCCTTCACCAGTCTCTGAATATGGTGCAGAGAGCGATTTTTCATAGGCACCTCATCCTGCAAACTGATGATGAGCTCTGTATTAATCTAGAGTGACACGGTGTTCATTTTGTTTGGTGGGTGCAGAAGGGTTGTAAAGACAACCACACTAATACCGGCGCCTTCATTCAGGCTTTTGAGGCAGATACCCTCCCAGAGTAGGTCAAGATTGTATGCTACTGATGTGATGTGAAGTGTCGTCCGCTGTGGCCAAGTGGTTCTAGGCGCTTCTGTCTCGAACCGCGCGACCACTACGGTCGCATGTTCGAATCCTGCCTCGGGCATGGATGTGTGTGATGTCCTTAGGTTAGTTAGGTTTAAGTAGTTCTAAGTTCTAGGGGACTGATGACCTAAGATGTTAAATCCCATAGTGCTCAGAGCCATTTGAATCATTTGTGATGTGATGCTGTACATCCCACCACCCATGAGGTGCTTTCAGTGCGTATGTTTTGGGCATATGCCTTCCCGGTGTACGGCGGACCCTCTATGTGGTAACTGTAGACATCCACTCCAAGAGGGAAGCCCCTGTGTTCCACCATCTGTTTGTGTCAATTGTCATGACCACCACTCTCCACACTCTTCAGATTGCCTAGCTTACAAGAGAGAAAGAAGATCCAGTCTCTGGATCGCCTATCTTATGCTGAGGCTCACCAAAATATGACAGGACTGTATCCATTGTCACTGTCATCAACTTTTGCGTGTATTACATTCTTTCCCTCTCCTACCTGTTCCTTTCCCCAGTCCCATCCCCCTCTCCCCTCCCCCTCCCCTCCCCTCCCCTCCCCTGTGCAGCTCCCACTCCCTCCCCTCTGGGAGCTGATCCCCCTCCCTGACTGAAGAAATGCCCCCTCCCCCCCTTCCTCTCAGGACCCTCCCTCCGGTGTCTCTCAGGCCGGAAGCCTACTAGTACAACTTGGCCAAGAGACACACCATCTGTACACTCCGATATCGCCTGCTCTCTTTCAGTTCGGGATCTTGCAGAAGCCCGTTCTCCCTCTATGCCGTGCCCTACTCTACCTCTGAATGAGAAGGAGGAGGAGGAGAAGAAGAAGAAGAAACATAAGTCCCTGGACAAAGCCCTTCCTTTGTCCCCTAGTTACCATCTCTGCCCTCACAACCTGAGACTGACTTCCTATTTATGGATGTCACGTCATCCCTGTTGGTGACAACCACTGACCGAGTGACATGACTTCCCCTTGGTTTCTTTATGTCTAACCATACGATGTGTTACCATATGATAATCCAGTGGAAATGCAATGGATATTACCGTCACCTGCTGGAAATACAATGCCTTGTTTCCTCCTATTCTGTGTTCTGTCTTGCTCTTCAAAATAGCACTTCCATGATGACCACTCCCCAACGTTTCATGGTTATCGGACATTCTGTCAGATCTGTGCCCACCTGGGGGTAGCATCTGGAAGGATCTGCACTTTGGACCACGCCAGTGTCATTAGTGACTGATTCCCATTTGTACCAGTTTGGAAGCAAAAATGGTTAGAGTGCAAACAACTCTGGCAATTACCATTTGCAATGTCTACCTCCTTCCAAATAGGAAAATTTGTAAATTTGTGGTAAGTTCTAAGGTCATCAGTCTCAAGACTTACACACTACTTAATCTAACTTACGACTAAGGACAACACACATATCCATGCCCAAGAGAGGACTCAAACCTCCGACAGGGAGCCACGCGAACTGTGGCAAAGTGCCTTAGACCGCACGGCTACCTCGTGTGGCTCCAGTTAGGTCACTTCTTTGTGTAGAATGTGCAGAACTGTCTGCCTTCAACAGCAGCTCCCATCACCATATCTCCTCCTCTGGGACTTCAGTGCACCCCACCCTCTGTGGGGGAGTGCCACTTCGATGGGTAGGGGGTCTCATAATTGACCAACTTATTACAGACTTTGATTTGTCTCTCCTAAATAAATGATGATTTCCTTACCCACTTCAGGGCTGCTCATGGCACCTTTACTGCTATCGATCTCACAATCTACTCCTCTGCTCACATGGCTTCCCTGCATTGTTCACCCCATGATGATCTTTGTGACAGTGATCACTTTCCGATGAGATTTTCGTTCCCCTGCTGCCACCAGGCAGACACGCCTCCACATTGGGCATTGTGCAGAGCCAATTGGTCTTTATATACATCTGCTGCCCACTTTGGCAGCTGTCTCTCAAACTGCATTGATGCCGTCATGCAGGACATCTCTGCAACTATTCTTCATGCTCGTAGTACGGCTGTCCCCCTATCCTCAGGTCCTCCTCATTGTCAACCGGTACTGTGGTGGATCAAGGACATAGCAGTCGCTGTCCAGGAACATCGATGGGCACTGCAAAAATTTAAACGACACCCTTCACAGACCAACCTCTTCCTTTTAAGAGCCTCTGTGCTAAGGCTCCCTACCTTATTAAGCAGAGTAAAAATAAATGCTGGGGGTGCTATGTTTCCTCCCTGGAGACATATGTCTCTTCATCGTAGGTATGGTCTAAGCTCTTTAGTCGTCTTGGCTGCCAGCGATAATCCACTGTTCACGGTCTTGCCCTCCAAGGTGCTCTGTGTACTGATCCATTGGTCCTTGCATAATACCTCATGACACACTTTGCAACAGCATTGGTGTCCTTTTCCTATCCTACTACCTTTCTCAGACAGAAATGCTAAGTTGAGCAGATGCCCCCTCTGTTTCAACCCTCACCAAGCTGAACTCTTTAATGAACCCTTCACTGAATGGGAATTCTTGCAGTCTCTTACCTCTTCACCTGAAACAGTCCCAAGCTCAGATTCCAACCAGATGATCCAGCACTTGAACATTACTCAGAGGCAACATCTACTCAGGGCCTTTAACTGCATTTGGCTCACGGGTGCCTTCCCCTTGCAATGGCGAGACCGTATAGCTTCCCGTGTCCTTAAGCCTGGGAAGAACTCGTCTCTCAACAGCTACTGCCCGATTAGTCTTGCAAATGTACTTTGTAAACTGCCTGAGAGGATGGTTAGCTTCCAATTATCTTGGTACTCAAATCTCGGGGCTTTTGTTCCTGTATCAGTGTGGCTTCCAGGAGGTACAGTCTCCAACTGACCATTCACTCAATCCGACAGGGTTTTACTAACCGCTGGCAACTTGTCACGGTCTTCTTTGACCTACATAAGGCGTACGACACGGCGTGGCGCCATCACAATTTAGTTATCTCCATGACTGGGGATTTTACAGCCTCATCCTGACTTCTGTCCTCGAGTTTTAATTCCACCGGCTCTTCCGGGTTCAAGTTGGTACTTCATTCAGGATTTGCATCTTGTGCAGCTCCCTCTCGATAGCATCTGCTGAGTGCCAAATCCCTGCATGGGCCATCTCCCATGGATTCCAATTTTTTCCCCTCTGAAACACAGGTCATGCATTTTTTGTTGTCAATCCACAGCACCCCCACAACCCGAACTTCAATTAGATGACCAGCTCTTAGACCTTGTAGCACAGACCCGTTTCTTGGACTTTATTTTTGATAATAAGCTGATGTGGCTGCCCCATATTTGCCACCGGAAGACTACATGCATGTGGAAGCTTACTGCTCTCTGCGTCATGACCAACACATGTTGAGGTGCAGACCATGCTACTCTTCTCCATCCTTACCGTGCTATGATGTAGTCCAGGCTAGATTATGGAAATCAGGTTTAGGACTCAGTGGCTCCTTCCAAAAATACTTGACCCTGTTCACCATTGTGGACTGCATCTGGCTATTGGTGCATTTTGCACTAGTCTCGTTGACAGTCTCCTCACAGAAGTGGGGTACCCCTCTACAAATACAACAGAGCCAACTCCTGGTTTCATATGCAATCACCATTCACCGATTCCCTGACCATCCTGTGTACTCTGTTTTCTTTGCAAACAAGGGATGTCCTTCCTGGTAGCCACCCATGGGTGGGATTGTTGATTGGAATACGTCTCACTTCCCTCTGTCAGGATGTCCACCTCCACTCACTGGAATGTGCCCCGTTTATTTCGTCCCAAATCCCTGCTTGGATGGTGCCTAGACCACGGATAGGACCAACCTTTCTAGGGTCCTAAAGTCTATGTCGCCCCTTCTAGCGTTTTGTACATTCCATCCTCACAATGTTCCAGGGTGCCATCATCTTCTACAGTAATGGTTCTAAAACTATAGATAAGGAAGGATATGCTTTGACGTCTCCTGCTGGCTTAGAAAACCATTTGTTGCTGGGGTCATGTAGTGTATTCACAGTAGAGCTGCTAGCCATTAACAGGGCCCTCCATTTTGTTACTCATGCCTGTTTGCACAGTGTTTTTAACATGTACCGACTCAATGAGCAGCCTGCAGGCTATTGACCAATGCTACCCTCATCACCCTTCGGTCTCTGCTATCCATGATCTTCTCTCTGACCTTGGCCGTGCCACCTCCTCAGTTGTCTTTCCCTGGGTCCCAAGTCACGTGGGCATCACATGGAACAAACTGGCTGATGGTTTGGCTAGATAACCAGATGCTTACCCCCATTCTCTTTCATAATTCCACCTGCAGATATGCGGATCTATGTAAATATCTCTTTGTGTAATGACACCTGTGGGCTACTACTGTCAATAATAAACTACGCACAATTTAGGAGACTGCTATAATTTGGTGCTCTTCCTTCTGCTCCACTTGGATGGAGTCCACTGTCTTATGCCATCTACGCATTGGTCATACCAACGTCACCCACTGTTTCCTCTTTCATAACAGATGACCCCCACAATGTAGTTGGGGAGCTAGACTGACACTATCCTCTACATTCGTGGAATGTCCCCTTCTTTTGGCCCTACATACTAAGTATAGTCTTGCAGATTCCTTAAATTTAATATTATGGATGGTTGAACTGCTCTGCAGTTTTCCCCATGAAAGTGGTTTTTATTTTCAGACATAAGGTTTTGCTTTATTCCTGGAGCAGGGGCAGGGTGGTTGTGGTTGGGGCCTCTCTTCATGTTTTCTCGGGCTGGGACCCATGATCACTCCCCCATGGAAAGACCGCTCTTTTTCTCCTGTGTGTTTCCGGTTTTTAGATGTGGTCTACCCTCTTGTACCTTCTGCTGTGTGTGTGTCTTAAGTTCCTCGTTTTATACACTACTGCCAATTAAAATTGCTATACCACAAAGATGATGTGCTACAGACACGAAATTTAATCGACAGAAAGAAGATGCCATGATATGCAAATGATTAGCATTTCAGAGCTTTCACACAAGGTTGGCGCCTGTGGCGACACCTACAACATGCTGACACAAGGAAAGTTTCCAACCAATTTCTCATACACAAACAGCAGTTGACCGGCGTTGCCTGGTGAAACGTTGTTGTGATGCCTCGTGTAAGGAGGAGAAATGCGTACCATCACGTTTCCGACTTTGATAAAGGTCGGATTGCAGCCTATCGCAATTGTGGTTTGTCGTATCACGACATGGCTGCTCGCGTTGGTCGAGATCCAGTGACTGTTAGCAGAATATAGAATCGGTGGGTTCAGGAGGGTAATACGGAACTTCGTGCTGGATCCTGACGTCCTCGTATCACTAGCATTCGAGATAACAGGCATCTTATTTACACAGCTATAAAGGATCATGCAGCCGCGTCTCGATCCCTGAGTCAACAGATGCGGACATTTGCAAGACAACAACTGTCTTCACGAACAGTTCGACGACGTTTACAGCAGCATGGACTATCAGTTCAGAGACCGTGGTTGTGGTTACCCTTGACGCTGCCTCACAGAAAGGAGTGCCTGCGATTGTGTACTCAACGGCGAACCTGGGTGCATGAATGGCAAAACGTCATTTTTTCGTATGAATACAGGTTCTGTTTACAGCATCATGATAGTCGCATCCGTGTTTGGCGACATCGCGGTGAACGCACATTGGAAGTGTGTATTTGTCATCGCCATACTGGCGTATCACCCGGCGTGATGGTATGGGGTGCCATCAGTTACAAGTCTTGGTCACCTCTTGTTCGCATTGACAGCACTTTGAACAGTGGACATTACATTTCAGATGTGTTATGACCCGAGGCTCTACCCTTCATTCTATCCCTGCGAAACCCTACGTTTCAGCCGGATAGTGCACGACCGCATGTTGCAGGTCCTGTACGGGCTTTTCTGGATACAGAAAATATTTGACTGCTGCCCTGGCCAGCACATTCTCCAGATCTCCCACCAATTGGAAACGTATGGTCAATGGTGGCCGAGCAACTGGCTCGTCACAATATGCCAGTCACTACTCTTGATGAACTGTGGTATCGCGTTGAAGCTGCGTGGGCAGCTGTACCTGTACACGCCATCCAAGCTCTGTTTGACTCAATGCCCAGGTGTATCAAGGCCTTTATTACGGCCAAAGGTGGTTTTTGTGGGTACTGCTTTCTCAGGATCTATTCACCGAAATTGCTTGAAAATGTAATCACATGTCAGTTCTAGTATAATATATTTGTCCAATGAATAGCTGTTTATCATCTGCTTTTCTTCTTGGTGTAGCAATTTTAATGACCAGTAGTGTAGTTTGAATACTCTGACTGGATCGGTCCACTTATGGCGGACCCTCTCTTCCACGAGTAACTTTGGAATTGCAGGTCTGATGACCTTGACGTTTAGTCCCGTAACCCCTCAATTAATCAATCAGCCAACCTATTGCTATCTCCAATACCTTGGGCCACTATTTTGCTGAGATTTCGAGCTGCACCCACTATCATCCCACCTTCCTCATTCAGAAACAAGTGGAGAAGGCTTGAGTGATATCCTTCTCCTCTCAGAATGGTGAATGTTACAGTGCCATCTTTACTGTGAAGGAGCTTGACCATGTGATTTTCCACCCAGTGGCCAAA
Source organism: Schistocerca gregaria (assembly GCF_023897955.1). Taxonomy (NCBI): domain Eukaryota; kingdom Metazoa; phylum Arthropoda; class Insecta; order Orthoptera; family Acrididae; genus Schistocerca; species Schistocerca gregaria. The sequence continues at coordinate 936,292,814 of NC_064922.1, forward strand.
TGATGTTCACACTAAGATGTTGCAGTGCCTTTCTCTTGTGGGCAAGTACTTTCTCCTTTTATATGTACAATCCCATATGGGCAGATGGAACATTTCCAAGATGCTGGCATGAAGGTACTGTCATACCCATACCTAAGCCCAGTAAGGACAAATACCTTCCTTCTAGCTACCACCCCATTTCTCTCACCAGCTGTGTTTGCAATGTGATGAAATGTATGATTCATGCTCGGTTGGTATGTGGCTTCAGTCTAAACAATCTACTAATGACTGCACAATATGGATTTCATGCATGTTGTTCTGCAGTTGTCCATCTCATCAGTCTGTCAAGATGTGTCATGAATGGCTTCCTGCGGAAATACCAGACTGTGGACATGTTTATTGATTTGGAGAAACCCTACGACACCTGCTGGGGGTCTGGTATCCTCCATACTCTGTAAACATGTGGCTTTCGAGACTGCTTTCCCCATTTTCATAATGGATTTGTAAAAGCCAAAGTTTTCAATGTATGTGTGGGTTTGGCCTTGGTGGACACCTTTATCCAGCAGTACAGTGTGCCTCAAGGCTCCACCCTGAGCGTCATCCTCTGCTATAGCCATTAACCCTATTACGGACTGTCTCCCACCAGATATCTCTGGCTCCTTTTCCATCAATGTCTTTGCAATCTATAGTAATTCTTCACGGACTCGTTTTCTTGGGTGACATTTTCAGCAATGGCTCCATCATCTTTACTCATGGAGCATCAACAACGGCTTTTGCTTTTCCACTGATAAAACTCTTTGTATGAATTTGACAGTGCAGTGGGTTTCTTCCACTTTCTTTACATCTTGGGCATGTTGCTCTTCCATTCGCTGAAACTACGAAATTCCTGGAGCTCATGCTTAAATAGGAAACTTCCTTGGTCCTCTGATGTGTATTACCTGGCCACATGCTGTACCCGGTCCCTCAGTGTCCTACATGTCCTAAGCAGTACATCCTGGGGAGTGGGTCGGGTCGGACCACCCTCCTGCGTTTATACTGATCCCTTGTCCATTCGAAACTAGACTATGGATGTTTCGTTTGTTCATCTGAATTCTTTCTATCTTACACCATATTAACACAATACACCATCATGAAATACGTTTGGCCACTAGCGCCTTTTGCACTATTCTCTATGTAGAAGCTGCTGAACTACCACTGTCATACCATTGTGGTGTTCTCCTCAGTACATAAGCATGCTGTTCGTCTGCCATGTGCAGCCACAGATCCTATATGCCCTTGTTTGATGACTCCCTTGACCACCAGTATGGGGCGCACCCTTCTCTGTTGCCTTTTAACCCTATGACTGCTGTTGTAATTTAGTATGCATTTCCCTAAATAACAGAAAAACCTGTCTCTATGTTGTCACGTATACTATACCCCAACAGAATAAATATTCCTGTTACGGAAAAAGCCACGTGTAACCCTCTTACAAAATTTTAGTTTAGTTTCCAAATAAAGTACACTATGGGAGGATGGTCCTGTTAGTAGGAAAAGCTAATCAATAGAGTTATCCTTGGCTTTGTCTAATGGATAAGTAAATCAGACTATTCAATTCTTTTCCTAGGCTTACCCAGTGGTTAAATAGAAATGCAGTATGAATAATATTATACTGAAGCTAGGACAACTCAGTTCCATGTTCATTTAGTGGTTTAAAACATGTACTAAGGGTCGCCAGCCTATCCAGGCAACGAAACAGGGAAATATTGGAAAAGCAGAAGTATGAATTTTGCCTACTTTCTTCTTGTTGTTTAATTAGGTTCTTCAAATTAATATTACTCCATGTAAACAATGTTGGTGCAAACATTGGAATTTCTTTTTGACTATTACACCCTCATACATTACGTTTTAAAAGAGAAAAAGCCCAGTAGATAACTTCAGGAAAGCTAAAAAAATTTGGCCGGAGGGGGGGCAGGGGCATATAGAAAAGCATTTTCTATAATAAACAACTGAAATACTTAGATACTAAAGCACATACACTTTTTTACTGATCATTTCACTTCAAGAAAACATGTTTCTCACTGGAATTTACTTTCAAAAGCTATTATTCTTTGAACTAATTCTGTATAGTCATTTACCAGAGTCTAGTAACTTGGCTACTCTGATTGAATTTTACGTAAGCACACTTTGCTATAGCACTTTGCAGTTGTTAAGGAAACACAAAAAACAATTTAAATGGTGCCTCTTTATATTAACTTGGCACTTCATATGTCTGTAAAATAGGACACTCAGATTCATCAAACATTGGGAAGGAACACTATATAGGTGTATGATTAGGATGAAATAACAAGGTGAACCACTTTCCTTAAAGTTCAAGCACGATTATTAAAACAGTTCAAATTAATGGTTGACAGTGTACAAAAGTAAATTTACTATAAAAAAGTCTTATGTGGTGGCTGTAGGCTTGGATGTGGCGAACAGTCACAGTACGACCTGCAAGTCTGTTTCTCTTCTTGGCCTCAGTTTGTCTACATACAGTAGCCCAACAACTCGCAGCTATGCCGTGATGCATTTACAATCTCCATCCGAGGCATTTTGTGCGAATTTGCAGGCAAAGCTTCCCCTTCTCCACAAAAGTGTTGCCTCAATCATTGCTGCCTACAGACTGTGTAACTTACTTCCCGCACTTGCTCTAGGTAGTACGCCAATTCACCCTTGCCACCTTTTCGACTCACCAGAGCTACTTAGATTTAAACAAACTTTATTTCTTATATTGTTGCTAAGCATGACCATTTCTTAAATTGTCAAATTTACATTAACATGAACAATTTATACGCACAAATATTTTTAAATACAAAAGGTCATCAGAAAATTATTTAACATAATAAACAATTTACATAGCATTTTACATATGTTACTCACATGCAATGCAAAGAACTTCAATCTCCAATATAGTACACTTTACTTTAAATCTATGGAAAGTATAGTAACAATATGCAAAAATTTTAAAGCAAAAAAGATTAAGAATGTAAATAAACCATAAACAAATATTGTTATAACCTCTCAGAGTTTGCTTTCAGCTACTGCTCCGGCAGCTTAAGTTTAGCTACTTGGCACATTCCCGATAGGTGTGAACCCTTTATCACCTCGGCTTTGTGCAGTGGCCCGTTTTCATCTTGGTCTTCCTTCACTACTCAAGGACACCACTCCGAATTCGATGTACCACTGTAAGTTTCTCGACCTTAGCACGCAACTTAGTAATAGGTCCTTCATGTACACTTATGGCTCTGACTGACTATAGCGTTGGATGTGCCTTCGACATTGGCACCAACCTTTTTTGTTACGGGCTTCCAGCACACTGCTTGATTTCTACAGCAGAGCTCTTTGCCATCTATCGAGCCACCCAGTACATCTGGCGACACAGGCTTTTTCAGTGTGTCATATGCTCTGATTCTCTCGGTGCCCTTCAGAGCCTCTCTGTTCTGTACACAGTCCATCCCTTAGTGCAATGCACCCAAAGAAATTTCTCTTTGCTCACTGTTGATGGAGTCACTGTGATGTTCGTGTAGATTCCTGGTCACATTGGTCTGACGGGAAATGAGGCTGCTGATGCTGGTGCCAAGGTTGCCGTCCTCCTACCTTGGCCTACTAGGTTTTCCATTCCTTTGGATGATCTCCATGTTGCCGTTTGTCGGCAGATGGTGTTACCTTGGCATCACCAAAGGTTCTCTCTTCACAGGAAGTCCTCTCTTCATGGGAACTAGCTCTGGGGAATGAAACCTCCCCCAGCGGCTTTGCCAACATTCTCTTAGCCCTCTTGTTGCGAGGGGATCATTTTAGCTACGTTGTGTATTGGGCACTGTCTTTTTAGGCATCACAATTTATTAAGTGGTGATCCCTCAGCACATTGTGCCCGTTGTCATCAGTCTTTGATGGTTTGCCATTTCCTGATTTAATGTCCTTTTTTTAACCACTTATATTCCACTGTATGTTTGCTGTCTGAGTTATCAGTCATTTTAGCAATCAACATGCAGGCTGTTGATTTTTTTAAAATCCATCGTAGCAATATGGCAAAGGACATGAAATCTTTGGTTAGTGACCTCTGTCGTCTCTGTGGTGTATTTTGTGGACCTTTGTCCAAGGGGAAGTACTTGTTTTTAGCTCTTCTCTTCCATTGGTTGGGGTTAATATATAGTTGCTTTTAACTTCTTTTACTTATTCGTGTTCTAAGGTTATGACGAGCACTCATGACTTCAGTTATTTTTACGTCCTAAAACAAAACACCCAACAAACAAGAGCTTAACTTTCAGACCTGCCACCCAGTGCATACCAAGAAGTCCATTCAATACAGCCTAGTCACCTGGGACTTTTGCTTTCATAGTGATGAGCAGTCCCTCTCTAAATATACCAAGAGTCTCACTGAGGTCTTCACAGACCATAATTAACCCTCCCAATCTTGCACAGAAACAATTTCCTGTGTCTAATCCCTCCGGGTCACCCACCACCTCCCAATGTCCCACTGTCAGGCCACAGAGTAGCATTCCCATTGTGACTCATTACCACCCAGGACTTAAACAACTGATGCACATTCTCTGCCAGGATTTCGACAACCTCTCTTTGTGTTCTGGAATGAAGAGCACTTTACCCAATATCCTTCCTACCCCTCCAACTGTGGTATTCTGCCACCCACCGATCCTAGAGAATATCCTTGTCCATCTCTACTCAGTCTCTGATCCCAACCCCTTTCCTCATGCCTCATATCCCTATAATAGACTTAAATGGAGGACCTGTCCCATACATCCTTCCACCATCACGTATTCCTGTCTGGTCTCAAGCATAACCTATCCCAACAAAGGCAGGACTACTTGTGAAACCAGTCATGTAATCTGCAAGCTGAATTGCAACCATTGTCCTGCATTCTATATGGACACGACAACTAACAAGCTGTCTGTCCACATGAATGGCCATCAACAAACTGTGACCAAGAAACAGCTGGACCACCCAGTTGCTGAGCATGCTGTGCAACACAACGTTCTTCATTCCAATGACTGCTTCACAGCCTGTGTCATCTGGATCCTTCCTACGAACTCCAGCTTTTCTGAATTACGCTGTTGTGAACCCTTCCTGAAATATATCTTACATTCTTGTAAGATTTTGCCCTTAGCCTTTGTTAATCAGTGTCCTTCACCCGCCAATCCCCTTCCCTGTTGCCACTGTAGCACTACACATGCTTCTATTTCTCCAATGCACCCACAATCTTTTTACTTCTCTTCTCTTCCGCAGCCCCACTGCCCTCCACCTAACCTCTTGACTGCACGTAGCGGCCGCTACCCTATCTTCACCTCGTCCCTGTATGCTCCCACAAGCAGTACATCATCTTCCCCACCTCACTGTGCTATCCATTCCCCTCTCCAACCTAGCCTCCTTTGTAACCCCACTGACCAGTTTGCTTGTCCTGTCAAGCACTGTTGCTTGCAGTTTGGTCTCTCTCTCTCTCTCTCTCTCTCTCTCTCTCTCTCTGTGTGTGTGTGTGTGTGTGTGTGTGTGTGTGTGTGTGGTCTAATTCAGAAGATCTTTTGCCAAAAGCTTATTGTTTAGCAGTCATGTCTGTATGCTGCTAACCATTTCCACAATATGGTAAGTAGCAATGATCGTTGTCACAACATTGTCATTATTCCATACTGGATTTTCCAGTCTTTGATATTATATTAAATTTAAAACTGAAATCTATCAAAATTATACACATCCATCCAGTCGGCTTCGTATATGGTTTACCTTGAAACTTTCTCTTGTCTTTGCATTAGTTTCTTTAACTGTTATCTGTGATACATTGTGATGAGGTAAGTTACTTACTGTACCTAGTTGTACCTAATGGTCAGAGAGGCCACTCACTACTGGATAAATAATTATATCCTCGATTAATGGTGACTTACAAATATGTTGTGTGTTAATGTACAGTTTCCGTTTTTAATTCTGATGGGAAAATTAACAATAGAAGTCAGATTTTATTCAATATTTCAGTTTCAGAAAACTTGAAGGATATCATTGCCGGTTTTGGCTCGTTGCCAAGTCGTCACCCCCCCCCCCCCCCCCCCCCCCTGCAGATGTGATCTGGTAGTAATGATCTAGTTTGATATTCGGATGGATTTTGACTTACTACCACGTCATCATCAGATGCAACTGGGAGCAGGATGGGTGCTGTTCGCATGTAGGAGTGATCCGTTAGTATCAGACTGCACTGCTACTGTGGCAGATTGCGTCAACGGGCAGCCATCATCTGTACTGCTTATAGCTGCATCTTATCATGACTTTTTAATAAGCCAAAATCGGTAATGATACCATTTGAGTGACTTGAAGCTTAAGTATATAATAAAACATTTTACAGGATGACATTTAGGTAGTGGCTATGTTGCTGAATTTGAGTGTTGAGATATGTTGATTATATTTATTATAATTTTGATGATGAAGAAGAACATGGGGAGTGGTGCCCTGACACAAACTACGACTGCTTCTATAGTAGGAAAGTCAATGAGGTTGAAGTTATTACTTCTATTTGGTACATTCTTTACATTGTATTCCTTGGATTCAATTATGTATAAACTGTGTGAGTTTATCCTCTTTTGTGTTGCTGCATCATTATGGTGTGTAACTCGGTTCTAGGAAAAAAGATATGCAATAGACAGTGTGGAACGGAACCAATTGCAGAAGTGCTTGGATACACTGCAACACTCCATTAAGGTGACTTCGCTTCAAGGCATGGTGGAACGTCTAGAGAGTGTCTCACGACAGTTGGGGTATGTATTGCGGCTTGAGCTCTGAGTTTGTTCGACCATTCCATAAAATTTGAATAGAGTAATGTGCATATCTTATCTCCAAAATAGACTATATGTATTATAATGCCTATAAAAATTGACAAAACCAAAATAAATGCAATAATTCTCCCTGTCTTGTGCATTGTTTTAATAAATCTTGTACAATTTCAGCCAACCAAACTTCTGTGAGATATTGGCATGTGCTTGTTGAATATTATTTAAACAAGTCTTTGTTCGTATTAATATTAACTCATTCTTTTTTTCTTGTAGGCTGAAATTTGTAGCGGGGCCAACTGGTTTTGACTGGTTCATTTCCTCAGACATGTTCTACTTGGAAGTTGTGCTGGAACCCACAGGAAGTGTAAAAGATGTAAAAATTCACCATGAGGGCAAAGTTGAACAGCAGGTGAGAATCACTGATGTTTTATTGAGTTCTTTTACAGTTCCCATCTACTGTAGACATTTTTATTTTCTTATTTTACTGCATTGGGATTATTAATATAGCATTCTGAGTTTTGCTGTATTTTTAAGTAATGGAGAATGAATATTTTGCAATGCACAGAGGGTTATGAGAACAGTGATAAAACAGCCAATATTGACTGGAAAACTTTAAAGTTAGCTACTAAGTTTTATCTGGAATATTTCTTGTGCTTTTATTAAAGTAAATTACATTTACAAACTCCATAAAACATGCATGGAGTCATACAGAATTGACGGGGAGAAATGTGAGAGGAGTGAGTGGAGCCGAAAAAAATTACTAAAGAAAATTTGTTTCAGTCCAAGATTGCAAAACTTCTCTTAAAAAATGGTTTCAGCATCATTAGCTTGCCATTTTTTTTGTTTGTTTTTGGATTTTAGTCTAATAATCTTTGTGCTTTATTAGGTCTTTGTTAGATGCAATCTTTTCAGGAGTTAATGACTCACATATTTTATATTTTGGACTCCAGTGCTTCACATTGAGAAATTGAAAGTGATGCAGTTTCATTTTCCACATCACAAGGTCTCCACATAGGAACTTACTTCTCTATACCCATCGTGTGCAGGCTTCTTGAAGTTCCCATGGCCAGACTTTAGACCTACCTTGAGTTTAATCTGATTTGTTTCAGCCCAAGATTCCAGAACTTCTTTTAAAACATGGCTTCAGCTTTATTAGCTTGCCATGCTTTTGGTTTTGGATTTTAGTCTTAATATTCTGTGTGCTTTCTCTCGATTCAGCTATGTGGTTTAGATTTTGCCATTACCTTAGTGATGGTGAAGACAGGCTTTGGTCCAACAAATCTTGATGTTGTTCTTGCCTTTCCAATATATCTGCTTGTTTATTACCAACAATTTCTGAGTGACCAGGGACGTACAGCACATTTATCCTGTTGCTTTCCCCTAGCCTCACCATAAGATTTGTGGCGTTCTGTCACAATCTTGATCTCATTGCTGGGGCTGATAGGGATTTTAGAACTGCTTGGCTGTCTGAATGAGCTTGGCACGATTCTTGTAGTACCAATATAGCTTCTCCTCTATGCACATCCACAATGGTAAGTGTTTCTATCTGGAATAATTTAGCCAGCTTCCCAAGAGATATTGAGCTGTGTAGTCTATGCTGTACCCTCTGTACGCCAGCTCCAGCACCATCACCTGTCACAAGACTGTATACATGAATGGTTGATTGTTACATTGAAAGGTTTGTTGATTATATTAGTGTGGGATTTGGATGTCCTAAAGATTGACAATTTTTTCTAGTTTTTAGCGTGTATGCCACACTGATGCCTTCATAGGCCTTATTACATCTACATCTACATGACTACTCTGCAATTCACATTTAAGTGCTTGGCAGAGGGTTCATCGAACCACAATCATACTATCTCTCTACCATTCCACTCCCTAACGAACACCTAAACCTTTCTGTTCGAGATCTGATTTCTCGTATTTTATTTTGATGATCATTCCTACCTATGTAGGTTGGGCTCAACAAAATATTTTCGCATTCAGAAGAGAAAGTTGGTGACTGATGTAAAAAAATTAATTAATTCATGATATGAATATAATAGAGGGAAACATTCCATGTGGGAAAAATATATCTAAAAACAAAGATTCTGTAACTTAGCAAACGAAAGCATTGGCATGTTGATAGACACACAAACAAACACAAACACAAATTTCAAGCTTTCGCAACCAACAGTTGCTTCGTCCGGAAAGCGGGAAGGAGAGGGAAAGGCGAAAGGATGTGGGTTTTAAGGGAAAGGGTAAGGAGTCATTACAATCCTGGGAGCGGAAAGACTTACCTTAGGGGGAAAAAAGGACAGGTATACACTCGCACACGCGCGCGCACGCACACGCACACACACACACACACACACACACACACACACACACACACACACACACACACACACATATCTGCACATATACAGACACAAGCTTGAATTTTGTGTTACATCATCTTTGTTTTTAGATATAATTAATTAATTCATATGTACATCTACATTTACACCCTCTGTACCATTGTGAAGTGGTGTCAGTGTGTTGGGGTTTCTTCCCATACCATTTATGTATGAAGTAAGGGGAGAAAGGTTACTTAAATGCCTCTATGTATGCTATGCTCCGGCTCATCGTGCATTCTCCATCGTTGAATTTTTGACCTAATTCAAAATTCCTCTGCTTCCACAACTGCCACATTCCCCTGATTTTGCCCCTGCAGATGTCTACCTGTTCCCTAAACTGAAATTTTCACTGAAAAGGAAGCGGTTTGACTCGATTGAAGACATCCAGGCAAATACGAAGTGTGTCCTTGACACACTTCAGATAAAATAATTTGCAGGAATGTTTCCAAAAGTGGAAACACCGTTGGAGTAGGTGTGTTCAGTCTGAAGGGAACTATTTTGAAGGAGATGCATCACAGTAGGCATGTAAGTACCACCATTGTTCAATTACAAGCCCATTGTTAAAACTTTCCAATCGTACCTTGTATGTGGTTGTGATCCGACCAGTGGCTTCATGCCTGTAGGCCTCTTGGTACATTCTCTCTCTCTCTCTCTCTCTCTCTCTCTCTCTCTCTCTCTCTCTCTCTCTCTCTCTCTCTCTCTCTCTGTGTGTGTGTGTGTGTGTGTGTGTGTGTGTGTGTGTGTGTGTGTGTAGGTGGGTGGATTATTGCTTGTGCACGTGCATGGGGGGCGGGGGGGTTGATCGAGCCACATTGAAGTCTACCATTTGCAACACCAAGCTGCAATTGATACTCAGGCTTAAGAGATCACTGTTGTAAAGTTATGGTTAGCATCATTGTGAGTGTGAAGATATGGAGTTATCACCACAGCATTCTTTCCTTATGAATATTGTGATTGATATTCTTCATCTTTCACATGTTTTGATTTTAACAGGCAATTTGTGGTAAAAAAATATCCTACATTATGCTGTATTTGGTACGTATTTGTGCCATACTTTAGTAAAAGTTTAGGATAAGAGCCTTTCATTAGTTTCATTTGCACAGATACTTCTTAACATTATTTTGTTTGGGTATATAACTAAAACATTTTTCTTCCAGAGTTGTGAAGAACTAGTTTTATGCCTATCCCGCGGTGATTTTGCTGACTTCACAGCACAGCTAGAAGGACTAGCGTCGATTTACCAGTTAAATGCAGAGAAAAAAGTTAAATGTAAGGCATTCAGTGCCCTTCAGGGTCTTGAAGCAGATCTTGGAGCATTGGCGCAGTTACAGAACTTTATCAAGGAACCATTCAACTTAGTGCATAAATCTCCAGTTGGTATATTGCAGAAAAGGAGAGGAGGTACTCTCAATCTTATTTATGTTTTTGATGTGGTTTGATACTTTTTTTTCATGGTTGCACTTGATTACTCTTGTTTTTCATTTACTAGAATAAAATAAAAATGATTGACTGAAAATACAAAGCAGTATTTCAAAAGTATTACTTAATGATAGGATTTTTTTGCCCTTGTGATAAATTGAAATGTGCAGTTTTTCAAAGACTCTGTAACTTTTCAGGCCACGCAATGCGCCTTACCTACTTAGTTCCTCCTTATGAGCTCTTGGATCCAGAAAAGCACACTATGCATCCACTGACAGCAGAGGAGGTCATAAACAAAGGATTGGGTTTTAGTGTGACTGTTTGTGTGGAGGGCTCAGCAACACACAAATTACAGACTGCACCTCTTATCTCTATCAATAGGAGCCCTGGAGGCAAGAGGTCTGTTAATAAATAATAATCTGTGAATAATTTATTAATGTTTGAATGGAATAGAAGGTTTATTAGTTAATAGTGTAAAAAAACACATGGTGTTTAAGAGTGTACATTAGTAAAATGATTTTGGGGGAATATTGCCTTTTACATTATTGAGTTCAGCTATTGACAACTGGAAATAGATAAAAACTGCCAGCATCCATACCTTTCCAAGTTTCTATATTGACTGTTGTAATTAGAGTTATATGTTCCTCTTACGCTATCTGCAGTCAGTATTTTTCTTTACCTGAGCCTTGTATATGCAAGCTTGTGAGCCAACTAGTTCTGCAGATGATGAAGAGATTGAAGAAATGTACAGTAAGATAAAAGAAATTAATTAGTGTATATAAATTAATTAAATTAATTTGTCCTGTTAATTGATGTCACTACTCAGTGTACTCAAAATGTCCTGTGTAGAACTTATTGTACTGGAGTTTATTACATATGATAACACCTGAGATGTATCCACTGCCAATTAATGACATGAGAGTTGTATTTACTTGAATTGTTTTTAGCTCTATCTCTATTGATGATGGTCTAAGGCAGAAACTGGTTGATGCTTAAGGTTTTCTATAAAACAGCTAATGGTCATATATGCAACTCATGAATTGCTTGACAGCTGTTAATAATAATCTAACAAAAATGTTTATGATGAATTTCATTAGCAAATACATGTATTGTGATGGCACAGTTAAAGTGTCTAGCTCCTTGAAGAGGTACCTACATGACATTCATTGGTGAACACCACATAATAGTCATACTGCCCGCTTTTGTACAATTTATACTTTCTTTGTAAGTGGTGATGTGGGCTCCCCAGAAAATTATTTTGTATGACATTATTAAATGGAAATATGCAGAATGTGTCAGGAGGTTGATATGTTTGTTTCATAAAATTTGCCTTAAAGACTGCTGTTAGATTTTCCTGATCTCCTGTTCTGTCATTAACATTGGTATTATGTTTTCGTGGCTGCCTGGAAGGTTGTTCTGCCCATTCAGCTGATTGCTGATGTTGATATCAGCATTCATTTTCCTGTCATAATACTTATTTCCAGCAGAAACCCTTCATTCTCTGTACTTTCCTGAAGAATTTTGTTGTCTTTACATTCCAATTTTGTTCACATCTTCCTCAACCGTGTTGTCATTTTGCCTAATAGGAGGCTTGTATTCCCAGCTTCTTCCTTCATTAGATGTTCTGCACTTTCCAGATAAATGACAAACTTACTGATGTCATTCACTGATGGAGAAATTGTTTTATTTCTTCAGTACAAAGACAATATATTCTCTGTTCCCATGATAATCTGTTCATGTTCCAAGTTAGTGCTCATATAGTACAAAGTTGTTTCCCACTTCTGCTCAAATCTCCTACTCTTAATAGAATCTTTCTTTGGATTGTAGCCATCTCTGCCTTCTTACCATCCATAGTTCCAGTCTTTGCATGACCAGTCATTGTCATGCCACTGGGGCATTGCTCATTCTCTTCAGTAGTTCAGGCCCCGTTATTCCTATTACTATTTGGGCCTCCCAGTTGACCTCTTTCCTCTACATGTTTAATTATCTTACTTGATCTTCTTTCTCAGTCATAAGACCATATAACATATCTCCATATCACCCATGTGCTCTGCTTAGTTGCTATCCTACCAATGTTTTTTCACCCACTGGCATGTCCAGATATCTGTTTAATTCTAGTGACTTTTCCAACATGCCAACTAGTGGCCCATACATCACTCTACTGTATGTTCATAGTTGTAGTTCATCCTTGACATTCTTGCATTTCCTGTGAAAGTTTTTTCAAAGTTGTTGTACATCATCGTGTCTAAATTCAGGGAATCTGCCTAGTTGGGTATGCCTTCTTCCCTCTGCCTTGTTGGCAAGTTTTTAAATGTCCGTACATTCTTCAGGCATCAATCTTTTAAGCCTGCACAAAATTGCCATTGGGTGTGGTCTTCTCCCATTCAAAATCTGTTGCAATCCCTACTGAAAGCATGTACTTTGTCCAAACTAGTCAATACTGTGTTATTTATTTCTTTGTTGAGGTTTCTAGCTTCTTACTTTTAGGTGTCCATTACAAAGTTACCAGAGTTATTATTGTTCATTGTCACAATGCTAGCAATCATTATTAATTCTGTTTTGGTCTTAGCAATTTCTGCCTCACTTCTTTCGCTAATCGGTTTTCTTTTTTGCTACTTTGTTTTTTCCTTGTGTCATACAGAGATTAGCTGCATGCAGAGCTGCCTATAATTCTTGGCACAACCTGTTGCAACTGCTACAGCCTGCAGAATTCTTAGTTCATAAACATAAACTCATTCCTTGTATTATCTGATTGCTCACTCAACTTAACAATGAATTCTGCTTACTAAGTCTTTAATTGTCTCTCATTTCAGCAGTGTTTACCTCTTACCTTTTTGTCAAGGTGTCTAGTCATTAGTGTTGCTGTCTCCAGTACATGTCTGTGTAGGTTCTCACTCTGTCTTATTTCCTTCACCTTGTAAATCATCTTGTTATGAATTCGACACTGGTGAACTACTGTCTTTCACTTCCCCTGTCTCATTCCTGAAACAAGATTCTGTTGCACCAGTTCCCAACATTTCTGCAGAGGATCTGCATCCCTTTCTCTTAGCCATTACACTTCCAGGTTGCCAGCTTGTATAAATTAAAATTACTTTCAGTACCTATCTTGAAATTTATCTCCATGATTTCTACTATTTTAAGTTCACTACACTGATTCTCACTTTCTGATGTAGTACATTAGTTTATTCACAACTCACTTGCAAAATGCACTTCTACCCGACACTGTCTACAGCAGCAGTGACACATGCAGCTGACTATGCCAGTAAAGTTGGTTAGTGAACATAGCTTGCTGCGTTGCTTGATGACTGTGTTCACTGTTTCACATATATGACACTTCTGCAAGTGTCAACAATCATTAGTATTTGCGTGCACATTATGTACCCTATTGTTGCCTTGCATAGTTTGGTAATTTCTCTTCTGTGCTTATTAGACCTGGAAATTGTGTCATGACACGATACACCACTTGTAATCTCTCCCCCCACTTAAGTTTGAGAAATCTAACAGAGATACTAATCGTCGGTTATGGGTCTCTGGGTGAGAGACTTCCGTCAGGCATGATCACGCAGAAAACTAAACTGCAGTCTAATTTTACATGATGTGGATGTTATCATATACAACAAAATTGATCATGGATTTAAGGTATGTTTGATATAGAAGATGACATCCTTTAACTTGCTTTATTCAACTGTAAACAATGTAAAACATGCCTAACTCCACCACACTCATTCTTTTGATGATGCTGACAAAATTTAAAGTTCATGCACTCCAAAAAAGCCATGGACAATTCCATGTTACTATGCTAGTGAAATATTTCCCTCAGTGCCCTACTAAACCCTTTAAAATTCAACTTTGCTTATTTCTGGCTTACAGCTCTTTCATTGCATATTTACCTAAAGAGTCAGCTGCTCTTACATGCTCTGTATTAACGTGCATTGTCACCACAGCATGACAGTGCTCACTTTGCCAGGAAAGGCAGAAGACTACATCAAGTTCTAGAAGCTAACGCTTGCCAGCCAACCCCTGCTTTTACCTGGCTTGCTTTCAAGGATATGGATCATGATAGCCTTACAGACTTGACACTAAACCCATACCCATTCACATCATCATTTCACAAGCTTAGCCACTGCTGATCTAATCCTTATTTTTACAATTACGTATTATGCTTAGCTCTATTTCTCAAACACTATGTTTATAACCAATGGTACATGTACTGTAATTTGAAAATGCAACTATGATAATATACATTCACTTCTTGTTATATGTGGATTTTATTTTATTGGTAAGTGCTGCTTATTTCCACCGAGACAAGGTAGCATAAGTCTTCTATTTTATTTGTGATAGTGGTCCTTAATATTTTCCTCAGCTAGATAATAAACTTCCATGTTTTATGAGTATTTACTGGGTTCATCTGGGCTTGGAATTTTTCTGTGAGTGATGCTGTACCTGAACAGTTAACATGTGTAAGTTTGTTGAGAGTGATGAACAGTTCACAAATTTTGAGTGAGAATTAGAGTTGTCTTGTAAACTGGTTGCTGCTGAAGAGACTGAAATAATTAGTACCAACAGTACAGTAAGCATATTCATTGTTGCATAGCTCTCTTGTTATAGAATGACTCCAACAAGGAAATTGTACACATGTGATCATCTTAAAAGGGAATCATTTTGGAGTGGTGTGCAATTGCTCGATAGATGGTATCTAAGAAGCCTAAATTTAGGTAAATTCAATCATACATTTACTTTCCCATCCTAAGGGAGAGTTTGAATTCTAATAGGGAGTCGTAGAGTGTGCAACAATGTGACAAAAGAATGGTTAACAATTACCCGAGCATTGAGCAAGAGACATTCAGCTATGTGAGGTGAATATGGAAGTGCTATGCTACAAATTCAGAATTGTTGTAAGCCGCATGCTATGTAGGTTCATGCTATGGAAAATACAGAGGAACAGGAAAAATGCACCATTTTTTAGTAAATATTAGAGGGTTAATGTGATAGCAGAGAACAGTATAGCAGATTCCATATGAATCTAAATAATGTTGACAAAAACTGAACGTAGTCAAAACAAGTATAATGAAAACTAGTAAGAAGCATTCAGTAAATGAAATAAATATGTTATCAGCCAAATCATCAAAAAACCTTAATAAGTTTTGATCCTACATAAACACTATTGTTAGAACACCGTTGAATGCTTAGATCAGTGGTCATCATGCTTTTTTGCTCTGTCGTTTTGGAACAGCATCTCAGGCCACTTACCAATCTTATTATATCTACATAAATGAGAATATTACAAGCCCCCAATAGACTAGCTATGGTCAGAACGCGATCGATTGGCCTCCGGCCTAAGTCGACACCATTTGGAACATTTCATGTTGACTGTTCTCTATTTCAGATACCTGCCACACTTAGTGACCCCAAAGTAGTGACACGGTAATTGCCCCGGGCAAAGTGATGTTGTGCTGTCTGTGTCACAATAACAGCAACTGTATTAAATTTAAATGAATTATATAATTTCAAACACAACCGCAGATATTTACTAGATTTTTTGAATGTCAGTTATCTTCTGCTCATTGTGTTATGTTAAATCAACCCCAATTTAATTTCATAGTCCTTGCTACAAATATGTACTGATTGGAAGATGACCTTGCTGTGTTGTGCATTCACAAATCCATGTTACTCCCGTTTCCAAATTTATACCTAGTACTGTAAGGCAAACAATAAAATATCCCTCTCTAAGACACTCTAACTCTGCAGTGGTGGCTGCCCTGGAAGTATGCTGCCAACTTTACTTAGCCAATGACCAAATTCACCAATTTCGGTAAAAATTAACCGCGTCTAAAAATATTACTGTCATTGTAAGTAATTATTATTATTATTATTATTATTATTATTATTATTATTATTACTATTACTCTTAATAAGCTTTTGGCTTCAGCTGATGTTTTTGGATTTGGCTGTTAGTTGTAAGGTGCATATTATTATAATGTACGGCAGAGAACTGTGGGCAGCATGAATACTCTAATCATGCCACAGTTTGACAACCAATGATCTAGATATTTGTTGATCGTGATCCCATCAAAACAGAACACAATCAAATGAATGTTGTAGTACTAATTCTGTCTTTTGGAATTGCTGAACCACAAACACAGGTGGTATTCTTGACGGTCAGATGGATGTAAAAATTACAGATTCAGAAATAAATAAGTACATAATTCAAAACCAAATGCAAATGTTTGATGCATGAAATACCAGTAGACAATATAATATTTCTTCCCAGACATGCAATCAACATAAAATTTTGCATTAAGCAATGTAAGTCATTTTATATAGAATAGTCTTGCACTATATAATAATAACTGGAAAGAAATAATTACATATGTTAATGAAACAATGGAAAATCCTGGATGGAATAATAACAAATTATGAAAAGGATAAGTTGCTGCGCAATATGTAGTAATGATTTTGAGTTGCAGATAGGCACACAGAAAAAGACTGCTAAAAAGGTAAGGTCTCAGCCAGAAGGCCTCCTCCTAGAGTAGAGAAAACAACACACACACACACACACACACACACACACACACACACACACACACACACACACACACAGGTGCATGCGTGACTGAGTGTGTCTTGCCACTGAGGCTGGCATCACAGCCACCAGAGATGTGGTGGCGTGCGCGTGCTTGCACTTTGTGTGTGTGTGTGTGTGTGTGTGTGTTGTCTAATCAGAAGAAGGCCTTTTGGCCAAAAGCTTACATTTTAGTAGTCTTTTTTTGTGCCTATCTGCGCTCAACTTCTCCACTTTTGATGACATAGTGTAAATGATGGTTTAATGTTTTACTTTTTTAAGTCATACATGAGAAATGAACCTGGAATGAAACTCGTGTCAGTTCCTGCACGTACTATATTTCAAGGCTGACTAGTACTTTGTTTTTTACAGTACTCCTCACAGTCTGCCACAATGCCATTTGGTGTATGTGAATTCATGTTTCATCTGAACAGACCATTTGCCATTATAATACTGGTGCTTTTTTTTATCTCATGAAGTGTAGCCTCTCCTTAGCTAAGTCATCTCACTCACACATGATGAATCATTTATTCTGGCACCTTTAAAAATCACATTAAATAAGCGGAACAGTTATACTTAGGGTTTCGATGCTAACTTTGCAGTCCAGTCACATCTGATAAAAGCTGTGAAGTTTTCTCAAAGCTGTTAAATGCGTGTACTGTTGGTGGTATTGCACAAATAGGTGCCTAATACATTTGTTCACGTAAGTAATCAGTGGAATGTTCCTGGTGTGCATTTTGCTTCTTTTTTGGGTCAGACTGCCATCTCTGGCATGTAATTCACTTTATCTGCATTTACTGTGATGTTTCTTCTTTATGAAAAATATGTAAGTGACAGGCACAGTTCATTGGAGGTTGAAATATGCTACTGGAAAAATGAAAAGAAGAACTCTGAATTCATTGGCTCAGCGGAGGGAAATTTTATTGACACACTCTTGAGAGCGTGTACAGTCCAACCAGCAGAGCCATATGCATCTGATTATAGGTGACAGGCCATGGGAATGTCAGCATTAATATACCGTATGCCACCTTCTGCAGCAGTGAAGGCTGCAGCTCTCCCATGGAGATGATCATAAAAGTAGTCTCACAGAATGGCCTGCTGTGTGATTTACACCTGTAACCTGAATTGGGCCAGATTTCCTGCCAGTCTTGCAGACAGCGCAAGATGACGTTTCATCCAGTCCCAAACTTCCTCAATGGAGAACAAATATGGGGATCAGAGAGCAAGTTGGGTGTCAATAGGATACGTGTCATGTTGGAAAACACATTACCTAATCGGTGGGCTTACAATAGCGTGATGGGTTGAATCATGTTTTGGTTGTACCTTGCACTTTGGTTCAGTATCCCCTCTACGATCACCAGAGGAGGAGGCCGTTGTTAGATATGGCTCGCCAAACCTCAGTGCCGGGTGTTGGCCCTGTGTGCCTCTGTCATATACATTCCAGATGTTGGTACAACACGCACATGACCATAATTGGCACTAAGGCAGAAGTGACTCTCCTCACTGGAGACAACAAGTCTCCACTCATCCTTCCACAAGTGCCTATAATGAAACCACTGGAGTCGGGCTGCAAGATGTGGGACACAAGTGGAAGATGCTTCAACAGCATGCAGAATCATAGCTCTGCTTCACAGAGACCGTCATGAGTGATCCTCACTGATACCCCAGAGTAACAGTGTGCCATAATTTGTTGTGAAATTGTGGTGCAGTCCAGTGCAGCACTTCATAAGATGCGACTGTCTTGGCACGCATCTGCGTGCCACTGCTGCTCGGTCCTAGGCTGACGAACATGTACACCTTCAACTGATCAGTGGTGACAACATTGATGGACTGAGGAAACCTCATGTCCCACTTGTAGCACAATTTTGTGGTATGACAACCCAGTGTCCCGCAGACCCACTATACAGGGTGTTACAATAAGGTACAGCCAAACTTTCAGGAAACATTTCTCACCCACAAAGAAAGAAAATATGTTATGTGGACATGTGTCCGGAAACGCTTACTTTCCATGTTAGAGCTAATTTTATTACTTCTCTTCAAATCACGTTAATCATGGAATGGAAACACACAGCAACAGAATGTACCAGCATGACTTCAAAGACTTTGTTACAGGAAATGTTCAAAATGTCCTCCGTTAGCGAGGATACATGCATCCACCCTCTGTCGCATGGAATCTTTGATGCACTGATGCAGCCCTGGAGAATCGCGTATTGTATCACAGCCGTCCACAATATGAGCACGAAGAGTCTCTACATTTGATACCGGGATTGCGTAGACAAGATTTTTCAAATGCCCCCATAAATGAAAGTCAGGAGAGCGTGGAGGGCACGGAATTGGTCCGCCTCTACCAGTCCATCGGTCACCGAACCTGTTGTGGAGAAGCTCCATCGCGCATGAACCACATGTTGTATCGTACTTGTGAAGGCACCTGTTCTAGTAGCACAGGTAGAGTATCCCGTATGAAATCATGATAACGTGCTCCATTGGGCATAGGTGGAAGAACATGGGGCCCAATCAAGACATCACCAACAATGCCTGCCCAAACGTTCACATAAAATCTGTGTTGATAACGTGATTGCACAATTGCGTGCGGATCCTCGTCAGCCCACACATGTTGATTGTGAAAATTTACAATTTGATCACGTTCGAATGAAGCCTCATCGGTAAAGAGAACATTTGCACTGAAATGAGGATTGACACATTGTTGGATGAACCATTTGCAGAAGTGTACCCGTGGAGGCCAATCAGCTGCTGATAGTGCCTGCACACGCTGTACATGGTATGGAAACAACTGGTTCTCTCGTAGCACTCTCCATACAGTGACGTGGTCAACGTTACCTTGTACAGCAGCAACTTCTCCGACACTGACATTAGGGTTATCGTCGACTGCACGAAGAATTGCCTCGTTCATTGCAGGTATCCTCGTCGTTCTAGGTCTTTCCCAGTCGCGAGTCATAGGCTGGAATGTTCCGTGTTCCCTAAGACGCCGATCACTTGCTTCGAACATCTTCCTGTTGGGACACCTTCGTTCTGGAAATCTGTCTCGATACAAACGTACCGCGCCACGGATATTGCCCCGTGCAAATCCATACATCAAATGGGCATCTGCCAACTCCGCATTTATAAACATTGCACTGACTGCAAAACCACGTTCGTGATGAACACTAACCTGTTGATGCTACGTACTGATGTGCTTGATGCTAGTACTGTAGAGCAATGAGTCGCATGTCAACACAAGCACTGAAGTCAACATTACCTTCCTTCAATTGGGCCAACTGGCGGTGAATCGAGGAAGTACAGTACATACTGACGAAACTAAAATGAGTTCTAACATGGAAATTAAGTGTTTCTGGACACATAACATCTTTTCTTTATTTGTGTGTTAGGAATGTTTCCTGAAAGTTTGGCTGTACCTTTTTGTAACACCCTGTATACACCCTCGCTCAAACTCTGTCAGTTGCACAAATGGCTCATGTCTGTGCTGTCTCAGCACACTAATGATGATGCAGACACGGACGGAGCTTCATGTTCCATATAAATTTGGTGTTTACTGGCTACAGAGGTGAACTGGTGCAAAGGTTGTATCATTCCGCAGCTGATAATGCAGTCCCTGGTTTCTCCACAGTGCTGTGTGTATGTCTGTCTCATTAACTGCCTTCTCTTACTGCTGGGGATGGGAGTGGCAAAAGCCAGAGATTTTATCATCATTTGGAGACCAAACTAGTTTTATGTACTTGTGTAATAATAAATGTTAGTCACAAAATTATATATGTGAGATAGTGTTTGGTGGTGCAGAACTTGTAAAATTGAAAATGTTGTATTAATATTCTGTTGCAGTACACCACAGTATGCACCATTGACAGCTGCCAACAGTGCTCTTCTGCCAGCAGTGTTCTCCTTGAGGCTTGCTAAACCTATGCCTGTATGTGTTTCATTGGTGCGCAGAATTCAGCAAATTACTGAGGTTGAGTTTGGTGATATTACTAGCCCTCAACCTCTGCTTGATCTCATAGTTCAGACAGCATCTGAAGGACACATTGACAGCAGTCGTGGTCTTATCGTAGTGAGTGTACATTTTTGTAGTTCAGTCTTGTGTTTTATCTGGTCAACAAACCCAACGTGTCTTGTGCTGCATAAAATAATTCAGACTATTGTTGCATTTACCAGTTTTAATAATATATTTTCCACTGAAATAATTATGATTTTTACAGCACTTACCAGATCAGCAGCATTGCTATTATATGACTGAGACTCGAGGTACAGAAGGTATTATTGTGTCAAGCATACCATTCACACATCCAGGGCATGTCCCACAGATTCTTGGTTTTCTGCGTCAGCAGGCGCTTTTCAATGTCTTAGTTTCCAGTTGCGTACGTCGACCAGTAAAGCAAGGTAAGTCCTGTGACAGTCCCAGTTCCTACTACCATAACTGATAATATAGCAGTATTGTGCCAAATACAACTTAAGAGTGAAAAAAATTGGGACGTTACAGGAATGGTATCATGCTTATTACCAGTAGGAATGCCCTGCCAATCTTCTATTGTAAATTTCTGATACAAACACAAAAAAAGAACCTTGGCCATTTTTTCATTTATTATGGGATGTCTCCTGTTTATAATTTAAATTTTTAATCCAGAAATCATCAAATATATGATTTATTTGTATTTTGAAGCTTATCTTGTAAACAATGTATATGTTCAGCCTTAGAAAAAATTCTGTATGTTCTTGTTCTTTAGTATCACTTCCACTCTGTATGTTAATTGCTTTCAGATATCCAAATTTCTGTTATCAGCTTTTGTCAGGATATGACTTTTATGATTTTATCTGAGTAATTCTAATTGCTCTTGTTAGAGGAGCATTGCATTGCAGATAACAGTAAATGGGACTTAGCTCCTCCAACTGTCTTATTTGTCTGACTTCAGTGTCTTTTGTTGTGGCTGTACAGTGAATACCCGAGCTTTATTTCTCTGGTAGGTGATATTTGTCACATGCTACCCTCCTCCAGTTTTCTGCATCTGAGCTTTCTTAGGTTTTCTTCCACTCCATCCAGCCATCTTGCTCGAGGTCGACCTCACCCTCTTTGTCCTCCTGGATTACCAAAGGGAATCTTCTTTATCACCTCAGACTCTTCCATTCTTGCCACATGACCTGCCCATCTTATCATTACTGATCGTATGATTTTTGCTCCAGGAGCATTGGCATATATAGTGTACAATGCTACATTGTACCTTTTCCTCCATTTGTCTCTGTCATATGCAGGACAAATTATTGTCCTCAAAACTTTCCTCTCAGATCCATCGTGCAGCTTTGCATCGGTTTCCATCATGGGCAATGTTTCCGAAGCATAAGTGAGATCTGGTCTAACAGGGGTTTTATAAATAGTGAATTTTATGCCTTATTTACTGATATTAGCCTAATCTTAATTTCAGTTGAGATGTCATTAAAGCAAGTTACTGTGGAACCAAAATACTTGAAGCTATCAACTCTTTCAAATGTGTATCCATTCGCACTAAAAGTTGACGGCATATTGCATTGATATGCTTTCCCATAGGCCATGTATTTAGTTTATCTTCATTTATGATAAGACCCATCTTCTTACTTGCGTGACTTAAGGTTGTCTGAAAGCTTCTTTCAGTGTTAGTACTGTCCATGCTATGATGCCTACGTCATCTGCACTGACTTGCAGAAGATGGTGCTCCTGGTCTGTAGGCCTGCTCCCTGATCACCTTGTCGAGTGCTACATTAAATAATAAGCATGCTAATGCATCTCCTTGATGTTGTCCATTTTTTTATTTCCTCAAACTTGAATCCAGCTTCTTACGAAAGACATCATCATTTTAATCATTCTTATGAGTTTTCCACACATCATCTCCTGTAAGACATGGAACAACTTGTTTCTATTGGCACTATCGTATGCAGCCTTAAAGTCAATAAAGAAGTGATGTGTTCCAATTCTATAAGCAGTTTTCTCCGAAATCTGGCACAGGTTGAAAATATTGTCTATTATTGACCTTCCTCGTAGAAATCCGCTTTGGTCCCTAAAATCTCACTGCTATCAATTACAGGCTTCAACCAGCTTTCTGTACATACTGTTATGTGAGCTTCACTGATTTTCATGAGCACTTCAGACTCTTGCACTTTGTTGTGAAGGTTTTCGCAGTTTACCATTTGGATTTTATACTCTCACTGTGGGAGGCATTTCTTTCGATCTTACACTAATACTTCTGGGTTTCCTACAGCTATTGTTATGTGGATTAGATGGAGAGTTGCCTAATCTAAGAAACTCTTGTGTGCTCCCCACACCCAGTCAGCTACCTGAGTAACAGCCTGATGTTTACTGCACACCTGGCGTATTTAGGGGGACCCAACGGTTCTGAGCCCTATGGCGCAAGTCCAGGAAGTTGCAGTCTAGCTTGTCACAGAACCTTTCAAGTCCCTGGTTCAGTCCTTCCACTCAGTTCAGAACTGAAGGACTACAATCAGCTCTGGGAATGCTGCACATTGTGAGTTTTGTTGAAACCCCGTGCACAAGGTTGGTCTTCCCAACCTTCTCTGCCAGTCCCTGGAATGGCCCAAGAATGACCTTGGAGTCCAGACACAGGCATAATTTGTTCCAAAATCTGCAGTTGGTTGCACCCTGTTCACTCAATGGCTGCCGGAATAGCCTCCTCATATGCTGAATGAGTCCTCAGGCATACACAAATAGTGCATCTGGTGCCCTTTCCTGTCCCTTGCTGCCATTTCCCTAAGGGGTACTATCCTACACTGTACGTTTGAACTGACACCAATGAGACCCTACCCTTTTGCATTTGCCTCCCCAGACAAAAAAGGTTTTTCCAAAACAGGTGAAGTGAATCCCACTGCCTATGTGACCAGACAGTGCGTATTATCCTTTATATTATGTACCTATGAAATTTTTGTCTGTTTGTGTGGGGAAGGGGATACATCAACAGTTTTATCATATTTCATTATGATTGTCTTTTTTCCATCATTTAGCATAGTAGTCAGACAGCCACATTTATCTGAAATGCAGCTTTAAATACTTTTGTGCTATTACTGCTGATATATTGTTTAGTCCTAGATGAAATGTGAACCATGGGAGAAATAAAGATAATTGTGCACCATATAGCGGAGACATTGATCTGTAGACAGTTCGATAAACAAGTTATGGACCTGGTAGTGCAGCTGTTTGGTCACCTCCTCGTTCAGAGGGAACAAACATGCACAGCTACATTGTCCCATTGCTCGTAAGGTGAAGGAAATGGTTGATGTGCAGGACATAGGAAATGGATTGGTCAACTATGGCAGAATGACAGCCCCAACGATGCAGCCACTGTTGATAGGCCTTTGTATTGTAGGAAGCATATAGAAGAATCTCCCCCTATGAACTGCACCAATGTGGGGCGGATCAAGTGTCCCAACAATAGGGACACCCATACTATAGGTGAATCTACAACACAGCAGTGGAGAGGCCAGATGAATGTGTTCCTGAAGTAGTTGGAGGGCCACTGTATGGATCATTGACTGATCTAGCCTTGTAGCCTTAGCCAACACGAATTTGATGTGTTGGTCCTGTGAACAGCTGAAAGCAAGGGGAAACTACATCCATAATTTTTTCCTGAGGGTATGCAACTCTTCTTTATGGATAAACAATGGTGGCACATCCTTTTAGGTAAAATATTCTGGAGGTGAAATAGTCCCCCATTCAGATCTCCAGGTGGGGATGTCATCACCAGAAAAAACGAAACTGACATTCTAAGGATTGAAGTGTGGAACATTAGATCCCTTAATCAGGTAGGGACATTAGGGAATTTTAAAAGGGATTTGATAGGTTGAAGTTGGGATATTGTGAGAACTAGTGAAGTGTGGTGGCAGGGGGAACAAGACTTCTGGTTGGATGAGTACGGGTTATGAATTCAACACCAAATGGAAATAAATCAGGAGTAGGTCTAATGATGGACAACAAGATAGGAATGTGGGTAAACTTCTATTATCAGCATAGTGAATGCATTATCGTAGCCAAAATAGACATGAAGCCACTACATCGGTATACGTTTATATGCTAACTACCTCTGCAGATAATGAAGAAATTGAAAGAATGTGTGATGAGATAAAATAAATTATACAGTTAGTCAAGGAAGATAAAATTTTAATTGTAATGGATCACTGGAATTAGGAGTAGGAAAAGAAAGAAGAGGAAAAGTTGTAAAAGTGGTTTAAGAATCATTAAGAAGGTTGTATGCGTGGAAGAGACCTGGAGGCCCTAGGAGATTTCAGATTGATTACACACTGATCGTCCAGAACATTATGATCTCTGACCTAGTAGTGCCACTTGGCAAGGAATGACTGCTATCTCTCTCTCTCTCTCTCACACACACACACACACACACACACACACACACACACACACACACACACACATGCACACACATGTTGCATGTAATATCAATGTGTGTGCTGCCTGTGTGCAGAATGGGGAAAGCGTGCGATCTGTCAAAGTTTGTCTGAGGGCAGATTGAGATGACATGGAGGCTTGGCATGAGCATTTTGAAAACTGCACAACATGTCAGGTATTCGAGGAGTGTCTTCAACACATGAGGAAACCAAGGTGAAACCACATCCAGATGTCATGGGGTTCGGCCACCACCCTTCATTACAGATTTCAGACACCATAGACTAGGTGGACTGTGGTGGAACTAACATCAGATTTTAATGTTGCACAGAGTACAAGTGTGTCTGAACTCTCAGTGCACCAAACACTTGTAACAATGAGCCTCCGCATGTGCCAATGTTAACACCATGACATAGGCAACTACATCTGAAATGGCAATGTGACCATTGCCACTGGACATTGGCACAATGAGAGGGCACAAATCCATTGTGTTCTGAGGGAACAGCTCCTTGTCATGTTTACTGCAGGATGAAGGCAAGCTGTTGGTGGCACCATTGTTTCAGTGACTGCTTCACACCCTGTACCGTCTGGACCCTCCCCACCATCATCAGCTTTTCTGAATTGTGCACGTGGGAACTCTCCCTACAGTATGTCCTACATTCCTGCAAGCATCCTAGCTCCAACATTCATTAGTCATTGTCCTTTACCCACCTATGCCCTTCCCTGCCCCATTCCAGCACTACGCAGCCCTCTATTCCACCAAACTATAGTCTTTTTACTTCTCTCCTTTTCTGCTACCCTCCCCTCTGGCTCTCCATCTAACCTCACAACTAGCCTAGCTGCCCTACCTTGTCCCCACCTTCTCCCCAAATGCTCCCACAAGCAGCACTTTATCGTCTCCTACCCCTACCCTGCTTCAATCGCTTAATAAAGGCAATGCCTCCAGTCCATATTGTATACCAGTCAGGTTCCTTTCAGAGTATGCTGTTACAATAGCTCCATATTTAGTGATTATATACAACCACTCACTCACAGTAAGTTCTGTACCTAAAGGCTGGAAAATTGTTCAAGTCACACCAATACCCAAAAAAGGAAACAGTAATCTTCTAAATTACAGGCCCATGTTACTAACATCGATTTGCAGTAGGGTTTTGGAACATATACTGTGTTCGAACATTATGAATTACCTCGAATAAAACGATTTATTGACACACAGTCAGTTTGAATTAAAAAAACATAATTCTTGTGAAATACAAGTAGCTCTTTGTACTCATGAAGTAATGGATGCTATCGACAGAAGATGTCAAATTGATTCCATATTTTTAGATTTCCAGAAGGCTTTCAATGCCATTCCTCACAAGCATCTTCAAACTGTGTGCCTATGGAATATCGCCTTAGTTGTGCGACTGGATTCATGATTTCCTGTCAGAAAGGTATCAGTTCATAGCAATAGACAGAAAGTCATAGAGTAAAATAGAAGTCAAGTCCAGCATTCCCTAAGGAAGTGTTATATGCCCTCTATTGTTCCTGATCTATATTAACGACATAGGAGACAATCTCAGTAGCTATCTTAAATTGTTTGCAGATGATGCTGTCATTTGCAGTCTTATAAAGTCATCAGATGACCACAACAAATTGCAAAATGACTTAGATAAGATATCTGTATGGTGTGAAAAGTGGCAATTGACCCTGGATAAAGGAAAGTGTGAAGTTATTCACATCAGTAATAAAAGAAATCAGTTAAATTTCAATTACGCGATAACTCATGCAAATCTTAAGGCTGTAAATTCAACTAAATACTTAGGGATTACAATTACAAGTAACCTAAATTTGAACGATCACATAGATAATGTTTTGTTTAGACCAAACCAAAGACTGTGATTCATTGGCAGAACACTTAGAAGGAGCAACAGGTCTACTAAAGAGACTGCTTACACCATGCTTGTGCGCCCTGTTCTGTGGTACTGCTGTGCGGTGTGGGATCTGCATCAGATGGGATCATTTCTACAACTACCTTTCTATGTTTCACCTGCCCCCTTTAGACGGATTCCGTTTCCTGAGACCCTCTAACCTAAAAAAAAACTGCCCAGTCCTTTCCACACAGCCCCTGCTACCCATGTAGCTGCTTCCTGTGTATTGTGGACTCCTGACCTATTAAGCAGAACCCGAAAAACCTCCGCTTGATGGCGCATGTCAAGGAATCTGCAGCCTACACGGTCACAGTTTACTTCCTTTTGTTCCAGCTTCTTGTGATCTCTTGATGAAGAGACATGATATAATAAGTTCCGTAGTGATACAGTGAAGTTATTCAACAATTGATGATTTAACTTTTGAAACTGCCAATTTATTGGCATTTATGGAAAGGAAAACACTCTCATACTTTCACGTGTAACATTTTGCGTGTGTAATGGGACTTACTGCCTTGCAAATCGTTCTGATAAATTAATTAAGCTGCATTAAAGTGTTGCTAGGCAACGTAATCAACATAGTGATACATGTCTCAATTAGAACTGAACCTCGATATTTTAAATAAACTTTCAGTTCATTTTTTTCAAAATCAGTACTTGTCTCAAAATTAACTTTCAACTTAGTGCATTAAGTCCAAGAGCATTGGCAAATATTGTATCGATTTACAGGACAGCTCGATTATGTACTGGTATGTAACGTATTTTAAATCGAGTGCTTAAGTTTCAGTTTTCCCGAATGGGCTAAATGACTCTTTTGTAGTAACGTGATCTCACGTAAAGTCTAACTACAACTGGATTTGTGTCCATCCAAGTCAAAATCATAAAAAGACAAAATTCGCCACACAGGTCGACAAACGGTAAACGCGCGCTTTTGCACTCTTAAGTGGTAACTTGTCTCAGAGTAAAAGCCACACATAAATTCACACCTTTTTTATGCATACAAAAATCAAAACAGCTTTATATATAAAAAGATAAATTATGACATGCAATTACTAATTAAACATTTCTGATTCTGAATAAACTGCAAGAACTTGTATTTTATAATCAATAAAACTTATTGCCTGAGAGAAACTATTAATTTGCTAAAACGGATTCAGATTACTGTCAACTTGTGTCTGGACGATGACATCACAAATCAACACTTGCTTGGAGTGAACGAAATACCTGTACTGAAAAGTACTGTCCATTGAGTGATTTACTGACTTTTACGACAAATTTGGTACCCCTTGCATCGCTACAGCAGAACTGCCTGAGCCTCTGATTCAGACCCTCCATTCAGCGGGTACACTAAAGAACCACAGTCGGTTTTGCCGACATGCTGCAGATGGTGAACTCCACCTTAATCTCGCAAGCAAGACTGTCAGTCTTTACCATTTTCGCTAGCTGATCAAAGCCAGAGAGAATCTCCTCCAATCCAAAGTGACACACATCATTGGTACTAGCATGGGCCACCACCTGCAGTTGACTGCGCTCTGCATGCTTCATGGGATCCGGAAGCACCTTTTCCACATCTGGAATGACTCCCCCTGGTATGCACATGAAGTGCACGCTGGCTTCCTTCCCCTCCTTGACAGCCATGTTCCTAAGGGGCCCCATTACGTGCCAAATGTTGGAGCTCCCAACTACCAGCAAACCGACCCTTTGTGTATGCCCAGACATTGTGGGGCAAGAAGCTTCCTCTGCAACAGTGCAGACGACTGCATCCGGCTCAGGAAACTTATGTCAGCCACAGAAAATGCCCAAAACCTGTTTGTCAAACGAGCTGGGGAGACCTTATGATCAGCCCCTGGGAAAGTCTTTCACTGCCTGCCAGACTTTGCAATGATCTCCCATTCGACCACGGATGAGGGATCAACCTCAGTGCAGGCAGTACCTGAGGCAGTGGACTGATCAGGGGACACATGGAACGGGCTCGATGTCCCTCGCATACCTGTGTCCGACCCCCACACAGAGATGCCCCTTGGCAGCAGCCTCAAGCTGTGTGACAGAAGCCAACACAACCTGGAGCTGTGAGTGAAGGTTCAACAACTCAGCTCGCATCTGTACACAGCAATCACAGTTTCCATCCCTTACTGAAGTCAATCCTGTCTGAAGTTCTTAAAAATATGTAATAAATGAATGGTGTACTCACCTTATTAGCAGCAGGAAATCGTGGTGCTCTCTCACTGACGGTCTAACCGACACTGACCTGTTCTAACAAAACAAACAAAAGGCTGTACAACACAAGGTTTAATACAAGGGTCAATAACAACGTCAGTTCTCTATGGTACACTGTTATTAAAACAAAAAGTTGTGCCTAGTAAGCCCTCAAACACGCAAGAAATTACAAAAATAAACTAGTAACTCCTTGCTGCGTTGGCCCTCTGATGTCGAATGCCTGTGCTCAAGCCACCCAGGTGTGGACTACATGTTTTGTGGTGACGAGAGATACCTGACATCAATGTGGCTTCACCTAGTGTCTCCTGACAGGAGTCTGGTGGTGGCTGGGGTAGTCAGCAGATCTGCTGTACTGTGGCTCCAAGCCCCGGGGATGAACCTTGTGCGAGAGGTTGCTGCCCCGGTCTAGTCTAGAACCCACAGCTGTAACAGGCTGTGCCCCATCATCTAGAGTACCCTGGCTTAGTGGTAGTGCTGCTTGTCTTGGAATGCCTCTGTTTCAAAATTCACAGTTATTGATACTACCCTGGGATTTATTTATTGCAATATTGCCGGCATCCCTGTAACATACTTCATAAAATAGTTCTAGCCGTGGTGTGGTGGCACCATCACGCCCACTCTGCCTATTACCACTGTGTGTTGCAGGTTTCCTATAGCACAGCTAACCAAGCTCTCAATCCCTTTGTGTACATGTTGCTATAGCCTAAATGTCACCACACTACACTTACCAGCCAGTGGTAGCTAACAGATGTTCTGCGGGGTTCTTAAAATTCCATCTAAGACTATATAGTGGCTCAACAGTGCAACCTCTCTGGTCAAAATCTGTTACTGCAACAGCTTCCCAGCATTTCACTTCAGATAAATTCATCCATCTTCTAATCTGCACCCACACTATTTGCAGTATCTCCCGTCTTTGATTCTGTCATGCTCTCACCCTGCCAGTAACTAACCACCTCACAATTTTGTTGTGCTGCTACAGATACCTGTCCCTACCCAAGGCACTGAGAGATCACTGATGTTATATTTATATCCCTTTCCTTTGCTGTGCCTCCATTCACCCACACCTCCCTGGTGTATGCCCCAGCCGTCCGTCCGCCTGGACTTGGCATGGGAACCCAAGGACTCGGTTCCGCATGTGGCCCTCCGTCGCCGTTTTCTTGCGCTCCTCGCCTCATTTTCAGGCTGTGAGCCTGTCTACACTGATGGTTCCCTGGTGGATGGTCGTACTGCCTACGCTTTTGCTCACGCTGCCCATGTTGAACAGCGCTCCTTGCCGGCTGGCTGCCGTATTTTTACTGCAGAGCTGGTGGCTATATTGCGCGCTCTTGAGCATATGCGTTCCTGCTCAGGTACGTCCATCATCATCTGCAGTGACTCCCTGAGCAGCTTCCAGGCTATCAACTGCTGCTATACCTCTTCTCCTCTGGTATCCTTTATTCAGGAGTCTGTTTTTGTCATTACCCGCTCTGGTCGTTCAGTGGTCTTGGTTTGGACGCCAGGTCACGTTGGCATCCCGGGGAATGAACGTGTCGACAAGCTGGCCAAAGGGGTGATCGACGCCCCCACTTTGGAGATCGGCCTCCCGGCTCGTGATCTACAGCTGGCGTTGCGCCATAAGGTGCTTCGGTTGTGGCATGACGAGTGGCGTAGCCTGACTTCGCCGAATAAACTGCGGGCTGTTAAGAGGACGACCGATGTGTGGCGGTCCTCCCTGCGGGCTTCTCGCAGGGACTCTGTCATCCTGTGTCGGCTCCGCATCGACCATACCTACCTGACGCACGGACATCTTTTGCGTCAGGAGGATCCCCTCCTGTGTCATTGTGGGTCCCAGTTGACAGTCGCCCACATTTTGTTGGTGTGTCCTCACCTGCGCACCCTCCGGCAGACTTTTAATCTCCCGGGCACGTTGCCTTTGGTTTTATGCGACGATGCCTCCATAGCTGACGACGTTTTAAATTTTATCCGTGGTAGTCCTTTTTATGGTTCCAATTAGGGGGGGGACCTGCCCCTTTCCCTTTCTGTGTATCTTGTCCTCGAGTCTCTCATTGGTTGCAGATTTTAATGTGTGTATTCGGATGGTTGTCCTCGAGTCTCTCATTGGTTGCAGATTTTAATGTGTGTAGTCTCTCATTGGTTGCAGATTTTAATGTGTGTATTCGGATGGTTGACTCTTTCCCAATTTTTGTTCCCATGGTCAGTCAACCAGCCTCCGGCCCTCTTCTTTTCTTCCGTTTCTTTCTGTCCGGTGTTCGTCTGTACTCTTCTTGTCTCTAGTGTTCACTGCCACATTGGTGTTTTTCAGTGACTGGGGAGAGGGGCATCTCCTCCCTCCTTAGGGGTTTTACCTGTTCCGTAAATTTTGATTCGCCTGTTTTTGGAATTGGGGACTGATGACATTAGCTGTTTAGTCTCCCTTAAACATCCCGACAACCACCACCTCCATTCACGCCCCACTTGCTCCTCTTCCCAGCATCACCTGACACAACCCCTCACTCCAGTTGGTCTAAAGCACTGGATAGTTGTTTTGTATGTGTATAGGTGTTTAATTGATGAAAGGAGAAAATATAAAAATGCAGTAAATGAAGCAAACAAAAAGGAATACAAATGTCTCAAAAATGAGGTCGACAGGAAGTGCAAAATGGCTAAGCAGGGATGGCTAGAGGATAAATGTAAGGATGTAGAGGCTTATCTCACTAGGCGTAAGATAGATACTGACTACAGGAAAATTAAAGAGACCTTTGGAGATAAGAGAACCACTTGCATGAATATCAAAAGCTCAGATGGAAACCCAGTTCTACGCAAAGAAGGGAAAGCAGAAAGGTGGAAGGAGTATATAGAGGGTCTATACAAGGGCGATGCACTTGAGGACATATTATGGAAATGGAAGAGGATGTAGATGAAGATGAAATGGGAGATATGATATTGCGTGAAGAGTTCGACAGAGCACTGAAAGACCTGAGTCGAAACAAGGCCCCCGGAGTAGACATCATTCCATTAAAACTACTGACGGCCTTGGGAGAGCCAGTCCTGACAAAATTCTACCATCTGGTGAG
Organism: Schistocerca gregaria; assembly: GCF_023897955.1. Classification (NCBI taxonomy): domain Eukaryota; kingdom Metazoa; phylum Arthropoda; class Insecta; order Orthoptera; family Acrididae; genus Schistocerca; species Schistocerca gregaria. The sequence goes on from NC_064922.1 coordinate 936,325,506, forward strand.
CAAGATGTATGAAACAGGCGAAATACCCTCAGACTTCAAGAAGAATATAATAATTCCAATCCCAAAGAAAGCAGGTGTTGACAGATGCGAAAATTACCGAACAATCAGTTTAATAAGCCACAGCTGCAAAATACTAACACGAATTATTTACAGACGAATGGAAAAATGTATAGACGCTGACCTTGAGGAAGATCAGTTTGGATTCCGTAGAAATGTTGGAACACGAGAGGAAATACCGACCTTACGACTTATCTTAGAAGAAAGATTAAGGAAAGGCAAACCTATGTTTCTAGCATTTGTAGACTTAGAGAAAGCTTTTGACAATGTTGACTGGAATACTCTCTTTCAGATTCTGAAGGTGACGGGTAAAATACAGGGAGCGAAAGGCTATTTACAATTTGTACAGAAACCAGATGGCAGTTATAAGAGTCGAGGGACATGAAAGGGAAGCAGTGGTTGGGAAGGGAGTAAGACAGGGTTTTAGCCTCTCCCCGATGTTATTTAATCTGTATATTGAGCAAGCAGTAAAGGAAACAAAAGAAAAATTTGGAGTAGGTATTAAAATCCATGGAGAAGAAATAAAAACTTTGAGGTTTGCCAATGACATTGTAATTCTGTCAGAGACAGCAAAGGACTTGGAAGAGCAGTTGAATGGAATGGACAGTGTCTTGAAAGGAGGATATAAGATGAATATCAACAAAAGAAAAATGAGGATAATGGAATGTAGTCGAGTTAAATCACGTGATGTTGAGGGAATTAGATTAGGAAATGAGGCACTTAAAGTAGTAAAGGAGTTTTGCTATTTGGGGAGCAAAATAACTGATGATGGTCGAAGTAGAGAGGACATAAAATGTAGACTGGTAATGGCAAGGAAAGCGTTTCTGAAGAAGAGAAATTTGTTAACATCGAGTATAGATTTAAGTGTCAGGAAGTCTTTTCTGAAAGTATTTGTATGGAGTGTAGCCATGTATGGAAGTGAAACATGGACGATAAATAGTTTGGACAAGAAGAGGATAGAAGCTTTCGAAATGTGGTGCTACAGAAGAATGCTGAAGGTTAGATGGGTAGATCACATAACTAATGAGGAAGTATTGAATAGGATTGGGGAGAAGAGAAGTTTGTGGCACAACTTGACTAAAAGAAGGGATCGGTTGGTAGGACACGTTCTGAGGCATCAAGGGATCACCAATTTAGTATTGGAGGGCAGCGTGGAGGGTAAAAATCGTAGAGGGAGACCAAGAGATGAATACACTAAGCAGATTCAGAAGGATGTAGGTTGCAGTAGGTACTGGGAGATGAAGAAGCTTGCACAGGATAGAGTAGCATGGAGAGCTGCATCAAACCAGTCTCAGGACTGAAGACCGCAACAACAACAACAACAGGTGTTTGTTGGTTAGCTCTAAGCTATATGGTGAATGATTCTCTTTACTCCTTCCATTATATATTTGTTATTGGATTTTTAATTGAATATTATTTAAATATATGACTGTCACTGCTTTAATGCATTGGAAGGAAAAATTTTTTAAACTTAAATTTCACTGTTCCCACAAGAAATTTATTTAGGTGCCAATAATGCTTGAAAATAAGTGCTCTGAACTCAAGCTATGCGCAGTCCATCCATTCTTAATCCAACCACTATTGTCACAGAGCTCCCCAATAATAAATCCTGTTCGTATTTTATTACGCAGATTGTTGTATGGAGGTCAGCAACCACAGGTCTCATGGGTCTACCCATTGCAAATCTTCTTATCAGCACACAGAAAGATATGTTCATGGGGCGGGCATGCGCTTATTACAGCACTACTATGCATTTATTCTCTGCTCTCAGTTTCTCTACTTTCTTTCCTGCCTGTGCACACTCTGTGTAATGAAAAGTGCTCAATGACCTTTACTTCAGTGAACACTAATTCAGGTACTCACTTTTGTGGTACGTATACTAAAAATGGAACGTTACAGAGAAGATCAGCATGGCCCCTCCACAAGGACGATATGCAAAATTGTGTAGTGTTCCATATTTACCTCAGCCACATACCACTGCACACCATCAGAGATCCATTAAGCCGCCTTCTACCCAGGCAACCAACTCTTCCCATAAGTAAGGAAAAGGCCACAAAAAATGTTGCCCTAAATCGAAGAAAGTGGCAATTAAACCATTATATCGGCAAGCACTCCCCCTTTCCAGTGGTGATATTATTGTTGGGGATATTGATATTCCCACGGAGGAACTGTAGAGCTAGGCACTGTCTAATGTTTCTTTGATCTCTTATGTAACATTATTGCCAAGGGCAAAGGACAAGGACTACTATCAATGGCTCCCAGAGGTACTTCTACACTCCTGGAAATGGAAAAAAGAACACATTGACACCGGTGTGTCAGACCCACCATACTTGCTCCAGACACTGCGAGAGGGCTGTACAAGCAATGATCACACGCACGGCACAGCGGACACACCAGGAACCGTGGTGTTGGCCGTCGAATGGCGCTAGCTGCGCAGCATTTGTGCACCGCCGCCATCAGTGTCAGTCAGTTTGCCGTGGCATACGGAGCTCCATCACAGTCTTTAACACTGGTAGCATGCCGCGACAGCGTGGACGTGAACCGTATGTGCAGTTCACGGACTTTGAGCGAGGGCGTATAGTGGGCATGCGGGAGGCCGGGTGGACGTACCGCCGAATTGCTCAACACGTGGGGCGTGAGGTCTCCACAGTGCATCGATGTTGTCGCCAGTGGTCGGCGGAAGGTGCACATGCCCGTCGACCTGGGACCGGACCGCAGCGACGCACGGATGCACGCCAAGACCGTAGGATCCTACGTAGTGCCATAGGGGACCGCACCGCCACTTCCCAGCAAATTAGGGACACTGTTGCTCCTGGGGTATTGGCGAGGACCATTCGCAACCGTCTCCATGAAGCTGGGCTACGGTCCCGCACACCGTTAGGCCGTCTTCTGCTCACGGCCCAACATCGTGCAGCTCGCCTCCAGTGGTGTCGCGACAGGCGTGAATGGAGGGACGAATGGAGACGTGTCATCTTCAGCGATGAGAGTCGCTTCTGCCTTGGTGCCAATGATGGTCGTATGCGCGTTTGGCGCCGTGCAGGTGAGCGCCACAATCAGGACTGCATACGACCGAGGCACACAGGGCCAACACCCGGCATCATGGTGTGGGGAGCGATCTCCTACACTGGCCGTACACCTCTGGTGATCGTCGAGGGGACACTGAATAGTGCACGGTACATCCAAACTGTCATCGAACCCATCGTTCTACCATTCCTAGACCGGCAAGGGAACTTGCTGTTCCAACAGGACAATGCACGTCCGCATGTATCCCGTGCCACCCAACGTGCTCTAGAAGGTGTAAGTCAACTACCCTGGCCAGCAAGATGTCCGGATCTGTCCCCCATTGAGCATGTTTGGGACTGGATGAAGCGTCGTCTCACGCGGTCTGCACGTCCAGCACGAACGCTGGTCCAACTGAGGCGCCAGGTGGAAATGGCATGGCAAGTCGTTCCACAGAACTACATCCAGCATCTCTACGATCGTCTCCATGGAAGAATAGCAGTCTGCATTGCAAGGTGGATATACACTGTACTAGTGCCGACATTGTGCATGCTCTGTTGCCTCTGTCTATGTGCCTGTGGTTGTGTCAGTGTGATCATGTGATGTATCTGACCCCAGGAATGTGTCAATAAAGTTTCCCCTTCCTGGGACAATGAATTCACGGTGTTCTTATTTCAATTTCCAGGAGTGTATATTGCAGTGCAACATAAACAGATACTGATCACATTTGGAAGAATTGAGGCCCCTGATCCAGGAGAAACTGTTGTGCATCTTCTTACAAGAAAACCATTTTAAAGTCATTGGCAAACTGGTATTAAGGGGCTACCACCCATACAGGTATAGTGATGTTTCTGGATATAGAGCTAAGGGTGGAGTGACTGTTTTCATCAGTGACTGGGGCAACTCCTTTCCTATTCCTGCTACGGCTGTACAAGAAGTTGCAGTGGAAGTTCTCACACCAGTACACCTTACAATGTACTCTTCATATGTTTCACTTCATCATGACTCATTGGATGCAAATGCTCTGACAGAGCTCTTTCGGGCACTCCCTTGCTTGTTCCTCCTTATGGTTGACTACAGTACACATAACATACTGTGGGGCTCAGCTACCGCATGTCCCAGAAATCGAATTATTGACCACCTTGTCCATTAAGGGAGTATCTGCCTTTGCTTGGTCAGACGGCACTTTTCTACAGTTACAAGCTCGTCTTCAGCTATTGACCTTTGTTTTGTCCCCAAACTCAGTTCAGTGGTAAGTCGTCGCAGATTTTCATTCTATTATTGACCACCTTGTGATATGGATCCACATGCTGACTTGGACAGTGGTTGACAGATGATCGCAAAAATGGATGCTCCAAAGGGCAAAATGCTTGTGTTACAGTCAGCAGGCCACCTTTGCACAACAGGAATGTGTCCAGGAGATAGTGGACCGCTTCACCTGTGTGATCCACAGAGCCGCTAACACTTCCATTCCCCAGTCTAGCAGCCACCTCAGGCAATGTCCTCTTCCTTGGTGGAAAGAAGAATATCACTTGGCAGTCAGAGTGAGGTGCCTAGCTTTGTGAAACTTCAAACACCACCCAGCTACATAAATTCTTCGTGCCTTCAAGTTCTGTGAGGACACAAGCCAGGCAAGTGATAAAAGACAGAAGAGGAACTCCTGGAAAGAATTTGTGACTTCCATTAATCAGTCCATTTCCTCTGTACAAGTCTGGGAATCAGTAAGGCAGATTTCAGGCAAGGGTGGTACACTTCCACTTATGGCCGTCTTAGAAAATGGAGTATTGTTGGGTGCACCGAAAGACATATCTCAGGTTTTAGCTGAACACTTTTTTACAATAACTGTATCATTCACACAAACTCCTGAGTTCCAGATATTTCATAGGACTTTGGAGTTGAAGAAGTTCTGCTTCTTCTTGTGTGATGTGGAGGTCCACACACACACACACACACACACACACACACACACACACACACACACACACACACACACACACACAGAGAGAGAGAGAGAGAGGGTGGTCCATTGATGGTGACCGGGCCAAATATCTCACGAAATAAGCATCAAACAAAAAACTATAAAGAACTAAACTCGTCTAGCTTGAAAGGGGGAAACCAGATAGCGCTATGGTTGGTGTGCTAGATGGCGCTGCCATGGGTCAAACGGATATCAACTGCATTTTTTAAAAATAGGAACCCTCATTTTTTATTACACACTCGTGTAGTACGTAAAGAAATAGGAATGTTTTAGTTGGACCACTTTTTTCGCTTTGTGATAGATGGCGCTGTAACGTATAACTACTTGGTATCATGTAACATTCTGCCAGTGCGGACGGTATTTACTTCGTGATACATTACCTGTGTTAAAATGGACAGTTTACCAGTTGCGGAAAAGGTCGATATCGTGTTGATGTATGGCTATTGTGATCAAAATGCCCAATGGGCCTGTGCTATGTATGCTGTTCGGTATCCTGGGCAACATCATCCAAGTGTCTGGACTGTTGGCTGGATAGTGATGTTATTTAAGGAAACAGGAAGTGTTCAGCCACATGTGAAACGTCAACCACGACCGGAAACAAATGATGATCCCCAATTAGGGGTTTTAGCTGCTGTTGCGGATAATCCGCACATCAGTAGCAGACAAATTGCACGAGAATCGGGAATCTCAAAAACGTCAGTGTTGAGAATGCTACATCAACATCGATTGCACCCATACCATATTTCTATGCACCAGGAATTGCATGGCAACAACTTTGAATGTTGTGTACAGTTCTGCCACTGGGTACAAGAGAAATTACAGGATGATGACAGATTTTTTGCATGTGTTCTATTTAGGGAGGAAGCATCCTTCACCAACATCGGTAAAGTAAACCGGCTTAATATGCACTATTTGGCAACGGAAAATCCACGATGGCTGCGACAAGTGAAACATCAGCGACCTTGGCGGGTTAATGAATGGTGCGGCATTATGGGAGGAAGGAACTGGCCCCCATTTTGTCTTTGGCAATCTAAATGGTGCAGTTTATGCTGATTTCCTACGTAATGTTCTACTGATGTTACTACAAGATGTTTCACTGCATGACAAAATGGTGATGTACTTCCAACATGATGGATGTTCAGCACATAGCTCGCGTGCGGTTGAAGTGGCATTGAATAGCATACTTCATTACAGATGGATTGGTTGTGGAAGCACCATACCATGCCCTGCACATTCACTAGATCTGATGTCCCCGGATTTCTTTCTGTGGGGAAAGTTGAAGGATATTTGCCATCGTTATCCATCGACAATACCTGACAATATGCGTCAGCTATTGTCAATGCATATGCGAACATTACGGAAGACGAACTATTCACTGTTGAGAGGAATGTCGTTACACATATTGCCAAATGCATTGAAGTTGACGGACATCATTTTGAGCATTTATTGCATAATGTGGTATTTACACGTAATCACACGGTAACAGCATGCATTCTCAGAAATGATAAGTTCACAAAGGTACATGTATCACATTGGAACAACCGAAATAAAATGTTCTAATGTACCTACATTCTGTATTTTAATTTAAAAAACCTACCTGTTACCAAATGTTAGTCTAAAATTGTGAGCTATATGTTTGTGACTATTACAAAACGAAAAAAGTGGTCCAACTAAAACACATATATTTCTTTACCTGCTATACGAATATGTAATAAAAAATGGGAGTTCCTTTTTTTAAAAAATGCAGTTGATATCCGTTTGACCTATGGCAGCGCCCTTGAAGCTAGACAAGTTTTGTTCTTTGTAGTTTTTTCGTTTGACGCTTATTTCGTGAGATATTTGGCCTATTCACGATCAGTGGACCACCCTGTATATAGTGAAAAAGCATAGGACACCACTCGGGGTGCCAGCCGGTGTGGCCGTGCAGTTCTAGACGCTTCAGTCTGGAACCACGTGATCGCTACGGTCGCAGGTTCGAATCCTGCCTCGGGTATGGATGTGTGTGATGTCCTTAGGTTAGTTAGGTTTAAGTAGTCCTAAGTTCTAGGGGACTGATGACCACAGATGTTAAATCCCATAGTGCTCAGAGCCATTTGAACCATTTGAACTACTTGGGGGTACATTCTTTGTCAGCTTTATGACTGAGGACTTCATGGACCTCTACAACTTCTTTCAATAACATGTTGTTGATGCCTTTTATGATCACTGTATTCATGATGCTCTACTCTCCCTCCGAACTTATAGCAACAACAACATGGCAACTGCAGCTGACTATGAGGCTCAATGGTTGGACCAATAAAATTAGTTTTAGATTCTCACCAGAGGAGACATTATGTCAGTATTAACTGGACTTGTGAATTTTAACCAACTAGAGCCCACAGTGGAGGGCAATATTTTAAATTTTAAGAACAATGTACACTTTCTGGGCCTACTTTTTGACAGGAAATTAATCTACCACATGCACCTGGAAGACTTGCAGAACAAAAAACATAAAATTATGGAGTATTGAGTAGTTTCAAGATACAAACAACTACAGAGAATCATGCAGACATTTAGAATGTTACAGAATTATTGAAGAGAAGATGAGATTGCTTTTCAGAAAACAGTATTACTGGACTTGCTGGAGACCCAATGTAAAAGATACAAGCGGAGTTTGAAAAATATTGAAAAATATGTCTTAACTATTGACCAAATGGGGGAAGAAACATGTTGTTCTGTTATGAATCCAAAGGCTCCATGGTTCAGGTTCCAATGAAAAATACAAAAAGGGATCCCCGGATTAGACTGACTGTTAATTCTGTGAATCTAAAATTTTCTAAAATGCTTGATAAAATATTGAGGAGTTTTACATCTTGGAGGATAGTTTTTCAGTCAGTAACAATTCAATTTTGATTAATAACGTCACTGACATGCCTGTTGCTAATGCTTCCCATCTTGTGTCTTTAGACAGGTGAATGGGCCTGTCATTGAGGCTGTTGATGTGATAAAAGCAAATTACCTAAATTATAAAAGATTATCTCAGCAAGGAATTGTCATATTTATTGAACTTTTAGAATTTGTTCTCAAATGTAAGTACTTTTCGGTTAACTATAAAATTTATAGTCAAAAGAACAGAGTGGCTTTTGCCCCCAGTATTCTGGAAACAGCAGGTATTTTTACCTGTCATGTAGAAAAGAGAATTCTCATTAACCCACAATGCTGTTTGGATAAAATCTCATACCTTAGGTGCTGTCTGGGTGATATACTGCTTTTGATCAATGGAGGGGAATTGGATAAATTGTCATCCAAAAGACCGAAAACACTCTCCCAATGAACAAACAAGACAGAATGACTGAGATGAACATCATAAAATAACTACTCAGAGCTGATGGTTATCACAAAGGCACTGTGAATAAATTAATATGCAAGGAACAGTGCACGATTGCAACAGAGAATGTCACATGGAATGCTAAAAGAGTTACGCCTCTGTATTTCGGCAGTTTATCTCAGAAACTGGCTAACAATTGTAAGCCTTTTAAAGTTGAAGTTACAATTAAATCCATCAACATGCTATGATTTTAATAAAGGGACAGCTTAAAACAGTAATTTGACATATACCATAGAACTGGACTCTAAAAAATTCAGCGTGACACTTGTAATGTGAACTGCACTCTCCAGACTGATACGTCCTTCACGTTGAGGTACAAGGAAAACAGATGCTTTTAGGCTTAATAATTTCAAAAAGTTATTACATTCATGAAAATGGTCACCTTATGGTGGGGACTGATAAAGATCTCACAATTTTGCATATACAAGACAAAGGTAGGAAACTGGATTTATTAGAACAGTTTGAGATATAATGCATTAAACCAACAGCTTACAGATACCCCACAAACAACTTTTCAGAAATTTTGTAAATCCTTTTTAACGTCAGTCTGTGTTTAGTGACTTTAATTACATTTGTACAATTGTCATTCTGCCCTTGGCGGGATTTAAATTTCCAAGCACTCTGGCGAAGTTATGCATCATCTTTGTTCTTTGATATTTCTTTCATTTTGTTCCATCAGCCACTCTTAAAACCTTTCTCCCCTAATGATTCTGGAGGCTTTTTAATTGTCAGTTGCAACTGATGGGTTCATGATACAAGGTTGGAGCAAGGATAAAAGAAGGAGAAATAATTTACATATATAAAAAATAAGATAGGACTTCTTACAGTTGATGTCATACTGTTAGTGTTAGCAAACACAATAATACTTAATTGTTATACTGTTGGCGACAGCAAACACAATCATATTTAATACACTATCTTGAGGGGAAACTGTTCTTCTAAATGCTCAAATGGAAGATAGCCATGCTGATATTCAGAATAACATGGAAACAGAGTGGACAATGTAGTGGTGGACTTACATCCTTGGAAGCCCAGTTTTTGCAGCTGTCAAAGGATATGAACCCTCCATATATTAACACAGACCTTCAATGTCATTACAAGATGCCTGTGCAAGAAAGACTGTTGTGTTGCCAATTCCAGTTAGGTTATATTATCAATGTTAGAGTGATATCTTCTGAACACATGCCACAAGAGATTCGGGAATTGTCTGGATTTTAAGATCCTGAGAAGGTGACATCTTGTCGTTGTATCAAAATTCAATTCTACGCAGCTGGTGTGTGCAACTCTACAACAACAACAACAACAACAACTGAGGAGTGTACAATTCTTCCCAAGTTTGAAGAAGAGGATTAAAATACCATGTCTCATGAATCTGAAAATCATACCATCATCATCATTGGTAGCTGCAGCAGTCATTTCTATCATTTAATGATGTGTCCTCTCCAAATACTGAGCTCAGATATGTCTGTAACTTCTTCTTCCATGAGCAGCAGTCTTAGGTGGCATTTAGCCATTGCAGGGATCACAACCTGCCACTTTCTTGGCGATTGTCATATCATTTTGGAATGGGAGAACCTTACAACAGAGAGAAAAGTGTTGCTTTGTATGTGGAGAGTTGAGGCAGGGTGGGAGAAGGGGGGGAGAGGGTATGGTTGACCAGTCTTTGGTGTTTGTGGCATATTAATATCTGAATGCCTCTCTTAATAGAGTTAAGTTTATCTTTGGCGAGATTGACAAACAATTTTAAGTGAGAGCTGCACTCTGTTTTTGCTGAACACCAGACAGATTGAGGAAAAACTTATAAATTTTATGAAATGAATTTCTAGAAATGCCACATAAAACAAAATTATTAAGTTGGTTAAGTTAGAGATCTGAAGTTGAAGATACAGAATCTCCCATATTTTCAGTTAGAAAAACTGGTAACCCTATCTGTTGATCTTTTGGTGAACCAGCTTTATCTGTACAGTAGGCCCACATTGTACATATGAAAATTCATGACAAGCATTTTCACCGATTTCTCAGATATTCTCTTCCATAGGGGCACGAAATACAGTTTATAGATACCTTTCTAAATCAAGTGCCCATATACATAGATAAAAGGCTAATGTCAATCTTGAAATGCAGAGACTCACCAAAACTATTAGATTTCAAGCCTGAAGTGGGCAAACAGTTTTATGTGAACCTCAAGCCACAGAACATGAGTAAAGAAAATGATGATAATGAAGCCCATGAAGTGTCTGAATAGGTCATAACTGTGTGTGTAACTGTGTTAGTATCTGAACTTTGTTCTAATTCTAGTTGCAAATTAATTACAAACTTTACACCTGTTACCTATTGTCTCTAGCCTATATTTGAAAATTAGTGAAATAATAATAATAATAATAATAATAATAATAACCACAAATATTACTTAAAATTTCATAACATAAAGTAGGTGGATTAGTTTTTCACAGGAAATATAGGATATTGAGATTTAGTTAAAAAAGAAGTCAGACGTATGAGACTCGTGATTTGCCTACAAGACAGATTTTCACAATACTCTGTTGTTCTCAGAAGTTTGTGTCTGTGCTTTGGGCTCTTATCGTACTTACTACCTCATTTATAGATGCAAGGGTAGTAACAAGTTTGTATACACTGCAGATATCTTCTTCAGACGAAACATTCAAATTTGCAATGTAATGTTCAAATATGCTCTTATGTTTTGTGATGTATTTATGTTCAGCAGATGCGGAAAAAGACGATACGTCAAAGGCACTTACTGGATCACAAGAGCTGCCTACTGTGTTTGAAGTGACAGCACTATCTGCTCAGAGCCTTTCTGTCTCTTTCGAGCACCCATTAGAGGAGAATATGGCAACTGCTGAACTTGAGTTGACAGACATTGGTAATTTGCGGTGTCGTGTCTATGGAACAGGCTGTGATGCTGGAACTGTGGCTGAAATGGCTAGCAGAGTTCTCCAGAGGTGAGTGCAGCTAAAAGTTTTGTGGTGTTAGGTTTCAAAAGGCCTCCATTTTTGCCATTTATCAGTATTCTCCATTTCCTTGCTTAAGCTTTTTTATGTGGGAGAGATACTACAGGCTCATGTTCTTTGTAATAATGGCATGAAAATAAATAGATAACCTGTTGAAGGCATATAATTATCACTGTTGCTGGACATTTTCTGTGTTCTACTGATGAATTAATGAGTTGAGTCTTTTGTGTTTAATGTCTGATAATTTGTGTGTAGCTGCAATTTATGTGTAGCTTCCTGTGAGAAGTGGTGGAGGGGGTGGGGGGAGTTTCATGATATAGCAATAAGTTTGATGAATTAAAACATATTTCTATAGGGATCTGTATCTTAAGTTTATTTTATTCTATTCCATAGAAGAGACTAAATTATAGCTACAAATGTTTACAAGAACCTTACTTCAACTTTGTTTGTCTTCTTGAAATAATATCACTGAGAAGAAAAGACACGTTATCATTGACAGCATCTTAAAGAAACATCCTGGCAGATTAAAACTGTGTGCCAGATGGAGACTTGAACTCATTTCTTGGGCAAGTACTTTGCCACTGAGCTACCCAAGCACGATTCGTGACCTGTCTTCACAGCTTTACTTCAGCCAGTTTCTCATCCCTTACCTTCCACACTTCACAGAAGTTTTCCTACAAAACTTCCAAGACTAGTATTCCTAGGGGAAAGGATGTTGTGGAGACATGGTTTAGCCGCAGCCTTCGGAGGTTTCCAGAATGAGTTTTTACTCTGCTGCAGCAGATTGTGTGCTGATTTAAAACTTCCTGGCAGATTAAAATGTGTGCCGGACCAAGAATCAAACTTGAGACCTTTTCCTTCTGCATGGAAGGGCTTTATCATTTATGCATTGTTGCTATCATTTTATAATAACTGACACAGAGATACACCAGAGCAAACTGTAGAACTACACAATTGTGGTCAGCAGTGAAATAGTGCAAAGTGGCAGTTGTTGTGATGAGAAGACTGTGGACACCCCTTCTAGTGCACTGAAAAAATTTACGAGCTCATATGTAGGATATACATTATGTATCCATGAAGGCAGTAGTGTCCATTTAATTATAGATCTGAATATTTTAATATCAGTGTTGAAAGAGATTGCAGCATGGAAGCTTCCCGAAGTTGTAACTACTAGGATGGGAGTACTCTGTGAACTGAAAATTATATGCACAAATGGTGGAACTGATAAGCCATTTTTAACTTCCACCAAATCCTCAGATAATGAACTGTGTGGAGCCAATGTGAGGTCATTATATGGAGTTAAGTGCATGGGGAAAGGTTGTCATAGTGTAAACTACTTTGTGCTCTCTTGAACATACCAAACCCACTAACACAATATGAGTAGTACACTGAAATTGTTGGAAAATACATAGACTCTGTTGCAACGGAATCTATGAAACTGCAGCTGTAGAAGCTGTAAGTGAGAGTGATGGAACAAACATTAGTGTAGCATCTAATGGGTCGTGGCAGAAAAGGGGTCAAACTTCCAAAAATGGATTTACTAGTGCAGTTTCAGGGAGAGCATAAGGGAACAATTGACAGGAATAGGGGAAAGAAATACAGTAGAAGAAGAATGGGTAGCTCTGAGGGATGAAGTAGTGAAGGCAGCAGAGGATAAAGTAGGTAAAAAGACGAGGGCTGCTAGAAATCCTTGGGTAACAGAAGAAATATTGAATTTAATTGATGAAAGGAGAAAATATAAAAATGCAGTAAATGAAGCAGGCAAAAAGGAATACAAACGTCTCAAAAATGAGATCGACAGGAAGTGCAAAATGGCTAAACAGGGATGGCTAGAGGACAAATGTAAGGATGTAGAGGCTTATCTCACTAGGGGTAAGATAGATACTGCCTACAGGAAAATTAAAGAGACCTTTGGAGAGAAGAGAACCACGTGTATGAATATCAAGAGCTCAGATGGCAACCCAGTTCTAAGCAAAGAAGGGAAGGCAGAAAGGTGGAAGGAGTATGTAGAAGGTTTATACAAGGGTGATGTACTTGAGGACAATATTATGGAAATGGAAGAGGATGTAGATGAAGACGAAATGGGTGATACGATACTGCGTGAAGAGTTTGACAGAGCACTGAAAGACCTGAGTCGAAACAAGGCCCCCGGAGTAGACAACATTCCATTAGAACTACTGACGGCCTTGGGAGAGCCAGTCATGACAAAACTCTACCAGCTGGTGAGCAAGATGTATGAGACAGGCGAAATACCCTCAGACTTCAAGAAGAATATAATAATTCCAATCCCAAAGAAAGTAGGTGCTGACAGATGTGAAAATTACCGAACTATCAGTTTAATAAGTCACAGCTGCAAAATACTAACGCGAATTCTTTACAGACGAATGGAAAAACTGATAGATGCGGACCTCGGGGAGGATCAGTTTGGATTCCGTCGAAATGTTGGAACACGTGAGGCAATACTGTCCTTACGACTTATCTTAGAAGAAAGATTAAGAAAAGGCAAACCTACTTTTCTAGCATTTGTAGACTTAGAGAAAGCTTTTGACAATGTTGACTGGAATACTCTTTTTCAAATTCTAAAGGTGGCAGGGGTAAAATACAGGGAGCGAAAGGCTATTTACAATTTGTACAGAAACCAGATGGCAGTCATAAGAGTCGAGGGGCATGAAAGGGAAGCAGTGGTTGGGAAAGGAGTGAGACAGGGTTGTAGCCTCTCCCCGATGTTATTCAATCTGTATATTGAGCAAGCAGTAAAGGAAACAAAAGAAAAATTTGGAGTAGGTATTAAAATTCATGGAGACGAAGTAAAAACTTTGAGGTTCGCCGATGACATTGTAATTCTGTCAGAGACGGCAAAGGACTTGGAAGAGCAGTTGAACGGAATGGACAGTGTCTTGAAAGGAGGATATAAGATGAACATCAACAAAAGCAAAACGAGGATAATGGAATGTAGTCCAATTAAATCGGGTGATGCTGGGGGAATTAGATTAGGAAATGAGACACTTAAAGTAGTAAAGGAGTTTTGCTATTTAGGAAGTAAAATAACTGACGATGGTCGAAGTAGAGAGGATATAATATGTAGACTGGCAATGGCAAGGAAAGCGTTTCTGAAGAAGAGAAATTTGTTAACATCGAATATAGATTTAAGTGTCAGGAAGTCATTTCTGAAAATATTTGTTTGGAGTGTAGCCATGTATGGAAGTGAAACATGGACGATAACTAGTTTGGACAAGAAGAGAATAGAAGCTTTCGAAATGTGGTGCTACAGAAGAATACTGAAGATAAGATGGATAGATCACGTAACTAATGAGGAGGTATTGAATAGGATTGGGGAGAAGAGAAGTTTGTGGCACAACTTGACTAGAAGAAGGGATCGGTTGGTAGGACATGTTTTGAGGCGTCAGGGGATCCCAAATTTAGCGTTGGAGGGCAGTGTGGAGGGTAAAAATCGTAGAGGGAGACCGAGAGATGAGTACACTAAGCAGATTCAGAAGGATGTAGGTTGCAGTAGGTACTGGGAGATGAAGAAGCTTGCACAGGATAGAGTAGCATGGAGAGCTGCATCAAACCAGTCTCAGGACTGAAGACCACAACAACAACAACAGTGCAGTAAGTGTTGATACAGGTAAGGTATTGGATTTTGAAGTTCTCACCAAATATTGCCATTGGTACACCTTAGTAGGTGGCAATGAAGAGAAAAAGTGTTTCCATTGGCCCTTGTGTACAAAGAACCATGAGGAGTCAAGTGGTAGTATGAAGGTAGCAGTTACTATCAATGTTTTTCATTGCTCACAGTCTGAGTAAGGAGTTTAATATATGAAATATATCTGGGGGATGGGATCTGTAAATTCTTCAATACTGTTTTAAAAAGCAAATGCTATGCTGAACTTATTGCAAAGCTTGAAGTGTCAGCCATGTAAAGAAAAGGATGGGAATGTGCCTTCGTCAGCTGAACAAAAAAAAAAAAAAAAAAAAAAAAAAAAAAAAAAAAAAAAAAAAAAAAAAAAAAAAACTTAGAAATACCAAATTATCGGATGGTAAAAGTATGAAATGAAATGCACTGAAAGGCTTACTGTTATTGATGAATATCAGGAATACTACGGCAAAGCCAATAGAAGAATCAACATAATTTGAATTGCATGAGACAAGCAGTGTGTGCAACATACTTTCACAGGCTGTCCATAGACGCTAACTCTGCACAGAATTTGTGCCCACCGCACAGAATTTGTGCCCACCAGCACCAGATACGCGCTGCAAATATAGAAAATCGGAGGCAGCTGGTAAACTACATGCATTCAGACGTAAACATTCTTTAATGTCCTACTTCTTGGTGATGCACGCCTTAGTAAATGGTGATTTCCAAGTTGAAGTAAGAACACTTTATTCACAGCACAAGGTCACAAGTAAGTTAGCCCCAAGAATAACTGAAAAATTGTGCATGATCACTTGAAAATAACAAAAACAACGT
Source organism: Schistocerca gregaria (assembly GCF_023897955.1). NCBI lineage: Eukaryota > Metazoa > Arthropoda > Insecta > Orthoptera > Acrididae > Schistocerca > Schistocerca gregaria. The sequence continues at coordinate 936,341,351 of NC_064922.1, forward strand.
TCACTGACATGATACCTGTTCTGCAGGAAGCCTCATCCCGAGTGGCTGTAAAGCGGCATATGTGGGGACCACACCATGTAGTGTGCCATGGTGCTGTACGGAGACAATGTTGAGCAGAGCATTCTGGCCGGTCTTGCGGGTTCCAATTGCTAACCTACGTCTGTAGCTGATTGCTGGCCCAGAAAAGAGTGAGCAGCTGACTACCAGCTGGAAGCAGTGCTTCATCTTAAGTATCCAGCAGATGGAAGTATATCTGTGAACATGTAATGTGTGGCTCAATAGCAGCACCGCTAGTTTCCTGATGACGCACATTGCACGGAAACATGGCTGGTGCCCTGTTGTGGCGCATGTAATAGACAGTGTATCAACGGGCTGTTTTATTTACAGTATTGTGTCCATAACATGTGATGCCTGTGCTGTATTAGCAAATATTCTGCAGAGCGGAGATGCTTGCAGGTGGTGGGTAGGCAACCCGCAGGACAAAGACATTAGACTGGCATCGTACATAGTCGGCCTACCGCCGATGTACAACACTTTCTGTACCTGAAGTAGTAATGGAGGCCATTAGGTCTATATTCAGGAACTTAGCAATAGACTTGCTAAAGAAGTGCTGTCATCAGAAGACACAAAATGTTAATGGATTCCAAAAACTGTCTTTGCAGGCATAAATACTTAAAGATTTGGTGTGTGTGATCACCTTCAGTGATGGGTATTTTGGAGGAATAAAAGTCCTGGATCAGCTAGGAATAAATACAGAACAGAATTCAGCAAGAACATTGTAAACTATGGACTGATGAAGAGTGCGGAAGACTGAAATGTCCAAGGAGGCAACAAGGAAGAGAAGAACAGACGTAGTTAGTTGAAGAGGAAATATCAGACAGGTTTTAGCTAGTTTTTCAGGAGAAAGATGTGTTTTCATAGCTTACTGCTTTAAATAAGATTTTCTTAAATCTTTAAATTCTCTGACAAAAGCCCTATTTTTTCAGGAACCAATATACATATAAACATAAAAATTGTGGAAATTATTCATTTAGTGAAGGTGATTCTATGGATCTACAATTAGCTATTTGAGAGGTGTGTAATTTATGCTGTATTGTATAAAGTCATCTCTCTCTCTCTCTCTCTCTCTCTCTCTCTCTCTCTCTCTCTCTCTCTCTCTCTTCCAAAAACAGGCATATGTAAATGCAAAAAATAAAAAATTTGGTAGTGATCTTCTGTAGTTTCAGATATAATGGGTTAAATGTTGACAAAAGTCAGGATTGTCAGCATAGGCGATCTGATCTCACCTTAAACTGGCCTGGACCATAACTTGATTTATTGCTGTGCTGTAGCTCAAAAGTATGAAAAAAGTAATCTGAACTTTGTTTACTATAGGAAACGTACAAAAAATTCTGACGTACTTGATTTTGTTCGTAAATGGGTTTTAATTCACCTGTAATCTGAAGGTTTTGTAAGTTCATTGAACCATTATGTTCTTGGGAGTTCAGCTTCAGACACTGCACATGCATTGGAGATTGAGAAGCATTAAGTAATGCCTACTTCAAGGAGTGCATCACTGTATGTGGAGACTGTTGACATTTACTAGTAGCATTGGTTTCCACCGTAACTGACTGTAACAAGTGTTGCCACTTATGCAGGAAAACGCTACCTTTTGTTCTGTTCACAGTTATTAATTTTTTTTCTTATAATATTGAACATGTGTGATGATTTTGTTATAACTCTCAGTGTATGTTGCTGCTGAACACATTTTCTATGCATCCATGGATCAGGAGTACTGCTGACAATCATTAATATTCTGCAGTGCATCATATTTTATTACTTAGATTAAGCATTGTTTACATTCTGTACCATTTAGTTCTGTGTTGTGCCACAGATGACCTCTAAATAACTCAAATTGCATTGTGCAGTGGTTGTCAGTGGATTTGCTGTGGCACAGTACTGTGCTGCAAGAACAGCTTGATGTGCTATGACACATTAAAGTGATTGAATTAATAAGGAATGAAGCCACCTGGTAGAATTTTGCTCAGAGCTTAACTTAATCATAGCTAACACTTGGTTCAAGAATCATGAAAGGTTGTATACATGGAGGAGGCCTGGAGATGCTGGAAGGTTTCAGATAGATTATATAATGGTAAGACAGAGATTTAGGAAACAGTTTTTAAATTGTAAGACATTTCCAGGGACAGACATGCCCTCTGATCACAATATATTGGATATGAACAGTAGATTAAAACAGAGGAAACTGCAAACAGGTGGGAATTTAAGGGACCTGGATAAACTGACTAAACCAGAGGTTGTACAGAGTTTCGGAGAGAGCATTAGGGAAGGACTGACAAGAACGGAGGAAAGAAATATAGCAGAAGAAGAATGGGTTGCTTTGAGAGATGAAATAATGAAGGCAGCAGAGGATCAAGTAAGGAAAAAGACGAGGGCTAGTAGAAATCCTTGGGTAACATAAGTTATATTGAATTTAATGATGAAAGGAGAAAATATAAAAGTGCAGTAAATGAAGCAGTCAAACGTCTCAAAATGAGATCGACAGGAAGTGCAATATGGCTAAGCAGGGATGACTAGAGGACAAATGTAAGGATGTAGAGGCTAATCTCACTAGGGGTAAAATAGATACTGCCTACATGAAAATTAAAGAGACCTCTGGCAAAAAGAGAACCACTTGCATGAATATCAAGAGCTCAGGTGGAAACCCAGTTCTAAACAAAGAAGGGAAAGCAGAAAGGTGGAAGAAGTATGTAGAGTGTCTATACAAGGGAAATGTACTTGAGAACAATGTTAGGGAAATGGAAGAAGACGTAGATGAAGATGAAATGGAAGATATTATAATGCATGAAGAGTCTGATAGAGCACTGAAAGACCTAAGTCGAAACAAGGCCCCAAGAGCAGGCAACATTCCATTAGAACTACTGATAACCATGGGAGAGCCAGTCCTGACAAAACTCTACCATCTGGTGAGCAAGATGTATGAGACAGCCGAAATACCCTCAGACTTCAAGAAGAATATAATAACTCCAATCCCAAAGAAAGCAGGTGTTGACAGATGTGAAAATTACCGAACTATCAGTTTAATAAGTCACAGCTGCAAAATACTAACGCGAATTCTTTACAGACGAATGGAAAAACTAGTAGAAGCCGACCTAGGGGAAGATCAGTTTGGATTCCGTAGAAATGTTGGAACACGTGAGGCAATACTGACCCTACGACTTATTTTATAAAATAGATTAAGGAAAGGGAGACCTATGTTTCTAGCATTTGTAGACTTAGAGAAAGCCATTGACAATGTTAACTGGAAACCTGTTCTTCAAATTCTGAAGATGGCAGGGGTAAAATACAGGGAGCGAAAGGCTATTTACAATTTGTACGGAAACCAGATGGCAGTTATATGAGTCGAGGGACATGAAAGAGAAGCAGAGGTTGGGAAAGGAGTGAGACAGGGTTGTAGCCTATCTCCGATGTTATTAAATCTGTATATTGAGCAAGCAGTGAAGGAAACAAAAGAAAAATTTGAAGTAGGTATTAAAATCCATGGAGAAGAAATAAAAACTTTGAGGTTGATGTTCATCTTATACCCTCCTTTCAAGACGCTGTCCATTCCGTTCAACTACTCTTCCAAGTCCTTTGCTGTCTCTGACAGAATTACAATGTCATCGGCGAACCTCAAAGTTTTTATTTCTTCTCCATGAATTTTAATACCTACTCCGAATTTTTCTTTTGTTTCCTTTACTGTTTGCTCAATATGCAGATTGAATAACATCGGGGAGAGGCTACAACCCTGTCTCACTCCCTTCCCAACCACTGCTTCCCTTTCATTCCCCTCGACTCGTATGACTGCCATCTGCTTTCTGTACAAATTGTAAATAGCCTTTCGCTCCCTATATTTTACCGCTGCCACATTCAGAATTTGAAAGAGGGTATTCCAATCAACATTGTCAAAAGCTTTCTCTAAGTCTACAAATGCTAGAAACGTAGGTTTGCCTTTCCTTAATCTTCCTTCTAAGATAAGTCTTAGGGTCAGTATTGCCTCACGTGTTCCAACATTTCTATGGAATCCAAACTGATCTTCCCCGAGGTCGGCTTCTACTAGTTTTTTCATTCGTCTGTAAAGAATTCGTGTTAGTATTTTGCAGCTGTGGCTTATTAAACTGATTGTTTGGTAATTTTCACATCTGTCAACACCTGCTTTCTTTGGGATTGGAATTATTATATTCTTCTTGAAGACTGAGGGTATTTTGCCTGTTTCATACATCTTGCTCACCAGATTGTAAAGTTTTATCAGGACTGGCTCTCCCAAGGCCGTCAGTAGTTCCAATGGAATGTTGTCTACTCCGGGGGCCTTTTTTCGACTCAGGTCTTTCAATGCTCGGTCATACTCTTCACGCAGTATCATATCTCCCTTTCATCTTCATCTACATCCACTTCCATTTCTATAATATTGTCCTCAAGTACATCGCCCTTGTATAGACCCTCTATATACTCCTTCCGCCTTTCTGCTTTAACTTCTTTGCTCAGAACTGGTTTTCCACCTGAGCTTTTGATATTCATACAAGTGGTTCTCTTTTTGCTGAAGGTCTCTTTAATTTTCCTGTAGGCTGTATCTATCTTACCCCTAGTGAGATAAGCCTCTACATCCTTACATTTGTCCTCTAGCCATGCCTGCTTAGCTATTTTGCGCTCCCTGTCGATCTGATTTTGAGACATTTGTATTCCTTTTTGCCTGCTTCATTTACTGCATTTTTATATTTTCTCCTTTCATCAATTAAACTCAATATTTTTTCTGTTACCCAAGGGTTTCTACCAACCCTCGTCTTTTTACCTATTTGATCTTCTGCTGCCTTCACTATTGCAACCCTCAAAGCTACCCATTCTTTTTCTACTGTATTTCATCCCCCCATTCCTGTCAATTGCTCCCTTATGCTCTCCCTGAAACTCTGTACAACCTCTGGTTCTTTCGGTTTATCCAGGTCCCATCTCCTTAATTTCCCACCTGTTTGCAGGTTCTTCAGTTTTAATCTACAGCTCATAACCAGTAGATTGTGGTCAGAGTCCACATCTGCCCCTGGAAATGTCTTACAATTTAAAACCTGGTTCCTAAATCTCTGTCTTATCATTATATAATCTATTTGATACCTTTTAGTATCTCCAGGGTTCATCCATATATACAACCTTCTTTCATGATTCTTGAGCCAAGTGTTAGCTATGGTTAAGTTGTGCTCTGTGCAAAATTCTACCAGGCGGCTTCCTCTTTCATTTCTTCCCCCCAATCCATATTCAACTACTATGTTTCCTTCTCTCCCTTTTCCTACTCCCGAATTCCAGTCACCCATGATTATTAAATTTTCGTCTCCCTTCACTACCTGAATAATTTCTTTTACCTCATCATACATTTCTTCAATTTCTTCATCATCTGCGGAGCTAGTTGGAATATAAACTTGTACTACAGTAGTAGGTGTGGGCTTCGTGTCTATCTTGGCCACAATAATGCGTTCACTATGCTGTTTGTAGTAGCTTACCCGTACTCCAATTTTTTTTTCCATCATTAAACTTACTTCTGCATTACCCATATTTGATTTTGTATTTATAACCCTGTATTCACCTGACCAAAAGTCTTGTTCCTCCTGCCACCGAACTTCACTAATTCCCACCATATCTAACTTTAACCTATCCATTTCCCTTTTTAAATTTTCTAACTTACCTGCCCGATTAAAGGATCTGACATTCCATGCTCCGATCTGTAGAACGCCAGTTTTCTTTCTCTTGAGTAGTCCCCGCCTGGAGATCCGAATGGGGGACTATTTTACCTCCGGAATATTTTATCCAAGAGGACGCCATCATCGTTATTTAATCATACAGTAAAGCTGCATGCTCTCGGGAAAAATTACGACTATAGTTTCCCCTTGCTTTCAGCCGTTCGCAGTACCAGCACAGCAAGGCCGTTTTGGTTAGTGTTACAAGGCCAGATCAGTCAATCATCCAGACTGTTGCCCCTGCAACTACTGAAAAGGCTGCTGCCCCTCTTCAGGAGCCACACGTTTGTCTGGCCTCTCAACAGATACCCCTCCATTGTGGTTGCACCTACGGTACGGCTATCTGTATTGTTGAGGCATGTAAGCCTCCCCACCAACGGCAAGGTCCATGGTTCATGGGGGGGATTAAGAGGTGAATACACTATACAGAAGGATGTAGGTTGCAGTAGGTACTGGGAGATGAAGAAGCTTGCACAGGATAGAGTAGCATGGAGAGCTGCATCAAGCCAGTCTCTGGACTGAAGACCACAACAACAACACGCCGTACAAGTTTGTGTTATCACACATTTTCTGTTTAACTGAAAGAAGTCTCTCATGGTTCTTGTTTCATGTGCCGATTAGTGCCAAAAATACAATTTGGTACATATAGGTAGTGGAAAAATGCAACATTATTACTGGGTACTCTTTCTTTGCTAACATCCAAAACTTGGTAAGTGGTAACTCATATCAGTTGAAGTGTTCAGTCTGTCTGAAGTTCTGCAAGCTGCTGTTCTTCCTCCAAAGAAAAGTTGGTGGTTGATTCTGGAGACATACATGAGGATTGCACATTCAGTCCTATTTGTTGACAGTTGATGGAATGAAAATACTGTGTCATGTTATTCTCAAGAACTATGAGGTAATTTGAAATGAGTTTGAGGTTATGTAACTGTGTGGATTTATCTCAGAAGTAAGAGGCACCACTTCAGATTTTTCTTTTCAACATGTGTTTTCCCTATTTTAAGTTTTTTATGAACCTGGTGAGTTTCTCTCTTGACGCCAGAACACTTTTTTTGCATACTTTTGTTCAGGTAATTTAAATGGTAAAAAATGTCAGCCAAACAGGCTAACTTTGCACACCACCCCTCATTATTTAACTGAGCTGCAAAGTCTGGCTGTTTGACGCTAAGCATACTTAATAGCTCATTTCAAAAAATCTTCTTAGGAATCATAACCAAAGCGTTATGGCACAATTTTATGAGTAATCTTGTCGTAACAGCGCTAGACTTAACAGACTTTACCAGGTTAATGACTACATGTAAAACACTTTTAAATTCTGTTGACATGATCTTCACCATCAGTGACTCATGGTGTATGAAGCAATGTGTTGAACCTACAGTCGGGAAATCTTATTTCAGTCTTGCAACAAATCCTTTGAATCTTCCACTCATTGCTGGTGTGCCATCAGTGTCAACAAAAAGACAGCTTTTCCAGGCCAGCTCATTTTGTTCCAAAGTGCTGGATACTGAATTATATGCACCTGAGGCACAGCAGTTCAGTACATGAAAGAAATTGTTCAGAAATCGAATCCTCTTGAACAGATCTTATGTAAGTCAGTAAAATGAAATTTCTTACTTATATCAGTTGTCTCGTCGAGCTGTAGTGAAAATACACAAGTGTCTCTTAGTTCTTCATGGACACAATGAAACCAAAGATATTTCCTTCTTGGCACCATCACCCAACATTGATTTCACCATTTCCTTACTTGCAGGAAAAATTTGTCCTGTGCAATATTATGGAGTTGCATTTTTTTTTATTCACTACTACTTCATCTGCGTTATAACTGGACACTTGTGCTTTTTAAGAAATAATTGATCTCCTTACCATAGATTTGGAATGCTTTTCTGCTGATGAAATCAATAGACTAAAATAGTTCTTGTCTTTACCAGATGAGTTTGCTACTAAATGTCTTTTCAATCCACTAGGGACCATGGACTCATTGCTTAATTTTTCTCCACACAGGATATATTCTGGTTATGAACAGATTTCAGGTCCACTGAATATAAATACAAAGTTTAAATAATTCTCTTGATACTTATGAAATATTTCGGTAGGCTGCACTGCTTTCACAGGACTTACTTTTCGAATCAGTATGTTCCCACTTGTATTACTGTTTATTTGTTTGTCTCTCTGAGCCATCTTCACCTTTTTTCCTTCAAATCAAAAATTTATCCATACTGAAAAATTAACATACTAGCAGGACACTGCATACATGTGTGTAACTAAAAATCAACCTCAAAATATGTTACAACACAGACTTCAGTAGGATGTTGAGACTACAAACTGACTGGTGAAGATAATCTGGCAATGCGCTAGATGGGGCTATTGTCGCTGACTCGTATGTTACCTCTCTCTGACTATTGTCGACTCATGTCAGTGTGCTGTCAGAACTTGCTACATTGTATAGTGTGTCATGAACAAAAAAAGCCTGAGAACCAATATGCTATTTGTTAATTTAATATACCTTTAACTATTACTGACTTTTACAAAAAACGGAGACTTATTGCCACCTGGAATATGTTTATGTCCTTACCTCTTTCCTCTTGCTTTGGTAACCCATAGATTTACAATGACTTTTGTAAAAGGGTAATTCAAAGATCACTGAATGACTTTTGGGGGGGCAGGGCGGAGGGTCCAGGAATTATATTGGTGTGTGAATTTACTAGTTTTCTTACTGTTGTTCTAATCTTTGGTTTGGGATTTTAATATAATGTGGTTCTCTTTGTCGTTTCTTCAACAACATAGATTTCCTCTTGATCTTTTTGTGTAAAATAAATTGATATTACATAACTAGGATAATGTTAACTGCATTTGGTATTAATGCCGTCAAAAACTTTTGAATTCTGAATGGGAACAGTTTATCCAAAAATTGCCTTATGACAAAGGAAATAACATTCTTTTGCTTCCCAACTCTGCACTCTGATGGATTTTTGAGCACTTTATTACGGTGTCATATATTAATAGATGTTTCCTTTGGGTGCAGGTGTTGAGGGTTAGTTGGAAAGTAAGTCCGAATTGCTGCAGCTAATCGAATGTCTTGCGAACATTGAAACACGGATGTGGACTGACTCCTGGCATGCATTGCTCATCAAATAATGCCATTTGGATTTGTATTGTCACTCTGTGCTGTTCACAGTGGCAGTTGTTTGTAACAACTCATCAGCCTGCTGATAGTGAATTATGGCCAGTGATTCAACTTTGGACACCAAGGAACGTTGCGGCAGTGGAAATTCATTGACAGATGTGCAACGTGTGTGGCTCCATTGTGATCAGTGACAGTAAAGTTCATAAGTGGATGAAAGTTTTCAAGAACAGATGGGAAAATGTCCATGATAAACTGAAATCAGCAGGTCATCAGTGATTTCAGAAGATTTGATCATAGCGTGGATGAGAAGATTCATGAAAACCAGTAATTCACCATTTCAACTTTGGTATTGCAATTTCAGAATGTAGAACAACTTTGCCCAGAATTGTCCCCAAAAAGTTGCAGCCTTGCAAATTGTGAACACATTGGATTCCCAGGCTGCTTACCGAGAAACACAAAATGAAAAGAATGGGTTGCACACTCTAGTTTTTGGACCTATATCATAAGGAAGGTGATCAATTTTTAGAGATCATTGTCACAGGATACCAGACTTGAGTTTCTCTCATGACTTCAGAGTCTTAAGTTTCAGTCAATGGAATGACTTCACATGACATCACCAGTCAGTGTCAAGTTGAAGCAGACAATCTCAACATGCAAGGTTGCGGGACTCATGTTTTGGGATAGACATGGAGTCTTGGTAGTAGAGTTCATGCAGCAAGGAACAACGACAAACATAGCTGCTTACAGCACTGCCCTGACTGAACATCGACGTACAATACAGAATAAGCAATGTGGCCTTCTGACATCTGGAGTTCTATTGCTACAAGACACTGTCAGACCTCATTCTGCCATTGACACCCAAAATCTGATCTGATCCTTTGAATGGGAACAGACTGTCCACCTACTGTACAGTACGGACTTGGGGTGTAGCAATTTTCATGTGTTCCACTACCTAAAAGAGTTTCTCATAAGTAAACACTTCACAACAGTAGACGAGGTGAAAGAAGCAGATAATGACTGATTATCCTCACAGGGGGCAAATATCTATGACTCAGGGACACAAAAACTTGTAGAATGGTACTATGAGAAATATTTAAACAGATATGGGAACTATGTATAAAAATAGAGAAAAATTTTAGAAATTATGTAAAAACAGTTTTTTTAAAAAAAAATCTGTTATGGTTTATGTTTCATAAGAAATCGGACCTTACTTTCCGAATAACCCTCATATCCTAGCCTCTTGTGATAAAATGAATATGGTATTTCTGTTTACTTTGCTCACAACTTCTGCGAAGTCAAAGGACAATGCTTTATTAATTTGTGTACTACTTATGCAACTACTAAAATTTTAAAAGGTACATAGCTACTAACTGTATGAATAAAGTATTAATGCAGCAGCTGTAACTATCATCGCTGCACAAACAAAATTAGAAAGACCAGTATCCCATACTTTGAAATTCATGTTTGTGAAAGTTGTGATAACAATCTTAGCAGATTATGCTAGTGTTTCTGAACAAAAAAAAAAGTTTGTATTTAACAGAATTTTCCTGTTTCTGGTGGATACTACTACTAATACCTCCAATGGGAGACATACCATTCATTAACACTTGTTTCAGCACCAACACTGCAAAAAGAGACACACCAGTTCAGGTTATGCCATGAGCAGCTGAGACATGTGTGTGAGCAAGCATTGTTTGGCATTTTGATCTCTCATTGCTACATGTGCCATTAGAGAATTGATATAAGTGATCATGATTACTATATGCATACTACTGTGCACTATAGTATTATTCCTCTCCACGCATGGTGGTTGTTGTTGTTGTTTTCAGACTGAAGACTAGTTTGCTGTAACTCTCAGTGATAGTACATCTCGTGCATACATCCTGTACCTATATTTTAACCTGTTTACTGCAGTCAAGCCTTGCTCTCCTTCCACAATTTTAACACACAGTGCTTCCCTCCATATGAAGTCGACAATTCCTTGATTCCTCATGATGTATCATCTCAACCTATTTCTTCAAATTTTCAGTTCTTAGTGTTTGTTATACATGGCAAATTACTTGGAACTCTTCCACACTTAGGTTGAGGTTTTACTGTGTAGCTTGCTTTTGTTTTGCTTCTGTCACATTGTTTGTATTTCAATACATGATGTATGGTAACATTTGCAATAGATATGCAACACAATGCAGTAAAGTAAAATTTCTTGTACCATATCTTATTTACGTACAACTACCTTACCTCAGCACAAACAGACTCTCTTTTCCCACATCACCTGCACACACAGTTGTGAGAAGCACAGAGTCTCATGTAGCAGACTGTCTCATGTTGTGCCACCATGATGCTTTGAAAATAAAGGTTGAATGTGTCAGAGGAAGTACAGCACAACAGTGTCATTAAAGTCTTAAAGATGTTTGTTGGGAATCCGAATTGCCTTGCAGAACTGTAGGAAGGTGGTTAAAAGCTTTCAACTAATCATACAAAAATGTAGCTGTTATTCATTGGCTAAGTCATCCCTGTTTCAGGGACAAGAAAGTGTCTGCTTGCTCGCACCATGCTACTAAACATTAATTGACACCAAACGGTTCATGAGCTGGCTTGAGACACAAGATCAGTGCATACAACTGTGCTTCATATTCTGAAGGAATGCCTAAGCACAAGAGAAGTTTCAAATGCCTGTGAGAAATATCTTCTGTATGATGCTGCTTGTACCCTCTGAAAACACTATGAATATAAAGGAGATTCGTTCTTGTACTGTATCATTATGTTGAATGAGACGTGCCCTAGTTGTTTGAATTTGAGGTGTGACATACACTCATATAAGAAGTCTGTGACTATTTTATGAAGTATCAAATTCTAAACACTGCTATTATGGCTATTATACTTACAGTTGTATGAGCCATGCTAGAAACACCAGTCAATTCAACAGGTTCATTAAGATCACAATGATAACCTAATGTTTGTCAGAATACTGGGACTGTGAAAGTTATGGTGTTTCTCTTGCATGACTATGATGGTGTTACCTTAATGCACACTGTTCCCCAGTAGCAAAATGTCAGTGCACTATATTACTGTTTGTGTTTGAAACACAACCTGCAACTAGCTGCAAGAAAGAAGTGGCAGCTTGCGACGGGTCAGGCTCTTATCGCGCAGTTTCCTTTCCCTGAAAGAAAATCCACCTACCTCGTTTCTTAGGTAGTTGCTGCACTCGCCTCTCCTGATAGCAGCTACTGGAAAAATTGCAGAAAAGCAGTGTTGAAGAAACTGCAATTTAATAGCCGCTCACCGGAGGCCGCGATACATGTTTGCTGAAATACAATCTATGAGCAATCTTCCTAAATAAATTGAGTTATTGGAATGGTAGTAATTGTTTACTCAAACGAGAACGCGAAGTTGGTAATTCTATTTAAGCTCTTTATTGTCTTTAAGCCTGATCATCAGCCCGCTAATCTACGTTTGAAGAAAGTTCAGTTCACAATTCTATCCACACTCAAACCCCGCCAGAATTAGCTTTCAAAGTTACGGAATTTACTTAACTGCAACACAGACGATTTTCTAACATACACGTTTGCAGTCGATGTTCAATAATAGTTCGTTTTTTAACGTTAATGCTCGCCATAAGCACTTAGTAAAAGTTTACGAAGTACCGCCACGCTTTTAATTATTAAAGTTACTCGCGTCTTTCGCGGAACGAAAAGTCACAACTCGCTCAAACTCACACTACGCGTTACTGGACTCTTCCAGTCTCAAATCGCACAGTACCGAACCGATGAAGCCGTTTTATGACTTCATTTTACACATTATTCGCGAGGACACATCAAGCATGTCTCTTCTCGATCACAGTTCCTTCGCGACCCCTCCTCCACTCGCGACTCACTCTCCTAGTCTGCTAACCGTCCTCGCATCTCATTGGCTCACACATCACACAGCCAATCAGAATTAACTCTTTGGGTGCGCCTCGCGCCAAAATCTAGCACGCACCAGTCATGACTTCTGAATCATTTACGTCATGATTTCTTGTTACACAAAATTTACTGTATAATTTAACAAACCGAAAGGAAAACTAGACTTTACTTTATTTCCAGAAATTATTTAAATACTCGCGAACGTTCTGGCTGCTTGTACAATACCATACACTCTTGGACATCCGACATTCACTAAGATGGGGAACCACTGGCGACTCTGTTCCCACGGTTACATCGTCTGAACACTTGCGAGTTCCAACCTAGATTTTATACACTTGCAAAGAATGGCGAATGTCCCTCTTTCATTCACTCAGGCACACTCATTCACTCTCACCTACTCATATAAAATAACTGTTCACAAAAATTCAAAACATTTATGGTTTTAACAAAGTTATAGGTGAATTTCTAAAAGTAAAATTCTCAAAATAAATACAAAAGCACGGAAGGTGATTTTGTTTCATAGTTGGATGGTCACTGAAGGTGATCTATACATAATGGTATTTATTTAGACTCGAAAATTGTAGAAATTTACGTTTTCTGTAAGATTTTTCTAATTTCCAAATATGCAGGTTTCAAAGCTCAAATTTGGATGACTTATTTTTATTCATAACAGAAACTAGTATATTAACTTTTAATTTCCTCAGGTTCCTCAGTTAGAAGTTATTAAAGATGAAAGTTCCACGTTATACACGCGGCTAGTTAGCGCACAGGTCTTACATTCTCACGGTACAGACATGCCATATGGTCGTGACGTCAGACGAACGGACACCGGTAATCTGCCCGCTACAGCACATATGCTAATCTGATGGCTACTTTACAGTCTGTCTACATTTCACAGTAAATATTTGATAGAAAACTGTGCGCTCGCACTAGTTGCGACGCCACACACCTCCTGAGGAAACTAAATTTTTTCATTCATGACAAACTTTTAGTTTTCTAAAAAAAAATTTCTATTAAAGATTTACTCAAACAGCTATTTAACATTTATAGTTCCTGTACATCAATCATCCACTTATACCTAGGGCTGACGACCTACAAAACATCTTATATCTAAACATGCACTTTTATCATCATTCAAAAAAAAAAAATTTTTCAGATTACAAAATTCTATTTACAAATTCCTGAAAGAGAAAACAAACCTAAATACTATCTTGATGTACGTCACACGCACACTAACACTACTATCGCTATGGTGAGCGTCACTTTTTTACCACTTACACTTAAGATTTTGATAGCACTCGTAGTTCGACCGGGTCCTGCTTGGGAGGTCCATTTCAAGTCTCGTGCTACCACCTCTATTTACTTCGGCGCACCTGAAACATCAGCTGGCCTCAGTTCCCTTTCTAACTGCTACGTCTTAACCTACAGCAGCGATAAATGGCGCTATCTGCTTGACTCTAAAGTCTCATATTTTTGATAAAATTTACTTTACAGTATGTACAATTTTCAAAATTTTTTTTTTTTTTTTTTTTTTTTTTTTTAAGTGAAAAGTGAATTGACTTTCCTAATGCAGTACCGAAGTGGCACAATTACTCTTTAATTACTTCTTCATCTCATAATCAAACAAGTTATGGTTACATAAGAAATACTAAGAAAAACAATTCCTACAAATAGTTCACAAATACATAATAAATCTCCGCCAGCACTGGTGACTCTCCAGTTCCTGTACAATACACAACAATATAAAATATACACAAAATTATCAATATTACAATTCTGTCTCCAGGCAATCTCCTGTAGTCCTGTATCATAAATTAAACACTGAAAAATACATATTTACTTATTCATTTATCAACACTACAATCCTTATACTAATCTCTATGACAAACTTGGGGAGCTTTGTGTGTCTCTGGTCAAAAATGGAATCGATGTCATGGGTACTTTCCTCATCTCACATATCTGGAGTTACTTCAATTTCTTGTCAACATCAGGTTTTCTCTAGTCACATTCGGGTTTAATTTACAACTCTCATACTCATACTTCACACACTCAGGTTAGTATTTGTTAAAGCGTTTCCTACTAATCTGCGAAACCTCGTTACCCATACTTTCTAACATACATCCACCTCCTGGGTTACCAACGTCGCCTCAGCTCTGTTTACATTCGTAGCCTCACTTCCTTTTGTTTACAAACATCTCCTCTGTTTACCAACAAACGCCACCTCTGGTTACCAACATTAAGCTTTTTATTTACTCACCTTCGTAGCCTCACTTTTTCCTAATATCGAGCTAGCCAAACACTATGCTCATTCTTTCTCCTTTTCTCACATATTTCTCTTCATTTGACAGTCAGTCCTGCTGCACTGTCCCTTTAACTTAACTTCCTTTACCCCTTTGACAGTCAACCTTGTTGCACTGTACCTTTACTCATTTTACCACTAAATCACCTCCTGAGGCTCTGACTTCATTGAACAGACAGTTTTGCTGTACTGCTCCATTTCCTTTCCTAAACATTAGCTTAATGCTACGTCTTAACATATCGTTCTGTTACTTAACAAACAGCTTCAATGTTCGTCACCATATTTTCTGAGGCTCTTACATTTCTTAGTTATTTTACCTTTCTAAGGGCATTACTCACACCTTAGGCCAAACATTTACTTTACTGAGACTTATTACTTATCTGAGGTATCTTAATCCTTTTTGATTTTCTCTTACACTCATTCCTTACGCTTAACCTATACTGCACTGAGGTTCTTTCCTACTCATTACTTAAACACTTTATCACTTAAAAACTACGATAGAGAAGAAAGGAAAGACGATAGAATTTTAGTTCTGAATGAAAGAAGAGGTAGGTTGACAATACGGAAAAGAAAGTGGAAGAAATATTGTCAAACGACTCGAGACCTAGTGCTCGTCACGCACTTAGCTCTGCAAAGAGTGCAAAGCTCTCTGAGGTATCTACTCACTCCTGGCCACGTCTCTCTTTTGAACATATCTTTTCAAATCCACAATGTTCCTAAGCCCTAACACCTGCGACATAGCTCTTACAAAGGCACATACACTTATATTTAAACCAAACGGCACCACCTTATACTGATAACATCTACCTTCGAATAAGAATGCCGTGTACTTTCTTGATTCCTTTGCTAACGGTAGGTTCCAATATCCACAGGTCACATCCATGGATGTAAAGAACTTAGCACCTTTAAACTTTTGTAGCAGTTCTTCAATATTCTCCGGACGGTCACTCTCAGGTAGTACTATTTTGTTTAATGCTCGAGCATCCAACACTAGTCTAATTGAACCATCCTTCTTAGGAACTATGACTAGCGGGTTATTGTACACACTAACAGCCCTTTCAATAATTCCCCACTCTAACATATTTTGAATTAAGTCACGTACTGCCTCCTTATGTACTTCTGGGATTGCAAATGGTTTTTTGAAGAAATGAGCGTCTTTCTGCACTGTCAAAAAACACTCATAATCCTTTACTAGCCCTGGTTGATCTGAGAAAACCTCGGCATGTTTGACTAGTATTTGTCTTAAATCGTTTTTCCTTGCTTCATCAATATCAATTAATTCTAGTAATTTCTCCTCGATCCTATTTCTGACACTCACAAGCTCAGACGGATCCTCTACTTTTTTGCCACCGTACTCATTATAGCCCTCCAAGAATTTCTCTGTTTTACAAATACATATAGGAAAATCATTCTGCTCAGGATCCTCACATAGCTGCTTACCGATGAAAGGTATAGTAATTAGTTTACCCTTAATTTTTACCATAACATCATTGGTAGAAAAATTCACCCATCCTTCATATTTATTCAAAAAGTCAGCCCCCACCAATATGTCTACACTCAGTCCATTTATAACTAAGAAGTTCTGTCTTATTTCTACTTCCTTAAATGCTATGGGTAGAAACACTTCCTGTTTTACTGTCTTCTTAGTCTTACCGGTTGCTACTACAATGTTCAAGCCACTTACTGGCATCTTAACAATCTGTTTACTGTTAGGGAGTTCATTTACCAAGTTCTGGGATACTGCACAGACTTCCGATCCAGTATCTATCAAACATTTAACTGGTTCATTTAATACTCTTAGCTCTACTATCGGTTGCCCTAAGTACTCTTTATTTATTTTGGGTTCTGCTTCCTCCAATAAATCTTGCACAATTTCTCTCCTTTCGAAGCCTGTCTTTTGGGTGGCAATCACATTCACACTTACAGGGTTTATTTCATGCTTATTATCACCCTCAATTCTAGTGGCAGCTCCTATTAGCCTATCCACTATTGCTAAGTCAAAACATTTTTCCAATGTTTCCCCCTCTTTCTCATTAACCTCCTTTTCTACGACCCTATCCAAGGCGTCGTCATTAACCTCTACCTCCTCCTCTAATCTATCCTCTTCTTCGTAACTATCTACAACATCAATTATCTTATCAAGCACAGTCACAACCCTGCCATTATTACTGTTCTCACCCCTATCCGACAGCTCTTCATTAGTTTTACTGTGCATAATGTCTTTCTGATTATTACCCTTATAACTAGTACTTAGTTCTTCAATAAGTGGCTTCTTATGATTATTCTTACAGTTAATTGGTTCATTAACCTCCACTTGACTTAAAGCTACTATCTCTGTCTGTTTTACGTTATCCTCCCTAAATTTTGTAGCAACAACATTTATGTTAGGTGGTCGTTCAGGCTGCTTTCTTATGAATGGTTTTGCCAGCGGATTTAACTTTAAACGCTGTTGCCTACGATCGCCAGCACACTCGTAGACAATTAATGGTTTTCCGAGCGCGGTGCGTCATCACTATGCCTCCAGCTGACCGCCTCACCTCCTGACATCTGTCGGCCGCTGTCATACTGCTCGCGTTCATTGAACCTGTTAACATATGTTCTTCCTCTACCACGTGAACTGCCACGGTATCCGCCGCCTCTCTGAACACCCATCCTATTAATGTTTACATCCGCGCGATTGTCATTCTGCCTAGCAGGCGGGCGATGCTCCCTCCTCATGTTTTCTTCTTCTTTTTGGACGGATTCAACCCTTTCTAAATACTGTACGAACTTGTCAATGTTATCTCGGGGCGCAGATATGATCTTAGTTTTCCAGTTCCACGGTAGCTTATTTTCTACCCCTAATATGATCTGTTCTGTTTCTAACTTATTACTAAGGTAGGACAGAGTTGTTACCCACCTTTGAACAAATCGTTTGATGCCCTCTCTCTTGGGGTCATACTTCTCTCCCGACCAGAACCGATTAAGAACATCCATCTGCTTTCTCTTTCCCCAGTATTCCTCAAAGAACGCTAATTTAAATTCTGACAATTTCGCGTATTTTTCAGAGGCTAAATTCCCCCATACTCTGGCCTCTCCCATCAAATTTGAAGTGATAAAGCCTATCTTTTGTTTATCGCTCCATACTTTCGGCAAAACGTCTTCAAAATCGTTCCAAAATTCTCTGGGGTGCATGTTCTTACTTGGGTCAAATTTTAAAAACTGTCTGTGGGTAACATACGCAACCTCGGTAGATTCAATTATTCCACTGGAAATTATACTACCACTATGGTTAGAAACACACTGTTCTACTTTGGTTAGTCTGCATTCATGCCCACAAAGTTGCTCATTCACACTTTCACTGAAATGGCTTATGTGAGTCTCTAAATTATTGACCTTATTTACAACTTGCTCTCCAAGTTTCTCACACCGAATTTTGGTATCATTTACTTTACATTCTAAGGCGGCATGATTAATTTCATTGGAATTCTCTACCACTTTTATGTGCTCACATACTTTATCTAATTCTGCATCAACATGGGATTTAAATTGCTGTTGATCCTCAGTAACCTGTTCGATTCGTGTCGTCAATTCACTTTGCACTTGAACAATATTTTCTGTACATTCTAGTTTAACCTGCTGTATTTCAACATTTACTTTACTACTGAGCACTGCTAAATCTTGCTTCCAACAGTCTCTGAGATCGGATATTTTGGAATCTAAATCAGCGCCCATTTTAGTCATCTCATTACTTAAATCAGATCCTAATTTAGACATTTTTGAATCCATTTTACTTGACATATTAGTTTCCATTTGTGACATATTAGTTTCCAATTTTGATATACTGGAATCCATCTTACTTGACATATTGGAATCCAACACGTTCATCTTAGTTAATAGATTCATCAGCATACTGGCGACATTATCCTTCGCCCCCTCATTTGCTGATACAATGTCCCTATTAACATTAACTACCGGCATGGGTAACTGTAACTCACTGGGCACTGACATATTTGGATCTGACTCCAAACTATAATTAACATAGGATGAATCAGTCAAACTACTACTGAAATTGGGTTGAGACACGTCTAAACTAAAATTCATGGGGTCATTTTCCCCTGTCTCCATCCCACTATCACAACTTAGTTCCGCCTTTTTGTCACTTGGTTGAAACTCAGCCATTTTTCTCAGTTTGACTCCACAAACACACAAAGTTTTCAAAAGCACTGTACTTAACTTTGTGCTTCGGCGTGCTGCGTTGCTGCTAGATGAAACTGCGGGTCCGTTCACCATACACTGCAATGCTGTACCAGTTTCCGGGCCCCCGCTCGAATCAGCGCTGCCAACTGCCACTGCTGTCGTCGCCTCTGCGTAGTCTCCGTAGCTCGTCGTCTGCCAGACGCCGTCGTAGACTGCTATTCCAATCGGCGCGTAGTCACCGAAAAATTCTTCCGTTCCGTACAACACATTACAGTTCACGGACACTTTCACTGTCCTTCCTATTCACGTGGCGATATCAATTTGTACGCTACACAGTTCCTACACATAGCGAGCACTTCTGTATTGTCCGGTAATTGTCACTACTGCTTTTTTTTGAAATTCACTGGAATTTACTATTTTTATTTCCCGGCCGATGCACCACTTGCGACGGGTCAGGCTCTTATCGCGCAGTTTCCTTTCCCTGAAAGAAAATCCACCTACCTCGTTTCTTAGGTAGTTGCTGCACTCGCCTCTCCTGATAGCAGCTACTGGAAAAATTGCAGAAAAGCAGTGTTGAAGAAACTGCAATTTAATAGCCGCTCACCGGAGGCCGCGATACATGTTTGCTGAAATACAATCTATGAGCAATCTTCCTAAATAAATTGAGTTATTGGAATGGTAGTAATTGTTTACTCAAACGAGAACGCGAAGTTGGTAATTCTATTTAAGCTCTTTATTGTCTTTAAGCCTGATCATCAGCCCGCTAATCTACGTTTGAAGAAAGTTCAGTTCACAATTCTATCCACACTCAAACCCCGCCAGAATTAGCTTTCAAAGTTACGGAATTTACTTAACTGCAACACAGACGATTTTCTAACATACACGTTTGCAGTCGATGTTCAATAATAGTTCGTTTTTTAACGTTAATGCTCGCCATAAGCACTTAGTAAAAGTTTACGAAGTACCGCCACGCTTTTAATTATTAAAGTTACTCGCGTCTTTCGCGGAACGAAAAGTCACAACTCGCTCAAACTCACACTACGCGTTACTGGACTCTTCCAGTCTCAAATCGCACAGTACCGAACCGATGAAGCCGTTTTATGACTTCATTTTACACATTATTCGCGAGGACACATCAAGCATGTCTCTTCTCGATCACAGTTCCTTCGCGACCCCTCCTCCACTCGCGACTCACTCTCCTAGTCTGCTAACCGTCCTCGCATCTCATTGGCTCACACATCACACAGCCAATCAGAATTAACTCTTTGGGTGCGCCTCGCGCCAAAATCTAGCACGCACCAGTCATGACTTCTGAATCATTTACGTCATGATTTCTTGTTACACAAAATTTACTGTATAATTTAACAAACCGAAAGGAAAACTAGACTTTACTTTATTTCCAGAAATTATTTAAATACTCGCGAACGTTCTGGCTGCTTGTACAATACCATACACTCTTGGACATCCGACATTCACTAAGATGGGGAACCACTGGCGACTCTGTTCCCACGGTTACATCGTCTGAACACTTGCGAGTTCCAACCTAGATTTTATACACTTGCAAAGAATGGCGAATGTCCCTCTTTCATTCACTCAGGCACACTCATTCACTCTCACCTACTCATATAAAATAACTGTTCACAAAAATTCAAAACATTTATGGTTTTAACAAAGTTATAGGTGAATTTCTAAAAGTAAAATTCTCAAAATAAATACAAAAGCACGGAAGGTGATTTTGTTTCATAGTTGGATGGTCACTGAAGGTGATCTATACATAATGGTATTTATTTAGACTCGAAAATTGTAGAAATTTACGTTTTCTGTAAGATTTTTCTAATTTCCAAATATGCAGGTTTCAAAGCTCAAATTTGGATGACTTATTTTTATTCATAACAGAAACTAGTATATTAACTTTTAATTTCCTCAGGTTCCTCAGTTAGAAGTTATTAAAGATGAAAGTTCCACGTTATACACGCGGCTAGTTAGCGCACAGGTCTTACATTCTCACGGTACAGACATGCCATATGGTCGTGACGTCAGACGAACGGACACCGGTAATCTGCCCGCTACAGCACATATGCTAATCTGATGGCTACTTTACAGTCTGTCTACATTTCACAGTAAATATTTGATAGAAAACTGTGCGCTCGCACTAGTTGCGACGCCACAAGCTCTTTTTCATGACAGTACTGTGTTGCACTCAGTACAAACTGTGACCAATTTGTTCAGTCTGTGGTGCTGGTAAATGCTGTATCATCTACCCTACTTCCAAGACTTGTGATTTTGACCTGATTTCTAAGATGAAGGAAGTACTTTGTGGCATGTGCCTCAGAATTGTTAAGGTATGATAACACAATGCCTAGTTCCTCGTGTGCAGACGCAGACGTAGGGGAACAAAAGCACATGCACAAAAATTGTTAGTAAAATTGCAATTGGACATGAGTGCTTTCATGTCCACACATTGCTTCAGTGTTCAAGCAGTCTGCTGTGCACCCATTTCTTTGCTTGCCAATATTATGAAAAGAATAAATTTCTAAATGAGCTTTCGGCCAAATGGCCTTCTTCTAAAGCAGAAAACACACACACACATTCACACTACACACACGACAACTTTCTCTGGCCACTGAGGCTGGACTGTGTACAGCAGCTGCTCGAGATGGGACAAGCAATCTGTTGGTGGTGGGGATAGGGAGTAGGCTGGGATGGGTAGGGCGAAGGATGGCAGGTGAGGGATTGGGGGAAGGTGCAGTGCTGCTTGTGGTGGCATCCAGATGATGCAGGCTGCAAAGCAGTTATTGAAGTGAAACATGTTGTGTTGGGCAACATTTTCAGTAACTGTGGGGTCCAGCAGTCTCTTAGCCACACCCTGTTGGTGGCCGTTCATGCAGACAGACAGCTTGCTGGTTGTCAAGTCCCCGTAGAATGCAGCACAATGGTTACATCTTAGTTTGCAGATCACATGACTGGTTTCACTTGCCTTTGATGGGATAGGTGATGGCTGTGAGTGGACTGGAGTAAGTGTTGGTGAGAGGATGTATAAGACAGGTCTTGCATTTAGGTCTATTACAGGGATAATAGCCGTGAGGTTCAGAGAAGATGTGGAGTAGAGATGGACAAGAATATTATGTAGTTTCATCGGTCAGCAGAATACAGCTCTGGGATGGACGGGAGGGATAGTGGGTCGGGTATTCCTCATTTCAGGCCACACCAAGAGGCATTCAAAACCCTGTTGGAAAACGTGATGCAGTTGTTCCAGTCTTGGGTGGTACTGAGTCAAGAGTGGAGTGCTCCTTGTGGCCAAATGGTGACAATGTCGTTTTAGGTGACTGGACAGTCAAGGCACAAGAGATCTGTTTCTGTGCAAGGTTGAGAGAATAATTCTTGTCTGTGAAAGCCTCTGTGATACCCTTGGTGTATTTCAGGGTGTATACGACCCGGGAGATCCAGGAAAAACCCGGGAATTTTTTCATCCGGGAGAAAACCGGGAATTTTTTCATCCGGGAGAAAACCGGGAAAAACCTGGGAATTGTTTAGAATTCCGGGAATTTTCCATTGTTTTAGTTTCCAGTTAAATTTTTGTGATTTTGACTGGTAAGAACGAATACTCTAACAAAGGATATTACTGTATCCCGCTATTGCAGAATAATGCTGCAGAAAAAAAAAAAGAAGAAGCAAACCTTAAGTTGCAAAGGAAATGTGCCGTATAGAACAACAAAACACAGCGTTCATACAAGCGTCTGCCAACAGCAAAGTTTGTTAAAGGCTTTAGGAAGACTACAATGCTTCATAACGAGACAACGGGTTTAAATTAGATTCGCTTCAGCAGTTGTGGTCGGGCTCTTCTGCAGGCGCAGTTCAGTCGCGTATGAGTTGTACCTTCTTTCGCTTCTGGTTACGGTATGGCTGGGCGCCACTACCTAATATCGCCCCAGTTCGGAAATATAGTAAATCTGGTGCTGATGCTCAGAGCAGTTTTGAGTTGTGGTGGTGAGATGGGTCGTCTCCATGTGACCTGTGTTTACGTTCAGTGATTTTGTTGTTTCCTCTTTGTTTATTGCTCTCACGTTAAATGATAACAAACGGATTTTTGCGGCTGGGAGTTATCAAATTAATTAAAATACGTTTGCATAATTATGGAAGGCTAAAATATGTTATTAGTTTTAGATTTTATTTCCACCTTCCTGACAGTCAAGCATTAATCACCTTGCAGAACAATGAAGTTATTTTTGTCGGTTTGCTAAACAGATTTGGGTTTCATTAATCTTTTCTGCTTTATATGAAACGAAGTGTTTAATTTCACATTATTGGCTAATTTCAAATGTTCGCTGCATTTCAAGTGCACGTATGGCATTATGCCATAATAAAGAACCAAACGAGATAATACAGTACTGGTAGTCTAAGAAAATTTACATACGAATCTGGACATATGAATGTGCATTTTAAGCCGACTTATGCATTTTAGTGTGGTTCACGAAATTCCGATGCTCTTTAAGTATCCTCTGAAGTCTTGTTTCTTTCATGACGTAAGGTAAGATCTTTTAATGTTTTATATATCTAAAAACAAAGTTTTATTAAAAACAAAGATTCCAAGACTTACCAAGCGGGAAAGCGCCGGCAGACAGGCACAATGAACAAAACACACAAACAAACACACAGAATTACTAGCTTTCGCAACCGATGGCTGCTTCTTCAGGAAGGAGAGGGAAAGACGAAAGGATGTGGGTTTTAAGGGAGAGGGTAAGGAGTCATTCCAATCCCGGGAGCGGAACGACTTCCCTTAGAGGAAAAAAAAGGACAGGTGTACACTCGCGCACACACACACACACACACACACACACACACACACACACACATATCCATCCGCACATACACAGACACAAGCAGACATATTTAAAGGCAAAGACTCTTTGCCTTTAAATATGTCTGCTTGTGTCTGTGTATGTGCGGATGGATATGTGTGTGTGTGTGTGTGTGTGTGTGTGTGTGCACCTGTCCTTGTTTTTCCCCTAAGGGAAGTCGTTCCACTCCCGGGATTGGAATGACTCCTTACCCTCTCCCTTAAAACCCACATCCTTTCGTCTTTCCCTCTCCTTCCTGAAGAAGCAACCATCGGTTGCGAAAGCTAGTAATTCTGTGTGTGTGTTTGTGTGTTTTGTTCATTGTGCCTGTCTGCCGGCGCTTTCCCGCTTGGTAAGTCTTGGAATCTTTGTTTTTAATATATTTTTCCCATGTGGAAGTTTCTTTCTATTTTATTTACATCATCATTAATAAAACAAAGTTGATGTGACTTACCAAACAAAAGCGCTGGCAGATCGATAGATACACAAACATACACACAAAATTCAAGCTTTTGCAACCAACGGTTGCTTCTTCAGGAAAGAGGGAAGGAAAGGTGAGAATGTATCTCAACTGGCAACGGAACTGGGTCTTGGTAAAGCAACCATTTGTGATTGGAATAAGAACCAAGCGATATTTGAAAAGTCCTGTGTAACGTCTTCGTTAAAAACACTCAAAATTTGGCTGACTTGGAACAGTTTTGGAATGGTTTCACGGCCAGTTTGTTCCCTCTGTTTGATGGTCTTCTAAGGAAAATAATTTGTCTCTCCGTGCAATCCTTTTGATTGATAATGTGCTATCTCACTCCAGCATTGAGGAATTATGTGATGGAGAAACTGTGGCGAAGTTTTTGTCGCCAAATGTTACACCACTTCTACAGCTGATGGACCAGGGCATACTGCAAACATTAATACTGATTTACGGAAAACAATTTTTAAGAATGTTTATCCAAGATGATAGCATTCCTTTAGTGGACAAAATAAAAAATACCAATGTGAAGGATGTTGTTTATTGGGCCACTGAGGCATGGCATGGCAGAATATTTCAGAAAATACTCTGAGAAAATATTGGAGAAAATGGTGAACATCTCTTGAATTTCAGGACAACCTATTTGAAAATGAAGAGCAAAATCTACTACGAATGATACAGACAATCCCAGGATGTGAAGAAGTAAGTGAAGGAGACGTAGAAGAGTGACCTGGCAGCTGATGGGGCATGTGTGGAGAACTTTACTGACGCTGATTTAGTTGCTGCTGTG
This sequence comes from Schistocerca gregaria, assembly GCF_023897955.1. NCBI lineage: Eukaryota > Metazoa > Arthropoda > Insecta > Orthoptera > Acrididae > Schistocerca > Schistocerca gregaria. The sequence goes on from NC_064922.1 coordinate 936,366,702, forward strand.
ACTCAAGACCAGGAAGGCGTGGACTGCTGTGACGGAAGTGACAATGAACCTGAAAGCGGCAAAGGAGAGCTGGTGCCAAACAGTGACGCAGCAGAAGCCCTAGACCTCGCGCTACGTTATTTGGAGCAACATCCCACTGCTACACCGGCTGATTTGATGATTATGAGACGATGGCGCAACTATGAATCATATAAGAGGCAGTCTTCATTACGCCAAAAAAGAATGACTAAGTTTTTGAAATCTAAAAAGTAGGGATAAAATGTCCGCTTTATTTTAGTAAGTTTGACAGCTTTTCTTTTATTGTTATGCATTGTTTAAACCTAATGTTTTCTTGCCAATTTTTCTAATACATGTTTACTGTACTGTGTAAATTAAAATTGTGTGTATGTACAGCAGTTTACCACGCAGTTTTCCCTCCTTAGACTAACAGTTTTCATGTTTGGATTAGCGGCACTTTGCTCTAATCTTTGAAAGTGACATTCCAAATGATTCTCCTTGTCTGTAGTAATCGATAAACTTCAGCATGCTTTCTTTGGAGTCAGCAGGCGTTATTGTACATCATCACCGTAAAGAATAACCTCAGGACACTACTCAGTGAAACACACGGGCCCCAGCTGCCTGTTATCTGCTAAACAATGCATCTGAATCTGGGAAACAATGCAGTATGACGCACACTCTCCGATTTAAAGAAAAAATTAAGAAGGCATGCTTGCACTGTTGGAAATGTAAGTGCAGTCACACAGTTGCACTGTTGGAAATGTAAGTGCATGCACACAGTTGAATAGAAAAAAATTGTCATGGGGACCTACCTTTATCGATATCCAGTGCAGTGGACTGCTCCATTCTAACTGTCAAAACTAGCTCTGCTAAGAGTACCCTACAACTTATACATTGCTGGAAAGGTTGTACACAATGCTGGTGACTATTTTGAAGCCCAATAAAACTTTGACACATGTATCTATTTTGTCAGTTGTAAATAATAGTTGCATTATTAAAGTTACAACCATTTTACAAACCTATGTGACTATATTCACCGAATGAAGAATATGTAATTTTCACAAGATGCATAATTTTTGTCTCTGTTTATTTCAAAATAATAATGTATTGATGGAATTGTTTCATTTACAGTGTGTTTATTTCTCCTTCATAATAGCAAGTTTATTGTTATAAGATTGTGTATGTGATTTGCACACGCTTGTATCTGTCTCAAATATTGTAGCATATGTTGTTCTTTGATAGTGTATTCTGTAAATGCTGTAGGAGCCTGTCCATCCCAGTGACAATGCGTTCATTGCTCCGATCTTGGCACCAGCAAGCAATGAGAGGATGTGGAGGACCCAATGAGTGTGGAACACCAGCAGGAAATCAAGGAGGCCCCGGTTCAGGAGGTGGTCGTGGGCCTCCTGGCTTTGATGGTGGTCCACCAATCATAAAGACAGAACCAGACGGTGGACAGTCAGGTTGTGGTGGTGGCATACCAGGACCGGGAGGTGCAGATGGAGGGTGGCCTGCCGGTGTTGGTGGTCCAGGCAGGAGGCGTGCCTTACCTCCTCATAAAACATCTCCCTGGCACAGAGGTCTATCTGATGCTGATATTGGTTCCACTGGTGCAGATAGTTCTGCTAGTGACTCAGATTCATCTACATCAGATACACAAGACCACGGTGCGTCGGACCGCCAGGGATCAGATTTTACAGATGCAGAAATGTTTGATGTGCCGGAAGTTGAAGCCGTGAAACCTCGGAAAAGCAAGAAAGATAGAAAGGTAAGCACACACCAAACCATTTTAAATAACTATACATTATTAGAATTATCATTTTTCATTGAATACATTATTTTGGCATTGCACTCTGACTGGATAAAGAGCCTTTCATGGGTATTTTTTTCTCTCTATGTTCTGTCCAGATGGACGTTCCATTTCAAAGGCCTTGAATATTTACTTGGTCTCCTGTTTATCATATCTAATCCTGTTTGCCTTTATAAAGGCTATATTTGCTTTCATTCTTCTATGAAATATAATTGCTTGCACTTGCTCGGTAGTAAAGATCCAGCATTCTTTTTGTTTGTGTTTATTGGGGAAGCCATCATTTTGTAGTGTATCATTAATGCCCCTCCAACACTTTATTTTTCAGTGTTTTGGTAGATGTTACACATCTGAAATTGGATTTTGTCAATTTTTATACAATGTCTCAGATGTTGATTATTTTGGATCCTATACATCTGAAGCCTTTCACTCGGTCTATTGTTCCACTGTTAACTTAGCTATTAATGTTGTTGGCTTTGCTCCCATAAATGACATTACTGCTCTTTTGTGAGAATAAATGTCTCATTGTATTCTCTTCATACTTTAGTTTGTGAATTCTTAACACGCTGACTGCCGTGGAAGTCACTGGTTGAAATACAGGTGTACTGTGAGGCTGCATGTGCCATAAGTGGATGTCGCTACTGCACACTGCTAAAATCTTGGGACTTGCGAGTTGTGTCGTCCTTGGAGGCCAGGTGTTCTGCTAATGGCTCTCAGATATCAGCACCACTGTGTGCAAAATACCTCCAAGGTATTAGCAAAGTTCTGGCAGAATATAAATAATTTGGGACTAAAGGAGACCACGTACCAAATAGCAGAAGCATTGAACTCGCACAAAAAGAATGAAAACTTTGATAGCTTTTGTAAGACCTAGAGGGTTCTCTCTCTCTCTCTCTCTCTCTCTCTCTCTCTCTCTCTCTCTCTCTCTCACACACACACACACACACACACACACACACACACACACACACACCTGCGCATTTACACTGTGCCAGCTGCACACACAGTACAGGCGAGATTCAGGTGGGCTGGGGTGGAGATTGAGGCAGGTTAGGATTGGGTAGAAGGACAGAGAGTAAAGGAGCAGGAGTAGGGGTTAGGGAGAGGTAATTAGCAGCTCGGAGGAGGCAGCACGTGTGCGGGATAAAAGTGGGCGGGGGAGGGGTAGCAGATGTGTGGGCTAGGCATGCGACACATGGGCAGGTGAGTTACGACACACGATGAAGGTGACATGGATGTGGATTGGGAGAGGGTAAGTTGTTAGGTAGAGCATGGAGGCAGTGGTTTAGCAGAGATTAAGGACTGGAGGTTTACAGAGACAACACACTGCTGAACACAACATCGTCAAGTTCAATGGGTGCGTTGGATACTTGCCTCTAGCACCATCTTTTCTCAGCTGTGAAGATGAGAATTACCTTTTCAACACATTCTTTGCTCCCATTAATCCTCCTGGCTTCAATCTCTACCAACTCTCAGCCTCCCCTTACCCTCTACCCCACAGTTTTCTCTTCCTCTGTCGTGTCTCACTCTCCCAATTTGTGCCTCATCCCTTTCACCATGTGCTACACACCATGTGCTTCAGCGCCCACATGCTGTATGCCTAGCCTGTGCACCTGCCACCCATCCCTTCCACACTGCTATCCTGCATTGGTTGCTGCCAAGTCATTACCTACCCGTCACCAACCCCCCCCCCCCCCCCCCCCCCCCCTCCTGCTTCTCACCTCTTTCTCCATCTACCCACCCACCCACCCACACTCAGAACAAACCCTAGCCCAGCCCACCTGCCAAAATGCAATCTCGGTATTTAATGTGCAGCTGGAAAAATGTTAGTTTTTGACCTCAGGCTGGATTTTATGTGCACAAAAAATTTGCATGTGCTTCAGTACTACAACATAGGATAAAGATATCAAGAAAATTTTCAAGGTTGTTTGAGATCAGGATCTTAGAAATATATTATAAAAACTTCAGCCATTTACTGTGCATAATGAACTTGGAATCTGTGGCTCAGTTTTGGAGAAAATAAATCTTTTTTGGTGTTTTTGTAAGCAACTTCTCATGAACTAATGGTGCCTCCATAAGCCCCAGAAGGCCCATGTTAGACCACATTAAATGCAAAAAGAACCAACTGATTTGCTCAATTTTCCTAACCAGGAGGAAGTATGTAATACTCATACTTTGACCCTATACTATAGTATAGAGACACTAAGACGATCCTTGTGTTGGGCATACAGTGGCTCCTAGGCCAAACCAGTTTACCCTACGTATTTATCACCAATATAACTAGAGGTATGAGTCTCAGAAGAATCCCATTTTTATGTGTGGCATTGTGGAACCTATATGTACTGCATGCTGTCACACGCATACCGATTTATCCAAAAAGACACTGACCGTGAATATAAGATGACCCCCTGTTTTGATGAGGCCTTTGAGAAATTTTTATTTTTTACATATTCTGACTTATCAAATTTTCAGACTGTTTGTTGATATAAAGTACTTAAGCTCAACCTAAAAAAAGTTAATATTATCTATGTAAACAGTAGTCGTGTTTTAACTACGTAGGAAAAAATAGATTGCTACTTACTTACTGTAAAGATGACTCATTAAGTTGCAGACAGGCACAAGTTGCAGAATGCTGGCCTGAGCTGCCAGCATTGGTGGTGATGTGTGTGTGACGTGTGCTTGCTTGTGTGAATGAACGGTGTGCGTTTCTTTTTCTGACGAAGGCTGCAGCTGAAAGCTTATGTGTAGCTGTCTTTTAATTGTGCCTGTCTGCAACTTAATGTGTTATCTTTACATTAAGTAAGCAGCACTCTATGGTTTTCCTACAGTGTTGATATTTCTACCTGGAGTTCCCATTGCTTGATTAGTGGTGTTTTCTTAAATAGATTGTATGACATTGGTACACAAATAGTTTTTTATCAAAAGCTGTGGGAAGTCACTGAACTGTGTTGTAACATAAGTCCCATCCTCTTCATCATTGTCACGTAGCAGCTGGTACTTGCTTCAAGTCTCGCAGTGTGATCTGTTGAAACATCCTCTTCACCTTCAACAGCTTATTTCAAATAATTTCTCTAGTATGCAGGAAGGCATTTCTCTTTGCATACACTTTGTAACCTGCAGCTCCAGCTCATGAACCTTCCCTGACTTGGTGCCCTGAAAGTCTGAAATGTTGAGCTGATGATGTGTAATCACCTACAAACATTTGTTTCTGTGATATCAAGTTTCCTTCCTGCTGCAGTGTTATCTGTGGCTTCTGCATCATGAGTAACCGACCATCTACTTAAAATTAATTTTGTGTTGTGTGTCTAAATCAATTGTGAACTGCAAACTCATACATCCACATTTCTCAACAGAATTACAGAAGTCATTTGCCACCATGTCATTTGCTACCATTTTCATTCACTACAATGTACTATTTTTACAACATTAAGCAAACTTTTGGGTAGACAGATGGATGCAGCTGGAACACTAGTAGTCTCTAATTTATACTTAGTAGTTTAGTTCTTGTTTTCACATATTTCTGTGAAGAAGTAAATTGTACCTGTGTCTTTTATTGTGCTGTCTACTGTTTAATAACTTACTGTAACTTTTTTGTGTAAATTCTGGTGCATTAACTTAGTATAAACTGCCTTTCTAGTGTTGTATCAATTAGATGTTTCATAGGGGCAGCAGTTAGAGTGCAACAGTAACTTCTTGAGTTGCTGTCACATTACTTGTGATACAGACGAAAATTGCTTCAAGATGGATAAGGACTTCACGTGTTGTGTATGGATGTATGGGGAATTGGCCACTGTTCACAAACAGCTGGAAGCTGTCATGGTCATGGTTGACAGGCTTCAGCCTGGTGCTCTGGGCTCGGCTGGCTTTGGGACACCTGAAAAATGCTTTGGCACACTGGAGCATTTGTTGCTGCCTGAGACCTATGTTGCTTCTGCACATTTGCACATTCCTGATGGTCAACATTTGCCTGACAGTGAACGGGGAACATTGTTGGGGTCACAAATTCCTGGGTGGAAGGCGATAAAAGGTACCAGCTGCATGGGCTACCCCTTATGCCTCAAAAGCAGATTTTAGGTATTGCACAGAGCTGAAAGTCTATCAGAGCCAGCATGGGACTGTAGCTGATCATCCTGAGAGGTCTAGAGTGCACCCAGTCCAGAATTTGTTATAGCAGATTGGAAAATGTTAATATATTATTAGTTAACTGCAGGTGCATCTAAGGAAAGATTCCAGAAATAATCTTGTTTATAAACTATATCAGTGCCCTCGTAATACTATTGACAGAAAGTTGGCTGAAATCAGATGTTAATAGCAATGGAATTCTAAACTCCATCTGGTATGTATGTGAAAAAGATTGAATGCTGGTGGTGGAGGCATGTTTATACCAATAAAAATTGCAATAATTTGGATTGAGAGAAGTGTTAAAGGTGGATCAAATATTGTCATCAGATACTTTTATAATCCCCTGCATCAGGAGTGGTAGAGGTTCAACAATTAAGGAGAAAGTTGAAGAATAGTTTGCGTAAATTTTGTTGTTGTTCTATAGTTTTAGGTGGAGGTTTCAGCTTACCAGCTATAGGCTGGGGGACTCAAGTGATAAGGATGGGTAGTAGGGACAGGGAATCGTGTGAAATTGTTCTAAGTGTGTTTTCTAAAAATTACCTTGAGTAGTTAATCAGAGACCTAACTTGTGAAGGCAACATCTTAGACCTGCTGGTGACAAACACACCCAAACTTTTTGACTCAGTTGTATGAAACAGGGAATCAGTGATCATAAGGCTGTTACAGCAAAACTGGGTATGGCTGTAAGTAAGAGTACAAATAAAGTTAGGAAAGATCTTTCTGTTTAGCAAGATCAACAAGAAACGGATTACCTTAATTGTCAACATGAAAATTTCATCTCCAGCACTGATAATGATGAGCATCAAGGGCAAAGTTCAAGAGCATTGAACAATACGCTTTAGACAGATATGTGCTGAATAAAGTTTTGTGGGAAGGAAAAGACACACTGTGTTTCAACAACACCATTAGAAAGCCAATACGAAAGCAAAGAGAGCTTCACTGCAAATTTGGACGAAGCCAAAGCCTCACAGACAAACAAAAACTACACAAAACCAAAATTACCATAATGAATTTGAAAGTAAAATTTTATCTACCAAATTGACAGAAAATCGTAAGAGCAGCTGTCCAGACCATAATAGCACTGAAACAGCGGGAGGCAAGAAATGGATGAAATACTAAACATCTTTCTCCGAAAGTGTTTCACAGAGGAAGATTACACTGTAATTCTTCCTTCAAACTGTCAGATGAATGGCAAAATAACAGTTTTTGAAATAAGTGACCAAGGGTTAGAAAAGACAGAGGAAAGGCCACTGGACCTGATGTGATACTAGTCTGATTGTCTGTAGAGTATGCGAAAGAACTTGCCCCTCTAATAGCAGCCATGTACCATAGGTTGTTGAGGAGCGAAGAATTTTTAATTTTTAGAAAAATCTGGGTCAGTCCCATTTTCAAACAGTGTCATCAAACTGATGCTTAAAACTATAGGTATATATACTGACGGTATATTGTATTTTGGAACATATTTTATGCTTGTGGATGATGACATTTCTGGAGACCAAAAATCTCATCTGTAGGAATCAAAATAGTTTCCCAAACAATGATCATATGAAACTCAGCTCACTCTCTTTGCCCATGAGATCTGGAAAGCAGTAGATCCAGATGTCCAGGTAGGTGTTTGATACAGTTCCATAATGCTGCCCAATGAACAGAGTACAAGAGCATGGAATATCGGACCAATTGCGTGATTAGATTGGAGAGTTTCTAGAATTTCAATCATGGCCCAATGTAATGTATTGTGAATATGTAGACACAAAGACCCTTTATTGTATGATTAAATGATTGAAGAACAATCACTGGAAGCAGTTACTTCCATAAAATATCCAGGAACATGTGTACGGAGTGATTTAACCAGGAAGTGTAGTCTATCAACAAGAGATGTAGTTTACAAAACAGTCGTTCAACCAATACTTGAATATTGCTTGTCAGCCTGGGGTTTGTACCAGATAGGATTGACAAAGAAAATAGAGAACATAAAAAGAAGAGCGAGTGGAGCAGGGAAAAGGGGAAGGAATATCGGTTCACCAGTTACCCTCCACCACACATCACAAGATGGTGTAGATGGAGAAACTGAATAACACAATATGTTACCTTATTGCTAAATTGACAGAAATCGGACCACTTCAGGCTAACAGTGTATTTCATCATTTATTGTCAGCTCTAAAAATCCGCAGTACTGTTGAGCAGTAACTGCTTTGGTGCTGTTGTTGCATCTCGTGTTTCATTTATCAGACCATGTTTCAGGTGTTCTTTGTGGACATGTTGTTATTAGTTTTAAATTGTCTTATTTAGAAATGCATACTACTACAGTTGAGTATTTCTCGATTTGTTAAGTCAGTTCATTTTTGAGTAAATTTATATTCAAGCAAAATGTGGTTTGAATATGGGAGATGTTCACCAAAAGCGAGGTACTCAGCATGCATTCCCACAGTTAGCAGAACAACAAAATTTACTGCCTACTTGCCACTACCTTCTCCACTTTCGGTCATGTTGGTGCCCCTGCATCGCATCCCATCCTACTGAAATCATCAATTCAAGTCTGCATATGGGTTCAACTAACAAATGAATGTTTGAATGTAAGACCACCCTTATCTTAAGCTATTACACAATGTAAAAACATTTACCTCAGCAACCAAAGCAAGGGAAGACAGTGTTCTTTTTTTGAGGTCCTATTGAGAAAATTTGGAGAACCGGCATTTGAAATTGACTGGAGAATGATTCTACTGCCACCAACGTACATTCCACGTAAGGACTTTAAGATTATATAAGAGATATTAGGGCTCATTTGGAGGCTGCTGTTTTTCCCCATCTCCATTTTCGAGTGGAGCAGGAAAGGGAATGGCTAGTAGTGGTACAAGGTTCTGCTGTGCACCATACAGTGGCTTGTGCAGTCTGCATGCAGATGTAGATATCTGCGGCTGTAAGACAATACTGTATTTTTCGAATTGCAAAAAAAGCCTTGTCTTATAGTCGGGGAAATGTGGTATACACATACCACCCATTCAACATCCACTGTGGAATAAATGAGGCATTACCACAGAGTACACATTCATGTGGCTCCTGCATGTTTTCTAATGTGGTCCACCCACCTTCCATTGCGTCATTATTTCGGTTGTTTCGTATCTCTAATAAACTTTTAGTCCATTTACCATCCACCCACCTGGTTACATGTCCCATTCACCTCAATTTCCTTTTATTTACTGTAAAAATTACATTTACAATACGTTGTCTTCCAGTGTTTTGTGCCATTTTGCAGCATGCATCTCTCCATTGCTCACTATGCAACCTTCTGTCTTCTTCTTCCTATTATTATTATTATTATTATTTTATTTATTTATTTATTTATTTTTTTTTTTTTTTTTTTGCCTGACAAAAAAGTGAAGCACCCAGAAGACATGGTGGACTTTAAGTCTAACTTCATACACGCACACACCAATTATTGGAGCTGCAATCGTCTGTGACAGGTTTTATTACCAGGCCTGGTGGGTTTTACAAGGGGCTTGAATGATGTCAGATGTTGAGCAATCACTGTGAAGTGCACAGAGATGCTGTGCACTCTTGGGAGTCAGAATTGTCAGCTCCTGATTAGGTTTGGAAGGGCTCTCATTGCGGGTCTCCATTTAACCACCTGGTTGAACTGTGCAATAACCAGACTTGTTGATCATTTGGATGTAACACTGGTATGATGTTGGACGGCATGTAAATCTTAGGGTAAGCCTACTCCTTGTCCAAGTTCCAGTCAACCACGTCTGACTATGTCTGACCACTATAAAGGAAGAGCGTTGTATTGTGCAGTGAGCATGTTGTAGCCTCTTCACACCTGTACCTGCCATCTGAGAACAAATAATAGACTCCCTGCAACATTCTGTGTCATACCTATGCTGTTAGTGTCATTGCAAATTTTGGAGAGAAGCACATCAGTAAGTTAGCTTACCATGCATATTTTCATTCGTTGCTTTCTTACGGAATCATCTTTTGGGGCAATTCATCACTAAGAAAGAAGGTATTTATTGCATAAAAACGTGTTATCAGAATAATGTCTGGGGCTCATCCAAGATCATCTTGTAGACAATTATTTAAAGAATTAGGGATATTGCCAGTAGCTTCACAATATATATACAGCCTAATGAAATTTGTTGTTAGTAACCCAGATCACTTCAGAATTAATAGCACAGTCCACAGCTACAATACTAGGAGACAGGGTGACCTTCACTACCGTTCATTGAATTTGACATTGGCACAAAAGGGGGTGAATTATACTGCCACAAAGATTTTTGGTCAATTGCCAAACAATATCAAAAGTCTGACAGACAACCAATCGGCATTCAAAAGTAAGTTAAGGGAATTCCTGAATGACAACTCCTTCTACTCCATAGATGAATTTTTAGACATAGGCCAAAGAAATACAGTAAGCATTAACAATTGTACCGTATATAAGACTAACAATGATTATTCGGGATAAATGAATCTGGTGTACTTTGACACGTTCCACATCATTACGAAAGAATCGTGTTCATGATCCATGGAACAAGTAATATAACTAACTAACTAACTAACTAACTAACTAACTAACTAACTAACCGCACCATTGGTCAGAGACTACCAACATCCAGACAGGGGATTACCAATCCATGCATAGGCTACCACCAACACTCTGCACAAATGGCTGCGTTTAAAATATGCCATACTTGGGAGAACAGACCGCTGATGAATAGCATCACACGGTGTTCAGTGATGAATTGTCATTCTGAACTAACTTGGCGTAGCATTGTTGGCAAGTATGTCAGTAACCTGGTGTGTGTGTGTGTGTGTGTGTGTGTGTGTGTGTGTGTGTGTGTGTGTGTGTGTGTGTGTATTCGCTCGATGGAAATGGATGTTCAAGTCTGTTTGACACAGGTCGACATCTGTTGGTCATGACATCTCCGGACAGTAACTGTTAAAATGAACTCCTCGCTTTGTTCAGTTAGTTTCATATACTATCTCCCTTAAACAGATATCCGCATATCAATGGAGCAGCCCGTCGAAATGTATAAGCAGCCCTGGCTTATAATTGAAGCAATCATGCTCAAAGGATATCTGTCTTCTTTACTGCTACACACAGCGACTGCACCACTCGGTACTGCAACATCTCCCTTTATCCGAAACAATAAACCAGATAGCCTTCATGTGTTCGCGATGGGCTTATAAGTTTAAGCAAAATTTGATAAAGTAGTTTTTGTGCCCGGTTTGCAAATGAATGTTCAAACGTAGATTATATCCTATCTTAAAAACAAAGATTCCAAGACTTACCAAGTGGGAAAGCGCCGGTAGATAGGCACAATGAATAAAACACACAAACACACACACAGAATTTCGAGCTTTCGCAACCGGCGGCTGCTTTGTCAGGAAAGAGGGAAGGAAAAGGAAAGATGAAAGGATGTGGGTTTTAAGGGAGAGGGTAAGGAGTCATTCCAATCCCGGGAGCGGAAAGACTTACCTTAGGGGGACATCAGTCCTTATACCAGTACCACACAGCACAATCCATAGCCTTCACCCGTCTAATCCTTCACCTATACATCGACTCGACAACTACCTAACCTTTGCACCCATTGTTATTCACCAACCTAAGTTCAGCACAGGATCAACATAGCTCGTCTCAAACCAACACTTTTTCGACTTTTTTCACACCTTTATCTCTCCCTATATATATTTCTATTTATTTTCACTTTAACTTCATATTACCCTTTCCACCTTCTAATACCATGTCAACCTCAGAACATCCCTACAACGACCCCATTAAATTTTATTTACATTCCCTCCGCAAACATGCCTTCACCCTAGCCAGATTACGCTCCCATATTTTATTTACTCAGGCTTGTCTGACATTTGGCATTACCCCCAAAGGCCTCACACTTAAAGTTCCCATCTCTGGCTGCAATCCTTCTTTCCATCAGTCCTTATACCAGTTCCAAACAGTACAATCCATAGCCCTCACCCGCCTAATCCTTCACCTATACATCGACTCGCTAGTCAACACAATCTGGAACCACAACACCCCAATTCAGTAGTTAACCTTTCCTCCAAACCCCTCTCCCAATCCGAAACCTCTGTCCTATCCAAAGGCCTCACCTTCAGCCCCACTCCCAGGTTCAACCAAACTGCCCTTGTCAAAGATTTACTGTCCTACACTCGTAGTCTCTGCTGGAAATATCACTTTGCCACAAAGAAAAATAATCCTGATCCCACTCCTAATGATCCATCTCCCCAAGACACTATCCAAATTGAACCCTGCCTGGAACAGTTCCGTCCTCCATCACAGCGGAACCCACCTCCTCTTCCTTAAAATCACCCTCTCCAAACCTTCCAGAAACTTCTCATTTCCAGCCTTGCCTCTCAATCTTTCTTGAAAAACCTTAATCCTACTCCCAACATCACCACAGCCGAAGCCCAGGCTATCCGTGATCTGAAAGCTGACCGATCCATCATCATTCTTCCGGCTGACAAGGGTTCCACGACCGTGGTACTTGATCGTTGGGAGTATGTGGCTGAGGGACTGCGTCAGCTTTCAGACGACTCTACATACAAAGTTTGCCAAGGTAATCCCATTCCTGATGTCCAGGCGGAGCTTCAAGGAATCCTCAGAACCCTAGGCCCCCTACAAAACCTTTCACCTGACTCCATCAAACTCCTGACTCCACCGACACCTCGCACTCCTACCTTCTACCTACTTCCTAAAATTCACAAACCCAAACATCCTGGTCGCCCCATTGTAGCTGGTTACCAAGCCCCCACAGAACGTATCTCTGCCTACGTAGATCAACACCTTCAACCCATTACACGCAGTCTCCCATCCTTCATCAAAGACACCAACCACTGTCTCAAACGCCTGGAATCCGTACCCAGTCTGTTACCCCCGGAAACCATCCTTGTAACCATTGATGCCACTTCCCTATACACAAATGTCCCTCATGTCCAGGGCCTCGCTGCAATGGAGCACTTCCTTTCACGCCGATCACCTGCCACCCTACCTAAAACCTCTTTCCTCGTCACCTTAGCCAGCTTCATCCTGACGCACAATTTCTTCACTTTTGACGGCCAGACATACCAATAATTAAAGGGAACAGCCGTGGGTACCAGGATGGCCCCCTCGTATGCCAACCTATTTATGGGTCGATTAGAGGAAGCCTTCTTGGTTACCCAAGCCTGCCAACCCAAAGTTTGGTACAGATTTATTGACGACATCTTCATGATCTGGACTCACAGTGAAGAAGAACTCCAGAATTTCCTCTCCAACCTCAACTTCTTTGGTTCCATCAGATTCACCTGGTCCTACTCCAAATCCCATGCCACTTTCCTTGACGTTGACCTCCATCTGTCCAATGGCCAGCTTCACACATCCGTCCACATCAAACCCACTAACAAGCAACAGTACCTCCATTATGACAGCTGCCACCCATTCCATATCAAACGGTCCCTTCCCTACAGCCTAGGCCTTCGTGGCAAACAAATCTGCTCCAGTCCTGAATCCGTGGACCATTACACCAACAACCTGAAAACAACTTTTGCATCCCGCAACTACCCTCCCGACCTGGTACAGAAGCAGATAATCAGAGCCACTTCCTCATCCCCTCGAACCCAGAACCTCTCACAGAAGAACCCCAAAAGTGCCCCACTTGTGACAGGATACTTCCCGGGACTGGATCAGACCTTGAATGTGGCTCTCCAGCAGCGATACGACTTCCTAAAATCCTGCCCTGAAATGAGATCCATCCTTCATGAAATCCTCCCCACTCCACCAAGAGTGTCTTTCCGCCGTCCACCTAACCTTCGTAACCTCTTGGTTCATCCCTATGAAATCCCCAAACCACCTTCCCTACCCTCTATCTCCTACCCTTGCAACTGCCCCCGGTGTAAAACCTGTCCTATGCATCCTCCCACCACCACCTACTCCAGTCCTGTAACCCGGAAGGTGTACACGATCAAAGGGAGAGCCACATGTGAAAGCACCCACGTGATTTACCAACTGACCTGCCTGCACTGTGACGCTTTCTATGTGGGAATGACCAGCAACAAACTGTCCATTCGCATGAATGGACACAGGCAGACAGTGTTTGTTGGTAATGAGGATCACCCTGTGGCTAAACATGCCTTGGTGCACGGCCAGCACATCTTGGCACAGTGTTACACTGTCCGAGTTATCTGGATACTTCCAACCAACACCAACCTATCCGAACTCCGGAGATGGGAACTTGCCCTTCAATATATCCTCCCTTCTCGTTATCCACCAGGCCTCAATCTCCGCTAATTTCAAGTTGCCGCCACTCATACCTCACCTGTCTTTCAACAACATCTTTTCCTCCACACTTCCGCTTCGACTTACATCTCTGCTCTTACTCTTTGCCTTTAAATATGTCTGCTTGTGTCTGTGTATGTATGGATGGATATGTATGTGTGTGTGTGTGTGTGCACGCGAGTATATACCTATCCTTTTTTTCCCCTAAAGTAAGTCTTTCCACTCCCGGGATTGGAATGACTCCTTACCCTCTCCCTTAAAACACACATCCTTTCATCTTTCCTTTTCCTTCCCTCTTTCCTGACGAAGCAGCCGCCGGTGGCGAAAGCTCGAAATTCTGTGTGTGTGTTTTATTCATTGTGCCTATCTACCGGCGCTTTCCCGCTTGGTAAGTCTTGGAATCTTTGTTTTTATTATATGATATCTTGAATTATAAGTTCCACCATTCAAGCCGATGCCACATTATAGTCTTGCGAGGATGTTGATTTGTGAAGTATTATAGCATCATTAATGTGCCGCTAATTCCACAGCTCCTACATCGTAAATCCAGAGATAATGTATTCTCTGAATAACGTACAGAAAGCATTGCAATACAATGTTCAGTTACTGTTCCCTGTTATTAATGTCACTCAGTCACCTTTAGCTTTGGCATTCTCTCAAGAAAATAGTTATTCACAGTTACACAATAAAGTTCAATTAAATGATGTATATGACACGAAGTATTAAAGTTATAACTAAGTTTATTGAACTTCTGAATTATTTAACCACGGTGCTGGAAAGCACACTGATCTTTCATTCAAGGATTTGAAGCTATTATTTACATGAACAATTCTGACATTGACTACAGCTTCCGATAACATGGCGTACCTGTGAATTCTTATTGATTGTGTGTGTATGTTTCCTACTCAAGTCTATTTGTAGAGTTTATGTCGGTGTCTGGTACATTTCTGTGTCCTTCAATGTTCGTGACAATCACAGATCATGACGACTAAGTCCCATAATCGATTAAGTATCACACGAGTTACTTTTCCCTCGCGTATAATATCTGTTCCTCTGTCTGTCTAAACGGTAAATGTTTTATCACCTTTCTTCAGAACTTTGACTAATATGTCAAGACAATACTTGAAAAACTTTAAAATTCCAGATCGGCCTGAAACAATCTTAATATCAGTCAATAAGCGTGGTTCTATCACAACTTTTACAAGAGAGCGAATTAACTTCTCTATTGAAGTTTTTCATTGTAGTCACAGTGAACTTACAGCTCGATGCAACTACAACTCTTTTCTTGGATAAATGTTATCTCTGATCACTTTATCTCGTATGGGTTTTAACCTTTGTAAAGCATATATTTTGAATTCTTTATTTAGAGTTTCATGCTTTTTAGATTAATTGATCATCTGATAGTCTTTCATTTAGTTCTTTCTGTGGAATGGATGTTGTTAGTTTCCTAGTATTTCTGTTGGTCAAACTTTCAATAGTGTTACAAATACTAACAAAGAGAGAGAGAGAGAGAGGCTGGCCAGTACTTACCTCAGCTCAGTACAGCCAATAGATACACAAAACAGAACAGAAATTTTATGTTCCTAGCTTTCGGAACTTTGTTCCTTCATCAGGGAGGAGAGAGGAGAAAGAAAGGGAAAGTGGATTCAGTTAGTCACAACCCAAGTTATGAAGCAACAGGGAAAGGTAAACAGGGAGGGTAGCAAGGATCAATAGTGTTAATATTTTGTTGCCAATAGCTACCGCAAAGGTCAGGATAACTAATTTTTATATATTTTGCTGTCAAAAGGGATGTCATTAGGGGCTCTATATTTAGGGTGTTATACTGGGAAGAGGTTCCAGTCTTCCAATGTTTTGGAGAGGCACAGCGGCATTACTGCCGGTACCACTTTGTGGGAAGCCATCGGGTGTGAATTCAGGTCACAGCTGATAGTGATTGAAGTAACTCTACTGGCATAATAGTACCTCACAAACATCCTGTGTCCTTACGTGTTACCTCTCATCCAGCAGTGCAGTGGTACCATTTTTCAACAAGATAGGCTTGTCCACACATGGTATATGCCTGCATGACGCTGCAGTTCTCCTGTGGTCTGCAGGAGCCCCACAGATCCGTGCCCATTAGAACATGTGTGGGACCAGCTCAGACTTCATCTCCATCCAATTGCCAGTATCCAGGATGTCGAGGATCAGTCATGAAAATTGTGACTCGGCTTGCCTCTTCTCGACCAAATGACTGGATGCAGCCATGCCATAAGAGGTGCAATGTTATGCGAATAGGTGGTATCATACTGCCAAGTTATTTGTAAATTTGACTTGATCACTGAAGTAACATTATGTACCCTCTCAGCGTGTGAAGTTTCATTTTGTTTCCTCCTCCCTTTATGGATGCTTCTCTTTTTTGTCAGTCAATGTACATACTGATTGTGAACTTACTTTTTTGTCACACATCTGTAGTTTTAAAAATCCTCTTTCACTAAAAAAAAACCCTTTCTGTTGTTCCCCTTTTGCATCATTGTCTTCTAGTGCTATAATTACAAAAACTGGTTCATGACTTTACCTGCCCAGATAGCCAAGCCGAGCACATTAACACACCACTTCCAGGATATGGGAAGATGAGCCTGATCCAGATGAAATACACTTTACAGATTAATGACGAGGCTTGGTGAGCTGCCTAGCCTGGATGTAGTTTCTAGGCAGGTTCCCACATCCCACTAGGTCAATACCATGCTGGTAACCAAGTCCCACCTCCGATACACACTGCACAAACATTTAGAAAACATTCTCACTTTTTCACATGAGATTTACTTCAGAAGCGGGTGGATGGGAGTACACAAATTCCATACTGGCATGTTAATTAGGGTGATGACCTTATTAGTCCCTTTAAACCCTTGATATAAGTGGCAGTCAGATGAAAAGAAAACAGATGGGAAAAGTAAGTAAACTGTTTATTATTTCAAAAGTAATCACCATAACTGTTTATATATTTATCTTGCTGTGAGATAAGATGGCCAATAATTTCATGAAATAATATTTGCTGTTGTTTACGGAAACATGATTCATCCAAAGTAAATCAATGGCTATGAACGTCATGCTTGAGGGCTCCAAGAATATGGAAATTGCATGTGGAAAGATTGGGACTGTATGGAGAATGTGTAATGGCTTTCCAGTCAAACTTCTGTATCATAGTTGACACAACCCTACCAATATGTGAGCCTACCCACACTTGAGTCAAACAACACAATGTGATCAACGACGCATGGATACTTCAGAGGTGTTCCATTACCACACAGTCCTTCATTTTCCCATTTTTAGTATCATAAAACCTCCAATAAGGCAGCTGAGAACAGTTAAATTGAATTTATTCTTATAAAGCCCAATAGAAGTAGTAGAACTGATGAACTATATTTTTCAGTATACATTAGCATACACATAACTAATGACATATTATCATCATGAGTTCACTTATGAATCTTGCTTGTGATTTTATATTGGCTAAGGGGAACCACAACACTTATATTACTTGATTGAATATGGATAGTCTATGAATGTTTGCAGATTGCAAGCAAATTTATATTTCTTCCCTTGGTGAATATAGAGGGAGCTTGGAACAACAAAGTCATTGTAACCTTTCCACTGTGTTTACACCACTCTATTGAAATGTTTGAGATATGTCACATTACCTCAGCAGGAGGATACAAGGTGACTAAATGGAATTTGTAATCGATTTGATAATGTCTGAAATGTAGAAAAATTCAAGTTAATGCAGATATGTGGGGAAAACAGTCTTGTAACATTTGAATACAGCATTAGTAGTGTGCTGCTTGATACAGTTACATCGATTAAATAGCTAAGCATAATGTTGCAGAGCAGGTTGAAATGGAATGAACACATAAGGTTGACATTAGGGAAGGCGATAGCTCAACTTCATTATATTGGTAGAAATTTCAGGAAGTGTTGCTCATTTTTAAGGGACAGTGTATAGGATGCTAGTGTGCCCACCAGGTCAAATTAAAGTAAGACATCGTAACAACTCGGAGGTTTGTAGCTAGATTTGTTGCTGTTATGTTCAATAAGCTCATAAGTATTACGGGGACGCTTTGTGAACCCAAGTGTGAATCCCTGAATAGAAGATGATTCTCTTTTGTGAGCCACTATTGTAAAAATTTAGAGAACCGGCATTTGAGGCTGACTGCATATCAATTCCACTGTTGCATATTGTATGTTTTGCATAAGGACCACAAACGTAAGATGAATGGTATTCGGCTCATATGGAGGCTTATAGGCAATCTGCATTCAGATGCCACAGCATGATTCCTTGCATGATAACAGTACAGAAATGTGTGTAACAGAATTTTGCCCCTTGCATACTTTCAGTAGAAAATGAGCTCCAAATTAAAGGCAATTTGCCAACGCTGTAATCACATGTACAGCAGGTGTCTTCATCCAGTAATGTTTAGCTAAGCCGTGCAATTAGTGTTGTAGGTAGAGTTGTGCGTTAGAATACTTGACTTTGACTGCAGATGCTCACGTAAAAATTTTTTCTAGGCTGAATGGTACGGTTTTTGGCTTCATAATCGGTGTATAGTAATTAAAGTAGGTACTGCATAAAACACATGCAGTTATTTAACACTAACATAGAAATGAGAGTACAGTTTTTATCAGTATTGTTTCCCTTTTCTTCAGTTTCATACATGCACATTACCAACTCCCCCCCCCCCCCCCCCCCCACAAAAAAAAAACAATAAAAAATAGAAAACCAATGCAACTTTCTCATTCTTGATCTATCTTGAATTTTTTTAAATCATAGATAGTTCCACTGGAGCCACACAAATTTCAGGCTGCATCTTGAATCACATTCAAACCCAGTTTCCAAAATATCCTCGTGCCATTTATTCTGTTGATTAGCTCCAATTATCATGCTTTCCAATTTCACATCTGTTATATTTCACTAGCACATTACACTGAGGTGACAAAAGTCATGGGGTACCTACGAATATTGTGTCAACCTCATTTTACCCTGTGTAGTGCAGCAGCTTGACGTGACGTGGACTCGCAAAGTTGTTGGAAGCTCCTTGCAGAAATATTAAGCCATCCTGCCTCTGTTGTCATCCATAATTGCAAAAGTGTTGCTGGTGCAGGATTTTTTGCACGAACTGACCTCTTGATTATGTCCCATAAACATTTGTGGGATTCATGTCGGGTGATCTCGGTGGCCAAATCATTCACTCGAATTGTCCAGAATGTTTTTCAAACCAGTCACAAACAATTGTGGTCCACTGACGTGGCTTACTTGTTGTTTTGGAACATGAAGTCCATGAATGAATGGCTGCAAATGGTCTCCAGGTAGACAAACATAACCGAGACCCAGTCCATTTTGTATAAACACAGCTCACACCATTATGGAGCCACCATCAGCTTCCATGGTGCCTTGTTGACAGCTTGTATCACTGACTTTGTGCAGTCTGGACCACACTCAGAACCTACCACCAGCTCTTACCAACTGAAATAGAGACTCATCTGACCAGACCGCAGTTTTCCAGTCATCTAGGATGGTCACGCACCCAGGATAGGTGCTGCATGTGATGTCATGCTGTTAGCAAAGGCACTTGTGTTGGCCTTCTACTGCCATAGCTCATTAACACCAAATTTTACCACACTGTTCTAATGGGTATGTTGATTGTATGCCCCAAATTGATTTCTGCGGTTATTTCGTGCAGGGTTGCTTGTCTGTTAGCACAGATAACTCTACACAAATGCCACTGCTCTTGATCATTAAGTGTAGGCCATCAGCCACTGCATTGTCTGTGGTGAGAGGTAATGCCTGAAATTTGGTATTTTCGGCTCACTCTTGTCGCGGGATATTAAACTCCCTAACATTTTCTGAAACGGAATGCCCCACGCATCTAGCTCCAAACACCATTCCACGTTTGAAGTCTGTTAATTCCCATCATGTAACCACAATCACTTCGGAAACATTTTCACAGGAATCAACTGAATACAAATGACAACTCTACCAATGCACTGCCCTTTTATACCTTGTGTACACAATATTAGTGCCATTTGTATATGTACATATTGCTATCCCATGACTTTTGTCACCCCAGTGTATGTCCTCAGTAGAGACGTATTCCCAGAATTATGCCAAATGGTGGTCACCTCAGGAAGAAAACTAAGTTAACATCAATTCAAAACAGAATTTTGATAAACTCAGTATTTCTAAGCTGTTTTTTTATTCTTACAGTCAGTGCTCTGACCACATACATTCCGTACATGGCTCAGTAAATAAGCCAGTGAGATGTGTGCTGCTCCAAGAAGGGGTATTTTTGATTGGAACATTACACAGTATCTGCATGCCAGGTGTATTAGATGTTCCTCGCGTTTCCAGAGTGCTCTTTGTGGCAGAATTGTGCCACTCTTACAACTGATGACACCATTGTAAATTTGAACAAGTACCGTAGAACTTTCAGGCCAACAGACAGTGCAAGTGCCCATTCAGTGAAGAAAATTGTAGATGTTACTCCTGCTGAAAAGCAGACTCCATAGACAATCATTAATTATAGTAACAGACTGCAAGACATTTTACCAGTTTATTTGTCTCATTGATGGTAAGTCAGAATCAGTAAATGTACTTATGAAGTGACATTATTATATTCAAAATGTCTTTTCCCCAGAATGTATGAGGTTCCAGGATCCTCAAAATGATTTGAAAGGGGGTAGGGGAGGAGACACTTTTAATTTTGTTACATAGACACCTCATATTAAACTCAGTAAAATAAAGTAATTGGATGTACAAAAATTGTACTCACCAAGCGGCAGCAGAAAACACACATAAAAGAGGTTTTAATAAGGCAAACTTTCATAGCCAGTGGCTCCTTTAGGCAGGAAGGTTGAAGGGCAAGGAAGGCGGGTGAAGGAAAAGGACTGAAGAAGTCTAGAAAAAGGGGTACATTTCAGAAAAGTCATCCAGAACTGAGAATCGGTTGAGACTTAATGGATGGGAAGGGAAGGAAAGACTGATTGTAAGTACTCTTCTGCCCACATTGAACCTACTAATGAACAACAGTACTTAGATTTTGGCAGTTGCCATCCTGTCTATGTTGAACGTTCCTTCCCAAACAGCCGTGGCATTTGAGGCAAACATATTTGTTTGGATGGAGACTCTTTAGAGCAGTACACCACCATTATCACTGGACATAACTTCCCCGCCAGCCTCGTTCAAAAGTAGATTTCCCAGGCCACCACATCCTTCCAAAAGACAACTTTGGAGCACATCTCTGGTCACTCAGTATTATCCTGGTCTGAAATGTATTAATCAGCTACTTCGATGAGGCCATGATTTCCTAAAATCATGCCCTGAATTAAGATCCATTCTGCACGAGATTTTGCCCATCACACCTAGAATACCTTTTCGTCGTCCTCCCAGTCTCCACAATATTCTTGTTAGACCCTGTGCACCCGTCTCCCTCCCTTATGGCTCCTATCTCTGTGACCACGCAAGACTTGCCCTATACACCCTCCTATCACCACCCATACCAGCCCTGTAACTAGCAAAATATATACTATCAAAGGGAGAGACATCTGTGAAATAACTTGTCATATGCCAGCTGTTATGTAAACACTCTTCAGCCTTTTACATCGGCTTGACTACTGCCAAATTATCAGTTGTATGAATGGGCATAGGTAGAGGGAATATAATGGTAACACACAATATCCTATTGCGGAGCATAATTGTGGCCTTGGTGCTTGTTTCGCCAGATATGCCTTCTGGATTCTTTCCCCAGACACCAGTTCCTCAGAACTCCACAGGTGAGAACTAGCAATACAACATGTTGATGGTTCTCGCCACCCACACGACCTTCATTTATGTTAATTTCTTCTGTCACGGCATTTCTTCACAGTAACTACTCCTTTCTTCACTCTGTTTTAGTTTTCTACCTATCTATTTTTTGCTGTTCCCTTTCTCCTCTGTTACATACAATTCACTTAGCTTCTCACTCTTGTTAACTTGTACACAATGTTTTAGCAGTAGTCTCTGTTTTGCATATTGCCTTGTTCTCCACCGTTAAGCTCCCAGATTTCCCATTCCCGTCTGGTAAGTCTCCTGACCTGTTGTTCTGGGTGACTTTTCCAAAATCTATTCCTTTTCTTAGACCTCTCCAGTCCTTTTCCTTCCTCTTCAGCCATTCTGCCTGAAGAAGGAGCAACTGGCTCTGAAAGGTTGGCTAGTTACAACATTTTTTATGTGTGTGTTCTGCTGCTGCTTGGTGAATAGATTTTTTATCCATCCAATTACATTAAATTGTCAAAAATTGATCAGTAATATAAAGGATTGGTGGAAAAGGGTTTGTGGGATTTAAGTTAAAAGTGAAAAGAATCACAAGTGTGCTGGTGAGAACAGGTACATCTGTTTTGATATTTATCACTGTGGCAGCAGATCATATTAAGACAACAGTTGTCTGATGTCAGGCATAATACAATGTGTAGCAAACTTAATGTGTTGTACCTGTTCAATAGCCAAATTATGTAGCAACAATATGTAAGTATAAGTTATCTTATGGGAACTATGGCTAAAGTGTCAATTTGTGAACTGTAAATCTGCAAGTTATTCTGTGAGTATCCCAATATGATCTAGTTTTTCTATAGATATTAGATAAGCTTGTGATAAAATGAATATTTTGTGTGAAGGAAGTGGAGCTTCCGTGTTCCAGTATTTCATTACTTCGCACTATACATCTCTCTCCTATCATTTCTGAGGAGAAATTGTCATTGTGATCACTAATGTACACTACCAGAAAGAAATAAAACACCCTCAAGGAATGTGTTCGGTGGCATCCAGGTATAATACGTGTCACGATCATCAGTGATCGGAGGTGCTCTGGAAGTCTGTCTATTCACTCTTTCTTTTGACTCAGCAACTGCGTTGAGTTTAAAGGTGAACAACATTCATTCTAGGATACACCCGTGCGCCTCCAATGAATATGAACACCTGTTGAACAACTTATACTATTTGAACAGGGTTGCATTAAGGGCAAGCGGCAAACTGGATGGAGAAATTGACAAGTTGCTGCACATGTTGGGCACAAGATATCGGTGGTGTGTCACTGTTTTCAGCAGTGATGTATGGAACATTCCACAGCTATGGGCCATGTTCTGGACGTCCACATAGTACAACACACATCAAGATCCGCACTTTGTGAGAGCAGCAGTGGCTGTTCAAACATTATCCAGAGAAGAAATCTGGCCACATGTTGCTCCCGATGTGTTACCAATAACCATTGGGACTTTCTACTTGCAACAGGACTATGGTCCCATGTGGCTCTGGCTAGGCTGCCACTGATGCCATGGCACTGGGATGCTACTATGTTGTCTTCAGTGATGAGAGTAGGTACTATCTGTATCTGAGTGATAAGACATATGCAAGTAAGTGGAGACCTGGTGAGTGGCATATTCCAGAGTGTATTTGCCCGTGCTACACAGATCCAATCCCAAGCTTCATGGTGTAGGGAACCTTCAGTTACAACTTGCGGTCACTTTTTTTTTTTTGAAGGGTAAAGCAACCAGTGCCCGCTACATTTCTAAAGGTATTATCCCCATGCTTCAGCCATTTCTTCAACAGAATGTGTTGCACTTTCTCAGCAGGATAGTGCATATCCACATAAGGCTGCTGCTAGGGAACATGCTCTTTGTGGTGTAAAACAACTGTCTTGGTGAGCAAGATCACCAAATCTGTCACCACTTCATAATGTATGGGATATGGTGAAGCAGGAACTTGCTCATTTTCCAGAATGTGCAACAATCATTACTGAATTACAACCAAAAGGAGCAAGGTGCTTAGGACAATCTATCACAGGAGGCCATTTAGCACCCTTACAATCATTTGCATGTGAAAATATATAGCTAAGTTGCCGTTAGATGGGGTATACCATGTACGGATGCAACTGTTTTGGCACCCTTTACTGTGATGTATGTTTCATTTGGTCTAAATTTATTATTATATTTCTACATTGATGAACTACCTGTCAGTAAAATGGCCTAATTCTTGAGGGTGTAGCTTTTTTTTTTTCTGGCACCATTTTTAATGTATGAAGGGCATCAAATGCATCACTCCAGCCCCAGCCCTTCGAACACCTGAAGAGACCCAGAGGCTCACTTTGACTCCATCTGCAACATAAGTAGATTACCTAGGTGTTACAGAGCTTCAGATATTTAACACAAGTCAAGCAATGCATTACAGCAGATTACTGTTCTAGACTTGAACACAATCAGTTCCATTCCATCAGACATATTCAATCCATTTCCCATCAACAAAACATACATCACTGACAACATGACACTGGCTAATTACACACTTTTCAGCCATTGTTTATAGGAATGTATTTTACATAAAAGCTCACTTAACAACTGTAGATAAGTACCCACTAAATAAAATGAAAATAACTTTACTATTTAAACGTGGGCTCAGTAAGTTACTTTGCCTACTTGTGCAAGAGGAACTGGACAGAAATTTCTGGGGACACAATAATCTGTGTAAACTGAAAACTGAGCAGCACTAATGCTATGAACACAATTACTGCCATACAGGATCATTGAGAATCAATTTACCTTCCATTAGTGTCCAAGAGACTTGCATAGAATCTGTACATATTGTTTCTTGCGTTAGTATTGGTAGTAATTCATATCTGTATTCCATGTAGTGTTAAAACACATTGTGAAGCTCCCCCCTCCAGCTCTTCCGGTGTGTCTACACACTGTCTCACCAGTGATTTATAAGGCAAGCTTCATAAGTGACAGTATAACTTTGTGAAATATTGTGTAGTTGCTTCTTGTAACATGTTGGGTAGGGAAAGCGAGAACTCACCTGCTCTTTCTTCAGTTAGGATATTGATGAAGGAGGGAACCAGTAATTTTATGCTATTAAATCTCTCTTTTTAATAATCTGCACTTTTTCGATGCAGTGAAATGCAGAAACTGTTAGGCCTAGAGAAAAAAGATAAAAGAACCTTTTTATGGGCAGTTTAATGTAGTCTCGTTTTGTACTGGTAAACATTGTCACTAGAAGCTGCAGGTTTCGAGTTATTCCAGAAAGACATAAAAAAAGTGACATTCAGCTCTCTGTCCCCCCCCCCCCCCCCCCCCCCCCCACCAAACGCTCACACCCCCTTGTTGGGATTTTTAGTATGTTGTTCATGCCCCCCCACAACAGTACAAAATTTGCAACTACACAAATTTTGTCTGCTATTCAACCCTTTTTTTTTCTTTTTTTCCCCCATTGACTGGGCTATAATACCAGTGTCATTGGGGATATTCTAAAAACATTTTACAGCATGACTTGCTTACGAGCGTGTTTCCGTTCACACAATTTCCCTGCACAACATAAAACTGCTCTTTTACTTGTCCATTCACCTTTCAAGTTGCACATTTTGTATGTGGAGGATGTGCTTCTGTTGATATCTTGCTCTTGATGATTGTCCAGCACGTGAAACAACTTTTTTTGATAAAACACAACTTGTAGAGGTTCATATTAGCAGAAAAAAAACTTTTTTGCATGTTATATTGTTTTATTACACAGTACATTTTTTATTACCTAGTACATTTAATGATTTGTTTGCTTCAATGTAGGTCAATTATGCTCTAAATTTAATTCATTTCTGATCATTCCTTCATTATGTTGCAATTTTTATAAATAGAAAGAAACTTCCACATGGGAAAAATATATTAAAAACAAAGATTCCAAGACTTACCAAGCGGGAAAGCGGTCTTTCCGCTCCCGGGATTGGAATGACTCCTTACCCTCTCCCTTAAAACCCACATCCTTTCGTCTTTCCCTCTCCTTCCTGAAGAAGCAACCATCGGTTGCGAAAGCTAGCAATTCTGTGTGTGTGTTTGTGTGTTTTGTTCATGTGCCTGTCTGCCGGCGCTTTCCCGCTTGGTAAGTCTTGGAATCTTTGTTTTTAATATATATATATATATGGGGACACAACTGATAGGTATTTTAAGGGCCATTTTTTTAATTACAGGTTTTTATTGCAAGCTAATATCAAAATGCTTAATCATCTTTTGCTGTAACTTTTTATTTCTTTTTATTTTGAGTTAACTGTGCTACTACTACTGAATAGTCAGTTCACTTCACCAGTCACTGTCTCATGTACATTATTTCCAGGCATCACCACAGCCTGTAATTCTAGAAGCATCAGAAAGCAAATCCCTGGTACCACCTTCCGTGAGTATCACAGCTGTCCCTTCATCAGTGCCCTCTTCTGTGTCCGTAACTGGGGCAGGTGGGCCAAGCCTCAACTCCGTGCTTACAGGCATGGGCCTGGAACGGCGTCCTGGTATTGAGATAATTCCTATTGTTCCGGCACCTGCACCAGTTCCTACTTCTTCACTGCAGAGTTCGATCACAATAACGCCAATACCTGGTAACTCAAGTGGTACTTCGGGCAAGTCATCAGGAAGTGGTGGAGAAGACCGCAGCCGTGAACGCAAGGCAGGAAAATCTAAAGATGACAAAGGCAGGGTGTGTATACATAAAATAACATTTATGACTGCTGTTAAACAATTGTATATGTGATTGCTCATTACTCACCAAATAGAATGGGAGCTGAGCAATAAACTGGCCCATAGAAAATTACAATAACTGTGAAGCTTTTAGGCACAGTCCTTTGTCAGATTTAACACACATGTGATGTTCACTGCTCAACGCTTCCTTCACTTGGTGAGGAATGATATATCCACATATTCATAATATTGTTCTATCCTCAGTTTTCCATGAATTTGTTTTGCTTTGTTGCTGTTACACAGATGCAGAGGTGCAATGTAAACGATAATTGACCAGTTTGCTGTTTGAAGCAGTCAGAATATTTTTGGGTACTGCACTTATGTATGTATGTTGATATTCGTTTGTAAAGTTATATATATTACTGACAGCTGTAATGGAGAATACAAATGTATAGCCCTGGACTCATTCACTTAAATCTACAAATGACAATGCAGTAACAGGTTTAGATTGGTTCATGAGTACCTAATACACACACTATATAACTTTTCACTTTTTGTGGGGGATGCTGGGATCATTAGCATGCAGTTTTCACTTAGCACATGGGCTCATGGAGGGAGAGAAGAGATGTAGGGAGAACAAGCCCCAGCTCATTATCAGTCGGCACACATCACATTGGAATCAACATTACACCGACAATGCAAACTACGACACTATATTGCTACGGCACACTGTGTTGTTTCCTACCCAAGGTTGGCAATGGGGAAAAGCAGTCTGTACCGGCTTGAATTGTGACTGTCACCAATTCTTCCACTTCCAGAAAAGTACATACATGTTTCTAGGCTATAGTACATAGTTACTATTCTACACATCAGTGTCTGGCACCCAAGTAGCAGTGTGGGGAACACATGAGGATTTTTTATATTAGGTGACTATCTGTCCAGGACATAGAATGACAGCTTTAGGAAGTACAGAGTGTTGCTGTAAGGTCTGAAGTAGTACCTCATATTGCTGAGAGTATTAAAATCCTAGTGATTAACTGCTGAAGCTTTCGCAACAAAATGCCAGGGTTTGAAGCATTTCTAATAGCTGTGGAGCTCACATAATGGTAGGTACAGAATGCTGATTAAAACTGGAAATAGATTGTAGTGAGATATGTGAAGAATATCTGAATGTATTGTGGAAGGATAGACAAATGGTAAACAGAGGTGGTGAATTTTTCACACTAGACAAAAGACCAAAATCCACCAAGAAAAGAGATCAAACCTGCATGTGAGATTGTCTGACCAAGACAGTACCAAGTGTGTGCACACCAAAATCTAAGAAGAAACTTTTGAGAAAATGTCAGCTTGCTAATATACAGGGTGTCCACAACCAAAGTTCCAGTTTCAAAACGCTGTAGAAAGAGAAGCTCTTCTCAGAGTAATGTCAAATTTGAACAGTATATTATCGACAGAGGGGAATCATCATGGAACAAAAAAATTTAACAAAAATGTTACCAGTAGATACACTGTAAGCTTCTTAACCAAAATGAGGTTGGCTACAAGTGACATTTGAATCACAATACTGTTGTTGTCGTTTGATATGCACATTACACCATCCGTACCGTTCATTGTGCATGATTGCACAAGTTTGGCAGTCGACAGTGGTGGCACTGTTATTTAGGTAAACCTGTCCACTACAACAAGGTCGTGTCAAATCAGATGGGAAAAATCGGTTTCCAATTGTCTTGAGGCAAAAATGTGCACAAAAAGCAAAATTATATTGGTTTTTAATTGCCATGGAGCCAAAAACAATATAAAAATCAAAATTACATTGGTTTTTAATTGTCCTGGGGCAAAAATCACATAAAAAGCATAATGACATCTGTTTGTAACTGTCGTGAGACTGATACGAGACATTTTCAATATCTTGTCCACCGTTTTCGGCCACAAATTGAAACTGAGAAGAGCATGTTCCACAACAGATCCGAGGGTCTCAGGAGTCACATTGTGCAGTGGGTGCCTTCAATTCAGTTTCATTCATAATTAGAGCACTGAACACATCATCTTTCAGATAATCCCAGTGCCAGAAGTCACACGGATTAAGATCAAGTGATCTGGAAGCCGGGCTATAGGGAAATTTGGCTGATGATTCTAGCATTTCCAAAACACCTTTGCAGCAGTCGCTTCATGGGCTGTGCATTGTGGTGAGGAACGCCCTCTTGTATAAAAATCATCCTACTCACATATCCATGCTCCTGAAGGGTTAGGCTGACATTGGTGCACAAAAGACTGTCATAGTGTATACCAGTGATGGTACACCTAACAGGACCTGCAGATTCATTTCCTCGAAAAAATATGGCCATACGATAAACAATGCCGTCAACCAACACCACGGAGTCACATTTGCAGAATGAAGTGGTATCAGTTGATGTGCTTGCAGATTTTACATCGTCCATATGGTGATGTCCTTGGAGATGGAAATTGTCTTTGCCTGTCTAAAGAACGTTCCATGTCCATTAAGGTCAGCAGGAAGCAACTCCTGAACATGGGTGACTTTGTATGGATAGCAATGCAGAATGTTTCGTGCTCGCAGGCATTTCCAACATTCAGGCAGGTCCCCATGCACTGCATATTTGCACGCCCATGCTCGACCCCTCCTGCAGTGCTGTTGCCATGCTTTTGACTGACATTTGATCAACTGCTTTTCTCCCTGTGCCACATTGCTCTTCAAAAGAACATGTCTTTTTTGAATTTTGTAATCATTTTCTCCACCTGCAGTGTATGAGCAATAATGTAGACTGTCATGATGGGCACCTCGGATGCAAGCTGAGAAACAGCTGTGTTCTGCGCGACTGGTGGTGTGCTTATCCTGACATTTACAGCACCATCTATTGATCAGTTTTTTGTTAGATCTGTTTTTGTTCCAGCACTGTTTCCTCCCCTGCTTCAATAATATGCTGTTCAAATTTGATGTCATTATGTGCAGAGATTCTCTTTCTACAGCATTTGAAACTGGAACTTTAACTTTAGATACTTCTGGAATCTCCCATATCTTATCTCTCCAGTCACCCACCACCTCCCAAAGTCTCACCATCTGGCCGCAGAGGAGCATTCCCCTTGTGACTGAGTACCACTGAGGACAAGCTACCGAATCATATTCTCCACCAAGGTTTCGACTACCTCTCGTCGGGCCCTGAAATGAGGAATGTCCTACCCACTATCCTTCCCCACTCCTGCAGTGGTATTCCAGTGGCAACCAAACTTACACAGTATCATCGTCCATTCCTACACAACTCCTGCTCCCAACCCTTTTCCTTATAGCCCATAATCCCTGTAATAGACTTACACACAAGACCTGTCCCATACATTCTCCCACCATCACCTACAGGTACTCCAGTCCCGTCACAAGCATCACCTATCCCATCAAAGGCAGGGCTGTGCTGCATTTGATGTGGGCATGACAATCAACAAGCTGTCTGTCCTCATGAATGGCCACCAACAAACTTTGGTCAAGAAACAGCTGGACCACCCCTTTGCTGAGCATGGCGCTCAAGACAATGTTCTTCATTTCAGTGACTGCTTTACAGCCTGTACCATATGATTCCTTTCCACCAACACCAACTTATCTGAATTGTGCAGGTGGGAACTCTCTCTGCAGTATATCCTCCATTTGCGTAACCCTCCTGGCCTCTCCTACATTCTCATAGGCCTCCTGGCCTCAATCTTTTTTAGTTTTTTCCTCGGTATGTTTCAGTCATTGTCAATCAATGAAATTTAGTATTTTTAGTAGCTTCAAGGCCAAGTATACAATGCATTCTGTGAAATGCGGAATGTTTGAAAGTGAAGTGTCCCACACTTCCTTACTTCTAGAAGAAATTCATCCTGTTGTTATGTATCGGAACCTCGTGTTGCAAAGAGAATTCTGGAAAATCTCTGCGCTCAACACAAAAGCTTACACTCGTCTTATAACATAATACAGATGAACTTAGTACAGAGAGTTTGCTGTACTGTGATTTACATTTGCAATAATGTCCTTCAGACAAATAGTACAGATAGATGAAAAGTCAATAAAATAAAATAAGATAAATAAGAAAGGATCTCACTTTCTAGTTATAGGAATGTAACTACTATTATATTTGACCTGAGTGTTTGGTAAAATTTAGGTTAAGGCTTCTGGATAGCTTAACATAAAGAGGCAAAGGTATTGTCTGGCAATGAATTGTATAGTCCAAGACGGGATTTGTCAAATACAACAAAATAAAAGAAGACGACATCTTCTGCTTTGCTGTATTAATTTTCATTTTTTCGCTACTAGTTTCAGTCTTCTAGGTCTTTCTCGAGTGATTTTGTGGTGCTGTACAAACGATAATTTGTTGTATTACCTTTAAAAATAGAAATGTAATGATGTGAATGTAAACATATTAATAATACCTTTGTAAATGTCAAGCTGTCGAACCAGCAAGACAGCATTTGTGAACGAAAATGGAAAGAGAATGCAGATTTAAAGATACTAATATTTCAGTCCTCAACCCCATGAACCATGGACCTTGCCGTTGGTGGGGAGGCTTGAGTGCCTCAACGATACAGGTAGTCATACCGTAGGTGCAAGCACAACGGAGGGGTATCTGTTGAGAGGCCAGACAATCGTGTGGTTCCTGAAGAGGGGCAGCAGCCTTTTCAGTAGTTGCAGGGGCAACAGTCTGAATGATTGACTGATCTGGCCTTGTAACACTAACCAAAACAGCCTTACTGTGCTGGTACTGCGAACGGCTGAAACAAAGGGGAAACTACGGCCGTAATTTTTCCCGAGGGCATGCAGCTATACTGTATGGATAAATGATGTTGGCATCTTCTTGGGTAAAATATTCCGGAGGTAAAATAGTCCCCCATTCGGATCTCTGGGCGGGGACTACTCAGGAGGACGTCGTTATCAGGAGAAAGAAAACTGGCGTTCTACGGATCAGAGTGAGGAATGTCAGCTCCCTTAATCGGGCAGGTAGGCTAGAAAATTTAAAAAGGGAAATGGATAGGTTAAAGTTTGACATAGTGGGAATTAGTGACGTTCGGTGGCAGGAGGAACAAGACTTCTGGTCAGGTGAATACAGGGTTATAAATACAAAATCAAATAGGGGTAATGCAGGAGTAGGTTTAATAAGGAATAAAAAAATAGGAGTGCGGGTAGGCTACTACAAACAGCATAGTGAACGCATTATTGTGGCCAAGATAGACATGAAGTCCACGCCTACTACAGTAGTACAAGTTTATATGCCAACTAGCTCTGCAGATGACGAAGAAATTGAAGAAATGTATGATGAGGTAAAAGAAATTATTCAGGTGGTGAAGGGAGACGAAAATTTAATAGTCATGGGTGACTGGAATTCGACAGTAGGAAAAGAAAGAGAAGGAAACGTAGTAGGTGAATATGGATTGGAGCTAAGAAATGAAAGAGAAAGCCGCCTGGTAGAATTTTGCACAGAGCATAACTTAATCATAGCTAACACTTGGTTCAAGAATCATAAAAGAAAGTTATATACATGGAAGAATCCTGGAGATACTAAAAGGTATCAGATAGATTATATAATGATAAGACTGAGATTAAGGAACCAGGTTTGAAATTGTAGGACATTTCCAGGGGCAGATGTGGACTCTGACCACAATCTATTCGTTATGAACTGTAGATTGAAACTGAAGAAATTGCAAAAAGGTGGGAATTTAAGGAGATGGGACCTGGATAAACTGACTAAACCAGAGGTTGTACAGAGTTTCAGGGAGAGCATAAGGGAACAATTGACAGGAATGGGGGAAAGAAATACAGTAGAAGACGAATGGGTAGCTCTGAGGGATGAAGTAGTGAAGGCAGCAGAGGATCAAGTAGGTAAAAAGATGAGGGCTAGTAGAAATCCTTGGGTAACAGAAGAAATATTGAATTTAATTGATGAAAGGAGAAAATATAAAAGGGCAGTAATTGAATCAGGCAAAAAGGAATACAAACGTCTAAAAAGTGAGATCGACAGGAAGTGCAAAATGGCTAAGCAGGTGTGGCTGGAGGACAAATTTAAGGATGTAGAGGCTTATCTCACTAGTGTAAGATAGATACAGCCTACAGGAAAATTAAAGAGACCTTTGGACAAAAGAGAGCCACTTGTATGAATATCAAGAGCTCAGATGGAAACCCAGTTCTAAGCAAAGAGGGGAAAGGAGAAAGGTGAAAGGAGTATGTAGAGGGTCTATACAAGGGCGATGTACTTGAGGATATTATTTAGGAAATCGAAGAGGATGTAGATGTAGATGAAATGGGAGATACAATACTGCATGAAGAGTTTGACAGAGCACTGTAAGACCTGATCGAAACAAGTCCTCGGGAGTAGACAACATTCCATTGGAACTACTGACGGCCTTGGGCGAGCCAGTCCTGACAAAACTGTACCATCTGGTGAGCAAGATGTATGAGACATGCGAAATACCCTCAGACTTCAAGAAGAATATAATAATTCCAATCCCAAAGAAAGCAGGTGTTGACAGATGTGAAAATTACCGAACAATCAGTTTAATAAGCCATAGCTGCAAAATACTAACACGAATTCTTTACAGACGAATGGAAAAACTAGTAGAAGCCGACCTCGGGGAAGACCTGTTTCGATTTCGTAGAAATGTTGGAACACGTGAGGCAAAACTGACATTACGACTTATCTTAGAAGGAAGATTAAGGAAAGGCAAACCTACGTTTCTAGCATTTGTAGACTTAGAGAAAGCTTTTGACAATGTTGACTGGAATTCTCTCTTTCAAATTCTAAAGGTGGCAGGAGTAAAATACAGGGAGTGAAAGGCTATTTACAATTTGTACAGAAACCAGATGGCACTTACAAGAGTCGAGGGACATGAAAGGGAAGCAGTGGTTTGGAAGGGAGTGAGACAGGGTTGTAGCCTCTCCCTAATGTTATTCAATCTGTATATTGAACAAGCAGTAAAGGAAACAAAAGAATAAGTTGGAGTAAGTATTAAAATCCAGGGAGAAGAAATAAAAACTTTGAGGTTCGCCGATGACATTGTAATTTTGTCAGAGACGGCAAAGGACTTGGAAGAGCAGTTGAACGGAATGGACAGTGTCTTGAAAGGAGGATATAAGATGAACATCAACAAAAGCAAAACGAGGATAATGGAATGTAGTCGAGTTAAGTTGGGTCATACTGAAGGAATTAGATTAGGAAATGAGACACTTAAAGTAGTAAAGGAGTTTTGCTATTTGGGGAGCAAAATAACTGATGATGTTCGAAGTAGAGAGGATTTAAAATGTAGACTGGCAATGACAAGGAAATCATTTCTTAAGAAAAGAAATTTGTTAACATCGAGTATAGATTTAAGTGTCAGGAAGTCGTTTCTGAAAGTATTTGTATGGAGTGTAGCCATATATGGCTGTGAAACATGGACGATAAATAATTTGGACAAGAAGAGAATAGAAGCTTTCGAAGTGTGGTGCTACAGAAGAATGTTGAAGGTTAGGTGGGTATATCGTGTAACTAATGAGGAGGTATTGAATTTGATTGGGGAGAAGAGAAGTTTGTGGCACAACTTGACTAGAAGAAGGGATCAGTTGGTAGGACATGTTCTGAGGCATCAAGGGATCACAAATTTAGCATTGGAGGGCAGCGTGGAGGGTAAAAATCGTAGAGGGAGGCCAAGAGATGAATACACTAACCAGATTCAGAAGGATGTAGGTTGCAGTAGGTCCTGTGAGATGAAGGAGCTTGCATGGGATAGGTTGACATGGAGAGCTGCATCAAACCAGTCTCTGAACGGAAGACCACAACAACAACAATATTTCAGTAAGTAAAGTATAGCTATCTATTACAGGCAAACGTATTTAGAATATGTTCACATTAACATCATTCAGTTTTTATTCTAGCAGATAATATATTCTATTTTGCACGGAACCACAAAATTGCTTGAGAATGGCCTAAAGGCAAGGGTCGGTAGTGGGATAGTGTGAGTCATGTCTTACAACAGGTGCCTCAGCAGCTGTACAACAAGATGAAAGGAGTAGAAGGTAGAGCATTTATAAGATACGGAGGGAGGAGCAGTGATTCGGGGGGAAGGTGGGAGAGAAGGAAGCTGGAGAAGAAAAGGGAAACGGAGAGGTGAGTGAGTGAGTGGGTGGGCAGGGGGGGGGGGGGGGGGGGGGGGGGAGGAGAGATGGCAGTACATGAACTGTATGGAGAAGGAGTTGTAGGGACAGAAGAGAGAAAGGAAAAGTTAAGCTGAGGCAGTGGAAATTACAGAAACTTGTGCTGGAAGAGAGTATCCAAATGGTCAACACAGTGAAGCAGCTGTTGAAATTATTTGTGTTATGGTACATAACATGTTTTACAAATGCAGTTTGCCACAGTTTGGGGACCATTAATGTTTGTAGACAGGTGGTTACTTTTTGTGCCCACATAGCATACTTTACAGTAATTGCAGCACAGCTGATACACAGCATAGCTGTTTTCGCACATGGCCCTGTTTTTATTGGGTAGTAAATGTCTGTGACTGTACTGCGGTAGAGAGATGGACAAGGATAGCCGATAGGTTGGATGGGCTGCAGGACACTACTTTGGGTTAACTGAGTAGAATGTTGGTAGGGTATACCTCATCTCAGGGCATCATGAGTAGTAGTTGAAATCCTGGTGGAAGATGTGGCTCAGCTTTTCAAGTACTGATTGATACTAGTTGATCAGGGGAGTGTTGGTTGGTGGCTGGTTAACAGGTTCCACTGGTGTTAAAGGAGGAAGTTGCATGGAAGATTTGTTTATGGATGAGATGGATAGGATATTGTCTTTCAATAAAGGTTCTGGTAAGGTTATTGATATATTTTGCCAACACCTGCTTTCCACTGTAGAGGCTGTGTCTGCTTGTGACAAGGCTTTAAGGAAGAGACTATTTGGCCTGGAGTGGGATATATCCATCAAAGTGGAGGTACTGTTGATGGTTGGTGCACTGCATACTATCGGGCATATTTGTGGAGTCATCTGAGAGGTGGAGATCAACATGTATGAAGGTGACTCATTGAGTTAAGAAGGACCAGGTGAAACAAATTTCTGAAATAGGTGTTGAGGTTACGAAGGAAGGAGTAAAGGATGTGCTTGCTATGAGCCCAGACCATAAAAAAGTCATCAATGAATCTTATCCAGATGAGGTGTTTTAGGTATTGCTGTATAGGAAGGATTCTTCCATGTAGCCCATACATAAGTTGCCTAGGACAACGTCATGCAGGTACTGCGGCAGTACCGCAGATTTGTTTATAGATTTTGCCTTCGAAAGTGGAATATTTCTTGATTTTCATGTCGTTGCCTCAGGACTAGGAAGGAGGTATAGGTTTGCTAAGAATGGCAGTGTTCCTTGGCTGCAAGGTTATGGGCATGGCTGATGATGGTGTGTAAAGATGTCACATTCACAGCGATCAACAAGGAGTCTAGTGCAAGTGGGATGGGAACTGCGGAAAAATAATTAAGAAAGTGAGCAGTCTCTTGAATGTTATCAATCCAGACAAAGGCTCCATCACAGTGGCAGTAGTAGCTGAACGAGACAGACACAGCTACAGGGAAGTAACCGCTTTTGTGAGATTTACAAGTTCCTAACCAGGAGCGAATTTTTTGTGACATAATCAGGGGGAAATTATTTAGTTTCACCTGAGTGCTTTGGTAGTTAGGGTTTTGAATATTGGCGTATTATGAGGCACAGTTTGTGTGTATTCGTCAGGATCTACAGTAGAGTTGCGCATCATGTGCCGATAGTGCGTTTATCTGCATAGTTTAGTTTTCCACAGTCTTTAGTATGGACAGGGACTGCGATTGTTGCGTGTGGATGCAAGCAAAGTTGGTGACACTTCACTCAGTTTCAGGCTGTGATGGCTTTGGTTACACAGCTTGGGGCTGCAGTGGATGGGCACCCCCCTTGTGGGCTGGCCGTGGGGATCCAACGGACGTCCAGCATGTCAGAGTCCTCACCGTTGGTCAACCCAGTTACTGCTCGCACTGAGGCTGACTCCCTCACCTGTGGTTGAGTGGGAGGTTGCCCCGGGGCAAAGCAGGCAGCGAAAGACTTCCCAGGTGGCCACACATAAGGCCTCCCTGGTTTGTCTGACAAACAAGTTCCAGGTGCTGTCTGTGGCTGACACTGTCGCTGAGCCACATGCTGTCGCCTGTCCTGTTTCAGAGGAAACCACTCAGCCTGCAAGATCCGACAATCACAGAGGGTGGGATTATTGGTAGTTGGGAGCTCCAATATTAGGCGCTTTATGGAGCCCCTTAGGGACTTGTCTGCCAAGAAGAGTAAGAAAACCAATGTGTATTCCTGTGCATACCGAGTGGAGTCATTCCAGATGTGGAAAGGGTCCTCCCGGATGCCATGAAGAGCACAGGGTGCAGCCAACTGCAGGTGGTTGCTCATGCCAGTACCAATGATGTGTGTCAATTTGGATCAAAAGAGATTCTCTCTGGTTTCGAGCAGCTGACTGAAGTGGTAAAAGCTGCCAGTCTCACTTGCAATATGAAAGCAGAGCTGACCATTTGCAGCATAGTCGACAGGACTGATTGCGGATCTCCGGTACAGAGCCGAGTGGAGTGTCTGAATCAGAGGCTCAGATGGTTCTATGACTGTGTAGGCTGCAGATTCCTCGACTTGCGCCAAAGAGTAGTTGGGTTTCGGGTTCCGCTGAATAGGTCAGGTGTCCACTATACTCAGGAGGTGGCTACACAGGTAGCAGGGGCTGTGTGGCATGCACTGGGCAGGTTTTTAGGTTAGAGTGTCTTGGGAAAACAGAAGAAGGGCTTCAGCCACAAAGGGTGCAGGCTGAACACAGGAAGAGCATAGATACAGGAACCATTAGTATAACAGTTGTAAATTGTCATAGCTGTGTTGGGAAAGTACCAGAGCTTCAATCGCTAATAGAAAGCACTGGTGCTCAAATCGTTATAGGCACTGAAAGCTTGCTAAGGCCGGATATAAGCTCAGCTGAAATTTTTGCAAAGAACCTAACGGTGTTCAAAAAGGATAGGCTAAACATGGTTCGGGGTGGCGTGTTTGTTTTGTCAGAATAGTTTATCTTGTCGCAAAATTAAAGTAGATACTTCCTTTGAATTAGTATGGGCAGAGGTCATTGTTGGTAACTGGAATAAAATAATAATTCGATCCTTTTACCAACCTTCCAATTCAGGTGATACAGTTGCTGAAAGGTTCAAAGAAAACTTGAGTTTGATTTCAAACATGTACCTGAATCATACAATAATAGTTTGTGGTGACTTTAATTTACCTTCAATATGTTCGCGAAAATGCATGTTTAATTGCGGAGGTACGCATAAAATATCATTCGAAATTGTGCTAAACTCATTCTCTAAAAATTATTTCAAGCAGTTAGTTCATGAGCCCATGTGAATAGTAAACAGTTGTGAAAACACACTTGGCCTCTTAGCAACAAATAATCCTGAGTTAATAACAAACATCAGAACCAATTCAGGGATTAGTGAACATAGGTTGTCGTAGCGAGACTGAATATTCTAATCCCCAAATCCTCGAAAAATATACCTATTCAAAAAAGCAGATAAAAATGCTCTTGATGCCTTCCTGAGAGACAATCTCCACTCATTCCAAATTAATAATATAAGTGTACACCAGATGTGGCTTAAATTAAAAAAAAATAGTATCGGCAGCAATTGAGAGATTTATACCAAATATATTAACAAACGACGGAGCTGATCCTCTTTGGTACACAAAACGGGTTAGAACACTGTTGCAGAAACAATGAAACAAACATGTCAAATTTGAACAGACGCAAAATCCCCAATATTATTGATCTTTTACAGAAGCTCAAAATTTAGTGCCGACATCAATGCAAGATGCCTATAACAGTTTCCACAATGAAACTTTGTCTCGAAACCTGGCAGAAAATCCAAAGAGATACTGGTCGTATGTGAAGTATGTTAGATCCGTACCAAAAGACTGGAAAGTTGCACAGGTCACACCAATATTCAAGAAAGATAGTAGGAGTAATCCACTAAATTACAGGTCCATATCGTTAATGTCGATACGCAGCAGGATTTTGGAACATACATTGTGTTCGAACATTATGAATTACCTCGAAGAAAATCGACACACAGTCAACATGGGTTTAGAAAACATAGTTCCTGTGAAACACAACTAGCTCTTTATTCACATGTATTGAGTGCTATTGACAAGGGATTTCAGATCAGTTCCGTATTTCTGGATTTCCGGAAGGCTTTTGACACTGTACCACACAAGCGGCTCATAGTGAAGTTGCATGCTTATGGAATATCATCTCAGTTATGTGACTGGATTTTTGATTTCCTGTCAGAGAGGTAACAGTTTGTAGTAACTGACGGAAAGTCACCGAGTAAAACAGAAGTGATTTGAGATTCTCCAAGGTGATCTTATAGGCTCTTTGCTTTTCCTTGTCTATATAAACAATGTGGGAGACAATCTGAGCAGCTGTCTTTGGTTGTTTGCAGATAACGCTGTCGATTATCAACTAATAAAGTTATCAGAAGATCAAATCAAACTGCAACACGATTTAGGAAAGATATCTGAATGGTGCGAAAAGTGACAGTTGACCCTAAATAATAAAAAGTGTGAGGTCATTCACATGAGTGCCAAAAGGAACTTGTTAAACTTTGGTTACACGATAAATCAGTCTTACCTAAAAGCTGTAAATTCAACTAAATACCTAGGTATTACAATTACAAACAACTTAAATTGGAAGGAACACATAGAAAATGTTGTGGGGAAGGCTAACCAAAGACTGCGCTTTATTGGCAGAACACTTAGAAAATGTAACAGACCTACTAAGGAGACTGCCTACACTACTACACTAAGCTTGTCCGTCCTCATTTAGAATACTGCTGTGCAGTGTGGGATCCTTACCAGATAGTACTGACGGAGTACATTGAAAAAGTTCAAAGAAAGGCAGCAAATTTTGTATTCTCGCAAAACATGGGTGAGAGAGTCACAGAAATTATACAGGATTTGGGCAGGACATCATTAAAAGAAAGTAATTTTTCGTTGCAACAGAATCTTCTCATGAAATTCCAGTCACCAACTTTCTCCTCTGAATGCGAAAATATTTTGTTGACACCGACCTACATAGGGAGGAACAATCACCACGATAAAATAAGGGAAATCAGAGCTCATACAGAAAGATGTAGGTGTTCATTCTTTCCGCGCACTATACGAGATTGGATAATAGAGAATTGTGAATGTGGGTCGATGAACCCTCTGCCAGGCACTTAAATGTGATTTGCCGAGTATCGATGTAGGTGTAGTGTCTATGTGGTTGAGGGTCACTGCTAACTTTCCGGTACCTCTGCATACAAACGTACGACCCTGATCCCATCTTAGAAGTTCAGTGTGACCTTCAGCAGTGCCTCAAGGCCATAAATAGAAACCATCAAGTAATTTATGAAAAATGATATAAATGTAGGCATAAGTATGTCAATACATCGAAAAACTGTTACAAAATGTAGGAAGTGCTACCTGTGAATAGTGAAGAGATACCAGAATGAATTTTCACTCTGCAGCTGAGTGAGCACTGATATGGAACTTTCTGGCAGAATAAAAATGTGTGCCAGACAGAGACTCGAACTTGGGACCTTTTCCTTTTGCGGGCAAGTGCTCCACCATCTGAGCTACCCAAGCCTGACTCACAACCCATCCTCACAACCTTAGTTCCACTAGTACCTCATCTCATACCTTACAAACTTCACAGAAGCTCTCCTGTGGACCTTGCAAGTCTAGTGCTCCTGGAAGAAAGGATATTACAGAAATGTGGCTTAGCCACAGCCAGGGGATTGTTTCCAGAATGAATTTTCACTCTGCAGCAGAGTGTGTGCTGATGTGAAACTTCATGGGAGATTAAAACTGTGTGCCGGATGAAGACTCGAACTTAGGATATTCTCGTTTCATGGGCAGTTCCCTGGGAGAATCCAGATTGCATGGATTGTGAAGTACCCTTTGAAATCTCGGATGTTGTACAACTTGGTGGTCCGCCTTCTTTTGGCAACATTTTGGCAGTGACCATTCATTGTAGTTGGCAGCTAGTTGGTTGTTATGCCCATTTAAAATGCTCTGCAGTGGTTGTAGCAGAGCTGGTATATAACATGGGTGGGTGGTGTACACCATCCCCTATCTCAGAAAGCCTGCCCAATTCGTGTCAGCTAGTTGTGTGCTGCTGTCTCATGCCCTAGTTTGTGAAATCACATGCCCAGCTCTCTGCCACCTACACCCTTTACCTGACCCCTAGCTAGCTCACAGACGGCTC
The DNA here is from genome assembly GCF_023897955.1 of Schistocerca gregaria. Classification (NCBI taxonomy): domain Eukaryota; kingdom Metazoa; phylum Arthropoda; class Insecta; order Orthoptera; family Acrididae; genus Schistocerca; species Schistocerca gregaria. The sequence continues at coordinate 936,407,682 of NC_064922.1, forward strand.
CTCACTCTCCCATGAGTTGCTAGACGCTTCCCCTCCCCTCCCCCCCCGTCTCCCTCCCTGCTTCTTCCCTTCGTCTCACCCCACACCACCCTCTCATCCCAGTACATCCGCCGTGGGCCAAGAAAAACCTGGCAGTTGACTGATCATAATGTAGGGAGACAGGTGTATGCAAGTTTTCCTACATGCTCGAAAAAGGAAGTGCACTTTAAAAGCTAGCAAAGCTCTCTACCTTTTGTTTCTGTACCTATCGACAACGCAGTGCTGCTGCCTTTTGGTGATTTGTCTGCTTTATTCCTAAATAAGCTGAAAATCTAAATAAGATTTTTACAAATGCAAAACTTAACAAGGAGCTGTTAAAAGTAAAAAATTTTGCTACCTCATCTTGACATAATTCTAACAAACAAAACATGGTACTCTAGGGCATATAACAAATGTGCTAAAGTGATATGCAAAGACTTTTTTCACGAAGTGGGGGAGAACCTGCTTAGATGCTGTATACATATTGTACAGATTGCAAAGCCTACCCCGCCATCGAACAGACAGTCCTGGAATGATTCCTAAAAATGGGTATTTTTAACTCTCACTTGTTTATTAAGCAGAGGAATGCCAGATGCTTTGTGGTGGCAGGAACTCAAGGTACATATTGTTGAATTATATTTATAGTCAGAATAAGGAAATAAAATCACTGTTAGATATCATTTCAAATATATTCACCAGCACTCAAACAGGAACATAACAACAATATAATGATCCATTATAAATGCATAAACACAAAGTTTATTCTAATGGTAAATGGAAATGTTGAAATTGTTCCCAAATACATTAAAGATATACATATTCACCCAATATTTAAGTGGTTCATTTCATGGCTTTCCATTGCTAGTGAGATACATTTGAAATTGTTTAACGTTACAAGTACGCAAATAATTTACGGGTTTGCTACCAGGTGATGTTGTCGACCGCCGCTGATATTTCGACAGGACCACACCTTGCCATTCTCAAGGCACAGCTGCAAGGAGGAAGCAGTGTGCAAGGGAATTTAATACCTTGGTTCACAGAGGAGAAACGAGGGAGATACCACACACAGAACCAGTACCCACAGAGTCAACAGACAACCAAAGATAACCAACATGAGAAATATCAATAGTGACTATTAATCAACAGGTGAGGTAGAACTAATTCTCTCCCTCTGTTTTTTGATGAGAGACAGATCCAGATTCCAAGCAGCATTTAGACAAAATCCACCATCTCTGTTTATAAGATGATCTTGGTTTACGTAAGGCTGGTGTCTATCATATTCCTTGCAGTTGTGGCATGTCATATATTGGTCAGACAATCAGGACTGTGGAAGACTGGTGTATTGAACATTAGCATCACACACACTTACAACAGCCAAGCAATCTGCTATTGCAGAACATTGCCTTGACACCAGTCATCCTATGGAATACAACAACACGGAGATTCTGGTTTGCATGTCCAGCTATTAGAATAGTGTCATTAAGGAAGCGGTTGAAATCAAACTATCAAGCAACCTTATAAACAGAGATGGTGGGTTTTGTCTAAATGCTGCTTGGAATCCGGCTCTGCCTCTCATCAAAAAACAGAGGGAGAGAATTAGTGCTACCTCACCTGTTGATTAATAGCCACTATTGATATTTCTGATGTTGGTTATCTTTGGTTGTGTGTTGACTCTGCGGGTACTGGTTCTGCTACTCTATCCTGTGCAAGCATCTTCATCTCCGAATAACTGCTGCAGCCTAAATCCGTTTGAATGTGCTTAATTTATTCATCTCGTTTTAGCCCTTTACAATGTTTACTCCCCCACACTTCCCTCCATTGCCAAACTGACTATTCCTTGATGTCTCATAATATGTCTTATAAAATGATGCATTCTATTACTCAAATTGTGCCACAAATTTCTTTTCTTCCCAATTTTATCTAGTACTTCCTCATTAGTTGTGCAACCTACTTCAGAAATGATTTTCTTGCCATTGCCAGTTTACATTTTATATCCTCTCTACTTTGGCTGCCGTCAGCCCGAGCTATGAAAATCAGCAGATAAACAATGAAACTGTACCATTGTGAAATTCAAATTTAGCATTTATATTTTTCGGTGTGTGTGTCTATTACTACTAGTCAAGTTTCACATTACAAAAGTGACACACACATGATTTTTTGTCGTGAACAATACAAGTCGTCTTCTTTCGGATACACATTGTGTTGCTCATGCAAACTTAATTTATGCCTACCCATTTTTTAACACACACAGTCACTTCACATCATTTATGAATTAACAAAACTTAACACTGTAAAGGATGATTAAGACTGTGCAATTCCAGTGGTACCATATCTACGTGACGAAAATATTAAAAACAAAATTGTAGCTTTACTCATATTTTAGAAAATCTTGTTCAATAATTACAAAAAATAAAGAGTAAAGAATACAACAGACCACTGAAAAAACAGCCATTTCAAAATTCAAGCAAGCAATGTACGTGTGCCACTTTCCTAAAAAAACATTTCTGTGTTTAGTGCAAGGATGCTGAATTTATATCTGGATACAGACTGAAGCGAATAAAGTGAAGCAAAAATTGATAAGCATTAAATTAAAAAATTCTACACTGCTAGAAGCTAGGAAACATTCTGTTCAAAGTCATCTAGCAAAGTTTTGTGAGCTGCAGATTTTGTTTTTCTGCTGTGTATCTTGACTTCAATGCTTGTTTCTTGACTCTCTTTTATTTGCTCATTATTCTATGTGGGTATTATAAAACATCCTTGGTTTACCATTTACGTTTTAATCATGTAAAATATCAGAGAGATTTACTTGTTTTACCTACTCCTTGGTAACTCTGTAGTTCATAATCATTTGTATTGGACAGGTTAACAGAATATCGTATCTAGCACATATGTACTTACACAACAAATTTTTGTTTACAATCATATTTTTTTTCTCTTTGCTCATATTTATGTGGTGATTACACGTATAATTGTGGATATATTAAAACAGTACAAGTTTGGTGAGTGTATATTCTAATTTTTTTTAGCATTTAAGTAATAAATTTCACTGAAATACACCAATTTCAATAAATCTCATTGAAACAGACCAATTTCAGATTTTATCACTTTGAAATTGATTGAAAACAGTACATACTATACTCAGATAGCATTGGAGTAACCATTTTGTACACTTCCAGAACATTTTGTACTTATAGCATGTGCAAATTTCACCATTTTACTGCCCATATAGCAAAACTAATATAGTACTTTTAGTGTCTCACTTCGTAATGTAATACCACAGCATCACCATATTTTATTTAACTATACTCCATTAACCTTCTTTTTGTTTTATTGATGTTCCTCTTGTATCCACCTTTCAAGGCACTGTCCATTCCGTTTAACTGCTCTTCCTCAAGTCCTTTGCTCTCTCTGACAGAGTCCAGTGTCATCAGCAAACTTCAAACTTATTATTTATTCCCCCTGAACTGAATTACTTTTCAATTTTTTAATGTTTTGTTAATTTTATTTTTGTATTTCTGCTCTGTGGAAAGATTGAATAATATTGGGGACAGGTTGCAACCCTGTCTCACTCCCTTCTCAAGCACTGCTTGCCGTTCACGCCCTTTGACTCTTATGACTATCTTATGATTTGTGTACAAGTTGTATATAATATTTCACTCCTGCTATTTTACACCCACTGTCTTCAGAATTCCAAAGAGTACATTCCAGTCAGTATTATCAAACACTTTCCCTACGTCTACTGCTATAAACATAAGTTTTCCTTTCTTTAACCTGTTTTGTTGGAGGAATTATTGGGGTCATTATTGCCTCATGTCTTCCTACATTTCTGTGGAACCCAAAGTGATCTTCCTCGTGTTGCTATCAGCTGTTCCATTTTTCTGTAAAGAATTTGTTTCAGTATTTTGCAACCGTCACTTTTTAAACTGATATTTTGGTAGTATTCACACCTGTCAGCATGTGCTTTCTTTGGAATTTGAATTATGAAATTCTTCTTGAAATCTAGGGTATTTTGTGCCTCGTACACCATGCATACTAGGTGGCATAGTTTTCTCATGGCTGGTTCTCCCATCGAGATTAGTAGTTCTGAGGGAATGTTGTCTAATCTAGGGGACGTGTTTCGATTTAGGTCATTCACTGCTCTGTCAGATTCATCTCTCGGTATCATTTCTCCCTCCTCATCTTTATCTACTTCCTCTTGCCTTTCTATATTGTTGCCTTTAAGTTCATTTTCCCTGTGTAGCTCTTTTATGTATTGCTGCTGCCTTTCAGTTTTCTCTGCTTTGGTTGGTTCTGGTTTTCCATCTGAGCTCTTAATATTCGTACATCTACTTCTGCTTTGTCCAAAGGTCTCTTTAATTTTCTGTAGGCGGTACCTGTCTTTTTCCCTATAAAAGTTAAAAAATGCGCCACCATTTATATTCTTTTTCTCCTATTTCATCTGTGAAATTTTATCTTTTTACCTATTTCATCCTATGCTGCCTTCACTGTTTCTTCTCTTAAAGCTACCCATTTGTCTCTACTGTATTCCCTTTCCGTGTTTCAGTCCATTGGTGGTTGTCGTATCAATGTGATTACATAACATCTGCTACATGTAATGTGTCATTTGATAACATATGTTTTGGCAGTTACAGTGCTGGTGTAGGTGTTGGTAAGAGGGCACATTGGCCAAGTTTTACAGACTAGATTAGATTAGATTAATACTAGTTCCTTGGATCATTAATACGATATTTCGTAATGATGTGGAACGAGTCAAATTTTCCAATACATGACATAATTAAGTTAATTTAACACCATAATTAAGTTAATATAACAACTTTAATTTATTTTATTTTTTTATTTTTATTTTTTTATTTTTTTTTTTTTCCTTAATTTATATCTAAAAATTCCTCTATGGAGTAGGAGGAGCTGTCATTCAGAAATTCTTTTAATTTCTTCTTAAACACTTGTTGGTTATCTGTCAGACTTTTGATACTATTTGGTAAGTGACCAAAGACTTTAGTGGCAGTATAATTCACCCCTTTCTGTGCCAAAGTTAGATTTAATCTTGAATAGTGAAGATCATCCTTTTTCCTAGTATTGTAGTTATGTACACTGCTATTACTTTTGAATTGGGTTTGGTTGTTAATAACAAATTTCGTAAGAGAGTACATATACTGAGAAGCTACTGTGAATATCCCTAGATCCTTAAATAAATGTCTGCAGGATGATCTTGGGTGGACTCCAGCTATTATTCTGATTACATGCTTTTGTGCAATAAATAATTTATTCCTCAGTGATGAATTACCCCAAAATATGATGATATATGCAAGCAATAAGCGAAAATAGGCGTAGTAAGCTAATTTACTAAGATGTTCATCACGAAAATTTGCAATGACCCTTATTGCATAAGTAGCTGAACTCAAATGTTTCAGCAGATCATCAGTGTGTTTCTTCCAATTTAATCTCTCATCAATGGACACACCTAAAAATTTTAAATATTCTACCTTAGCTATATGCTTCTGATTAAGGTCTATATTTATTAATGCCATCATACCAATTACTGTACGGAACTGTATATACTGTGTCTTATCAAAATTCAGTGAGAGTCTGTTTACAAGGAACCACTTAGTAATTTTCTGAAAGACATTATTGACAATTTCATCAGTTAATTCTTGTTTGTCAGGTGTGATTACTATGCTTGTATCATCAGCAAAGAGAACTAACTTCGCCTCTTCACGAATATAGAATGGCAAGTCATTAATATATATTAAGAACGACAAAGGACCCAAGACCGACCCTTGTGGAACCCCATTCTTGATAGTTCCCCAGTTTGAGGAATGTGCTGATCTTTGCATCTTATGAGAACTACTTATTTCAAGTTTCTGCACTCTTTCAGTTAGGTACGAATTAAACCATTTGTGCACTGTCCCACTCATGTCACAATACTTGAGCTTGTCTAGCAGAATTTCATGATTTACACAATCAAAAGCCTTTGAGAGATCACAAAAAATCTCAATGGGTTACAATGGGGACAATGGTCACAAGGCTAGAGGCCATAGAGTAGGGAAACGGGTGCAGCAGGAGCATATGGTCTGACCTGCATATTGCAAACTGTTTTTTTTTTTTTTTGTTTTTTTTTTTTAGGGGGGGGGGGGGGGGGAGGCGGAGATTCAAGACAGGATGGCACTGAATGACAAGAGGAGTACTCCTAAGTAATTTTTTGGAGGGATCAGCAGTATGAGAATTGGATGTGATGGCTTGAGAAATCTGTTTTAGAACTAGGCTGGTAGAAAAATTACTAAATCACCAGAAAATCCCTGTCAGGTCCTATGCGCTGCTTCTGCACCCATTTCCCTACCACGTGGCTCCTACTGTTATGATCGTCCCCACTGTAAGACTTGCCTGATGCTCCCTCCAACCATACCCACACCAGCCCATAACTGGCAAAACATATACTACCAAATGGAGAGCCATCTGTGAAAAGACCCTGTTTGGTATGGGTCCTTGAAACTTCCAAATTCTTAAGGATGCAAAAGTGTTTTATAAGTTGTGTCCTTTGTAGATGAACTGCATTTTCCTAATATTGTGTCTATGAATGGAAGTCTGCCATCTGTCATTCCTAGGACTGTGCCATTGTAATCACTGAAAATTGTTGCATCCAGATGATTGTGAGAGCTGACTGATTCCAGTTTTAACTGACTGACATTGTCGTAGGATACTATTCTTCTGTGGTTTGTGAAGCGCATAATTTTACTTTTCAGTACATTTAACACAAGTTGCCAATTTTTACACCACTTTGAAATCTTATTACAGTCTGACTGGATATTTGTGCAGCTTTTTTTCTCAGGCAGTGCTTCATTGCAGGTAACTGCATTACCTGCAAAAATTTGAGGTTGCTTGCTAGGTTTGAAAACTCTCCACTCGAGATCACGTGCTGTCTCATCCTTACTAAGAAATCATCAGTCCAGTCTTAAGTTTGGTTTGATTCCCTTTATTAATAAAAGTTGGTCTGGTATCAAGTCAAATGCTTTTCAGAAGTCAAGCAATATTGCGCCCGCCTGATTACGTTGACTTGGGGCTTTCCGGATATGCGAGAAAAGTGCGACAGGGTTTCGCAGATTAATTTGTTCGGAATTCGCACCAGTTTAAGTGGAGGTGGTCATTCTTTTTTAGATATCTCAGCAGACCTAAGATTCTGCAATAGATGGACATCAGTGAAATTGGATGGTAGTTTTGTGTATCACTCTGCTAGCCTTCTTGTAGACAAGTGTGATCTGTCCTTTCTTTCAGTCACTGGCCATAGTTTTTTGTCCAATGTGTCTGTTGTGTACTATGGTCAAAGTGAGATATACCTCGTCTTGCAAATTCTGTGTAGAATAAGTCAAACCAAACCTGTTATGATTCCATTTGTGTAACCCAATGCTGAAAACTACTATAAAAGAAATATGCCCATACTTACATTATGGAAATTGTAATATGCATCTTTTGCATGGCTATGAACATAACTGATGTGCACATCACAGCATTTTATAACATTGGCAGAAGTATAACTAACCATGCTAATACGGTGTTAGTGTCACTTGCTAATTGTACTACCTAGCACAGTAAAAAGGAACAGAAAATTGGATGAAACTAGGAATGAGTAGCAGTAAAATCTTAAATTGTAACTGAAGTATGTATCACAGAGACGGTATTTTCATAGGTGACAGTAAATGTATTACTTTAACAAACTTCATTGCATTTTGTGATGTTATTGCTGACTTAAAATGAGATATAATTACTTGAGTAACAGTGAAACATTAATATAATAACTTGTGTAACAGTGAAACATTAATATAATAACTTGAGTAACAGTGAAACATTAATATAATAACTTGAGTAACAGTGAAACATTAAAGGTAGGTCTAATTCCATAGACCACCTGTCTCAGGAGCAGTGCTTGTAATGCCTATGGTATGTAGTGCATTAATCTCCGACATACAGATGAGAGATTTCAGCATTCCAGCTTTAGACACTGTGAGACTTATACATGGACTTGTATTATATGATACTAAATGCAAATTTTGAAAATTACTTTATCCAATTAGAGTAAGGATTAGTGAGGGTAGCATCTTAGAATTCCTAATTACAAACAAGACTTTTTTTAAAAAGTTGTGTTAATGTAGGGGGAGAGTTAGTAATCATGATGCTGTTGCTGCTACATATGTTAAAATGAATTTTTTGAAGAAGTAGAAAAAAATATTTCTGCTTAGCAAGTTCAACAAGAAACAGGTTGAAGATTATATGAATAATCAACATTAAACATTAATCTCTGGTGCTGAAAAAGTGGATTATCAATGGATAAATTCAAAAGCATTGTCCAGTGTATTTGTGACATACAAAGCTGTGACGGATGAGAAAATTTTAGTGTGATGCAGTAGCCATGTTGGGATGTTGCTAAAAAAGAAAATGGGTTTCATCATGGATTTACATGAAGTCAAACCTTCTTGACAATCTTCTGAAGTTATTTCAGTGAGAATGACAGTGCTGAGGTAATACTTTTCAATCATCCTAGGAATACTGAAATGATAGGTATTGATGCAAGGGATCATAGAACAGAAAAAATAGTTAAAATCTCTCATCAGAGGAAAATGACTGGCCCTTGATGATACTTGATACTGTATAGGTTATGTGACAAAACTTGCCCCCCTCCCCATTTTTTCTGTTAATCTCTCAGGTCCTTTTTGACTCCTGGTGACATGACTGACACGATTAATTATTTCCGTCGGTATATTCCTGGATTTTCATTGGTTCTAATTTCTTCCAGTGATATTCTGGTGCTGTCTCTTGATGCCATCTATCCACATCTTTGCTTTTGATCTTCTATTCTACTGAACATTATAGCTTTCTCTAATGAATCTTCTGTGCTCATGACATATCAAAGGGTCTTAGCTACATCTTCAGTATTTTGGAATCTAAAGATAATTGTGGTTTTATTCTCTCCGAAACACTTTTTTTTTTATTCTTCCCATAGAACCCATAGGATCCTTCTCCAGATGCAAGTTTCTTATGATCTATTTTCTTTGTGGTCCACAACTCATATTCATACAGAACTATTGAAAAGACCAAAATTTCTAAAATATTCCTTATTCTTTAATAGTGAAATTTCCTTTAATTTGTTTCATCTAGTTGCAGCATTTTCCCCATGCTGTATCATTCTTTTTATTTTTTGAATATTTGAACTGCTTTCTGCTATAATAGATTTTTAAAATGTGTATTAATCATTGTCCCATTGATTTTCCCTTGCATCACGACATTAGTCTTCAGTCCTATATTAGGATTTTACCCCCAAATTTAGTCTTAGATATATTTTTGTCACTTTAGTTTAACAGTTTTTCTTTCTTATTTTTAAAATCTTTTTCACTGCCTACTATAATTATTCTCTCATGAGTATCTCTTAAGTTGTTAGATAAAAGCCCCCACTTCCATTCTAATTCCAGTTTCCATATCTGTCAGGCTTGTAATTTTTGTTTTGTTGCATATTATCCTTACAAACTAAAATAACTGGTATCAGTGATCATGATGCAGTTGTGGTGGCAGTGATTACCAAAGCACAAAAGACAACTAACACAAGCAGAAAGATATATATGTTCAGTAAACTAGTTGAAAAGTCACTTGTGTCATATCACAATGAGGAACTTGAAACTTTCAGCACAGGGCAAGCATGTAGAGGAATTCTGACTCAAGTTTAAAAGAATAGTTGACCATGCATGGGGTAAATATGTACGTAGTGGAACACTTCATAATGGGAAGAACCTCCAGATATACAGTCACTGTGAAGAAACATCTAAAGAAACAGAGATTACTTCATAATAGGTGTAAAACAAAGCATAGGGCTGTATGTAGAGAGATGCTGAATGAAACGCATTTGGTTGTCAAGAGAGCAATGCACGATGTCCTCAATGGCTATCATAGCAGAATATTGTCAAATGATCTTCCACAGGACCAAAAGAAATTCTGTTCATATGTAAAGGCTGTTAGTGGCACCAAAGTTAGTGTCCAGTTCCTAGGTAATGAGACAGGAACAGAAAAAGCAAAAGCTGAAATGCTTAACTCCATTTTCAAATGTGCCTTTACAAAGGAAAGCCCAAGAGAGTTGCCTCAATTTAATCCTTGTGCCACTGAAGAGATGAATGAATTAAGTATTCGTGTCAGTGGTGTTGAGAAACAGCTGAAACTGTTAAAATTGAACAAATCCTGGCCATATTGTATAATGAATTTGCAGCTGAGTTAGCCCCTCTTCTAACTATAATCTATCGTAGATCCCTTGAACAAAAAGCTGTGCCCCAGTTCTTGGACAAAGGCACAGGTTACACCCACCTACAATAAAGATAGTCAAAATTATTCACAAAACTACGGTGCAATGTTCTTGAAATTGATTTGTTGTAGAATCTTAGAACATATTCTGAGCTCAAAATATAGCAGATTGAACAGATAGAACACATCAATGCCGACCAGCACATATTAATAATACATCAATCATGCAAAACACAACTCACACTTTCCTCATGACATACTGAAAGCTTTGGATCAAGGCAACCAGATAGAAGCAGTATTTCTTGATTTCCAAAAAGCATTTGACTCAACACCACACCTATGTTTATTGTAAAAAATATGGTCATATGGGGCATCAAGTGAAATTTGTAACTGGATTGAGGACTTTTTGGTAGGGAGGACACCGTGTGTTTTCTTGGATTGTAAGTCATTGTCCGATGGAAGTTTGGGTGTGCCCCAGGGAAATGTTTTGGGACACTTGCTGTTCATGTTGTATATTAATGACCTTGCAGACAATATCAATAGTAAAATCAGGCTTTTTGCAGATGATTCAGTTATCCATAATGAAGTTGTATCTGAAAGAAGCTGCATCTGAAAGAAGCTGCATAAATATTCAGTCAGATCTTGATAAGATTTCGAAGTGATGCAACAACTGGCAACTTTTTTGAAATGTTCAGGATTGTAAAATTGTGCACTTCACAAAACAAAAAAATGTAGTATCCTATGACTATATAATATAATTTAGTCACTGTTTGAATCGGCCAATTCATACAAATACCAGGGAATAATACTTTGTTGTAGGAATATAAAATGGAATTATCACATAGGTTCAGTTTGTGGATAAAGCAGATGGTAGTCTTCGGTTTATTGGTAGAATACTGCAAAAGTGCAATCATCTACAAAGGAGATTGTGTACAAATCACTCTTGCTACCAGTTGTAAAATTTTCTCAGGTGTGTGGGACCCTTACCAAATGGGGCTAACAGGTGGTATTGAACGCACACAGAGCAGGGCGGCACAAATGGTCACAGGTTTTTTTGATCCATTGGAGAGCCTCATAGAGATACTGAAGGAACTGACCTGAAAGCCTCTTGAAGATAGACTTAAAGTATCCCAAGAAAGTCCATTAACAAAGTTTGAAGAATTGGCTTTAAATGATTCCTCTAGGAATATACTTCAACCACTCATATAGAGATCGTAAGGCTAAGATTAGAAAAATTACTGCACACACAGAGGCATTCAATCAATCATTCTTCCCTAATAACTGGTACAATGGTGGTTTTTGTAGTGCAGATGTGGATGAAAAGAAATGTGAATACATTTGTATAAGCCCTTTCCCAGTACCAAAAAATTCTTCTAATTCTTGTTGTTTTTCACATTTTTGCATTTCAAAAATAGTTCTTGCTGCTTGGGAAACAGTGTTTCACACAATTGGATCGAAAATTGGGTCATTTGTGTTTTGAAGAACCAATAACAGACAGATATGCATAACTGTAGACCTATATTGCTGCTGTTAGTCTGTTCTAGAATCATAGTACACATTACGTTTGCATGTTGTAACCCATTAAAAAAAAAAAAATGCAAATAGTGATCCTGCATTATTCGGCAAATTCTGTTCCCAATATCCTGAAGTCTACATGTAGCAATGAGCTATTCTTGCTGCTTCCAGTGACTTCTGAGAAGCATTCAATAAGTTTCACACTGTCAGTTTTATATGTTTTCATGGAAGATGAGACCATATTCATAACTGGTAGCAAAACTTCCTGTCTCAGGAACCCAATGTGTTATTCTTAAAAGGAATAAATCATCAGATGTGAAAGTAGCTGTTACTTATTGAACAGAATACAAGCTTATGGGATATCAATTATGTTGCTGCAAAAAACTATGTTGACCTATTATGGAATATATAAGCAGCTTTGTGATTGGATTGAAAGTTTCTTAGCTCATAAAACTCAGTATGTTATTCAAAATGGGTTGAAATTGTTATATGTGAAAGTAGCAGCAGGAAATTCTGTACAGTCATTCAAGAGTTAAGATGTTGTATATAAGAAAGTATTAATACTAGAAATTTGTAGTGAATTCGAGGAAGACCTACAGACATTCAGTTCTTGGTGTATGTCTTGAAGTTTACTGTTTACAAAAACAAATAGAAAGTATTGTGATAAATAGCAGAGGAACCTATTATTGTACGATAACCCAGTTTATCATCTGTCAGTGGAAGCAGCCACACTCTAATATCTGAAAGTATATATCTAGAGCAGTTTTAAATGTGAGCGAAATAAAAGTGGTTGAAGGAAAGGCGGATGTGAGATAGGTCCATTGGAAGAATCTTAGGACATTGTAACTCACTTCAAAGGAGGTAGCTGACAAATGACGACATGATAGATAATCAACCACATCCTCTGTCGGGGCTTTGATTATCTACCATCATACGCTGAAACGACGTGAATTCTACCCAAGATCCTTCCCACCATCAGATCTGCTGACATGCCAGAACAAATCTTTATTTTCAATGTAAATGTTGCCAGACATACATGATATAAAAACAAACAAGCTTTATTTACTTTATTCCATAATGTCAAGAGGGAGCATTCTTTTGGGGTAACTCATAATGCCAAGCTAAAGTTTCCTGGTCCAAAAGCATAAAATATTAATTATTTGTGGTATGAACTCAAGAAAACCTCGTGGAGGCCTATTTACGGAAATGGAGATACTAGCTACCGTTTCCCAATATGTCATTTCTTAATGACACTAGTCATAAATAACATATTTCTTTTCCAAACAAACAGACCAATTCATAAAGTCTGTACTAGAAATAAGAATAATCTGCAGAAGATTAAAAGTTACTTACTTTGACTCAGAACTGTGTCTGTTATTCAGGATCATATATATTCAGGAGCTCGCCAGCAGTCATAAAAAGTTTAGATATTAATATTGAAATTTGAGAAAGTAATGTATTCAAGAGTAGCCTCCCATATTTGTAAAAATAAAGTACTAACAAAATGTCAGTTTGGTTTTCAGAAAGGCTTTTCAACAGAAAATGCTATATACGCTTTCACTGATCAAATATTAAATGCTCTGAATAGCCAGACATCACCCATTGGTATTTTTTGTGATCTCTCAAAGACCTTTGACTGTGTAAATCATGGAATTCTTTTAGATAAGCTAAATCATTATGGTTTGAGGGGGGGCAGTGCACAAATGGTTTAATTCATACTTAACTGGAAGAATGCAGAAAGTTCAAATAAGTGGTTCATGTAATGTTAATACAACAGCTGATTCCTCAAACTGGTGGGCTATCAAGCACGGGGTCCCACAGGGTTCGGTCTTAGGTCCTTTACTGTTCTTGATATACATTAATCACTTACCATTACGTATTGATGAAGATGCAGAGTTAGTTCTTTTTGCTGATGATACAAGTATAGTAGTAACATCCAAAAACCAAGAACTAAGTGATTTAATTGTAAATGATGATTTTCACAAAATTATTAAGTGGTTCTCAGCAAACGGACTCTCTTTAAATTTTGATAAAACACAGTATATACAGTTCCGTACAGTAAATGGCACAACTCCAGTAATAAATATAGACTTTGAACAGAAGTCTGTAGCTAAGGTAGAATTTTCAAAATTTTTAGGTGTGTCCATTGATGAGAGGTTAAACTGGAAGCAACACATTGATGGTCTGCTGAAACGTCTGAGTTCAGCTACGTATGCTATTAGGGTTATTGCAAATTTTGGTGATAAGAATCTCAGTAAATTAGCTTACTATGCCTACTTTCATTCACTGCTTTCGTATGGTATCATATTCTGCGGTAATTCATCATTGAGTAGAAAAGTATTCATTGCTCAAAAATGTGTAATCAGAATAATTGCTGCAGTCCACCCACGGTCGTCCTGCAGACATCTATTTAAGGATCTAGGGATCCTCACAGTAACCTCACAGTATATATATATAGTCACTTATGAAATTTGTTGTTAATAATCCAGCCCAGTTCAAGAGTAATAGCAGTGTGCATAGCTATAACACCAGGAGAAAGGATGATCTTCACTATGCAGGGTTAAATCTAACTTTGGCACAGAAGGGGGTAAATTTTTCTGCCACAAAAGTCTTTGGTCACCTACCAAACAGCATCAAAAGCCTGACAGATGGTCAACCAATATTTAAAAATAAATTAAAAGAATTTCTAGATGACAACTCCTTCTACTCATTGGCTGAATTTTTAGATATAAATTAAGGGAGGGGGAAAAAACTAACTTAAGCATTAGTGTCATGTAATATTTTGTGTAATGTAATATCTTGTACAGACATCTTTCTTTAACCTGACACGTTCCACATCATTACAAAGTGTCGAATTCATGATCTGTGGAACAAGTATTAATCTAATCTCTAATCTAAAGTTCAGTTTAAGAGTAGGCTGGAGGATTTATGGGTAGCTAACTTCTTCTACTCCACTGATGAAATTCTTAGTAGTACTGATGTACATATTACATGAGTAGAGTCAAAAATTTGTACTCTTATGGATCTACTGTGTTGCATATGTCTTTTAGGAACATTATATAATTACAATTTCCAAAATGACATGACAGAATTTTTGGATTTGTAATTACATGGTGCATGAGTGTTATATAAAATCTGACTTCTGCACACCTTCAGTGCAATAATGTGATCAATGTAAACAAACATATGAAACTGATTTTTTGTTTGATGATGTGTGGCTACAATAGTCTAAGAATTATTCTAGGTACCTCAGTGCATATTACATTTACATGTTTTGTGTCGAATTTGTTATTACGTCTTAAAATAGTTTTCAGACTTTGTTGATGTGTTCCACATCTATGAGGATCATTTCACTTAGGATCCATGTAAGGGACATAATAATTTTTTAAACCATTTATTGTGTATTCTTGTTGAGCAACATGTTCCACATCCATGGAGATCACCTAACTGTGGATCTGTGGAATAAAAATTGTAACTAATGAAGATTTTTCTTAATTTTTTTATTTACCCGAATATAATTACGTACTTCAATGTTTATTTCATGCAACTAATCCATTTGGAATTAACTATGCATTGAATCTACTGACTTTATCCTTGAAAAGTCATTTTCAGTGACATAGATAATTACTTTAGGACTTTTTTGCAGTCATTGTTGTAGCATTAGCTAAAGCAGCCATTAACACACAACTTGATCACCACTAAGATTTTCTACATATAATCTTGTCAGAGATAGTGTGAGTAATCAGAAGCAAGAACAATCTCTTCCAACCAATTGAAGGGATGCTAACATTTTGATGTGTAATCTGATAAATGTTAGAATTTTGCAGTTTTCAGATACACAAAGCTTTGCCGGAGATGAAAGTTGTGTTGGGTACCAGAAAAAATTCTTATAACCACATCGGGTAATGAACATTCTTTGAATTTGTGGCCTGACACTTAATCCCCACAGACACACAATGCCAGATAATGTAGTTAGTTGGGGCACATGTAATTTTACGTAACGGGAATTGAACCTGTTGTGACCTCGCTTTCTTTAGTAAGCAGCTCTTTCCATACTTATGTAGTGTTTACAGGAATTTGGAAACGTCAAGTGATGTTGTTGGTGATTATTGTTGGTGATTATCAGTGACAGGATGACCTTGATAAAATTATTGTCTGTAATTATAGTAGATATGTATGTAACATCATAGTTTCTTGCCTACAGGTAGAGAAGAAACGTAAACGGAAGCGCGAGGAAAGTCCGGGTATGGGACCACCCGATAAACTGCCTCTGAAGCAAACAGGTTCAGAAGGGACGTCGAAACACGGCATGCCAGCTGCTGCTTCAAGTCCCAAAGGTGAAGTACGGGCTTCTTCGCCTCAACACAAGTCGTCTGTGTCACCTACGAGGGTCTCCAAATCGGGCAGTGGAACTACAAATGTCTCAGGGAGTGGACCTGTTGGGGGAGCCCCTATAGGAGCAGTGACAGTATCACCGTCAGGAGCACGACATAGCCCAAAACGTTCACCTAGTCATTACGGTACAGGTAGTCCCAAACATCATGGCTCACCAAAAAGTGGAACACCAGGAAGTGGTTCAGGAAAACCAAGCATGTCTGCACTGAAGTCTGCAGCAGCCTCACCAGGGAAATCTCCTGTGCACCATAGTGTTACATCTGTTGTCAGTATTAGTGGCAGCTCAGAGCGACCACTCAAGTCCTCTAGCAAAGACAAGGATCGTGAACGTGATCGCCAAGCCAAGGCGACATTTTCTGTATCATCTGGATCAGGTCAGTTACGTTAAGAATATTTTCAACCTGAAATGTTGTAGGAAATATACCAGAATAAGTTATTCTCTGTTTTACATCCATAATACAGTTACTTGTTCCTAATTGTGGCTTTAAACTTATTTTTGTTATAATGAAAATAATAGTAGTTTTGGTATTTAATAAGGGTAATGACTGCAGTAATGGCAACCTAACAAAGAGGCTGCCAAAAATGTATACACATTCCTCTTACTATTATGAAGTGTATCTCGAGTGACATTTTTCAAAGGATCCATTGCGATTGCTGTACATGCCATTTCAGTTTTATCTTGGTTATCTTCCAGTATACCTTTTATTGTATATACATTCATTCTGGTTCCCCTTAGAAGTCCAGTAATCTTATTACTGGAGAATATATTGATATCAGTCACAGCCCTTCACCTTTTCTAGTATCCTGTAAGCTTGTGCCCTCAAGATAAGTTTGTGAATCTGTGCAGTAATGTGGTGGCACCATCATGTTAGAAGTAAAATTCTTCACTTTGACTGTACATACCAATGACAGGTAAGGTGGACTTGTGTAGTGTGTTGATATACTCTTGACCACTTAATGGGCCATCAAAGATGAATAGTCCAGAATTGCATTTGTGGTAAATTGGCTTTTTCTGTGAAGGTATGTGGATTGTCTACATGCCATTAGATATGAGTGTGGCAATTTCCTGTTCTAGTCTGTTTAAATTGTGCTTCATCGGGTAGACCATTTCCCAACAAGGCCATCATTCTCATGCAACATATTCTGAAATCTTTCACTGTGCCATCCTCTGGTCATCAGTGTTCACATTTCACATTTGTGTATCTCTATGGATGTACACTTTTACATTGAACTTGCAAAATTGTTCAATACGGTGACCAAACAAACAGAGCTTGTTGCTGGACAAGATTTCCCGCATCCTCATTTGTGCATATCACACATAGTGCCAAACTTACTATAAATGTCAAAATTGTGACTCATTTTGCTTGTAAATGTACTATTCACATGCAGTACCATCATGTTGTATTTAAGTGAAATCTTTTGAGGCATAACCATACTACTAGTTGTATTTCTGTCCAATTTTGAAACAAATTACACTGTTTTCACATATTAAAGTGTGTATACATTTTTTGGCAACCTTGGTATTCCCCTTTTATTGTAAAACTTAGTAAAATGGCAAATTATCATTGATGTGGAAAATGTATCTCATAGCACATTTTAAGAGTTTCAGCAATAGAGCATTGAAGTACCAATCCCGAATCATCATTTACACATTTTATATTCCATGACCTAGAGTTCTCAAACTATCACCCCCTCCCTCTTTGCATTTCTTAAATTGACATTTCCAAAGACTTAGCATTCGACAGCTTTTTATTTATTTCAGTGGGCATTTCTTCTGTTCTTCCTTTTTGGAAGTATGACTATTAAGTGCTGTTTTATTTCTACATTGCATTTATTTTCAGATCTTTACTTCTGTATTCTGAGTGTGTGGTATTGTATAAAAGGACTGCACTGAAATCAGTTCCCCCCCCCCCCCCTCCCCCGCACTTCTAGGTAGAAAATATATAAATGGTATACTGTTTTCTAATAATTTTGCAAAGAGGGAAAAGAACTGATCGACGATGTAAAGTGTGCAGTGAGAAAGGAAAAGGGAAACAGAGGTGGCATTGCAAATTTAAAGTGTTTGTGAAGCCTTGTACAGTTCTGCAAGGGAAGTACTACATCCTGAAGAAATCATAAGCGAAGTATGCACTATTGTATCAAAAGTATCTGGTCATCTATTTAGACATTAATATGGGGTGTGTCCACATTTCATCTTTATGACTACTTGAAATCTGCTGAGGGCACTTTCAATGAGGTGCTGAATGTCTGTGAAGGAATGACACACCATTGCTTCCCTAAGATCTCAGTCGTAGCAGGTAATGACGTTGGGACGCTGGGGCATGGAGTGAAGTCAACATTCTAACATATCCCAAAGGTGCCCCATTGGATTCAGGTCAGGACTCGGGGCAGGGCGGTCCTTTTCAGGAATGTTGTTATTCACATATGATTGCCGGAAAGATGCTACTTTATGCCAGGATGCTGTGTCACACTGTGTCATCATCTCCAAACTTTCTTTTGCTGTACACAATACACAATCGTGTAAAATGTGCTCGTATCCCTCTGCATTTAGAGTTTTCTTAAGTGTACTAAGGGGATTGCAGCTCGATCATGAAAAACATTCCCGTACCATAACACCATCTCCTCAGTAATTCACTGTTGGCTCTGCACAGGATGGCAGGTAACAGTCTGCAGGCATTCATCAAACTAAACCCTTCCATCGGATAGTCACACTGTGTAGCATCATTCATCACTCTAAATCACTCGATTCCAGTCATCCACTGTCCAGTGACATCGCCCTTTACACCACCTCGAGCATCACTTGTATCACTTACAACGAACTGCTCAACCATTGTACACCATTTTTGAACTCCCTATGCATATTCATTGTGTAGATGGACTGCTGGTTGCACTTTGGAACTCGCAATTGATTCCTTCCACTGATTTCAGGTGATTCTGTAGAACTGAGCGCTCTGACACTCAATGGTCCGTGTCCATCAGTACGTGAGGTCTGCTTTGTTTCAGTTTAGCAGTGGTTGTTCCTTTGCATTTACATTTCAAAGACACATCACCAACAATGGACCTGGGCAGCTTTAGGTGGGTTGAAATGACTTTGATTAGCTTGTTACTCAGGTGACGTCCAGTGACAAGTCCCTGTTCGAAGTCACTGAATTTTCCGGACCAACTCATTCTTCTTCTTTCCCTACTGACAAAATATTACTACCTGCCTTCTTTCATGTGGGTGGACCCGCATTCAGGACACTTACTGGTGAATTCCACATTACATAGTTATACCCAGATAGGTCTACTTTTAATCAGGTAGTATAAGTTGTACGGCATATTCAACTAATTGTGATAGAAATGGTTAAAGTTTCAGTGTCATTATTAGCAACATGTTACTATGAAGCCAATGCAATCTTCAAGAAAAGCTTTGATACAACTTGGAACAAAATGAGAGAGATGCAGGATGTATTCTGGTGGCATTACCTGCTGGATTGACTTTGAGCCTGGAGTTACTTCAACGAGACAGTTATAAGTCATTGAGGTTGACATTTTCAAGCAGTAGTGCCCTTTTATGTGCTCTTTTCCGCACATAGATGGAGAGAGATCTAGCCAGGAAAGAAGCAATTTGTTTAAGTGGGCCATTGCTCAGGTCTCTTGGAGCTCTAGTTCTGGCATCCCTGTACATACATTCCACCATGGGATTTGTTGTTGACCATAATGATCCATTCAGCAGAAACGACAACATTTTTTCAGTGAAGACTAGACAGAAAAACCATACACACTTTAATAACACTTTCTTAAGCAATGTACAGAAAGAGCTGCACCATTTAGCAGGTTTCATTTTTACTAGGCTTACAACAGAACTGAAAAAAATTGAGTGATAAATCCCAAACATTCAAATCCAAGTTGAAAGCTTTCCATGTCAAACATTCCTTGTATTCTTTACAGGTCTCCCTCATAATAGTTGAGATATTTTCTCGGAAACATGTTTTTTTGTTCATATACACCCTCCTTCTTCATGTTTTATCCATTCTTTAATTCTTTGTTTTGTGAATTGACTAGACTAAATTGACAATAAACTAAATACTAATTCATTCTGTGATCAAGTAGCTTTGGAACTTTATAACTAAATTAATTAAATAAATGAAGGCTTCGTCATTAGATTAAGTGTGTTATTTTAATATGTAGTTTGAATAAAATAACTTTATGGCTGTCAGTTGTAATATTTTTTCTCTTTCCACTTATCATTGTTGTAGGACTGAATTTTTTCTCCCCCCCCCCCCCCCCCCCCCCCCGAGTGTACTATGTATATCACTTTTCACTGTAAAGTGTATCCTTATTTATTCAGTTCTTGTAGTACCACGTCATCATTAACTTCATAAGAGGCCCCCCTCCCTCCCTCTCATGCCTACTTCTATAAATTTTCCATAGTTGTATATTTAAACTGAATATGGCCAGTTCTTTAATTCTTCTTTTATGTGAAGGCTGTCTTGTGTCTGTTGTGTTGATTACCCAGGATTCTATTTGCTTTTTTGTAACATCACATTTTTTATGGTTTGAAGTAGTTCCTAACACAATTCTAAATAACCTAATGCCACCACTGATCTCCCACCACAAAAAAGGTGGCTTCATTTTTATATATGCTGTGTGACATACTTCATCAGGCTCTTTTGCCAAACACTGTCAAGTTTCATTAACCCTTTGGGTTGTTACTGTACCAGCCCCCAGGGAGTGTACACAAGCCCTCATTTATTGTACCTCACGTGCCCTTAGTAGGGTGATGTTCCATATTAGGAAACATACCCTTTTTCTTTCTTTCTTTCCCTTTCTTTTTCCAGAAATCTAAAAATGAATCACATTAGCGTATTATAAGTGTAGCATTCAGGAAGAAATGTTATTTTTTAGGACCTAATGAATAAAAATAAACACGGTCATGAAGTTCTCAGATAAACAGGAAGTATTATTGAGAACTGAACTTCTTTATATGTTTCTTTTTTTTTGATGTAATAAGCTGACAGTCTTTGAATTGAAAGGATAATGGACAGTTACAAGAAAATTTGAGATAATAATACACACACACACACACACACACACACACACACACACACACACACAGTCTCCTGTAACTGCAATTAGGCTCTCACATCTATAACAATGTGCTATTCGCAGCACCCAATTGTGGTGAAATGCACTCTTCAACATGGGGAGATAGTTGGAACGCGAGTTGAAGGCTCTCTGTTGACATATGATCCTGGACGAACAAGAGTGGTATTAGTGAGATCCAGTATGTAGATGTCATTGGAGATTATGCCTGCCATAAAGTATAGTTATTTTGCTGTCAGAGCTCTTACAGATTTTAAAGCTAAATTCTTACATTTCCTCATTGCGGTCCTAAAACAGTATTTCTATATGATGCCCAACTACTTGCCATTTGGAATATGAACCCATTCTTCAGAGGTTAACAGACATATCTTCTAATCTTCCTAGGTCTGACTGTTAATCAAATATTTTGCCAGTGGAACTTGTATAAATATACTTACTTGGCTGGTGGCATAGCAGTATTGGATTCAAAACATTTTGCTAGTTAGTACATTATAGACAAATCCAATGTCTATTTGAGTTGATGCGGTAGCACTTGGAAGATCCAATTGAAGTTCATGTATCTTTCAAAAAGTATTAGTTTTTTGTAAGTAATATAGTCATATTATTCTGAAACATTACTCGTTTCTTTTTATTGCTGTTAGTTATAAAGGTCAGAATTTTATTTTCTTATAATTTAAATATGAAAATGCTAAAAAATTTATTTGTATGGGTTACATCTTGACCAGTAATCAGTATTTGCGTGTAGTACATAAGCATAACAAATCTTGAGTTGTGTAGTCCCCTAAAAGGAATGGATAGAGAAGAATCTAGGTCAGTATCAGCTAAAATGTAAAAAACAGAAATTCATTCAAATAAAGAGAAGTAGTGAGTGATAAACACTTGACACATTACATTACAGTGTCAGAATAGTTAATCTATTGTATTATGTCTTTTGAGGCTTTGACAGTTCAATAATGTAATCACTTTCTCAAATTTGTACTTTTTTTCACAAAGGCCTTGTTAGCTGAAAGATTATATTCTGACAATCTTTTTGTTGTGCCTATATGCGACTTAGTGTCGACCCCTGTATGGCAAATATCAGATTTCTTTTTCATAGTATTGTTACATTCCATCCTGGATTTTCCATTGTTTGATTTTCAACAGTATAATTATTGATCCAATGAGAGAAGTAATTTCAGAGTAGGCATCATTCATGATAAGTTTCCTACCTGTCTGTTTGTAAAACCTATGATATGTGTTCTGTCTAGTATGCCCATCAGCTTGTATTGCAGTTTCAGCTGAGATTTCTCAATGGTCATAAAACTAAAGGTTAGCTCATCATCTTCATCTCTGGGCACAGTGACAATGTGGTATATATCTAAGTGGCAGTATTACATTTTTGATGCTATTTTGCCAACTACTGATATTAATTGTGACGTAATAGTGTACTGTTGTCCAGTGTTGGAGTACTACATAGGTGTTGCTCATTTGTCAGAATTAATAGTTACTGTGATCCAATGCCCATAGCTAATTTTTCAATGATTCTAACTGTTTCCACATAAACAGCGTAAAATTTTAGGTATCTTTTTTATTGATTGATGTGTAGTTCATTGATTCACTGAACGGTGCATTGATATATAAGAAACTGATTGAATCTGATATATTCTTCCTTCAATTAGATATCTTGTCCTTTGGTTCCAATGTTATTTGTTTGAACCCAAAATTTGTTACCTTTCATAATGTTTTGGAGTCATTTTAAGCATTTTTAATATATTTAATTAATGCTTAGTGGTAATACTTTTGTTGAAAATTCAACCCTTTGAAGAATTTGTTTGTTATGTATCTCATATTAAAATGTCAAGGAAAATGCTTTTAATGAGGTTGTAGCACTCTGATTTTTAAATTATGTGAGATTAATGTACAACAATCAATGGGAAATTCATAGTGGAATGCTAACGAGAGGTGGTGTGTGTTGGAGGAAGAGAGGGTTTGTGTTGGAGGTGGGGAGGAGGCGTATGCATGAACTCTCACAGATTTTTTTTTTTTTCTTTAAGTATGCCTGTGGGTCACCTGTTACTCATTTGCAGATTGATAGTTGCCTTTTCTTTTTTTTAAAAAAAAGTAAGTAAAAAGAAACAGATTAATGAAATGTAAGCAACAGAATACTTACACCTGCTGCAGATGGACCCCAAAGTGCATTCCATCGATCAGTCAGAACATTGTAACAATCCACTTGATTGCTTGTTAATGCACTTTCCTGTCACAAAATGACAGCAACTCATCATAGTAAGAATTATTGTAATCTTTGATATGCAGCTGGAGGTAGACAACACACCTCATGTTCGTACAGAGATCACACAGCCTTGTGTTTTAAGAGATCATACCTTTTCAAATTAAGGAGCTATGGTATCATATGGAATTTTATCATATGCCCTCCAAACTACTGTAATGTTATTTTGAATGTGTGCTATGAACGGTTACTCTTGTGGAAAGTATGATGTTAAGTGGAGAAGACATTAGTTGTGAAGGAATCCATTTAGTCACTAATAATTACACTTTCATAGCTGCTTTTTTTGCAACAACCAGTGGTTGTAGGGAGGCACAAATGAATAGTTTCCCCTTGTCACCACCATCATTAGCGTGTATGGGATGCATGTGTCAAGGACATGTTATCCCGATAGAAAATATATCTTGGCATGCCCTTAAATCATTTGAAACAAGTAGAATGCATTCATCTGGCCCTGAAAATCATTTCCTCATTTCTATTGTCTGATCATAGTATTTCCAGGGTTTATGAGTCATAGCTGATGATACTGTTGGCCTAAATGCACGAACGTGCATGAGCTGGTAGTCCTGTTTACAAGAATGCACTGTACACAGTCGTAATATGAAAGACGTACACCATCCTCACCATTGCACTATGTTGTCAGTTTTACCACAAATGGACACCTGTCTCCTTTTTTTACAGAGTGGGCAAAACTATTTTATTTTCATATCATGGATGAGGCATTCTTGCCCACTAGTTATAGTCTGTCTGTAAACTGAAGAGCGAGCAGCGCTTTTGGTGGGGAAAGTGGCCTTTCCCGGAAGAACCCTGTCACTGGCTTACAGGGCAACCCAAAATCAGTTGCCCGTTACATATCCAGCGGTGTAGTTCGGCGTGGCGTGATATACGTCGTTTCTGTTCGTGGGATCTTAGTTGCCAATCTCAGTCAGTTGACTTTGAGTACTCACTGATATACTTCAGTATCCGGAAGTGATGGATAATCGCCCAGCATTGCAAGAAAATGTGCAAAATATAAAGGAGATATTTGCGCAGAACGAGCGTTCGATCGTCTCTAACGTTATTACAGTTTGTGTTAAGGAAGCTACATAAAAAGAGATGTTGGCTAATATTACCAGTCCCAATCAAAGGGCTGCAGATTATGCAAACGTCAGCCTTGCAAAAATAGGACGCATAAGGAAGGAACGCGAAAACAAGGCACATCGTTTACTGGAATCGCCACGAAGAAAAACTAATAATTTAGGTAGGAAACCCATCGTTATAGACAGTTTCACAAAATCGGTCATTCGACAAACGATGGAGGACTTTTACATAAACCAAAAAACAATGCCCACATTACGGAAATTACTCACTGGTGTGAAACAAAAAAATAGATTTTCGATGCAGAAAGATGTTTTACACAAGACATTGCGTGAAATGGGATTTACCTTGAAATACTTTTCAGACATGTGTACGAAGACAATTACAAAAAAGCAGTGCGAATCGAACTAATACAACACACGTAATTATAAATTTCTGATTAATTTTTAAACACTCTTTGAATTGCAAGAATTGTTAAGTTTTAATGCAGCCCTTCAAAGAAAACATCTACCTTTTAAAAGAAACACAAAGTAAGAACAAGCCTTAAATTCTACAGACTGATTACACTATATCTGGTTCGTCTTACGAATAGAGGAACATACATTCATATGAATAGGCATTCGATTCTATGTTTGTAGTAGAATCCTGACTTCTGTTCTTATGTTAATATTATTTACTCTATAATGCTTTGTTTTGAAGAAGCTATCATCTTTTGTTTTCGTCATACTCTTAACGCATTTGTCTAAAAATAAACACAGGCGGAACGTATCTGTACATGGCGTCACCAAAGATTTAAAGCGCGCGCCCTGGCAGGGACTGTACTACGTTGTGGAACAGCCTGTAGAAGCGCCCTGTGACGCAGCAGGGCTGGCAAAGGTGGGACTCGCTAGATCGCTCTTCAGTTTACCGACAGACTATATCTATTAGTGGTTTCATTGTTATTTTCCACCTTTCATGTTTCAAAAGGCACAACATATGAACAAATTATCAAAATTATTACTCTGTATTCCCGGCAAGTGTTACAAATATTTTGTGTCCATCAGCCAGGGATGCTAAGTCCAGCAGTCCACATTGTGCTATTCAATAGTAGAGTATGTGCTGGCACCAGGATTCACCCTCTTCCTTCTGTCAATAGCATAAAACACAAACATGACTCCACATTATACACATATTCATTACACTCACCTACATCCAGCAGATACCTCTAAGACAACCCCCATAAACTGCATGGAAAGAGATCATTGTGTGCAGAAGAGGAAAACCTAGGCAACTGAACAACCTCTTGAGGTCTTCCATCAAACAATGCCATACACCTATTCCTTTAAACAATTTCAAATAGAGTTCACTTGGTTGCCTATATCATCTCAGAATGTATACTATTAAGTACTCTGCTCTGCTGTCCTCCTGCATGATGTTTATACCACTGTGCATTACGAAGTACATTGCTAATATCTGTAATTTAGCACATGCTTGATATAAGAAGTGTATTCTGAAAAATGATCTTCATGAGGCTTTGTTTACACACTTTTAACTTGTTAAGATTTCTTTATTTGACTTAGTGATGATATCAAGCACTGTTTTCTAAAACTGTACAAACAAACTGTCTTACCTTAATACTTGGGAAATATTGTAAATATCTGGTACTCTGATACCAAGACATTTTTGAACAGAGCACCTCAGCTCTATTATTTTTCTGGCTGGGTGGGAAAGATGGGTTGTAAATTCCCTGCAGTCTACATGACATAATGGTGATGCAAGCTAGCCAATTGTAATTTGACAACTAACAATTAAGCATAAAAAGTAAAACATGTATGCATTTTTGATAGTTATTTGTTCTTATCAAAAGTGATGGGGACCTTTCTTGAAAACTTCAGATTTTAGGTGTAGTTGATTTGGAAAGAGAACTGAAAACATTCTGTTTAACAATACTACTGTGAAAGACTTCTTAACAGTATGAGAACAACATACATTTCACTTATTACCTATTGCTGTATTGCTCATGGTATGTTCAGTAGGTGAACAGATATAGAACTGCAAATGACTTGTTGCTGTCAATGTGTTAGGTGGTGGACGAAAGTTTCATAGCCTAATGGTGCAATGCACTCTGTTTTTCTGCTGATGGTTACCCTTCTGCCTGCCGATCTATTTAGCAGTCCGCCAACCAATGGTGATGTGATTGTGAAATAACATAACCATGTGAGAATCTCCCCAGTTAGCAATAGCTGGATTAATTAATAAAAGCATTAGGATCAGTGTTCTTACAGACCCTGATGACTTCCATCTGATAAATGACATGTGCAATTGAGTTTATTTGAGCTGTAGAATTAGTGCCATGCTAAAACAGTGATGAGAGTCACATCGTATGTACCCCATATATTTCTGACCCTCTTGGTCTTGTTCCAGCAGTTGGTAAGTAGTCAGTCCTTTTTTTTTTAAATTTCAAATAGTGTTATAATCTTGTTCCTATTATTGGTACAATATGCAAGTAATGACACCATTCTCAGACAGAAATATTACTTAGTGATTCTTTTTGCATCATCCAGAAGGATAAAATAGCCATTGCCAGAAACATAGTCTGTTCTTAAGCTCATTATATCAAAAACTTCTTGTCTCACGTATTGATAGTAGTTACGTTAAGTTCATTTTATATCATTCTGGAGTGGTATCCAGGCACTGTGTTTTGTCCTTTCACAGGATCTGGATCAAGTCCAAAACTGAAGTCGTCAAGTGTGAAATTGAAACAACTGGATTTGTCATCAAGCAATCTTACTCTCGAGAGAGTGAATACGAGTTGTGCTTCTAGTGGTGGAACAACACCTCCTAGTGGCACAAGTGGCAGTGGAAGCGGCAGTGGAGGCAAGGGAGCTCCTGGCACTAACCCCACAGGCAAGCGAAAGGGCTCACTGTCAGCTGTCATTGATAAGCTAACGGCACAGCATTGTGAACAAGGTGACAGTATAGTAAAAGATGGTTCCAGGTCAGGTGGTGTTCCTGGTACAGTTGGAGCAGGAGGAAATAGTGGAAACACCACTGGACCTAAGCAGCCTGGTGAGTACATGGTAAAACCCAGTTCCGATGGTATAAAACTTACTATCAATAAAACACGAACCAAAGACTCGAAGCCAGCAAGCCGCAATCAGTCGAGTGGTTCGTCGACAGGAAGTACGGGATCCCCAAAAACACATACTGGTTTGAAGCCTGGTGTCAATAGTGGTCCTGCCTCAAAGAAACCACATTCAGGTGGCCCACCTAGGTCACAGACTTCACCATCAAATGGTACCGCATCAGGATCTGCATCTACAGCAGCAACCGGAACGGGAGTGATGACAGTTGCTGCGTCATCTGGTTCTGTGAGTGGAGCACGTTCACCGGCAAACACGTCGAACAAGACTGGCGGCAGTGGCAAGGCTGGTAGTTCCAAAACTGGTGGATCCAAGCAACTTGGCGGTTCGCCGAAGACGGGCACACGAGATGGGAAAATGGCACGCCCTGCCAAGGGATCCAGTGACAGACTTGGATCTCCATTTGGTGCTGGTGGTAAACCGGGTGACAGTCGTAAAGGCAGTGGTGCAGCTCTCGGAACGGATACTGTAACTGCTGATCCGTTCAGAACTGGAACATCTTCCAAACTGGAGGTAGCATTGCCACCACTTAAAAGCCTCGATACCAAATTTCAGATACCCAAATTATCAGCACGCAACAGTGGGTCGAACTCAACAGCAGTGTCACTGGGCAGCGACAGGTCTACTGTGGTGGACAGAGTGATTCAGCCGGTGCAAGATAGACCCGATTCTAAATTTGTGCCAGGAAAATCGGTAGTAGCCGAAGGTAATAAAAGTCCTGTACCTGGTACAAGACAGGTACTGTCTTTGCAGCTTCAACAAACTCCCTCGCAACCTGTAGCCCCACCACGACCTTCTTCGCCTTCTGCAAGGTTTCCAGTAGCGGCGACAGTAGCGGGTTCACTTTCGGTGTTGCCGTCCGGTGATAATAGTTCTGAAATGTCGGACTCAGGACCTATTGCAGATACAGTCTCTTCGCACGCTCCCTCTGCACAGGAAGCAGCAGAGCTGCTACTAGATTTTTCAGCTGCCAAACAGTCATTACAAGTGGCAGGGCCGTCTATTCCTTGCCGTAGACGGAGCCCACCTCCTCCTCTTCCACCTCCACCACCTGCCTTTCCTGCAGGTTCACCATCTGTTTCTGTGCACATAGTCAAATCACCAGCTCCAGCTGCCTCACCCCTGGTAACCCCCTCTCCCCATTCTGTGTCACCCTGCATCACTGATGACGAATTGATGGACGAAGCATTGGTCGGAATGGGTAAATGAGGTACGGCACCTGCCCAGTCAAGCTCCTCCTCGGGTTTGTCGTGGGCATCAGCTGGTGATATGTGAACTTTCATGTCATTGTTACTGTGCTACATACCACAAAAGCTACACTTGTCACTGAAGTTACTATGTGTGGTTGCTGTGTGTTGAAAAGTGCTTCTTATACTCAGACTTTTTTGTAAGGTTGACAGCGATTCACGTGGTCTCTGTGCTATCTGATTTTCTTTTCTGAGAATAAGTGTAACTGTATTATATTTATGCCTTTACAAGTGACATGAAATGTCCCATGATTGTGATGTGCGTCATTCTACATTTTTGTTTCAATATGGTTCTTAAATTTAGACTATACCAGGAATGCAATTCATGATCAGACTTTTGCCTATTAAATTTTTCTGTATCTTCGTATTTATTTCTTTGCACAGAGAATATTGTGAAGACCTTTGTTACTTTTTCTCTGATATGGCAGGTGAACAAAATAACCAGTTAACTTGTAATGTGGAGATGCTATTATGTGCCTCATGTTTTGCAATTCCTTGTACTTATGCACCATTTGTGTATGCAATACTTTGGAACAGTGATAGAGATTTCCAGATGTGACCGCTCAAATGTATATAATGAAGTATTTATGTTTGTCTAGCAATACATTTACACACTCTTGTATTAATTTAGAATTCTCTTCTTATTAAGTACAATATGAAGGTAATATTGAGTGGCACAGCATATGGAATTTGGGCATTTAGTTCTACATCTGTTAGGGAAAACTTCAATGTGCAATTTTAAGCAAATTTTTATTTTATTAATTATGTTGGAATGTGTGCAGAATGTGAGTTGCTAAAAGAAATTGCCTGTACAGTTATTTTATATACATATATATATAAATAAATATATAATTTCTTCAATGTAATGTTCTATAGATGTTGGACCAAATCACATATGTTGGAAAAGAATATGGTAAACCAGTTAAAGGCATTATAAACTACACTTACCAAGTGGGAAAGGTTTTGAACATTTTGTACAAATAAGCGTTGATTTAACATTCAGCAAACAATGATTATAAAGCTGCTTCCTTTCTTTCGTTTTACTCCCCATATTTCTCATTCTATGTTATAAGTTTTCCTGGTAATACAGGATTTCATTATGACGTATAATGTACTTAATGCGAATTTCAGTATGATGTCGAAATAATGGGATTGTAATCAAGTCTTTTGGTTGGTCAAGCAGTTTTATGTGGACTCTGTGAGGAGGACAAATGGAACTCCATTATGTGTGCAATAACATGCATGAACATACATACTCTTCGTAGATTAATGAGAATGTGGCATGAATATTTATTCTAATCATCCAGTATAGCTTTTGCCTGAAAGCAAGCTTTTTTTTAAGTAAGTTTTTTTGTAAATTCATTATTCCAGCTGGCATTTGACCATTTCAACTGATTTAGAGATAAGGTGTCTCATTACATTTGTTTTTCATAGTGTCACAAATAGCTTATATTCTTCTGTTGTAGGTGCACTTTTTCACAACTGTGATGTAAATGCTTTTTTATTCTTTGTATGGATATCTTTTCATAAGTATTCATCTTCTGCAAATTTCAGTTACCCAATCCTTCTTCTAATCAAAATATATCCACACAAGTGAGATGAAAACAAAAATTGTTGTACAGTGGTGAAAAATGTAACACATTATCTGAGTTTGGGAGCTTCCTCTTTGATGGATATAGAGAATGCACTACAGGGCATGATGGCGCGGTAAGAGGAGGGGGGGGGGGGGGGTAGAGAGAGAAGTTATGTAGAAAGAATAATTCCGTGTTGGAAATTAATGGAACCAAATAGAGGACAATTAAAGAAACTAAAAAGAAAGAAGAATTTATGTGAAACAGATGAAAAGAAAAAACAATAGGTGTATAAATGATTTATATAGGGGTATAAGGCAGGATTCACTCAGTTAATATCAGGAAGGTGGATTATAATGTGTAGGCAATCGTGGAAAGTAAAATAGTCATAGAAATAGTGGAGGAATTGGAGGAATTAAAAACTGGATATTGGAGGCGGTAGTGAATAAGGCGATGAATAATATTTGCCGCTATCGTCCACAAACTACTGTCATGTCCCATAGCTGGTCGTGCAGCATGTATGCTTATTACTATAAGTTCCTTTAGTAGTAATTCACACATTATTTGTAAACATTTACAAATTATTATACTTCCATTACGTAATGTATATATCATTTATAACTGATTAAACAATTGTTCAATCACAAAAAATCACTTAATAAACTTTACCCTTACGTTGATCAATATTGCAAATCAATTCGCAAAACTCACTTTGTTTAGTAAAGTCAATATGTTGTAGAAGTTCTTACTTCTTTCCTTATCTCAGTCCCCTTTTAGTTACAGCATGTCTCTGTTGATTTTACTTTGTATAGCTCTGTTCCAGTCATTTCTAGTTTTGTATTGCTGAAGGCTTTCATGAATGTCTTTACTTGTATAGTATTGTCTGAGTTTAATAACATGGTATAAAATCTTTACTTTGTTTTCAATAAAATAAACTTGTGTGTTCATTTTCACAGTACACCTGCTCTTTGATTGTCATAACAATGACATAGATACAAAATGTGTTAACGGGCCCCACTTTTAGCATTTTGATAGTTGTTGAGTTTCAAACATCCCCCCCCCCCCCCCCCCCCCTCCTCCTCCCATAAGCCATTTCACATCAGATGTGTGTTTCACATGCCATATTTCTCGTAAGGTAAATGGTTATCCTCCTTACTCCTGTTTAAGTGCCACTACTTTCATGCCATTGGTGTCTTGATATGATTTATAATAACATTTTAGCTTCTCTTTTGTTCTTTCTTTAAAGCTGAAGGTATGTGCCTTTCTCATTGAAATACTACTATGTCCTAAGATATATGAGGCAACTACGTATTACCTAATGTTTTCAAAATTCTCATCATACTGCATGGCACTACAAGACTGTCTCCTGTGGTCCAGATTTGTTTTGTTATTGCAAATACATTTTCTGCTCACTGAACACTTTGGTAGACCCTTGTAGAGACTGATTTTTGTGATGAACAAAAGCTGCTTTCAAAAGTAGTAAGTCATTTTGGAGCACTGTTCTATTTCTTAATTTGCATAATGATTATGGAATTTTCATATTGAAAAAGCTCAGGCAAATAGTCTGTACTCATCTGTCTCTCCTTTGATTTATTGCCCCCACAGCTACAAAATTTGTGTTAACCTTTTCCTTTGTGTCTGGTTTACCTTTTTTAATTCCTGTATTCTTTTTCCCATCCTTATGCTGTCATTTTATATTCTGACACCCCTGTCCCGTACTTTTGTGATTTTTTTATTTTGTTTTTTATTACTAACATTTTTCTGCAAGCTGCTTGAATTTTATTATTATTACTTCATTATTCACATTCATGTTTTATGCCCGATGTCATGTAAGAACATTGTTAGTGTCTTTCCATTTTACTTCTTAAATTGTATTTCTGACTTACCCAGGCTTGTATTCACAATATCTGGCAACATTTTACATTACTTCTAATTGTTTTTTACCTCAATGATTCCTTCAAAGCACACAAAATTTATATTGTTTTTACTGTTGCTTTTTATCATTACCTTATCAGTGTGTGTTGAATTAACATCTTTTTAACCTATGTTTCTTATTTTGTTCCCCCCCACAGAGCCAAGACAGTTGAGGAAACGAGAAATTCCTATAAACGTGCTCAGAAATTCAGTAACCGTAAGCCATGAAATTGAACAGTTTATGAGACAATTACGATTTATCACTGTTAGTAAGAGCTCTCTGACCACATGCTAGTGGTGTTTTGAAATTGTCATACGGATAATGGCAGTATATGTAGTAAAAGAAAAGAAAATAATGCACTTTATGAACAGAACCTTTGGTAGGATAATAATATAGGATAGTAATATTAATTGAGGTAACAAAATGAAAATTTGCAATGTGATGATCCAGTATTCAATTCACCTGACCTTTTTTTGTTCTGTTTTTCTTTTTCCCTCCTCCTCCTCCTCTTCTTCTTCTTCTTCTTCTTCTTCTTCCTCCTCCTCCTCCTCCTCCTCCTCCTCCTCCTCCTTCTTTTAAAAATATTGTGTGTTAGTAGTCATATGTGTGTGTTGCCATGTAGTGCTCTCTCTCTCTCTCTCTCTCTCTCTCTCTCTCTCTCTCTCTCTCTCTCTCTCTCTCTCTCTCACACACACACACACACACACACACACACACACACACACCTTTTTTCCAAATAATATTAAAACACTGGGCTAGTCACTGCATGCTTCTACCAGTGGTTTTTATAAAATTTTCATCATCACCTCAAAATTTTAAAAACGTTACATAATTAGTTTTTTTGTTTGTTTGCATTACATGTCTGTAGTCCTGGTACACATTGAAATCCCTGTACCACAATATCGTTGAAAGCTACTGGAGGAGCCGAAACAAAATGGCGCAGTCTTTTGATAAAATGCAGTATTGTGCAGTACCTCATTTCTGCTGAAAATGAATTTTCATGATACTCCACTTTATCAATGCACTGTGACTCCTTTCTTCCCCCTCCAGTGTCCTGCTGCAATATTGCAATGCAAAGTGCAATGTGAGTATCAAGACAGCAGATATGTACCTGCAAATTAACAAATCATTATGTAACTTTATTTTTTCAGAGTGACATTTAAAACTATCCCTTGTGTGAGCTTACGCCAGTTTAAGAAAAGCTTTGAGTGAGTAAGGGAAGTTATTGAAATTGACAGTTTGTGAAATAGAAAACACTGTTGTGATTAGTGTCATTAATAATATGACTGAAATGAGTGAATGGCACCTTTTTGCTTAGGAGTCCAGATACGTTATTCGGACAATATGAAAAACAAATACAAATTATAATAAAACTCCCAATTTTGGAACATTTCCTGTTACTGTATTTCAAAGTTATTTATTTATTTTTATAAGAAAGTTCATAAAAAAGGTCTGTGTAACTCTCTCTTTCTGCGTCATTCACCCTGTCATGTTATGTTTGTGAATTGCTTAGCCTCACCTTTGCAGTAATTGGCATTGTCCATGACTTCCTGTAGTATTCCTCTTTCTTTCTTCTTTTTTCCTTAGGAGGAACCCCTCTTTCAGAGAGCCTGAGATTCTCAATATTTTCTTTTCTCCCCCTCCCCCTCGTTCAGTAAGTCCACAACATTCCACATATGTGGCATGTACAGCAATTGTATCTGTTGCCGTATGTAGTACATTGCGTGCTAAATTCTTGAATGTCACTTGTATGCAAGCTCTTGTTAAGACTTGTAGAGTTGATCCTCTTTATGTAGTATGTATTTCAGTGCTGTGTTCAACATCATATATATTAGTATGTATTTGTTCCACATGTATACATGGTGTTATTATGAAGTTTCTGAAGTGTATTTTGTACCAGAAGATATATTTCCAGGTTTCCAACCACAGTGGCAATTCCATTTCCTGCATGGTATTTTGACAAGTAGCCTGGCTGTCTTTATCAGTTGCTGTGAGTGATTAATCATCACAATGTGCTCACTGCCTGGACTCTAGCCAAACTGACAAAGACTATGGCTCATAGTGCCTGAGGAAGAGAATTAAGTACATTCTGTAGAAAAATTGTCTAGTCAACCTGGCTGGTCACCCAGAAATATATCTTCATCAGTCATTCTGGGTAAATGTTAGAAATTATATTTTAAACATTTTATTTTTGATGACCTGTATATAACTTGCTTATCAGAATTTTCTGTAATGTGCCAAAACTATTTACTGTCAAAAATGAAAGGACAGATACCTACAAGAACAATGAATGTCAAGTGAGTTGACAGATAATTCTCTTTCCATGTGTGATGCTTGTGTTATAGATCTCATATATTTCATAGTGTCTTCCCATATTACCAGAATATCACCACTGAACTACAAACCTTTATTTTCTATTGTGAGAATACAAGAAGCATGTTGATTGTTTCACACTATACTGTTAAATCAGCTT
This sequence comes from Schistocerca gregaria, assembly GCF_023897955.1. Taxonomy (NCBI): domain Eukaryota; kingdom Metazoa; phylum Arthropoda; class Insecta; order Orthoptera; family Acrididae; genus Schistocerca; species Schistocerca gregaria. Next base: position 936,442,641 of record NC_064922.1, read on the forward strand.
TAAGGACTCTAGAGAAAAGTTGTTAGTAAGTAATTGTTGTCTGGAGGACAAGTTAGCAACCAAATTTTAATTTGTTTTACATAAATAACAGAATCAGTGACTCATCTTACTTACAAAGAATACATAAGTAATGAAGATCTGAAGTTTGTGGACACCAGTGTATAACTGGTGTAACTCCTGACACCCTCTGCGATCAACAGTTCTTTCATGTGGAAAGTTCATGGGGTGTGTAGCTGGTAAAGTCAGAGAACTTACATGATATTCTAAGAAGGTGGTGTGCAGCAATCAGCAGTTGAGATGGTGTTCATGAGAATATTTATGCAACTGTATGTCCCTTTGCATAAGATGAGTTGCAGCATTGGATGCATTGTATTCTAAGAAGAAGTGTTGGGGGCATCAGTCTTGCTTTTCAAGACAAACTGCTGCAATAAGTGAGTACAAACTTCTGAAGAGTAGTGGAGGGCATTGGGACATGGGACCAAAATGTACTATCCTTGCTTATATGTGTGCGCCATGCCTCATATATTATTTTTGTTATGAGTGAAAGGAACTTCCCATGGTGAAACATCTCCTAGCTGAAATATCATAGAAATTTTATGATTTCAGCTTTTGTAAACATGAGAAACCTTCAAGAATGTTTTATCTGGGATTATACAACAACGAGTCTGATTGAAAAATTGCATCAGTTCAGAAACAACTTCAGCTGTGTGATGTATGCTCTCAAATGAACTTTGAAGTAGTTGAGGAAAGAATGTGTATGATGGAGATCTACAAATTGCAGTAAAAAGCTCAATTATTGAGCACAAAAATTGTACTGTAGCAAAGTATATCACATTGTTTTTCAGCACTTTCCAAAGTACAAGCTCTTCTGCTTTGTATGTCTTTAGGTTAAAAATGAATGTGACGTATTAATTTCTTAAATTGTTTTGTATGCTTTTGAATCTTTTATATAGTAACTTGAGAGCTTCACTTCAAGATAGAAAGTGCTTCCAAGAGTTCTTTTTCATTTAGAATCTTCGGAGAATCCAAAAATATGAAATGAAATTTGAAATCATTGACTTAACTTTTCCCTCTCGGTTTGCATATTATGATATATGTAATGTTTTTTTAAAAAAATGGAAATTTGGTGTTTTACTTTTGTTCAGGAACTCTATCATTATCTCTCCCATACCTTCACTGATCATGGTTGTGGTGTGTTTATAGAAATATATTGTAATATAGATTTGTGTTTTGGAAAATGATGAGATATTTTGAATGTTTGAAGATAAACATTATGGTGCTAGAGGTTGCTGTTTGCAGTTTATATTCTCTAATTTTTTTAAAAAATTGTACTTGTAAAAAATAACTGTATTATTATGTAAAGTATGTTTATATGTATATTATCAAAATATTTTACCTTTATTTTAAAAGGTATATTGTAAATATCAGTAATACAGGAAAATTATCATTTTGCATATATTCAGTGTTGTGATTAAGACCAACAAAAGATGTTTTTCCCCTTTGAATGTGAATTACACGCAATACCATAATTTATTCTCTGTTTGTTCTTCTTTTATTAAAATGCTGTTTTTTTCTTTATATGAAAAGTGATTTTATTGCAAATGTTTTTTTTCTCGGTGCCAACAAGAGAAAACATATTTATGTGGTACATGTACTAACTGTACAGAAAAATTAAAATTCATTACAAGCAAATGAACATAAGATTAGAAGTGCGTCTGAGAACTCTTTTTCATTATTTTCCCTGTCCTATTGAAAGTACACAAATACATGAAACATATGGTTTCATTGTATTGTCATAGTGATACTACTCAGTGAGCACCCGAGTACAAATATTTGAGTTTTTCAAAATATGTGCAGTTTGAAAACATAAAGTTTCCAGTTAATTTTAAGTGTTTCAAAATATTGCTAATACTCTGTCATACTTGTCTCACTCATGCATTCATTATTGAATATGTTTGTACACTCTTCCTTTAGTGGATACTAACAGCCAGTAGTACTACAAACATGCACCAAACAAGGACTTGAGTACACTGTAGTTTCTTGAAGCAATGAAGTATCATCTGAGTAGTGTCAGGTTTACAAATAACAAAATTGTATAGAGAAGACCATATTCGTTGGGTAGTTAAATGTGGATATAAACAGATGCAGCATATTGTGCTTAATAATAAGCCTCTCAGGTCGTTCAACAGATTTCGAATAAGTATGCAGCTGGTGAACCCATAATCCTGAGTTCACTACCACAGACATTTTACTAGAGAGTGTGAAAAAAAGGAATTTTGTAACAAGTAGATACTGGGAAAGAAGCCAGCTGTAAATTTGGTAAAGCAGTTATGGGTGGGCTATTTACAATTTGTACAGAAACCAGATGGCAGCTTGAGTCAAGGGGGATGAAAGGGAAGCATTTGGTGAGAAGGGAGGGAGACTGCTGTAGCCATCTCCAATGTTATTCAATCTGTATATTGAACAAGCAGTAAAGGAAACAAAAGAAAAATTTGAAGTAGGAATTCAAGTCCAGAGAGAAGAAATAAAAACTTTGATGATTGCAGATGACATTGTTAATTCTGTCAGAGACAGTAAATGACTAGGAAGATGAATTGAATGGAATGGAGGGTGTCTTGAAAGGAGATTATAAGATGAACATCAACAAAAGCAAAATGAGGACAATGTAACTTAGTCGAATTAAATCAGGTGATGTTGAGAGGATTAGATTAGGATATGAGACACTTAAAGTAGTAGATGGGTTTTGCTATTTGGGAAGCAAAATAACTGATGATGGTCGAAGTAGGGAGGATGTAAAATGTAGACTGGCAAAGGCAAGAAAAGCTTTTCTGAAGAGAAATTTGTGAACACTGAATATAGTGTCAGGACATCCTTTCTGAAAGTATTTGTATAGAGTGTAGTCATGTATGGAAGTGAAACATGGACGATAAACAGTTTAGACAAGAAGAGAATAGAAGCTTTAGAGATGTAGTGCTACAGAAGAATGCTGAAGATGAAATAAGTAGCTCAAGTAACAAATGAGGAGGTACTGAATAGAACTGGGGTAAAGAGAAATTTGTGGTACAACCTGACTAAAAGAAGAGTTCAGTTAGTAGGACACATTCTGAGGCATTAAGGGATCACCAATTTCGTGGTTTTTTTTTTTGTGGGGGGGGGGGGGGGGGGCAAAATCATAGAGGGCGACTAAGAGATGAATACAGTTAGCAGATTCAGAGAGATGTAGGTTGCAGTAGTTATTCAGAGATGAAGAGGCTTGCATGGGATAGAGCAGTGTGGACAGCTGCATCAAACCAGTCTTTGGGCTGAAGATTACAACAACAATAATACCTTCTATATCCAAATAAGTGAGGTATTCCAAAGAACAAACTATAACTTGAGGAAGGTACATCTTGTTCATATCTGCATGTTGCTCAACACCCACTGCAAAATAGATTGTCCACAGTGGAAACAAGAAGCACTTTGAAGATTAAGTAAGGGAAAATACTGTTTACCTCTACGCAAGGCCTATAGATATTTTTAAAAAATTTTCTCCTGCGCCTTTAGAAAGTTGAATCAGCATATGATTGTCCTTGTGCAATGATGACTGCAAGTGCATATGTGTATTAATATCCTTTTCAGTAAACTTACCACTTTGCCGGAGCACTGGTAAAAATAATGACTTCCCAACCCGTACAGTAAGTTTCCATAAATCGGCTGTATTAACAAAATGTGTTCCTACCATAATCTCCATAATCTGTCCCTTGATAGAACGTGAAACATTGTTTCATTGTTCCAGCTCACGTCAAACTTCTCTAGGAACCATACCTTCTGTCAAGCCATTGAAGTGCTATATCTCTACCCGGTAATATTTGCTTTGTATCACCATCTATGCACATTATCCAGACAATGCTGGAATCCTTTATTTGAATTATTGCTATTGCCAGTCGCAAAACAAATTCGTTTATGATTGAGAAAAATAAACACAAAGTGATTTGGCTTGTCACACCAAACAGGCATGTTGTTTACACAGCAACTGTGTCTTCCACTGTCTGAAATTTGTAACACATTTTCAGCTGTTTCAAAATGCAGCTTGATATGCTGTGATACAAATTAAGTGATGAAATTATTGACAGTTTGACAAATGTTATGATTTTCTGTCTTACTCGGGGGGGGGGGGGGGGGACTATTTGATTCTTAGGAAGCAATATAATTGTGAAGTAATGTTGTAAATAGCGTATTAGGGATTATATTCAATAAGCTTGTAATCCTCCCATAGTTTACATTTTACAGACTGGGAAACTCGAGCCGCTCATTTATTTTTAGTATTTAGTATTAATTTTCACCATTCTGGCCAGAGCTGGTGGTCATGTTTGCATGAGATGTGTTTGCTTGTGTGTATGAATGGTGTGTGTTTCAATGTTTCTCTTTTGCTCGTGAAAACTATGGCTGAAAGCTTTGTGTAAGTGCCTGTTAATTGTGCCCATCTGCAACTTAACATGTCATCTTTATGATAAGTAACAATTTATTGTTTCCTACATTTTTGACCTTCCTACCTGGAGTTTTAGTTGTTTAACTTCCTGTATAGAGTTATAGGGTGGTAATATAATATTAATGACCAGGCATAGCAAGAGCTTTGATACTAATTGTTCAGTCTGTTGGTAAGTGTTTGTATTTTTAAAGTTTCCTTTCTTGACAAATGATATGAGGGTGATTTGATGAGACACTTACAAAAGCAAGAAAAAATGTTTGTTTCTTAAACAACTCACCTTACTTCTTGACATAGTCTCCTTTGAGAGATATACACTTGGTCCAGTGATCCTCCAGCTTTTTTATCCCATCAGAAAAAATAGTTTCTATCAAACTCTGCACAATATGTGTTGGCTGCAACTATCACTTTCTCATTTTATATAATTTTTTTCCTAAAAAGCCGGAGTTCCAAGCTAGGGAATGGGAAGACGTCACTTGGGGCCAAGTCTGGTGAATAGGGTGGATGAGGAACAATTGAAAGACCAACTGATACACTTTTGCCATTATTATCGCCAATTTGTGGGATGGTGCATTGTCTTGGTGAAAGAGCACTTTTTGAATTTCAGCCTTGGTCTATTTTCAGCCAAGGAATGTTTCAAATGATCCAACAGTGAATTATGATAGGGTCCAGTTATGGTTCTGCCTTTTTCCAAGTAATCTATCAGGATTATTCCTGATCTGGCACAGGAAAGGCTTCTACTAACTGTAAATTTTCTTGATAAGTGTTTGTATTTTTAAAGTTCCCTTTCGTGACAAGTTACATGAGAGTGTTTTGATAAGACTGGTAGAAAACCAAGAAAAAATGTTTGTTTCACAAAAACAGTTCATGCATTTTCCCATTGTTATTGCTAATGTGTGGGATGATGCACTATCCTGGTTAAAGAGCACTTTTTTTGCAAGCCAATCTTGGTCTTTTTTCAGCCCATGCAAGTTTCAAAGAATCCATCAGTGAAGCATAATAGGGTCCAGTTATGGTTCAGCCTTGTATCCAACCATGTTTAAATTCATTACTACAAAGGTAAATGGTCTTCAGTGATGGTACAGGCTCCACATGAACTTCATCCAGTTCTGTTTTTATTTGTGCAGTAGTGCAGCTGTTCAAATGAAAATATTAAATAACAGCACAAAATTCAGTTTTTGCCATTTTCAATTGTAGTCGACACACTGGCCAGTTCAGACAGCTGTCAGCAATGGAATGTACACCGTACAGTGTTGAAATTCTTTATATGATTCTTGGAATAATCAAGCTTACCGACCATGAAAGCTCAACAAAAACGTCCAATTTTTTCATGCAACTTTACTAGACTCATGAAACAATGCACATATTTATACTATTAAGCCTCAGAAATATATTTTGTGTCTCATTTTTTTTAAAAACAATCCCAATGATATCCCATTGATTTTCTTTTTAGAGTGATCATTTTTTGTATGGCCATTTTTTCTGCAGTTAGTTTGTACCAGGATTTATTAAGTCCTTCATACAAATGAAAGATAGCCCTACTTTCATCCGCACTTACAGATGTGTAACCATAGCTCTCAGCTGCAGTGAGACATGAGCTAGCTGCAGAAAATACAGAATGTAGGTTTCAAAATGTTGCCAGAGAAATATGTACATTTTCTTTTTAATTGTATTGACTGACTTTACAGAAGTGTGAATCATACAAATTGTATAGGGTTCTAAAAGTCAATTTTAAAGATACAAGTGTCATAGAAAAGTTCTTGCAGAATATAAATGCTTTTGGATTAAAGGAGGCCATTCGTTGAAAAGCAGAAGGGTTGAGATAGGAAGCTTTTTCCTTCCATGTGTGCCTGTTGACAACTCAACGTTTCTGCTTTTCAGTGAATGATCTCCTTTAATCAAAAAAAATATTTTAAATATGTGTTTGATTTTGTCACAAAAAGTTACTAAACCTGAATACATTAATACCTAAACAGCACCAGAAGAAGACTGCAAGTCACACAGTTGACATATTGTGCAGGCAAGATGTGAATAATTGGCAGAAATTGATTAATCCACATGACAACACCTTGCTCAGAAAGCTTGAAGAATTACATTAGTAAAGAACTCACTGAATAGTAGAGACGCTGAGTCGCCCAAGGCACATGAAGGAGACTAAGAACTTTGCTTGCCTTTGGACACACACACACACACACACACACACACACACCTGTACACCTGTGTGACTCCATTATGTCATGACAGCTCACTGCCTGTGCTAATTACTCTTTAAATTGTTTACATTCCACCAGGACTTGAAATTAACATTCAGATAGATGAGTTCCAATGCTATATGGAATATGTTCAGACACCAGATGAGCAGTCATGGATCAGTACAACACCCCATTACTTTTAGTTTCCCGTGAAGTTCATGTCACAACATGTTATTGCTGGCTTTAACTGCTACATGCTACTAGGGATGTGTGTTTAAATTTGATTGCTCTTGTGCCTATCTCTGTCCACAGGCAGACACAAATATTTTAACAATTGCTTTACTTACCAGCGACATAATGCAAGATTCATTGTATACACAGCACCATGAAATGTGAAGTAACAGTTAAATGTCTTAACCAGTCTGAAAGAACATAACCACAAAGGCTTTTTAAGTTACTAAATTTAATTTAAAATTTTAGAAACTAGCATGTCTCTTCCTTTTAAATATGCCAGTAAAACATTATTTTACACTATTTAACCTAAGTAATGTGCATTTGTCCCAGTATATGCATTTGTAGTGACTTTACAAGATAACTATAAACATGTGAGATTTAAAACTTTCCTCGCGTACATATTGTGCTACAATATTTCAGTGCAGAGTCTTCTGGCCATCTTCAGGTGAAACTGGCGAAAATGCACTGAGCACTGGTACGTAAGGCCCCACTGGCACATGTGTGATATATTCACTTGGCTTTGCGTATGTGCTACTTGAGTGCATTCGATTCTGCTACGCCATGACCCTTCCATGGTGAAAACTCACCACATCGATAAAAGTTCAATTGTCTTCCTGCGGTGCCATCACAGAACAATGCCAGCTGTGGAGGTCACGGAGTTTTTCAACGATTGGATTCCATGCCAAATTCAAATTAAATCCGCCATCTTTATTACTAAGAGACTCACTGTCAGACAGTCGTATTTCCACGGATTTATTAATTACAGAACTCCAAAAATTAGACGTATGGGTCACAAGTTTAGTCTCATCTTAATTCATAATTACCTGTGGAAATACAATGTTCGGCAGTGGCAGGCATACAAGGGTGAAGTAGGCGAGTATTCCGCTGATGTTCTACAATGTGATCCTGCACAGTATGCGTTGTTTGCCCTGTATAAGATTTGCTGCATTCTCACAGAATCCTGTACATATCTGCCTTGCGCAGCTCTAGGTCGTCTTTGACAGATATGGAACTGCGGGAAGACAATCGAATTGATATTGATGCACTGAGTTTTCACCAAGGAGGGCGCGCGGTGCATCACAATCAAACATGCTCAAGTAGCACATGCACAACATCAAGTGGATCCACCACGTATGTGCCGGCAGGGCCTGAAATACCAGAGCTCAATGCATTTTCGAGTGTCACCTGAAGATGGCCAAAAAGACACTGCGCCGAAGTATTGTCGCAGGAAGTTACAGACATCCGGTGGTTTGCCCGAAATTTTGTGGAACAACTATAAAAATGTCTGAGTACACAGTAACAGCTGAGTATGGAACAGTTAAGCAATTTTCTTATTTGTTGTGACTTCCTAGGTACCTTTCACGCTATTCAATATTGTACCCAGCTGCAAGAATCATTCAGAATACACTACTCTTACAATGGTACAGGAAGAATGTGTTGTTTAGCATGGAACATAACATGATAGCTAACAGAGAAAGAACACAACGAGGCCCTCATTCTGTCCCACTACGCACTATTACTATTACCTGTATACTGAAGATAAAAGATTTGTATTATGTCAGAATGAGTTTGCTGCACGTGTAAACCATAGTTGGTTAGGCCAATAGAAGAGATCAGTGGCAGAAAGCAATGACCCTCAGTCTGGTAAAGTATACTCATATCAACTTATCTGTTGTTTATTTGCATGAACCAAATTGTAGTAATAATAATTCTATATATGGTTATGGTTTGGAAGTAAATTACGTATTATTGAGTGTAATTAGGCAGGATAAAATTTATGTTAGATTACGGAAAAAGGGAAGATGAATGCAAAGTGAAACTACTTGTACAAACAAAAAGAGAAAGTAAGATGATAGAGAAGATTTCGAAATGCAACAAAGACAATAACAAATGTAATTGTTGGGTTCAAATTAATGATGATGTAAATAAAATAGAAAGCAACTTCCACATGGGAAAAATATATTTTTGAAACGTCTGCTTGTGTCTGTGTATGTGCGGATGGATGTGTGTGTGTGTGTGTGAGTGTACACCTGTCCTTTTTCCCCCTAAGGTAAGTCTTTCCGCTCCCGGGATTGGAATGACTCCTTACCCTCTCCCTTAAAACCCACATCCTTTCGTCTTTCCCTCTCCTTCCCTCGCGTACATATTGTGCTACAATATTTCGGTGCAGAGTCTTCTGGCCATCTTCATGTGAAACTGGCGAAAATGCACTGAGCACTGGTACGTAAGGCCCCTCTTTCCTGAAGAAGCAACCGTCGGTTGCGAAAGCTAGAAATTCTGTGTGTGTGTGTTTGTGTGTTTTATTTATTGTGCCTGTCTACCGGCGCTTTCCCGCTTGGTAAGTCTTGGAATAAAGAAACTTCCACATAGGAAAAATATATTCAAAAACAAACATTCCAAGACTTACCAAGCGGGAAAGCACCGGTAGACAGGCACAATGAACAAAACACACGAACACACACACACAATTACTAGCTTTCGCAACCGATGGTTGCTTCTTCACGAAGGAGAGGGAAAGACGAAAGGATGTGGGTTTTAAGGGAGAGGGTTAGGAGTCATTCCAATCCCGGGAGCGGAAAGACTTCCCTTAGGGGGAAAAAAAGGACAGGTGTACACTCGCACACACATATCCATCCGCACATACACAGACACAGGCAGACATATTTAAAGGCAAAGAGTAAGGGCAGAGATGTCAGTCGAGGCGGAAGTACAGAGGCAAAGAAGTTGTTGAAAGACAAGTGAGGTATGAGCGGCGGCAACTTGAAATTAGCGGAGGTTGAGGCCTGGCGGATATCGAGAAGAGAGGATATACTGAAGGGCGAGTTCCCATCTCCGGAGTTCGGATAGGTTGGTGTTGGTGGGAAGTATCCAGATAACTCGGACGGCGTAACACTGTGCCAAGATGTGCTGGCCGTGCACCAAGGCATGTTTAGCCACAGGGTGATCCTCATTACCAACAAACACTGTCTGCCTGTGTCCATTCATGCGAATGGACAGTTTGTTGCTGGTCATTCTCACATAGAAAGTGTCACAGTGCAGGCAGGTCAGTGGGTGCTGTCACACGTGGCTCTCCCTTTGATCGTGTACACCTTCCGGGTTACAGGACTGGAGTAGGTGGTGGTGAGAGGGTGCATAGGACAGGTTTTACACCGGGGGCGGTTGCAAGGGTAGGAGCCAGATGGTAGGGAAGGTGGTTTGGGGATTTCATAGGGATGAACCAAGACGTTACGAAGGTTAGGTGGACGGCGGAGAGACACTCTTGGTGGAGTGGGGAGGATTTCATGAAGAATGGATCTCATTTCAGGTCAGGATTTTAGGAAGTCGTATCCCTGCTGGAGAGCCACATTCAAGGTCTGATCCAGTCCCGGGAAGTATTCTGTCACAAGTGGGGCACTTTTGGGGTTCTTCTGTGAGAGGTTCTGGGTTTGAGGGGATGAGGAAGTGGCTCTGGTTATCTGCTTCTGTACCAGGTTGGGAGGGTAGTTGCAGGATGCGAAAGCTGTTTTCAGGTTGTTGGTGTAATGGTCGAGGGAATCAGGACTGGAGAAGATTCGTTTGCCACGAAGGCCTAGACTGTAGGGAAGGGACCGTTTGATATGGAATGGGTGGCAGCTGTCATAATGGAGGTACTGTTGCTTGTTGGTGGGTTTGATGTGGACGGATGTGTGAAGCTGGCCATTGGACAGATGGAGGTCAACGTCTAGGAAAGTGGCATGGGATTTGGAGTAGGACCAGGTGAATCTGATGGAACAAAAGGAGTTGAGGTTGGAGAGGAAATTCTGGAGTTCTTCTTCACTGTGAGTCCAGATCATGAAGATGTCATCAATAAATCTGTACCAAATTTTGGGTTGGCAGGCTTGGGTAACCAAGAAGGCTTCCTCTAAGCGACCCATAAATAGGTTGGCATATGAAGGGGCCATCCTGGTACCCATGGCTGTTCCCTTTAATTGTTGGTATGTCTGGCCTTCAAAAGCGAAGAAGTTGTGGGTCAGGATGAAGCTGGCCAAGGTGACGAGGAAAGAGGTTTTAGGTAGGGTGGCAGGTGATCGGCGTGAAAGGAAGTGCTCCATTGCAGCGAGGCCCTGGACGTGCGGGATATTCGTGTATAGGGAAGTGGCATCAATGGTTACAAGGATGGTTTCCAGGGGTAACAGACTGGGTACGGATTCCAGGCGTTCGAGAAAGTGGTTGGTGTCTTTGATGAAGGATGGGAGACTGCATGTAATGGGTTGAAGGTGTTGCTCTACGTAGGCAGAGATACGTTCTGTGGGGGCTTGGTAACCAGCTACAATGGGGCGGCCAGGATGTTTGGGTTTGTGAATTTTGTAAGTAGGTAGAAGGTAGGAGTGCGAGGTGTCGGTGGGGTCAGGAGTTTGATGGAGTCAGGTGAAAGGTTTTGTAGGGGGCCTAAGGTTCTGAGGATTCCTTGAAGCTCCGCCTGGACATCAGGAATGGGATTACCTTGGCAAACTTTGTATGTAGAGTTGTATGAAAGCTGACGCAGTCCCTCAGCCACATACTCCCGACGATCAAGTACCACAGTCGTGGAACCCTTGTCAGCCGGAAGAATGATGATGGATCGGTCAGCTTTCAGATCATGGATAGCCTGGGCTTCGGCTGCGGTGATGTTGGGAGTAGGATTAAGGTTTTTCAAGAAAGATTGAGAGGCAAGGCTGGAAGTGAGAAATTCCTGGAAGGTTTGGAGAGGGTGATTTTGAGGAAGAAGAGGTGGGTCCCGTTGTGATGGAGGACGGAACTGTTGCAGGCAGGGTTCAATTTGGATAGTGCCTTGGGGAGTTGGATCATTAGGAGTGGGATCAGGATTATTTTTCTTCGTGGCAAAGTGAAATTTCCAGCAGAGACTACGAGTGTAGGACAGTAAATCTTTGACAAGGGCAGTTTGGTTGAACCTGGGAGTGGGGCTGAAGGTGAGGCCTTTGGATAGGACAGAAGTTTCGGATTGGGAGAGGGGTTTGGAGGAAAGGTTAACTACTGAATTGGGGTGTTGTGGTACCAGATTGTGTTGACTAGAATTTTGAGGTGTTGGGGGGAGTGGAGCTGGATATGGATTCCGCACTAACTCATAGCTTCAGTGCATCAGTAACTGTATCTAGTTTTATGAACTCTAAAGAGACTGTCAGGTGCTACAAACTTGTGCATATAAATATCTCTTCCAGAAGGTTCACCAGTTTGTACTGCCTGTTGTGTATCATGTATCTGGATAGATTACTTTGCTTAGCTGTATTCATTAATCTATTGACATATCATTTTATTTATTCTCCACATGAGGGACAACCCTGTGAGAAATGGAGTTGCTGGTGGTGGTGGTGGTGGTGGTGGTGGTTGTGGTTGTGGTAGTAGTAGTAGTAGTAGTAGTAGTAGTAGTACATTACTATTTTGATCATTAAAGAAGCAAGAAATGACATATGTTGTTAATCAAAAGCACTTACTATATTTTAGTCCAACCTAACAAAGGCTGCAAAAAAATAAAAGAGAAAGAAAAGCAGGCTCTGTGCTTTCAGCAGGCGTTCGTCTACTGATGCTGTTTATTTACTGGGTTCATCTACTACTAAATGCCTTAATGATTATATGAGTATATTGGTTGATGATTTATAACATTTTGGGTGTGACAATGGCAGTGTCTTCATACATTGTTTCCATTAATGCTAATAAAAAATCATAAGCCTAGGTTCCCAATATTCCAGTAATGTAGTGGATACAAAGTGGTTTTAATTTGGTTTTGAATTTATTCGGATTATTTTTTTTTTTTTTTTTTGTTGCATAACTAAGAACAATTTGTTAACAAGGTGTCCATATTGATGAGGAACAAATTTTTGTACTCTGTACAGGGGTATGATATTACATGCAGATTATTTGTATATATTGTACTGGTCTCATTTTGATCAGTTTTTCAGAATCTGCAGTTTATTATGCCAGTGAATGACAGTAAGGCGTAAATGTACTGAAAGTGTGTGAAACGTGGTACCATTTTTGCCTGTAAATTGAAATAGCGAGAGATACTTCTCAGTTCAAAGCAGCCCTTATTGAGCATCTTTCATCAGCTGATCAATGTATCCATCTGGACATCGTACATGACCACTAGGGTCGCAGATTCAAATCCTGCCTCGGGCATTGATGTGTGTGATGTCCTTAGGTCAGTTAGGTTTAGGTAGTTCTAAGTTCTAGAAGACTGATGACCTCAAAAGTTAAGTCCCATAGTGCTCAGAGCCATTTGAACCATTTTGGACACTGATGAATTTTACGCATGATGTTATTATCTGGTAGTATCCAACAATAAATAATCCTGAAACCTGAAAATTATAGTTATTCCTTTGAAACTGCAAGATAGATTTTTGTAAGATTTAGAATAGTTTGCTGTGAACCTGAGCCCACTCAGCAGTTTTCTTAGCTGTATCTGGTGTAGTAAATAATTTAGTAGTAAAGGTAACAACTTACAGAACATGAGGCCTTAAGTTGTCGACAGGCACATAAATGAGACTGAAAACTTCACAAGATTTTAGATGACTCCTTTTTTGAGCTAGGTAGCACATGCGTGGATGCAGACACATACACCACACATCTGTACATTGTGTTGGTTGAATGCACAATGTTGGGACTGTAGTTCTGCAGGCTGATTAAGGTGAGGAGTTGTGTTGGGTGGTATGGCTGAAGGGAGAAGGGAGGTGGAAGGGAAGGATGTCTTGTGGCCTGGACAGAGGTAGCAGACGCATGGAATAAAAATGCAACACATGGCACCAGAAAGTTTATGCAGTGCACAGTGGTATGGAGGAGTGGATTTGGAGGGAGTAACAGAACAGAGGAAGGGATGGATGTGGTTGCAGGCCCAGGGGCAAGGTGGAATCAAGTGTGGGTAGGGTGTTAATGGAGACTGAGGCCACGAGGGGTGCGCTGCATGGACAACTCACATTTATTTATTTCAGAAAAACTGGTGGGTGTGTAAGGGGGGGGGAGGGGGGGAGGATCAAGAGAAGACAGGTTGTGAAGCAGCCACTGAAATCAAGCATGTTGTGCTTAGTAGCATGTTTTGCCACTGGATGGTCAGCTTGGCTCTTCGCCATAGTTTGACCAGTCAGTCAATGGAAAGCTTGTTCCTGATCATGTCCACATAAAATGCAATGGAGAAATTTGCAGCAGACCTAGTATGTGAAATATCTGTTTTCACAGATGGCCATGCCTCTGGTGGGATAGGATAAGCTTGTGATGAGATATGTAGGATATGGTGGGTGAGTGGATCATACAGGTCTTGCATTTGGGTCTTATGCCGGGATATGACTCATGTGACAAGGAGATGAGTTTGGGTGCAGCATTGGAATGGAGAAGGTTGGGAAAGATTGTAGGTATGATCTTCCTAACTTCTGGTCACAGTGCTTGACAGCTGAAGCCCTGACAAAGGATATGGTCCAGTTCTTCCAGTCCAAGATAAAATTGGCTAATGGTAGTGGAAGCAGGATTAGGACTGTTTGAGAAAATGGTGCAGGAAATTTTTGTTTGGACTAGGTTTGGAGGATCATGCTTGTCTATGAAGGCCTTGGTGAAACCTTCAGCATGCTGGGCAAGAGAATTTTCATCACTGAAGATGTACCATCCACCGATGGCCAGACTAGAGGTGAATGATTTTTTTTGTAATAGAAGGAATGGCAAGCCTTCAGAATCCAGATACTATTGGTGTTTAGTGGGCTTGATACAGACAGAAATATGAATGGAGCTATTAGAACAGTGAAAGTCAGTGTCCAGGGGGATGGCACATTGGGCTGAGGAGGTCCTGGTGAAATGACTGGGAGAGAAGGAATTTTTGGCTGTGAAGGATTGAGGAGAGTGCATCTTGATCCTAGACTGGGCCGGTGTGCTGGAATAGGTAGTGTAGTACCACTCACAGGGCATTATCGAAGAGGTGAGGCTAACAAACTGTCTCATATTAGCAGCAGCAGGGCATCCCATATAAGACATCAGCCAATTATAAACTGAATGAGTCCATGCTTTGTGAATAGATGAGGTTCTGTTTGTGCTGGTACAAGGGAAAATTCACACATTGCCATGATGAAACAGGTTTTCATAGCAAGTTCGTGCTATTGGAGAACCATCTGCCAAGAAGTGCAAAGTGTGATACTATTCTTTTACATTGCCAAAAATGGCCAAGCTGTTAAAAGTATTTGAACCTACGTGACCTTGTGGTGTGAAAATCTGATTGTTGTGTATTAGATGAAAGATTGTTTACATATATGAGGCACAATAGTGGACCTTGGGAAACCCCATATGTGATTTATCCACAGTCAGAATTATGTCCCAGCTATATTGGTTGAATCACTAAGTACAACTTTCTGCATTCTCTGGTTAGATATGACATTATCCATTGGTTGACTACACAGTCAGTGCCCCATAGAACTTCAGTTTATCTAGGAGAATACTGTGATTCACACATTCAAATACCTTAGGTCACACAATATATCAACTGGCATTATTTTATTATTTAATGCCTGTAAAATCTGGTGAGTGAATATGTAAATTGTATTCTCAGTAGAGCAACTCTTCTGAAATCCAAACTGTGATTTGCTGAGGATATTGTGATTGCTAAGATGAAACACTATTTTAGAATACATCACTTTCTCAAAAATTTTGGGAAGTGATGTGAAATAGGTTGGTAGTTATTGACATTTCTTGTATCACCTTTATTATTGAGGGATTTGACAATTGCATATTTCAATCTACATCTACATTTATACTCCGCAAGCCACCCAATGGTGTGTGGCGGAGGGCACTATACGTGCCACTGTCATTACCTCCCTTTTCTGTTCCAGTCGCGTATGGTTCGCGGGAAGAACGACTGCCGGAAAGCCTCCGTGCGCCCTCGAATCTCCCTAATTTTACATTTGTGATCTCCTCGGGAGATATAAGTAGGGGGAAGCAATATATTCGATACCTCATCCAGAAATGCACCCTCTCGAAACCTGGCGAGCAAGCTACACAGCGATGCAGAGCGCCTCTCTTGCAGAGTCTGCCACTTGAGTTTGCTAAACATCTCTCTCTGGGAAAATATCTTGAGTTAGTGATGCATTACATATTTCAGATACGACTGGGCTTATTATATGGGAACAAATATTTAGTACTCTATTGGGAACACCACCAAAACCAGATGGGCTTTTATTTTTGAGAGAATGTACAATTTTATGAATTTCAGAAGGAGAAGCTGATGATAGATGAACATGATTTTATTTTATGAGAGCTACTTTTTCAACATGCTGCTGTGATTCTTCTCTTGAAATGTTTGTCCCTGTGAGTTTGACTCATCATTTATAGTCCTTCCATTCAATCCAGTAGTGGCCTTATCCTGTTCTGTGGCTGGTTGTCCTATCACTCATTTCACTACATTCTGTATAGCCTTAAGTCTGTTGTTGGAATTACTGATTTCTGACATTATTGTCATGTTCCATGATTTTAATGACCTTTCTTAATAATTTTGAGCAACTTCTGCAGTGTGTTATTATTGCAGGACCTCTACTTGGCCTTATCAACAACAAAAAAATCTCCCTTCTCCTGCCGCAGGATACTTCAGTCCCTCTAGTGGTCCGTGGTTGTTTACATGGCTGTTTCATGTCCTCTTTGAATGTTGGATACAGAAAGCTATTTTCATATAATGATATGAATGTATTGTGGGTAGATTGAATTTTATGTTCGCATTTTAAATTTCATCCCAAGTCCTCTATTGTATAAGATCTTAAAAACATTTTTCCTCGTGTCATTAATTATTCTAACTGATTTCCACTGAGGAGTATCCATACTATGATATAAGGCACTATATTATTTGCCCTAGCTGTGCATCACGATCAGAGAGAGCATTTGCTACTAGGTAAACAGTTATTTTCTTGCATTGAGCTTCATCATCCTATTGTCTTTATCCATCTGTGCTGGAAAGTTAATTACCGAAATCAAATTATAGAATCCAAATAAGGTTTCCAAATTATTTTTCCTATCATAATAATTTAGAAAATCTACACTGAAGTCACCACAGACAATTAACTGTTTGCTATGGTCTGACAGATAGCATAGTAAGGAATCCAGATTCCTCATAAACAATTCAAAATTTGCTAGTGGGGATCTGTATACAGTTACAATTAAAAGTGAACTATTTTTTCTCTATTAATACACAAGCATGGACTTCTACATACTGATCACTACAATATCTAATTATCTCATAGTTTTTTTTAACATGTCCTCCATATTAATGTAGGTAACAAGTCCTCCGTTTCCCATACTAGTTCTGTGTGAGTAAGCTGATAGAGTGTAATCTTTTATGTGTAATTTATCTAACCTTGTAGTTACCTGGTGCTCAGATAGGCACGGGATGTCTGTCTTTCAAGAACTTTCTAATTTTCCAAACAAACAAGTAGCTCTTTTACCTTATTACTCACTCTTCCAATATTTTGATG